>NC_089219.1:102688570-103407320 GCF_963924675.1 Phocoena phocoena
GGGCTGAGCCAGGCAGAGTATTCAGAAATCTGTTCCCACCATCCCTGGTGTGCTTCCTGTTACAGCTTCCTGTGCCCCCCTCTGATGACCATGGACAGTGTTACAAGGACACGGTCGATGGGTGTGTGTGTCCTAGGTGTCTTTGCATCCCTAGTGCCTGCCTAGAATGATGCCTGTCACTTGAAAGGCATTCAATACTGACTGTTAAATTAAGCACAATGACCTGGAGACCTGAGTCCTTGCCTGTCTCCCAGCCATCCGCACCAGAGTCAGGATTAAAATCTGAAGCAGAGGGAAGGAACACCACCTTGGGGATCAGGCAGCCTCGTGTTAGTTTTATAACTTTGAGAAGTTACCTTGCTAAACCTCCATGTAGTTAGCCTTAAACCAGGGATTATAAAATTCCCCTGGAAAAATTGTTATAAAAATTACAATAACATTGAAGCTCCTAACAGAGGACCTAGCACATTGCCAGCTCCTAGTAAAGGAAGGCTTATTGATGTTCATATCTTTCTTCTAAGTCTAGAGCTCTTATTTGAAAATTATTTCTCCCAAGAAAGTGTGCCATAAATTGCACTTAATTCTGACATACTAACAAGAGTTTCTTTCTGTTTGTCTTTTTAAGAGAGAGAGAGGTGTGTTTAAAATTTTAACTGCTTAAGATACAAGTAACGAGAAAATGAAATGAGCTGGAAGACTCCATTCTCCATGTCTCAGTGTTATGCTCTAGAAGATAGAGAATATAAGAGCATATGCCTTACAGGTTTATTATTAGCATTAAGTAAGATAACATAGACAGAAAGCATTTCAGCACAGAAAGTGCCTGAAACATAGTAAGCACTCATAGAAATAGATAGAATGATTCCCTATTCTTTTCCTGCACACATGATTTAAACCCGCCATCCAGCAAGTTTTCCTTGGCTTTGTGATGGTTACTTATTTTATGTCCTGGTCAGTCATATGTGCCACCCACTCCTTAAGAAAAGATGAACATATAATGAAAGTGAGGACATTTAAAAAGGAAGGTTAGGGGGATGAAGCAGATGAATGTATAAGATTCTCAAGGGAAACGTGAATTTCTTTGTATTGTTTAGGTTTGGTCGGAAGCGGACATTAGCAACATTTCTCTGCCTAGGAGGACTGGCTTGTCTTATTGTCATGTTTCTTCCAGAAAAGAAAGGTATGCCTTTCCAATTTCTACATGAGGGTTTTGAATAGCACTTGTATTACAATGAATCTCAATATAGTGGAGCGCTCACCATATGCCGTGCTTCATTTCTGTGGTTGCATATTATTTAGCAATGGTGTGGGGTATAATTGGCCAGATTCTTTCCATTGCCTAAACTATTCTCCGGGTGAATAATGTGCTTAGAGGTGCACTATTAATTCTTTCAGGCGATTAAGCTACCATCTGGGGTGTCTGGACTGCAGTACTGGTGATGTTGGAGTTGTTTATTTGATGATGATTGTGGGCCATTTAGTTCTGCACAGAAGGAGCCTCTGTCCAAGGCTGCAGATTGCCCTCCTCATTCCAGCCAGTTACGAGACTGGAGATGAGAGGCACTGGTTCTCCACGGTGGCTTCGGCGCCCCTCTTTGTCTCCATCAGTACTCCCAAGGCACCCTGATAATAACAACAGCACAATAAGAATAATAGTCACTGTTGGTGACAATTGACCTTCTCTCATTCTTATAGAAAGTGTGAATGAAACATCCTTAGGAAACTTGCTATTTTTATATTTGTAGCTTTGCTATGTAAACACAGCTTTAAAAACAGGTCCCTTTGGCATCCATATCTAACATGACTTCTGCCCCTCTATAGGGATTCTATACATAGTGCTGGTCCTCAGCCTCTTTTCCGCACTAGCACACCTGAGACATGCCCTCTATTACATCAAAAACTGTGGTTTTAGCAGTGATTTTCGACCATAAGAAGTGGGTCATAACAAACTCTCTGCTGCTAGGGAATAGGGTACGATGAAAGCCCTGTTCTGGGGACTTTGGGATTTTGACAGGGTTCCACCATGGAGCTTGTTCTTCAGGTGGGAATCATTGTGAAATGGTTTAACATAAGTTTTTCTTTTTTGGCCGCACCGTGCGGCCTGTGGGATCTTAGTTCCCCGACCGGGGATTGAACCTGGGCCCCGGCAGTGAGAGCTCCGAGTCCTAACCACTGGACCACCAGGGAACTCCCTAACAAAGTTTTGATAACGACTAGAAATGCAGCTGACAAATTCATTTCCCGTCGGAGCATACATGTATTAAGTGCTCCTTTGGTGATCCCTTCTCCTTAAGGGTCAGGTGTACCAGCGTCTCACTGAAGACTCCAAGGCCACGTGTCCTAGTTATGCAGCCCTCCGGTATATCTGCTGTGCTGCTAGCTGCCACCTGGAGTTCTGTGCCTTAAATCCAGAGCACTGTTGGTTCACTAGTTAGGATTTTACTCAATATTTAGAACAGCCCTGGGGACTCCCCTGGTGGTGCAGTGGTTAAGAATCCGCCTGCCAATTCAGGGGACATGGGTTCGAGCCCTGGTCCGGGAAGATCCCACATGCCGTGGAGCAGCTAAGCCTGTGAGCCATAACTGCTGAGCCCACGTGCCACAACTACTGAAGCCTGCGCACCTAGAGCCCGTGCTGCACAACAAGAGAAGCCACCACAATGAGAAGGCCGTGCACCGCAACGAAGAGTAGCCCCCGCTCACCGCAACTAGAGAAAGCCTGCACGCAGCAACGAAGACCCAATGCAGCCAAAAATTAATTAATTAATTAATTTAAATAAAAGAACAGCCTTACAGTGATTTTCACGGAATCCTGGAAACTAAAGAATTCAGTAAGTTTGCCATCGAGGCTTCCCTGGTGCTGCAGTGCTTGTAAACCACACACGCAGCCCCTCTCCTTGGACACGCGTGGGCACAGTGGCATTCAGTATTGGTAGCCTAGCATGGTGGGTACTGCCCAATGAAGAGTGTACCATATGTTTTCTTTACTATAGGCCATACTTGTACAGACATGTATATATATTTATATAAGATCTGCCTATCCTAGGATGGAACGTTTGAGGGAAAATAAAATGGGAGGCCAAAAAAAAAAAAGGTAACACTTCCAGTTGTGAGCCAAGGTTGTAACCTGAGAGTAGCCAGGAGCTTCCTGTCAGTAACCATGTTTTCAATAAAAACTCTTTCATGTACAAAAAATGTCTTAGTTTTAAGAAAGTTGCTACCTGTGCTAGTGCCAGCAAAAGGAGAAACTCCTCAGCTGTTGCCCTGCCGTGGGCTTGTAGAACTAAGTGCCCAGTTCTGTTTGTCTGGGACAAGACATGAATGGGCTTCAAATCACTGCAACCTTCAGTTCAGCAGATTCTGTTTCTCATAGACAACCTAGAAATTCAGTTGTTTTCTACCTGTAATATCCAGTGGTCTATTTATTACTCTATAGAGAGAAACTTTTCCTTGATACTCTAAATGCCCCTGTAAGCTGTCACACCTCGGCAAGCCAGGCCGATTCACATCTTTCCTCGCTCCCACGTATCTGTACTCCAGGTAACCCACACCCTGGGCCTCTGCACACAGCCCTTTCTACACAAACCCAAAGGGAAAGCAGATTCACGGTCTCCCGTCTAGACCGGTCACCACACTGTGCTCACTTCCAGTCTGTCCTAAGCGAGCAGCTGAGCCCCTCGTGGATCATGCCCTTGGTGCACACTGAGTAACAAACACAGCACATCTGTCTTACACACCCACAGATGCGCCCCGGGAACAGGATTCCTGTCATACTTAGAAAAGTGGATGTAGTCTATTTTTGAAGATTTCCAGAGAAAGAAGTTCCATAATGTTCCTTAGCAAGTAGTTTCTATTTTTAATAGCCACGCAAAGGTTAGAATGAGCCTCTTCCACTACAGCTGAGCCCATTTCCTTTCATTTTATTCATCACTAGAGATAGAGAACAGATGGTCACCCCTTTTTTGCATAATCCTTTCTCTCTTTGCAGGGAGTCATCTAGCTATTCCTGAATCTTCGCTACTTTGAGCTAAAAGTATTTATTCTTTAAACTTTCTTTGAACCTTTCATATTTACTCTTCAAAATATTTTGATAGCTTTCTTTTAAATCTCAATTTTTTCAAAGTGCCGAGGTTTAGGCTACCTGTTGTGAAAGTTCTGATAAATATATATTAAGAAAGAGGCCTAGCAGTTTGAAAACATCTGTTACCATCTTATGTGAGCTTGGTGACCACTCATTTTCTCACTGCTTTTTATGCTCATTTGCCCTCACTTTTTCCCACCAAACATTCATTTGCTCTCTCTGTCAACATAGGTTGCCCTCTACATACCAACTCTTCTTTCACATCTGCGTATGACTGTGATGCTCAGTGTCTGAGGCACAGACATAGGTATACCTCTATAAGAGACAGCCAGTAAGCTAGAAAATAGATTGCTTGGCATTCCTTAGCCTATGGTTGATAATTATGGGACAAAAGTGTCCTATTCAATACATATTTGCACCCTGATTGGCCTCCAAGTAAATGTTCTCCCCTGGGGGCAATGTTACCAAGTGGCCACTAATTTCTTCCACAGATTGGTCCTCATACATTTTACCTGATCTCTGTCCTTGCTTAAAGGGTCCTAATTAAGCTGTAATACTGGTGACCATTTATTTTTTTAATATTTATTTTATTTATTATTTATTTGGTTGTGCCGGGTCTTAGTTGCGGCAGGCGGGCTCTTTAGTTGTGGCATGAGAACTCTTAGTTGTGGCATGCATGTGGGACTAGTTCTCTGACCAGGGATCGAACCCGGGCCCCCTGCATTGGGAGTGAGGAGTCTTGACCACAGTGCCACCAGGGAAGTCCCCTGGTGACCACTTATTAAGTGTTAACTATGTGCTGGTTTCTCTTCATACATAGAGGTATTACCTCTTATCCCCATTTCCTAAGGAAACTGAAGCACAGGTAGGTCAAGCAACTTGTCCAAGGTTGCACAGCAAGTAAGCAGCACACCTGCGATTCAGATCCCACGTCTCTCTGACTCTAAAATCAGTGCTCTTTTGGGAATGCTTATTTGTCCTCTTAGAGTTTTAAGACCAAAGTATTCATTGCACATGGTAAAGCCATAGCCTTAGAGAATTAATGCTGCCTGACTAGGACCCATTCTTAACTCTTCAATGGGCAGGCCTGATGGGAATTGGCCAGAGTTTAAGAACGTGGCTTGTCAGGGTGGCACTGGGTAAGGAGGTTGGCAAGGAGGTTTCTGGCAGTTGTGATCCTGCCAGAGAATCTGAATACTGGGAAGTCACAGCACATGACTAGATAAACAGTTTCACAGTTGAAGGGAGTGTCCTCAGACTCAGCTCTAGCAGAACCTTTATCTCTCATTGCTTTGTTCAACCTCAGCCTGCCCATTCTTTATTCATTTGACTTCTCTAGGGCCTGCTATGTACAGGGTACTATTTATAAATATGACCTGGTTCCTGGCCTCAAAGAGCTTATAATCTAGTGAGGAAAAGGAATGATTCATAAAAACAGAAACAAAAATAATAAAAACAGAAGGTGCCATATGAGAATTGACAACAGAATGCTATAGGAACTTTAACAGGCTATGATAGTAATGGAGACCAGCTAACCTGTTTCACCAGACAAAATATAAGAAACACTGATTTTCAGACATTGGACAACAGGCTGCAGAAGACAGAAGTGATCCCTGAGAAAAATGAAACAAGATGTGCCCTAAGAGTGCCCTAGCTCAGGTCTTCAGGCCTCAGTGCACAAAGGGACACCCAGCAAATCCTGGTGCTCTTACCAAATTGATAAGACAGATAGTAAAGCTTGGAAAGGCCAATATGGCTAGAATTTCCTGGGCAAAATACTGGAGAGGAGTAAGATATATAGAGGAATATGTGGAGGAAGAATTCTAGAGATCTGCAGAAGATCTCTGAGCCCTTGGCTGCTGACTGACCTGGGCATGCATTTGAGGAAGCTACTGAGGCTGGGGAGGTGGCCACCAGAAAGGAACAAGTGGAACAATTCTTGGAACCTAGGGCCATGTTTAGTTCGTGTTGCCTTTAGCCAGACGTGGAGCACTGGGTAAAGACCTCCTGGGTCAAAGTAGCCCAACACTATAGGCTATTCTGCTAAAGCAGAGCTTGCTTCTAAAAGTGCTTAAAAAATTTAGAGGATCAAGTGATTCCCAGTAACTTAACTGCATTCCAGGACAAAGAGCAACAGTATGTAAAGGAATACAATAAAATCCAGCACCTAACAGTGTAACATTCACAGCCTCTGACATCCAGTCAGTATTACCAGGCATGCAAATGAGCAGGAAAATACTCCCACAACCAGGAGAAATGTCAATAGAAACAGAACCAAATATGACACAGACAATAGAATGAGGAGGCAGGGACCTTAAAACAGCTATTATAAATGTACTGCATATGTTTACGAAGGTAGAAGAAAGCAAGATAATAATGAGCAGAGAAAGAGAAGATAGAAAAAGAGGCACACATGACATCTAGGGATGAAACATACATTATATGAAAAAAAAAAAACAGGCAGTAGATGAGATGAACCACAGAAGAAAAGATCAGTGAGGAAGATATAACAAAAGAAGCTGCAGAATGAAACAAACAAAAGTTGTAGGACAACACCAAGCCCACCAGTTACGCAACTGGAACCTGAGAAGGAGGAAGTAAAAAACAAAGATACTTGCAGAAATGATGGTCTCCTACTTTCCAGATTTGATGAAAACTATAAACACATTATGAGAAAGTGGTCAGTTCATCAAGATGTTGCAATCCCGATTATGTGTGTGTCTGATAACATTCGAAGCACAGGAAGCAAAATGGACAGAACTGAAAGGAGAAATAGACAAACCCAACATTACAGTTGGGTATTTCAGTACTCTCTGTCAATGACTGATAGAAAAACTGACAGAAAAGAATTAGGATATGGAGACTTAAGCAGCCTACCTGACCTAATTGTCATTTGTCAGACACTACATAAAACAGCAGAATATGCATTCTGTGTGAAGTGCACACCCAGAACATGTGCCAAGAGAGACCATGTTCTGGGCCATAAAACAAGTTTCAATACATTTAAAAGGATTGAAATCTTATGAAAATAAGTTCTTTGACCATAATGGAATTAAAGTAGAAATCAATAACAGAAAGCTATCAGGAAATCCTCAAATATTTGGATTTCAAAAAACATTCTTCTAAAAACACATGGGTCAAAGAAGAAATCACAAAGGAAATTAGAAAAATTTTAATTAAACAATAATTAAAGTACAACATATTGAGTTTGTGAGATGCAGTAAAGCAGCGCTTAGAGGGAAATTTGTATAATTAAAAAATGTTGTATCGGGCTTCCCTGGTGGCACACTGGTTAAGAATCTGCCTGCCAGTGCAGGTGACACAGGTTCGATCCCTGGTCCGGGAAGATCCCACGTGCTGCAGAGTAGCTAAGCCTGTGTGCCACAGCTACTGAGCCTGTGGTCTAGAGCCTGTGAGCCACAACTACTGAGCCCACGCTCCACAACTGCTGAGCTGCGCCACAACTACTGAAGATCGCACGCTCTAGGGCTAGTGTGCCACGACTGCTGAGCCCGTGTGCTGCAACTACTGAAGCCCCCGTGCCTAGAGCCCGTGCTCCGCAACAAGAGAAGCCACCACAATGAGAAGCCCACACACTGCAATGAAGAGTAGCCCCTGCTCGCCACAACTAGAGAAAACCCACACGCAGCAACGAAGACCCAACACAGCCAAAAATAAATTAAAAAAAAAAAGTATCAGGGGCTTCCCTGGTGGCGCAGTGGTTGGGAGTCTGCCTGCCGTTGCAGGGTACACGGGTTCGTGCCCTGGTCTGGGAAGATCCCACATGCCGTGGAACGGCTGGGCCCGTGAGCCATGGCCGCTGAACCTGCGCATCCGGAGCCTGTGCTCCGCAACGGGAGAGGCCACAACAGTGAGAGGCCTGCGTACCGCAAAACAAACAAACAAACAAACAAACAAACAAAAACAAAAAAAAGTATCAGAAAAAAGGGAGTTTTCAAATCAGTGATCTAAGCATCTCCCCTAAGAAAATAGGAGGCAAATTAAAAAAAAAAAACTGACAAACACAAAGTAAGCAAAAGGAAGGAAATAATAAATATAAGTAAAAATCAATAAAATAAAAACATGAAAATAATAGAGAAAAGTCAATGAAACCAAAAGCTGGTTGTTTGAGATCAGTAGAATCAATAAGCCTCTAGCCACACTAATAAAGGAAAAAAAAAGAAGAAACCAATTACCAGTATCAGGAATGAAAGAGGGACATCACTATAGAAACTGTAGACATTTATAAGGGAATATTATACACATTTTTATGCCAATAAATTCAACTTAGGTAAAATGGATAAATTCCTTAAAAGGTACAAACTACCAAAGTGTACAAAACCATAGATAACCTGAATAACCCTTTATCCAGTAAAGATATCTAATTTGTAGTTTAAAACATTCCCACAAAGAGAATTCCAGACCCAGATGGCTTCACTGGTAAATTATGAAACACATAAGGAAGAAATAATATAATTCTACACATTCTTCCAGAAAATAAAAAAAAGAGCGAGTACTCTTCCAACCCAGTGTTTGAGGTCAGCAATTACCCTGATATTAAAACCAAACAAAGACATTGTGAGAAAACTAAAGACCAATATCTCTCATTAATATAGATGCAAAAATCTATTGACTAAACATTAGCAAATTCAACAATGAATAAAAAAGGTATAATACATCATGACCAAGCAGGATTTATCCCACAAACACACAGTTGGTTTAACATTCAAAAGCTAATCAGTGTTACTCACCATATTAAAAGACCAAAAAGAAAAAAAAAAAAAATCATATGGTAATTTCAATACAAGTAGGAAAAGCACATCTCAGGTTTCAACACTCGTTCTTTACAAAAACTAGCAGCAAGTAGAAGTAGAAGTTTCCTTAGCCTGATAATGGAAAACCTACAGCTGACGTCACATTTAATGGTGAAAAACTAAATGCTTGTTCCCTAAGATTGGGAAAAAGGCAAGGATATCCATTCTTGCCACTTCTTTGGAGCATTGTACTGAAATTATTAGTGAATACAACAAGGCAATAAAAAGAAATTAGGGGGATCCAAAATGAAAAGGAAGAACTAAAACTGTCTTTATTCACAGGACTTCATGATTGTCTCCATAGAAAATCCTAAAAAAAAATCTATTCGAATTAAGAAATGAGTTTAGCAGAGTCTTTTGACACATAATTTTAGTTCTATATATTAACAACAAACAATTTAAAATTGAAGTAAAACAATGCCATTTATAAAAAATTAAAAATATGAAATATTTAGGAATAAAAACTTAAAAATATGTCTGAGACCTGTAGAAAACTGTAAAATATAAAACATTGATGAGAGAAGTTAAAGAAGACTAAATAAATGAATTGGTGGTAATGTTAATAATAAAATAAGTGAAGAGCCTACCATGCTCAAGGATCAGAAAATACTAAGACATCAGTTCTCCCCAAATCAGTCTATCTTCAGCACGATCCCAATAAAATTTCCACCAGGCTTCTTTTTGCTGATAGATACTGACAAGTTAATAACTAAAATTTCTAAGGAACTGCAAATTATATCCAAAATAATTTTTATCAAGAAAAATTAAGTTGGAGGACTTTATCCCAACTGATTTTAAAACTTACTACAAAATTATGTTAAGACAGTAGGGGAATTCCCTGGACTCAGCACTTTCACTGCTGTGGCTTGGGTTCGATACCTGGTTGAGGAACTAAGATCCCACAAGCCATGAGGCATGGCCTGAAAGTTAAAAAAAAAAAAAAAAAAAAGACAGTGTGATATTGGCATAATGGTGGATGCATAGATAATAGAATTGAATATGAAATAGACCTATATATATGGTCATTTGATTTTTATTTTATTTTTGAGGGGGCTGAGATTTTATTCACCTTTTAAAAATGTTTCATTCAATCATAACACACATAGAGAAAAATACACATGGTCAGTTGATTTTTGATGACAAGTCAATTCAATGAGAAAAAGAACCTTTTCAGTAAACCGTGCTGGAATAATTGGATATCCATATGTAAAAAATTTACCTTCAACCTGCACATCCCATCATATGCAGTAATTAACTTGAAATGAATGGTATGTCTAATTGTGGACAAAGAATCACCAGCCATATCATAAACAAAGGATGTTGCAGCCATCAAACCATCAGCCACCATATCAGTTCCCCCTATGATGCACCCTGAGGTGATTCAGAATGGAGAAAACAGGATATTGGCCCTAGATAGTTAAGGTGCATATCAAAAGAATAATTTCAGTGAGCCCAGATTCTTGCATTTTCCCATGCATAGAAAAGTGCTAAATTCGTTAACCTGAGATATCTGGTTTTTTTGCAAAAACTCCCATATATCCTGGGTCCTTTCTTACTCTCCAGAACAGTCCCTCAGAGCTATCTGAGAGGCTGTCTCCGAGGTGTAAGTTCTCAGCGTGTCCCTGGAATAAAACATAATTGTCAACTTTTAGGTTGTGTTTTTTTTTTTTTCAGTCGACAGTATAAAGGGTAAAACTACACAACTTCTAAAAGAGAACATGGAAGAAAATCTCAGTGCCTTTGGGCAAAGATGTCTTAAATATGACACAAAAAGCACACAAAAAAATTCATAACTTAGACTTCATCAAAATTAAAACTTTTGCTTTTTAAAAGACATTATTAAGGAAATGAAAAGCAAGGCACAGACTGGGAAAAATATTTGTAAAACGTATACCTGATAAAGAACTTGTACCCAGAAGATAGAATGGACTCTTACAGTTCAGTAATGAAAAAGCAATGGGAAAAAGGTTTAAACAGACACTTCTGCAAAAGGATATAAATATGGAAAATAAGCATGGGAAAAGATGTTCAACATCATTAGACATTAGGGAAATGGAAATTAAAACCACAATGAGATACCACTACACACCTACTAGAATGGCTAAAATTAAAAAGACTGACCATACCAAATGTCAGCAGTGATAAGAAGGAACTCTCATACACTGCTGATAGAAATGTAAAATAGTACAGAGACTTTGGATAACATTAGCAGCTTATTTTAAAGAGAAACATAAATTTACTGTCTGATTAAACTTTACCCAAAAGAAGCAGAAACATAGATCCACAAAAGGACTTTGATGTTCATGGTAGCTTTATTAATAATAGCCCCAAACTGGAAGGAACGCAAATGCCCCTCAGCTGAGGAATGGATAAACAAATTGTGTTATATCCATACAGTGAATTACTCACCAACAACAAAGCAATGAGCTATGACCTACTGATGCAGGGAGCAATGTGGATGAATTTCAAAAGCATTATGCTTACTAAAAGAAGCCAGACACAAAAGCCTACAAACTGAATTATTTCATTCATGTGAAATTCTAGAAATGGCAAAACTATAGTGACAGAATTTTCGGCATATGTGGTATTTTTCTTTAGGAAAAAAAAAGCCAAAGGAAAGCAAAATGAATTGTGGTTCTTGGCTCAACTTATGTATCATAGTACAGGACCTACAGCTGTCTTAAAGATTTTTAACATATTCATAAACAATAAAAATTTACCCAGTGAATGAAGTGGATGATTAAGTTTAACTTTTCTTATTTGGGTCAGTGAAATGTGACTGTAACATACTGAGGTATTTTGTTCTGGTGACCCTAGTGGACTCTGAGAAAACTTCAGATAACTAGTTCTGAAAATGATGTCTGTAGTATCTTCATCATTGGAATCAACTTAAAACCTCTGAAGTTCAGTACTTTGAAGAATACAAGTGTTTTGAAAATTCCCTTTTTTTCTCCCGAAGATAACTGAGCTTAATTTTTCCTTTTAAATCACTCTTTTCCCCTAAACAGTCACTTTGAACATTCATTGATAATAGCCAATAATATCTAATTTCATTTTCAGATAAAAACCAAGGTCAGAAATCCAGGGAACCAGCCCAGTGGCCGCAAAGCCTTCCTAAATATTAACTCACGATGACTGATAGACCGGCAGCTCCACAGGCAGGCTAAGAAGTAATTTTCTAATAAACAGAGCTGTCTGAAATTGACATGGGCTATCTTGGGAGAGAGTTGAGTTCCCCCAGGTTCAAATGGCCACTGCAGACTCCACTGGCAGGAACAAGGGGAGAAGTTTCAAGCATCAGATGAGGTGTCGGGCTGATGGGAGCACTTGTGGGTATGCGGCTGGAGCCAGGCTCCCCAGATGGGCCACTGCTGGAAGTGTCCTGAGCCTCACAGGGGAGAAATCTTCCAGCCCTGGATCTTGTGGGTGTTTAGATGGTAAGCTTTCTGCGACATGTTATTTGAATTTAATTTTCAGGATGGCAATCCCCTCACCTGTTTTAAAGACGTAGAGTATCTCCAACACAGTTCTGGAAGGTGCCATCCTGTATGGGTTGAAAACAGTCCCAAAGATCATTTGCAGTCACGCAAATGTGCACATTTCTGTTTGCTTCAGTGCCACCCAAGACCTCTTCCTGACTCACTCAGTTTTCTGGAAAATCATTGATGAATTTAATTTGCCCTCATTATTGGTTTACTTGAAGTTGTTAGATATCAAAAGTCCAGACCTATACCTTGAGCATGCTTCTTTTTCCAGAAGCACCTCATGGCTTAAAATAATATATTCAGTACTTAAAATTGCTGACATATTCTTCCAAATAGCCTGGCAGAAGAGAAGAAGGCCCCAGATGGTCGAGTTTGGCAGTGCCTGGGCCACTGCGTTCAGAACGCCATCTTTAAAGGAGTTGAAGTTTTATTTCATAGTCAAGCTGGGAATGTGAAACTTTTATTTTGGAATGGGATATATGCCTCCCTCCTCAGACATTGAAAGAACATGAGCACAGATTCTTTTCACTTAAATTAATCCCTGTTATAGTCCTTATACTTACTCTTTCAATAAATATTTAGTGAGCACCACTGTGATCAGACTATGGGAGGTGCCGTGAGGGAAACAGATACAAACAAGGCCTTAGCCTGAGACAACTCAAAATATATTTGGGGGGGCTTCCCTGGTGGCGCAGTGGTTGAGAGTCCACCTGCCGATGCAGGGGACATGGGTTCGTGCCCCGGTCCGGGAAGATCCCACGTGCCGCAGAGCGGCAAGGTCTGTGAGCCATGGCCGCTGAGCCTGCGTGTCCGGAGCCTGTGCTCCGCAACAGGAGAGGCCACAACAGAGAGAGGCCCGCGTACCGCAAAAAAATATATGTGTGTGTGTGTGTGTGTGTGTGTGTGTGTGTGTGTGTATATATATATATTTGGGGGCAGACAAGATGAAAAAGTAAGCAACTACAGGAGAGTGTCTAAAGCATGCCGTTTGCATGGATTGGGAAATGGGCGCCGTGGAGGTCAAGGGCAGGAAAGAATATTGCAGTTGAGTTATTTACGTGGTTTGGATGAGCCAGGTATGCAGTCCCAAGGAAGGGACAGGCATGTTCTATTAGAAATGTCAGAGAGAATGAGAGGCAATTACTTTGGTGATCAGGACATTGCTGCTGACCTTCAAGAATAGGAGTTTCAGGAGAGGGTGGTATTGGAGGCCACGTTGTAGTGATGTACAGGGCAGATGCGTTTGAGGAAATGGAGGGTCAGTCACTCACTGGAGATGTTTGATTGTGAAGGGGAGAAAGTGCAATGGAGCCAATGAGAATTTTTGCTTTTTCCTAAGGAGAAGAAAACTTATTTTGAAGGTTACGGCCTAGTGGGTTGCTGAAGGGGAGAGGTTAAATATGTTTGAAAGGGAATAATTAAATTGTAAGATCCCAGAGAAGGTAGTATTAATAAAGGAAAGAACCACTGGACAATTGATAGCATTTTTGATAGGGACGTGAACTAGCATAACCTGTATTTTTGCATTTTATGTAAAAAACGTTACATTAAGAAACTGAAATATCATTATTGATTAGTAATCTTCAAGTAAGAAATTGGGGAGGAGGAAGGATGAAAAGTAGTTCCACATTTAGAGTCTTGTTCTTTAAAGAACGTGTAGTAGTTTAGTGGGATTATTCCTTATCTTTACAATGGAATACCAAGGAATGCAAACTGAAGATAGGAGTTTTTTGAGACTCACTCCTCTCATGTGTCAGGGCTTGTCATGCTGATCAACCTTTTACGTCGATTGTTGAACCAGGTTGGGAAGAAAGGAGAGGCAAGTAATACCCTTAGATAGGTGGAACTTAAGACTTCTGTGAAGCTTACTTGACCCCAGTACAGAAGTTTTCAGGGAGCTCTGTCATTCAGGAGTGAGTGCAGGTTTTTTTTTGTTTGTTTATAATTTTATTGAAGTATAGTTGATTTACAATGTGTTAATTTCTGCTGTACAGCAAAGTGATTTAGTTATACATATATTCTTTTTCATATTCTTTTCCATTATGGCTTTTACAGGATATTGAATATAGTTCCCTGTGCTAAACAGTAGGACCTCATTGTTTATCCATTCTCTATATAATAGTTTGCATCTGCTAATCCCAAACTCTCAATCTTTCCCTCCCCCACCCCTCCTCCTTGGCGACCACAAGTCTCTTCTCTATATCTGTTGAGTCTGTTTTTGTTTCACAGACATGTTCATTTGTGTCATATTTTAGATTCCACATACAAGTGATATCATATGGTATTTGTCTTTCTCTTTCTGACTTACTTCACTTAGTATGATAATCTCTAGGTCCATCCATGTTGCTGCAAATGGCATTATTTCATTCTTTTTTCTGGCTGAGTAGTATTCCATTTTGTGTGTGTATGTATGTATATATATATATATATATATATATATATATCACATCTCCTTTATCCATTCATCTGTTGATGGACATTTAGGTTGTGCAGGTTTAATCACACATCACGACAGCCACTGTGTAAGATTTCCTGGGGATGGCGAAAATGCTGAGAAATATTTGCTGTGTGCTGTGTGTGATGACTAAACCTTCTGAATGTATGTCTGGTTATATGATCTCTTCACTGTTTGAGATCACCACAAATGTCTCTCACTCCTTCAGAATTAAGTGTGTCACTTAGACGAATTTTTCTCCACCGAGGACCTCACAGATGTGGCACTTGTCCTCCTCAGACACAGGTGTGTTCGCAGTGGTGAACAGCCATTCCTTGTCCCTGCTGGGGAAGCTGACCATAAGCGCTGCCTTCAATGTTGTGTATATCTACACCTCGGAGCTGTACCCCACGGTCATCAGGTATGCCTCACACACGGGCTTCTCCTTCCCATGTCCTGAATTCTGTTGTAGATGTTTGCATTGACAGAGGCGTGGTCCTCACTTCACCCGGAGCACAGCCAGTGTGGGCGAGCAGCAACTCAGCAAGCAGCTGTGAGCCCAGAACCTGTGGAGACTGCTCTTGCCCGCTTGGCTGAGGAAAACGTGACTTTATGTTGGGCTGAATTCCCTGTCAATCGTGAGAAGTACTCTACACTAAACGTATCCCATCACCCAAATAGTGCTCGGATGTCATTTTTATTTCAGTGCATGTGAGTTATTCAGTCAACCCTTCTGTGTCAGGTACACGATGGACCAGGAGACAAGGTCCCTGTTATCACAGAGCCTATATTTTAGCACAAAATATACACATTTAAAAAAAGATGAGACTTCCCTGGTGGCGCACTGGTTAAGAATCCGCCTGCCAATGCAGGGGGCACAGGTACAATCCCTGGTCCACAAAGTTCCCACATGCCGCAAAGCAGCTAAGCCTGTGCGCCACAACTCCTGAGCCCACATGGCACAACTACTGAAGCCCCCGTGCCTAGAGCCTGTGCTCCACAACAAGAGAAGCCACTGCAGGGAGAAGCCCATGCACCGCAACGAAGAGTAGCCCCCACTCGCCGCAACTGGAGAAAGCCCGTGGGCAGCAACAAAGACCCAGGGCAGCCAAAAATAAATAAATAAAGATAATTCCCTATAGTTATAAGTGAATATTGTATTTACATACTAGTTGTTAAAGGTGATTTTCAATGAGTAGGACTTGCTTATATCAAAAATAACATATTCAGAAACAAAACCAAAAAACCCAACATATTCCATCCTAAGTTTCCCCTCATAAAATAAGTCTGAAAACAAAAAAACAAACCTAAATTTGAAGGGCAGGGATGCAGCTTAGTCTTTACAGAACGGCCTCTGTGTACTGGACCATAGTCCCCCAGTTGGCATTTTCCTGGTCTTTTTCTGAGGATCATTCCAAACAGATCCTTCTTTTTCCCTTATCCATGCAAGAAGCGTAATGGTTCTGTCTGCCTTTTTCCCAGTAAGAGATCAGGTTGTTTGTGATTGGCTTGTCATTCCCTGATTATTCCCAGAACCTGCTTTCTCTGGCTGTTGCCTATAAAACTAGGGTGACCGTTTAGTTCCAAACTGGGACACTTTTGAGAGCGAATGTGGGCATTATTAACAGTTCGGCTGGGATAACAGGGTGCTGTACGGTCACCCTACCTATAATCATTATCATTTTCATTTCCTCCCCCTCCTTGCTACCCACATTCCCCAAGAAGGTAATGTTCTTGGTTTCCTGAGAATATATGTCCAATCAATTCCTATTTATATGCCTGATCCTTTCATAGTTAATTAGTTGAGTTTAGAGAAATGGGAGACTTTTCAGATCATTAAACCCTGGCTCTTCTGTGGATGTTTTAACTGATAGGAGACCTAAGACGCGAGAACCCAGGAGAACATTTAACAAGAAATATTCACATGCTCATTTCTGCACCAACTTCTATACTGCACTGTCCAATATCACATGTGGCTATTTAAGTTTAACTTAATTAAAAGGAAATGAATTAAAAATTATGTTCCTCATTCTTAGTTGCATTGAGCTCTCGGTAGCTGCCTGTGTCTGGGGGCTTCCGTATTGGACAGGGCGAGTACAGAACATTTGCAGCATCACAGAAAGTTCTAGTGGGCAGTACTGCTCTGTAGCATCCTGCACTTCCACTTTGGGATTTGTTATTCTGAGCCCACTATCCCTTAGAGCCTTTAAATTGTCCCCCTAGAACTAACTGACTTTTATTTTTTCCTTTTCCTTTTGCCTTTCAGGAATGTTGGGCTTGGAACTTGTTCCATGTTCTCCCGAGTTGGTGGGATTATTGCTCCCTTCATCCCCTCACTGGTTGGTTTGTACCTCCTAGTTTGTTTTTCTTGATTCTCTGCTTTGGAAATGTTTGTGCTTTTGAGTAGAAAGAGGTAACAAACAGCTGCGGTTTTAAGATCAGCCTGACACAAATGTGCACCTTGTGCCTTTTAGATTAAGGATCCATGAGGGCAGATGGACCCTTCCCAGGGATTGGCTGTATTCATTGGAGAGTTAGCTAATGCCAGCCTGCCCCTTCCTGTCCCCATTTGTACGTTAGTTGATTAGTGAACATTTCCTAAGTTTCTGCTGTGTGCTGAGCTCTGTGCTAAGCCCTTTACATACATCATATCATGCAGTCTTCACCACAGCCGTATGCTGTAGGCATTGGTACCCTGTATTAAATAACAGAGAACACAGCACACCACTCGGAAAAGAAAATTAGAAGAGAAGAAGGTGAAAGGGAGATAAAGTAAACTCCATCCAATCTCAAAATGTTCATGTTCTGAGAAAGATCCCATGGAGCCCCTGTGCACGTCTCTGCTTGGTTTCCTCTAGGACTTTCCCAGCCAAGACTTGTTGAAGCGTGATTAGGTTTGATCCAGTGGGGCTTTGAGCCTGTTTTGGAGACAATTGCTCATCACTCAGGCAACCACTCGCCTCATCCTAGTACAGGACGTCTCTGAAATGCCACTGTAGCCTTTTCTTTTCTTGAGGAAGTGGGATATACTTCCTTTTTCTGAGTATTTCTCTGTGTTTCGTGCTCAATTTTATTTTTTTTTCCTTTTTTCCCCACATCTTTATTGGAGTATAATTGCTTTACAATGGAGTATTAGTTTCTGCTTTATAACAAAGTGAATCAGTTACACATATACTTATGTTCCCATATCTCTTCCCTCTTGCGTCTCCCTCCCTCCCACCCTCCCTATCCCACCCCTCTAGGTGGTCACAAAGCACGGAGCTGATCTCCCTGTGCTATGCGGCTGCTTCCCACTATCATGCTCAATTTTAGATCACAAGACCCTTCTTATGAAGGAGTCATATTAGTTCCATTTTGCAAAATGTGTCCAACACTAGGTGTTTATCATTAATGATGCCCGACTTCAGACCGCTGTCCTAGAACATTATAGCACCCAGCGTTGTGTCTTCCCTGAGTCCCACTAAGTTGAGAAGAGGTGAACGTTCCCCTTGATTCAACAACAGGCCCACAGTTCCGGGCATGTGTTTGCACGCAGGGGGCTGGAGGTCAGAGTTTTTCGTCCCCCTCCTGTCCCCTCCCCATGCCTCCCTCTCCTCCTCCATCATCTCTTCATCTTTGAAAAATCAGGAAAAGATGATCAGAAGGGACATCCTAACTAGCCACCGAATTTGGAAGCCCAAACCAGAAGGTGATAAAGCTGGGTGGTTCCTTTGCAGGAACTCAGGAATGGTAATCAGCTCAGAAATCCCCCAGAGCCCCGTCCTGCAAGAACCTTGGTGTTATCTTTGAAACTGTATGTTTGTATTTAAATTTTCCTGAGAACGTCTTTTGGACCAGCCCGCTACCATGTCCAAACCATGTGTATAGGTTTCTCTAGGCCTTTCTCTTCCTTTTCAGGGTGTTTACACCTTTAAGCCCCATGCCTCTCAGTTCTGGTGCTTAGTGAATCAGAACACATATGTGGGACTGTTTGGCCCATTCCAGGGTTGAGAACATTAAAGTGCGTCGTTGTCAGCAAATATGCAGGGTGTCTCCTGCGTATGGAGATCACTGTGCTGCAGGCCACTCAACCTGGAGTGGAAGCTGAGTGTCCGACTCACCACGCACTCTGGCAGTGTGTCTGCCTTGCTCAGACAGCCAAGCCCCTTCCCCACAGTCCCCAGCCTGTGCATGAACAGTCTGCTGCGTCTGCTCCACAGGCCAGCTCTGTCCTTTTGATTTACTCACTCCTGTCTCTGTGCCCGAGGACTGGCTCTGGTTTCCTGGGGTAATTCTCTAAGGGGAAAGAAGACGGGCTTTCTGGTGTATTCTAGTGAGGAGGCAGGACCTGGACAGTAAACATGGCAGGTCCTGGGTCATAAGACTGCTGATGTCATCTGCTAGGAAACTAACACTGAGTTTTTGTTTGTTTTCATTCCACTCCCTGCCCCCATAGAAGTACGTGCAGTGGTCTTTACCCTTCATTGTCTTTGGAGCCACGGGGCTGACCTCAGGCCTCCTGAGTTTATTATTGCCAGAAACCCTTAACAGTCCATTGCTAGAGACGTTTTCTGACCTTCAGGTGTACTCATATCGGAGGCTGGGGGAGGAGGCGTTATCTTTACAGACCTTGGATCCCCCTCAGGTATGATGGAATTTTTCTTAATCATTCAGATTTACCATTTGGATGATGATGGTTTTGGGGGAAAAGAAAAAAAAAGAATATCTGATTATATTAAATAGAACTGGGCAAAACTGCTGGAAAAAAGTGGGATCTGATAGCAGCTGATTGTCAGAGAAATAAAGATGATTCATAAGCTTTCTTAGAACACTTTAGGGGCTAATTCTTAGGGGAATAAATGTCATCAAGTACATTTGTCAGTTGAATGCTAGACAGTAATTTAACTTTAGAAATGTCATGACATCATTTCCCTGCCCTTTTCTCCTTTCCTGCTTTAGTCTGTGGACAAGGAGAGCCCTTTAGGGAGTGAGAGTGAGGAAGAGGAAGAGTTTTACGATGCGGATGAAGAGACACAGATGATCAAGTGACGTGCCCCAGATTCCTCCTCAGACACAGAGGGTCATCTTCTCTGCCTCCAACGAGGGCAGGTTCTCCCAGGAAACTGAAGGGAGCTGTGGAAAGATAGGCCTGAACAAACATCGAAGGTACTCAGTGTGGCCTGATGTTTTTTAGGCACCAAGGAAGTTGGAGAAGAGATTTCAAGAAACAGGACATCACTGCCTCAAGGGAATAGTTGTTAACTGCCCACAATTCGGGTTTAGCTCAAAATCGTGACCTCTGGCCAGATTGCTGAAGTCCACATGCCAGAGTGGTAAGCTCATTTGTTTCTAGAAGTTTGATTACGTTGCCTTTCAACTTCATTGTGGCCTAAAGGCAAATATGTAAAATTTCTTCTCACCATAACACGTAATCTGTCCACCAAATTTGACATCTGCCCCTCTCAGTTGCTCCTCACCAGCAATCTTTTGAGGCAGGTTGGTGTTAGCATTTCATTCACTTTTGTGCCAGAAGAAAAGCACTGAGAGGTCATTTGTGTGGCCTGAGGCCCTCCACCTTCATCCCAGCGGATGAAATTTGGGCCCCCAGCTTGGTTCCTGGCCCAGTGATTGGCTTGAGCTCCCTGTGGTTTCAGTCAGTCCCACAGATGACCCACTAGGAAAAGCCAGCTGCACCAGAGTAATGTTGAGTCTGAGGTGTGGCTGCCTCTCCCTGGCAGCTCCCTTTGATACTCGAATTGTGTAATTTCTTCAGTTCCCACTTGTGTGCACCTGGAGAAAAATTTCCATCTCAGATTCTAGTACCAGCAATAACTTCCAAACCATGCCCAGTAAACGACGAAGTTTTATAAAGGGGGAGGGCAGTTAAAAAGTGACATGTCAAGACTTTGGATGTTAAAAAGGAAAAAAAAAATGCTGTTTTTAATAAGGAAGAAAAGAAAATTATCTTTCACAATTTTCTGTTTGTTTTGTTTTCAGTGTTGTGCAAGGAGGGACTGGGCAACATTTAAGAACTTGAACTCTTCTAGTCCTAGATCAGCTCCAGCCTGTTTGGTTAGCTAGAATGGAAGGCTCAGTAATTTCCTAGTACATGTTGGTTTTCATTAAGTACTGCCAGCTTTCAAATAAATCAAAGTCGTACTGTTTCCTAAAATCATGTGCTGAAAGTGTTTCCCACAAAACCTGGGTATTATCTCAAATAGGAGTGTTAACCTGGAGTCAACAAGCTTGGACAGTGTTACTTTAGGTCACTTTCCCAACTGGGAAAATTTCTGTGTTTTCAGAATTTCCATTTCTATTAATCCCTTGGAGAAAAAGAAATTTCACTGGAGATAAAGAGAAGTCATCACTGAGTCTGTTTCTGGAAATCTTGGAGGACGCACCTTGCATTGGCTCCAACCCTGTCCTGTCCTCTTCCATTGACCTCTTGGTTTGCACTATACCAGCTTGTACCTTTGTTAAAGTATTTTTATGTCCTTCATGCCCTTGATTATGTATTGGGCTCTTAATAAATAGGGGCCATCTCTACTATTGTTTTATTTCTCGCTGCTGTGCCCAGAACACAGTAAGTATTACTGTTTCTAGCCATCAGGGAAATTGTAGAACTCCTCCCAGTATCATTTTTGTAAATCACAGGCAGATCTGACCCAAACCCCCAAATTGTGGAATCTCGCTGTATTTCTCTGGGAAATGGAGACCCTGCCCACCATCAAGAGAGGAAGAAAGGAAGAACTTACAAGGACACTTAGAAGCTCTTCATTGTGAAGTTAAACGTAAAACAAGAAACCAACACATAGGTGATTCTTGGTTGGTTGGAGCCCTCTTTGCATTATAAGAGTAATAATCCCATTATAAAAACATGTGGAAACTAGAAGTTTAAAAATGTATTAGTGATAGGCCCAACACCCAGAGACAACCAGTGTCATGGCTTTGGTCTCTTTGAAGACCAACTGGGAATCCATCTTTCTATTGGCACTGGGGTTCCCTCTGCCTCTGGCTAGATAATTGAGGATTCCATTAGTTCTGCCCCTGGGTATTCTCTTTTCCCAGCTCCAGGGTAGAAGAAGGGAGGGAAGGGTACACAGTTTGAACACATGTTGCTAAGGCTGGGCTATCAGCTGCTCACGTCAGATGTGTCACTAAATTTTGTTTCTTCCTAGATGGTCTTTTGGCAAAGTTTAATAATTACTGTTTTGGGGACTTCCCTGGTGGCACAGTGGTTAAGAATCCACCTGCCAATGCAGGGGACATGGGTTTGAGCCCTGGTCCAGGAAGATCCCACATGCCGCGGAGCAACTAAGCTCATACGCCACAACTACTGAGCCTGCGCTCTAGAATCCGTGAGCCACAACTACTGAGCCCGCATGCCACAACTCCCGAAGCCTGCGTGCCTAGAGCCCGTGCTCCACAACAAGAGAAGCCACCGCAATGAGAAGCCCGCGCACTGCAACGAGGAGTAGCCCCCGGTCACCGTAACTAGAGAAAGCCTGTGCGCAACAACAAAGACCCAACGCAGCCAAAAATAAATAAATTAATTTAAAAAAATAATAATTCCTGTCATTTCAACCCTTTGCCTTTTATAAAAACAGATTTTTTCCTTTTGCTATTAACTGTTGAAAAATAGTGATTGTAGAGATGTGCACATGAGCATATTTGTATTGATTAAATTATTGGAAAACTCTTAATTTATAGGTAACATATTTTGTTTGTTCAGATGATTTATAAAAGGTATCCTTTAAAATTTTTTATTGTATTCAAAATTAAATTTCTTTTCTCCTAAAAAGCAGCAAGAAAACCATAAGACACGTAAGAAATCCCAGGGCTTCCAGGGTCAAAGGTCTTACTTATCAACAGCTTGTCCAGAACCCTGGCACCACACAGATACGTTGAAAGAAACTGTTTTGTAGTTTCCTGATGGTTGAGTTAAAACCACTGCCCATTGAAAATGCAGTATTTGTCATTTGGCTGATTTCAAGCAATGTAGACATTCTTTAGTACTTAAAAATGAACAAATAAAATACAACAAATAACAAGCAAATGAAAGTTTCTGGGACACTACTTAAGTAAATATAATCTGGGCAAGTATTTTTATGGATGTCAGATTGATAAAGGTACTTTTAATAGATTCATATTCCTAATGAAAACATATTGAAATAATTATCTCTACTAATTAAACTGAATTAAACTGCAGCTTTCTAATAGGACTTACTCTTCCATGACTAATTCTTATTAGATTATTAGTTCTTAAATTGGATACATATAAAGGATTTTTTTAACAAAATAAAATGCAGGTATTTTGGTTTCTTGTGAATATGATAAAGAATTGTAAAATGTAGACCTTTTGTTCTTACAGAACGTATCAGGATGTACACAGTAGCATCTTTGACAAATTGAGCAAATATAGAATCTGCTAGAAATTATGGGTGGTATGTGGGTCAGGGGCTGTAGCAAAGTTAGGGAGTCAGTGGGTACAAAAGATAACAAAGTATTTCTGGAAAGAGAAAAATGCAAAGATACTGCATTGTTAGAAAATGCATCTGTGTAGTATGTTAAAGGGAAAGATCTTATGATTATCTCAATAGATGCATGAAGATTATTTGACAAAATTCAACACCTATTTAAAATAAAAGCTACTAGCAGACAAGGAGTAAAAGGCAACTTCCTTAGCAGTGTAAGGGGTATTGTAGCACGTAAGGTGAATTGACCTAAGGCATCTCTTCACCCTCCCGGGACCTTCAGACTTTCTTGATAATGACCACAATAAGAAATGTATTTTACATATTCTTTCTCTTCCCTGTTCCTCCACATCTTTCTAATCTCTGTCTCTGTCTCTGTTTCTGTCTCTGTCTCTATCTCTCTCTCTTTCTCCCCACCTTACAATACTTACTATATATATATTTAAAATATATACATAAAACTTTCATGAAACATGCTTATTCTTGCTTGGTACCCTGATAACTTATATTCTGTCCCATTTTCTTTTTTAAAATGCCACTTGTGACCCACTAAACTGATTTCATGACCTACTGTAGTTTAAAAACCCTTGGTTCTTCTCTGTCTTCTTGTACTGCAGAGGCTTTAAAGCTAAGATGTACATTTCCCAAACACCCTTTTTCAGCTAGGCTTCTAGGTGCAATTAAGTTTCCACCAGTCAGATTCAGATGGAATTTGGACGGTGGGAGTGAGGTGGAGGCCATACCTGTGATGCATCATTTTTTCCTGCTCTGTTCTCCAGGGATGGAGGCATTTGGTCTTGCTGAGGCAGTTTCAGCAGAGATGTTGACAGGGGCAATATTGATTAAAATCTTAAGATTTTTTGCATAGAACCTGGCAAAATAATTCTACTAAAGAGAAGTAATGATTTGGGGCTTCCCTAGTGGCACAGTGGTTAAGAATCTGCCTGCCAATGCAGGGGACACAGGTTCAAGCCCTGGTCCGGGAAGATCCCACATGCCGCAGAGCAACTAAGCCTGTGCGCCACAACTGCTGAGCCCGCGCTCTAGAGTCTGCGAGCCACAACTGCTGAGCCTGTGTGCCACAACTACTGAAGCCCATGCACCTAGAGCCTGTGCTCCACAACAAGGGAAGCCACTGCAATGAGAAGTCCGCGCACTGCAGCAAAGTGTAGCCCCTGCTCGCCGCAACTAGAGAAAGCCCGCGCACAGCAATGAAGACCCAACGCAGCCAAAAATAATTAATTTTTTTAAAAAAGTAATTATTTGAAACTATTTAACAATCCCAAAAAAATGAGAACAAGCAGAAGGGACTCAACTTCCTAGATATTGAAACTTTTGAAGCCGTGGTGTCAGTGTAGCAATAGATAAGCAGATCAATAGAACATAATAGATCCCAGAACAAGACCAAACATATATAACAATTTGGCATTTTTTGAAGATGGCATGACAAATCAGTGGGAAAAGAACGAACTCTTCAATTATTGATGTGGGAACGAATGGGTTTCCATATCAAAGAAAACTAAATTAGGACCTTTCTTCTCACCATAACAAAAATTCCAAATAAGTTGAAGACCTAAATGGAAAAAGTCAAAACTTTAAAACAGCTATAAAGTAGTATAAGAGACTGTTCTTATGACCTTGGGGGATTGAGAGATTTTTCAGACAAGAAGTAAAAATCACAAATCATTTTTAAAGAGATTGATATGTTTCACTGCATCTAAATTTAAAACTTCTTTCTGTATGACTAGACACACCACAAAGTTAAAAGAAAAGCAATGGATAGGAAGAAAATATTTGCAACTGCTGTAAAAAAAACAAGGATCAATATCCAGAATATAGAAAGAATTAGTGCAGCTAAGAATGAGAAACAATAAGAAAGTTTACAAAAAGTATTTTTAGGCAGTTCACAGATCATAGATGCTCAGCCTCAGTAGAGGATCAGAGAAATGCAAATTGAAAAAATTAAGTTATATAAAATCCATTAGATTGGAGAAAAAAGAGGCTAATACCAAATTTTGAAGATATGAAGAAAAAGGAATTTACTTACATCCTGATATTATAAATTTATTCATCAACTAGATTGTCAGTAGTGAGGTTGAAAAATGTAAATGTTCTATGACAGGAATTTTACTTCTATATCTATGTCGTGGAAGAGTTTTCAGATATTTTGACTGTAAAATTTTAAGAAAACTTTCACACTGCAACACACAGTACACACACCTACATATATATATTCACACATAATATATATCACCAAAAAAAGTTTTATAAAATAATGCTTACTAGATACATTGTATTTTCTATGGTATTATATTTTACTTTAAAATGAAAAGAATGTTGGTGAAGACACACAAAAGTGATTTTGCAATTCATAAGCAAATCAAACCAAGCAGTTGGAAAAAGTGAAACATAAAATTTTTGCTAGATCAAAGTTATTTCATGGTTAAATTCTTGAGTGACAGGAGTATTTGCCAGTTAAAGAGATTCAAATGCTTTTTAAGCCATACTTTACAGTCAAGACTGTTGATACTCTGTTGCAGAATTCTCACTGTTATTCCCACCCAAATGAAGAGTTATCCCTTTTACTATAGGTCTAAATTTCTCTTGGGAAAGAGCTTTGCATCTGTAGAAACATTTGGACTTCTCAGCTGAGACCCTAGAGCTCTGTAATACAAAGCTTAGAAGAGATTACTTATTTATTGAAAAATGTCAAGGGCAGATGTAGTCAAAGTAGTATTAAAATAACTTCAGTCTAGACCTTGCAGAACAATTGATTTTGAATAGAAGAGATGTTGATGGAATTTCTTTGCTTCAAAATATAACTTCAAGAAATTGAGTGAAATGATTGTGTAAGATGGGCAAAAATGCACACTCAATTTGGAAGTGAGTTTAATCAATGAATGATTTACCAATATGTAGGCAGAGCTTCCAGAAACCACAGAGCAGAAGGCAGTATGCAGAAGGAAGCCCACTGATGCAGTCCACACAGCATAGGTCGAAGAGTGGATCCGGAGAGGTAAACTGTCCAGCACTGGGAAGCACTTGAAAGATGGTAAATATGTGTCATGTCAGATTAGGGTTTTAAAATTGTAGAAGCTACAATATGCTTGCTGGTGATAATATAACAGATTCATTTGTTTCCTAGAGCCACTTTAATTGTTAGAGATGCATTTCACCATATATAGGATGTTTGCTTTCCTATTGGCTATGCAGATGGCATGCATCCATTTAATTGTGTAGCAGGATCAAGTTATATGTATATGGATATAAGAGGGACTATAACATGTTTTACATTGCCTGCAACTGGAGTGTGATCTGCCAAACGACCTCCCTCAACCGCTCTGATTCTTTCAGTGGGTTCTGAGGAAATACTAGTAACATCAAGGGCAGCGTTTCACCATATTGATGATCTTTCTTAAGGAAACAGGTTGGCGATGATCCCCAAATATTTTTAAGTCTCACATCTCCCCGCACTAATTTCCCGGAAAATACAAAATAGAAGAATGGTGAACTGAAGTGAATTGTTAGGTCTATGATCTGCTTGCCTCTAATGCAGCATAGTTAGGTTGGAAAACTTAATTCTGAAGTTAACAGGGAAGAAAATTGGTAGAGAGCAGCAGTTCACTTTCAAATAATATCCTTTCCGTACTATTTATTGTCATTAAGTTTTCCATTATAGTTTCCTCTGAATGAATACTATAACCAAGAGAGAGGAGGAAGAAGAGGATTTTGCTTTTACTGGCAGAATGGTTAAGAAATGCCAATCAAACTAACTTTTCCATAAAGACTCCCAAGACCCTTTTTAGTTTACAGAAGTAATCGGGCGTTACAATAGTTTCCTATTGCTGCTATAACAAAATACCACAAACTTTAGACAGCACAGATTTATCCTATTACAGTTTTGGGGGTTAGGCAACGAAGTGAATCGTAAGGGGTTAGAATGAAGATGTCAGCAGGGCTGTTTTTTCCTGAGTTCTTGTGGGGGGGGCGGTGTTGGGCAATATCCATTCCTTTGTCTCTTGCAGCTTCTCTCGCAGCTTCTAGAGGCTGCAGCATTCTTCGCTCCTGGCCACATCACTCCAGTCTTGTTGTCTAACACGGCCTTCTACTGGCTCTGACCTTCTGCCTCCCTCTTATAAGGACCTTTGTGACTACCATCAGGCCTACCCAGATGATTCAGGCTCATCTCCCCACTTCAAGATCCTTAATCACATCTGCGAAGTCCCTTTTGCCATAAAAGGTAACATTCACAGGTTCTGGTGATTAGCATGTGGATATCTTTGGGGGCCAGTATTCAGCTTATCACAGGTGTCTTAAGTGTGTGTCATTCAAGTTTTCTGAGTAGATGAGACCTGCTGGAGTCATCAGTGTATAATTGTAAGTTTTATGGGAAAACCTAGTCATTATCAAGAGAAGCTGGACCCAGACCACAGGTAACAGCCTCAAATCTACCTTTATTATTGAGTTTATAGACCCAGTTGGCTAAGCCTGAAGTCTTCCAGTTACTGTTTGAAAGAATAAACTGCTTACAAAAGAATTTGAACCTACTAAGACTTTATTTCTGAGTTTTATTTGTTGCTTTATCTTAACAATTTCCAGTAGTTTTCTTATCAAAATCAATTGTTATTATCTCTACCTTTGTTACATACTCTTAAGCATCCTATACTTTTCCATAATTATAGTACTTACTGTGTAATTTAATAAACGATGATGTCTTCCCTACTAAGCCATAAGGTCTATATGAAAATTGGGTACATGTCTGTCTTTTTTCCTACTACATTCCTGCCCATAACACTGGACCCAGTGTTTATTAGGCATTCAGATATTTTTAAAGAAATGCATGCATCCCTCACCTCTCTTTCCTATGAGCTCAGTCAGTACATTGAACTCAAAAGCAACCAAGGGGGCTGTATCTTACTCATCTTAGTAATTCTAAGAACTAGCACAGTATTGGGGACATGGTAGGCATTTATTAAATTTTTAAATGAGTGAATACCTGGACACAAGGTAGTCAAGATTGGCTTAACTGACCTATCAAGTAATACTCTCAAATGGGATACTCTTCCCCAAGATCAATTTGAAAAGAAGGTCTATGGATTATTTAGCTCTGAGAAAACTACTCATAGGAAACTAGAAAAACCTTCATTCCACATTAACCCTCCTATTACGTAAATCACCATTTTGAGCAAAGTTAAGAGTTAGGATTAGAATATGTTCAAGAGAGAAATGATCCCTTTTAAATGTCTACCTTGGTCTAAAATATCTACCTTGAAAATAGAAGTAAGCAAAAGAAGGGTTGATTATTAAATAACAATCTTGTCCATGTATTTACAGACTTATTACTAAAATACGATTCTTCCCACTGAGTTGTAGAATAATTTTAATTTGGTGATTCTTTTCTTCTCACTGAGGCATCTCCCTCTCCCCATAGAGAGGCATTCTACCCTATAAGGGTATTCTTTGGAGGAATTTTTGGTATAACCTTCAATGTTGTAATATTCAGATCTCCTAAAATAATTCATCTAGTGGAAACAGCATGTAAAAAGTTCAGAAATGCTGTCAATTTGATTCCAGGCGCTTGAGGGATCAGCCCAGTAAGAAAAAAAGTTTTTAGGAGTTGGATCAATGTCTAGATTTTCCTGTTTGCTAGGTGATTCAGAAGCTGGCTCTAATGTTGACTAAAATATAAGTTTTCCTTGATTTATCAGAGGAATGCTTTGTCAGAGGAATGAATAAATACCTGAAAACAACTCAGAGTAAAGCCTAAGGGGAATGCTGGACAGTTATGCTAGTTGTACTTACTTCTCCGTCCTGCCATATCCAGAAACTATTTATTATTGATAAGGAGGTTCCAAAGCATCTTCAAGGCCAGAAAATGCATTCAGACGCTGTTGAGCTATAGAATTCTATAATGATTGATTTGCCAATATCAAAGCAGAGTCAGAGCATAGCAGATGCATTTCTCACAGGGAAAGAATTTATTATCTTCCCAATCCAGTCCATCAGGAGAGAGATGAGGCTTGATAAGGATTTAACTGATAAAGGAAAGAATGACTTGGTAAAAAGAGACCTGGACAGCAGCAGAGAATTTGGGGAAAAAATCAGAGAGCAAAGGTAGTGTTGTTTTGTCTTGTGGAACAAAGTATTTGAGTTAAGCAGAGGTATAGAATCATTAACAAGTTTTGTTGACAAAAGTGTCATAAAATGACATCCAGTGAGAAGTGGAGTGACCACCTAGGCTTTGTATGTCTTTAAATTTTTTCAAACCACCCAGATAGCTTCAAGTTTATCCTAGGAAGATGTGCACAAAAGATCAAAAGATTTCCTTAATCCGTTTCTTTGTATTCAAAAGATTATTTCAGGGAAAAAAGTCATTTACTTATTCATAAAATATTTAGAGTACCTACTATGTGCTGTGTCCTATTCTTGGTGCTGGGTTAAAAGAAAGAACATGTATTGAGCATCACTCTAAACAGCTTCTATTTCTTGGTACATCCAATCCTCAGAAGAAAACTATGAAACGTATACGATGGATTCCATTTTTTGGTTGAGAAAACTGAGGTCCTAGTTAAGTCACCTCCTCAAGTCAGGCAACTAATAGTTGGCAAAGCCTGGATTATCTGACTTCAGAGGTCATTTCTTTCTTTTTCTTTTTTTTTTTTTAACATCTTTATTGGAGTATAATTGCTTTACAATGGTGTGTTAGTTTCTGCTTTATAACAAAGTGAATCAGCTATACATATACGTATATCCCCATATCTCTTCCCTGTTGCATCTCCCTCCCTCCCACCCTCCCTATCCCACCCCTCTAGGTGGTCACAAAGCACCAAGCTGATCTCCCTGTGCTATGCGGCTGCTGCCCACTATCTACCTATTTTACATTTGGTAGTATATATATATATATCCATGCCACTCTCTCACTTCATCCCAGCGTACCCTTCCCCCTCCCCGTGTCCTCAAGTCCATTCTGTACGTCTGCATCTTTATTCCTGTCCTGCCCCTAGGTTCTTCATAACCATTTTTTTTTTAATTCCATATATATGGGTTAGCATATGGTATTTGTTTTTCTCTTTCTGACTCACTTCACTCTGTATGACAGACTCTAGGTCCATCCACCTCACTACAAATAACTCAATTTTGTTTCTTTTTATGGCTGAGTAATATTCCATTGTATATATGTGCCACATCTTTTTTATCCATTCGTCTGTCGATGGACACTTAGATTGCTTCCGTATCCTGGCTGTTGTAAATAGAGCTTCAGTGAACATTGTGGTACATGACTCTTTTTGAATTATGGTTTTCTCAGGGTATATGCCCAGTAGTGGGACTGCTGGGTGGTATGGTAGTTCTATTTGTAGTTTTTTTAGGAACCTCCATACTGTTCTCCATAGTGGCGGTATCAATTTACATTCCCACCAACCAGAGGTCATTTCTTAAGTGACTAAGCTATACCGCTACAATTCTAGAGGGGCTCTTAAATTTTAGCCAGGCCTTATATTTTCCATAGGCTGTTTGATGATACTGATGATGGTAATTATAACTACTATGCATTGAGTACCATGTACCATGTCACCATGTCAATACATTCTGTGGTTATGTCTTAAAATTCTCACAACAATTCTATTAGGTAGTGTATAATTCTTGCTCTGCTGATGAAAACAACGAAGCCTAGGGGCATTACATAAGTTTTTCAAGGTCACAGCTAATAAGAGGCAGTGTTAGGTCCAGATCCCATTTTGTCTTATGCCAAGGCCCAGACATTTTGATTAGGCTCTTTCTGGAGGCAGAGCATTTTAAGGATTCTAATTAGTTAATGATTCTCCCTGTATTTTAGAACCATTGAGGTTTTTTTTTTTCTCTCTCCACAATTAAATCAGTAAAGGAACACATTTGTCAGAAAAAAATGTGGATTCAGAAGCTCATCAAGATTCAGACTCCTCATTAATGGGCCAAATCCAGCTATGATCTCATAGAGAAGATGGAAAAATTCTCCATATCTATGGAGTACCCTTTGAGGTTACTTTTATTATTCACTTTAGGGCAACTATTAACCTACCATTTCACCAAATATATTCAAGAAAAATTCACTGAGCGCCTACTGTGTACTAGGCATTGTCGTTGGCTTGGAGTCGTCAAAGATCAGTGAGGTGGGTTTCTCAAGCTGTGAGCCTTCCCAGAGGGATTTAAGTACTACAAAGATGAAAAGGCCTTGGTGAAATTGAGATAGCCTCTGGGATCCAAGTTTGGGAAACTTGCTAGTGTCAGAAATGGATTTCTTTTTCAATGAAAAATTTCTTGAGCAGTGAGGTCTCAGGCTGAAACTTTTGATAGTGATTTCAAGGAAGTCTAAGTTACGGAACTTTTGAGCTGTCCCTCACCCTATGCTTTTAATTATGCCAACAATTAAAATTAATTAACAGGCTAAAGCCTGTTATCTGAGGAGAGTAAGTGTGTTGCTATCAGCAAAGGGACACCTAAACATTTCCTCTTGTAAATACTCTCCCTTTATCAGTTAAAAAGCCAGTGTAAAGACCAGGCCTTCCCGACTGCCACCATTTTTTCCCCAAATTCCTCATTAAACTTCTTTATTTGATTCTTAATAACTTTTAGCTTTGGAGTAGTTCAGAATATTCCCAAAAGATATTTTAAGTACCTTCTGAAATCATCACAGTATTGCAGGAATACAGTTTTAGAATCAAGAGAGATTTTTTTCTCATTCTCATTTTCCTTTTCTTTAACATGAAATATTAATAATATCATTTTTATTATAAGTCCTTGTGCTGATTCCTAAGTAATGTATATGTAAAACTCCAGCTGCCAAGTAGGAGGGCTTCAATAAATTCTACTACCTAGAAACTACCGAAGATTTTAAAACAAGGATTTAATACACACATTTTAAAAAATGTTTAAAAATAAAGTGAACTCTCATGGTGCCATATATTTTTCCAAAAATGAAATTGATAAGGAATGTTTCAAGAAAACATATTTTCAATTTGGTCCGGTTCATCTGCCACCTAATCATGTAACTGAGGGAATAAGACTTTTGTAAGACCGCTTCCTTTTTATCTTCCTTGAAGATCTGTAAGCTCCCTTCCCCCTTTCCCCTCCCACTTTCCTGAGGAATCCTGGTTTGGGGAGGAGACTGTAGCCTCCTGGTGGGAGGAGAGGAAGGACTATAAAATCAATTTCCTGTAGCCCTGGACGGCAGATCTTCTCTCTTTCCCTTTTGGAACCAGCTTGGAAAGGTAAGTGTGGGAGAGAGGCAATTAGGGTGTGTGTGTGTGTGTGTGTGTGTGTGTGTGTGTGTGTGTGTGTGTGTGTTTCCCATCTAGATCTCTATAAGGGAACTGGGGAGAGGAAGCCACGAACACCAGTTGCACCATTCCCTGGGCTGTAGGGAGAGGGGATGATTCTTGAGGATTCTTTCTGGCTGTAGGTGTGCTCAGGAAGACTGTGCTCTGGCCAGAGTGTCATCTGTGTTTAAATCATTGAAACTCAAGGGAGCCTTAGGTGAAGGAACAGGAAGCAAATTCAATTACAATATGTGGACCACCCTTAAGGTTGATGGACAGGTCTTACTGTTTTGAGAACAAACCAACCACTCATTTGTATCTAGTTGTTCACATGGGTTCTATCCCTTGCCCTTTTCCCTTTCCACTTTATATACTCACCCTGAGCAATCTCAACGTCATCCACTCTGAATATTGAATTTTATTATTTGTATATCTTTTCTCTGATTATAAAAATATCAGTACGTTAACTTTAAAAGAAAATCAATGGAAAGAAAGGTAACATGGAAAGTAAATATTGGATGCACTCCCACCACCCAGTGAAGACCATTTTAACTTTTTCTACATGTATGGGTAATGTTTTATGACCTACTTTTTTCTATCTATCAATAATATCACAAACATTTTTCTGTTATTAAATATTCTTTTACTGTATAACTGTTAAAGGCTACAAAATATTCATCATATAGATGAATTGTAACTTATTTGCCAGCATCCAATTGTTGTTTAGTTTATGTCCATTGTTTCCTATTATAAATGAGGCATACAGAGAGTTGGCATACCCCTTATGTTTCCTTCATATACATTTTAAGATGCAGACTCATTGGGTCAATGGGCAGGATTCTTTAAAGTTTTGAGGAAAATTGTCTTGTCATTGCCCTTGTTAATACATGAGGGCCACATTTCCAACAGGCTTCTAAGCAGTATTACCTTTTTCTAATTTTTGCCAGATTATCAAATTGGGGGACGGGCCAGATGAAGGAGTGTCTCATCGTTAGAATTTAATTTGCATGTTTTTGTAATTAGAGATGTAATCGGTGTTTTTTTTTAAATTAATTAATCTATCTTTGGCTGCATTCGGTCTTCGTTGCTGAGCGCGGGCCTTCTCTGGTTGCTGTGAGCAGGGCTAACTCTTCATTGTGGTGTGCAGGCTTCTCATTGTGGTGGCTTCTCTTGCTGCGGAGCACTGGCTCTAGGTGCGCGGGCTTCAGTAGTTGTGGCTCGCGGGCTTTAGAGCACAGGCTCAGTAGTTGTGGCGCACGGGCTTAGTTGCTCCGCGGCATGTGGGATCTCCCTGGACCAGGGCTCGAACCCATGTCCCCTGCATTGGCAGGCGGGTTCTTAACCACTGCGCCACCAGGGAAGTCCCGGGGTTTTTTTTTTTTATGTTTATTAACCATTTGTATTTATTCTTCTATGGATTGCCTACTCAGATACTCTGCTTATTCTATATTGTGGAATTATGTTTTCTAATTTTGAAGTTTTTAATTTTTATTTAAAGTTTTCAGGACCTTCAGCATATGTTCTTCATATACACAAGTTTAGATAAATGTTGATCTCCTTTTTCTTCTGGTTTCTTTTGTGATTTGTTTTTATATGTAACTCCTTCATTTACTTGGAATTTATTTTGGTGTATGAAAGGATATAGGAGCCTGGCTTTTTTTTTTATTATTATTCCTGAATAGCTGAGCATTTTTCTTTCATCTTAGTGGTTCATATTATCCCCACAGATTAAAAATGCCACCTTTATCTCAGAGCTCATAAGGATCCAGAGCTCGTACATAGTCAGGGTTGTTCAGGCAGAAGAAGGGAGGTGGATGGGAGGGAATGGGGCTTGGGAAAGGCAGAAAGTAAGGAGACTTCAACTTTATGAGTAGTATTGTGTCAATTGTACTTTTTAAAAAAAATCAGTAGCAAAAAATGACAAATGTTTTCATTTGTAAAGTCTAGATGTATGGGTCTAGAATTATTTTCTGTATTTTTCTGGTGCTGTGTAAAAAAATTTATGAGAACTGTATATTCCCTGGAAGTTTAAAAGAGTCACCAGTAAGTTGAGCCTGGCACCTTCTTAACAGTTTTATCATTTCTTCTATAGCGGTTGCCCTTAAAATGTTCTTACTTCTTTTGAGTCGATTTTCCCCATTAATTTTTTTCTAGGACATTATCCACTTTATTCAGGTGTTGAATTAATTGGTATGTGGTTTAACAGAGTAATCTCTTTATATCTGTGACTATATCTTTCTGATTCCTATTTTGTATATTGTAATTGTCTTCTTTTTACTTGATGAGATTAACTAAAGTGTCTTTGTGTTTCTGTTGTTTTTAATTATTTTTTTAAAATTTCCAGGTAGTTGGAATTATTTTGTATATAATCATTATGACTTTTTGTTGTTGTTTTGCACTGGTCAAAATATGTAGTCAGTAGAGTTTCTTTTCAGAATATTTAAGATTCTCTTTGCTATGATTTTTCCGTATTTTTTACAAGCACTTGATAAGACTGTTCATGTTTCTGTTTTAACTTTCGCCTACTTGATCTGCCAGGGGCTGAAAGAGGAGTCTTAAAACTTCCTACCACAACTGTGTTTATGCCAAATTCTTTTTGGACTTCTCGTATTTTATGCTTTATATGATTATTCTTAATGTTAGTAATGGTACATGAAGATTCTTACTTGATTACTACATATTCACAATGCCTATTAAAAAATAGCAGAAAATTGAAATGATTGTGTTCCATATGCGAGTCTATAAGGGAGTTTAACCCACTGATATTTATTGTCATAATTGATATTTCGGGCTTCTGTCATCTTATGTTTTCTGGCTTGTGTGTTTTCTTGCTATATTATATATTTTCTATCTTTTTCTATATGAACTGTGTTTTTTTATTGTGATAAAATATACATAACATAAAATCTACCATTTTAATCATTTTTAAGTGTACAGTTCTGTGGCATTTAAGTACATTCACATTGTTGTACAACAATCACCAGCATCCATCTCGAGAATTTTTTTCATCTTCCCAAACTGAAACTCTATTCAATAAGCACTAAATCCCCCTTCTTTCTCTCCCCAGCCCCTGGGAACCACTTTTCTACTTCCTGACTCTATGAATTTGACTACTTTAGGTACCTCACACAAGTGGGATGGTACAATATTTGTCCTTTTGTGACTGGCTTATTTCACTCAGTAAAATGTCTTCAAGATTCACCCATGTTGTTGTGTGTTGTCAGAATTTCCCTCCTTTCTGACGTCATGTACCATTCCATTGTTTGTATGTACCGTATTTTGTTTATCCATTCATCTATTGATGGGCACTTGGATTGCTTCTACCTTTTGGCTGTTGTGAATAATACTGCCGTGAACATGGGCGTGCAATATCTGTCCAAGTCCCTGCTTTGAGTTCTTTTGAGTACAATACCCGGAAGTGAAATTTCTGGATCAGGTAGTAACTGTATGTTTAATTCTTTGAGGAATTGCCATGCTATTTTTCACAGCAGCTACACGATTTTACATTCCCAGCAGCAACGTACAAGAGTTCCAATTTCTCCACATCCTCGCCAACATTTATTATTTTCTGATTTTTTAAATTACAGTTTTCCTAAAGGGTGTGAAGTGGTACTTCATTGTGGTTTTGTTTTGCATTTCCCTAATGATTAGTGATGTTGAGTGTCTTTTCATGTGCTTATAGGCTATTTGTAGACCTTCTTTAGAGAAATGATATTCACGTCCTTTGCCCATTTTTTAATTGTTTTGTTGTTGCTGAGTTGTAGAAGTTCTTTATATATCCTGTATATCATTCCCCTATCAGATATATGATTTGCAAATATTTTCTCTCATTATGTGGATTGTGTTTTCACTTTCTTGACAATGATTTTTGATGCACAAGTTTTTTTGTTTTTTACGTCTTTATTGGAATATAATTGCTTTGCAGTCTCGTGTTAGTTTCTGCTGTACAACAAAGTGAATCAGCTATATGTATATATATATCCCCATATCCCTCCCTCTTGAGCCTTCTTCCCACCCTCCCTATCCCACCCTTCTAGGTTTTCACAAAGCATGGAGCTGATCTCCCTGTGATGCACAAGTTTTAAATTTTGATATAGTCCAATTTCTTTTTACTTTTGTCACCTATGCTTTTGGTGTCATATCCAAGAAACTTTTGCCAAATCCAGTGTCATAAAGCTTTTCCCTTATGTTTTCTGCTAAGAGTTTTATGGTTACTGTGCTTATGTTTAGGTCGTTGATCCATTTTGAGTTAAATTTTGTGTGTTGTTTAAGGTAGGGATCCAACTTCATTCTTTTGCATGTGGAAATCCAGTTGTCCTCATGAATTTGAGTAAATTTTTCATGATAGCACATAGTAGTATACTTTCTCAATTTGTATATGTCTGAGGATACTTTTGCTGTCTTCATGACGAATAAAAATATTTTCCCCAAGGGCTTCCCTGGTGGCACGGTGATTGAGAGTCCGCCTGCTGATGCAAGGGACAGGGGTTCGTGCCCCGGTCCGGGAAGATCCCACATGCCATGGAGCAGCTGGGCCCGTGAGCCATGGCCGCTTAGCCTGCGCGTCCGGAGCCTGTGCTCCGCAACGGGAGAGGCCACAACAGTGAGAGGCCCACGTACCGCAAAAAAAAAAAAAAATTTTCCCCCAAAACTTTGTCAGTTTGCTTGATTGCAGTCTGTCACTCATTGTTGTAGAGAAGTCTGAGGCTATCTCATTTTTTGCTCCTTTTAAGGTTATTTTTCTCCATCCTGCATACAGTAGAATTCTTTACTTATCATTTATTTATTTATTGTAAATTTTATTTATTTGTTTATTTATTTATTTATTTTTGGCTGTGTTGCGTCTTCGTTGCTGCGTGTGGGCTTTTCTCTCGTTGTGGCGAGCAGGGGCTACTTTTCGTTGCAGTGTGCAGGCTTCTCATTGCGGTGGCTTCTCTTGTTGTGGAGCATGGGCTCTAGGCACATGGGCTTCAGTAGTTGTGGCACGCAGGCTCAGTAGTTTTGCCTTTTGGTCTCTAGAGCTCAGGCTCAGTAGTTGTGGCACACAGGCTTAGTTGCTCCGCGGCATGTGGGATCTTTCCGGACGAGGGCTTGAACCTATGTCTCCCGCATTGGCAGGCGGATTCTTAACCACTGCACCACCAGGGAAGCCCCCTACTTATCATTTAAATTGTTAAGATTTGCCTGGACACATCTAACTAATCTTGTCTCTTCATTTATGTTGTATAGAACATGTGAGTCCTTTATCCTGGGATTCAGGTCTTTTTTCATTGGAAGAAGCTTCCTTCTATTTTCTAATTTAATTATTGCTTCTGTTTTATTTCTTCTCTCTTCTTAAGGTGCAGCCTATGCAGGGTTTCCATTTTCTTTTCTTTATATCCATCATCTTCCCATTATGTTAATATTTTTGCCCTGTTTCTTTGCACTAGGGGAGGTTCTCAGCTTTGCTCACATGATTAATTGGACTTACGGTAATGTGGATTCTTCTCTTTCTGTTTTTAATTGTTTTAAATTCATTTTGATTATTGTTATATTTCGCACAATCTTTATTTAACTCAGTCTAGCCAGTTCCCTCTTGCCTTAGAGTTTTATCTTTTGCCTTAGATTTAATCAATTCCATGTGTTTTTTTTTAAATTTTATATACAACATGAAAACAGAAACCCCCTAAATCTTCTTTCTTATAGTACTTTCACAAATATCCTCACGCTCCATGTCTTGAATGACGCTCTTCCTCCATGTTTTTAGGTTATATAATATTTTCACAATCCCATGTTAATTATTAAGTGTTTATGAACCAAAAGGACAAATCCAGTCCTGATGCTTGCCAGCAAATTTGTTGGATTCTTACTGGAGGATCCCCTCACCTGAATACTATTAGAATTTTACTCCCTGGATTTTATCTTTGGGAAATGGTTGATAAAAGTTTACCTAAGTAATTCAATGTCCCAGGACCTGAATGGAGGGGAGACAGAGCTGGGGCTGCAGGCTGTTTCAGCAGAGGAAATTTGTCTCCTTCAGGCTGGGCAAAACCTCTGAACGAGGGTCTGGTTTACTGAATTTAATTTTCTGTTTGGCTTAGCTGCCACCCCAGGGGGTCAGTGTGCATGCATCCCGGTTCTTACTAGTTTATCCCTCAGGTCTAGCAGGCTTACAATCTCGTTGGGCTTCTTCTCACCTAGAGACTTCCAATACAATAGCCTCTGAGACTGGTGCCTCACAACTGGGAAGTGGGAGAGGTGAAGCACATCTCCTCTAGCTAGTATCCTACCCTCGCTTTCCAAGTTAGGGTGATTAATGGGTTTCAGCAGAACCCATACCTACCTACTATAACATATATCCCATCCTCAGTATCATTATAGGGAATTGGCTCTCGGTGTCTTCCAATTTGTATCCCTCTGCAGGTTGTGACAGACCGATAATATCACGTCTTAGTTCCAATGTGAATTAAAAAACAAACATATTTTTATTTTTCATTAGTCAATTCAGTTGGCTTTGGAGTGAGAGTAGAGGAGGGTTTGTGATGCCTGGGTGTATTTTGTCATTTGATTGGAAGTCTGTGGTCACTCAGTGCCTCCTAACTTAATATCTCTATTTGGTTGCCATCTTTCTGCCATCAGAGGGATTTATTTCTAGATGCAAATGTTATCATTTTACTCCCCAGCTTAAAAACTCTCAAGCGTTCCCCAGTACCTACAGGACAAAGTTCAGATGCCGCTTCATGTTAGGCCCAGCCATTATCCAGACGCTGCTGACCTCTAGGGTCTCAAATCCGACCACTTTTTCACCTCATTCCAGCAACGACTAACTCATTCCAGTTGCTTAAATACCTACGTTCTGCTAAGCATTATGCTGGACTCTAGGAAAACAGAATCTTTCTAATAAATTCTAATTTTAAGGATCTTTTAAGACTGATTGAGGAGACACAGAAATGTATCAGTTTTATTATCAATCCAGTTTTGATAACTCCTATAGCAGGAAACATATAGAGAATATGCTTTAGGAAAGTTGTTATGACTCCATGTTTTCTTTATTTTTTTATTGAGATGTAATTCACATACCATAATATCCACTCTTTTAAAATGTATGATTCACTGTTTTTTTTAGCATTAACTATCACCACTCTCTAATTCCAGATTATTTTCATCACCCCAAAAAGAAACCTTGTACCCACTGGCAGTGGTTCCCCATTCCCACTTGTTCCCAGCCACTGGCAATTACTAATCTATTTTCTGTCTCTATGGACTTATTATAGATGCTTCATATAACTTGTGGCCCTTTGTGTCTGGCTTCTTTTACTTAGCATGTTTTCAGGCTTCATCCATATTGTGGCATATATGTATCAGTATTTTATTCTTTTTTTATGGCCAAATAATATTCCATTGTATGGATACACTACATTTTAATTATTCATTCATCAGTCAGTGGACAATTAGGTTGTTTCTACGTTTGGGCTATTATTAGTAATGCTGCTATGAACATTCAGGTACAGATTTATGTGTGGACATATGTTTTCATTTATCTTGGGTATATACCTAGGAGTGCTGGGTCATCAGATAACTCTCTGTTTAACTTTTTGAGGTCCTGCAAAATTGTCTCCCAATGTGGCTGCACCATGTTACATTCCCACCAGCAATTTATGAGGATTCTAACTTCCCCTTATCCTCCCAACATTTGTTATTGTCTGTCTTTTTGAGTATAGCCATCCTACTGGATGTGAAGTCACATCTCATTGTGGTTTTAGTTTGCATTTTCCTAATGACTAATGCTGTTGAATATCATTTTATGTGTTTATTGGCTTATTTGTATGTCTACTTTGTTGAAATGTGTATTCAGATCCTTTGGCCATTTCTTAATTAACTGTCTTTTTATTGTTGAGTTTTAAGACTTCTTTATAGACTCTGGATACCAGACTCTTCCAGAAATATAAATTGCAAATATATTCTCCCATCCTGTGGGTTATCTTTTCACACTTTAATAGTGATCTTTGAAGCACAATAGTTTTTAACTTTTATGAAGTCTAATTTATCTATTTTTCTTTAATTGTTTGTGCTTTAGATATCATGTCTAAGAAATAATCATTATTCCAAGGTCATGAAGATTTACACCTATATTTTCTTCAAAGAGTTTTATAGTTCCTACACTTAGATCTTTGTTCCATTTTTATTTAATTTTGTATATGGTATGAAGTAGGGATCCACTTTCATCCTTTTGCCTATGAATATCCATTGTCTCAACACGAATTTTTGAAGGATTGTTCTTTCCCATCAAATTGTCTTGACACTGTTATTTAAAATCATTTGGTCATAGACGTATGGGTCTTTTCCCCTGAACTCTGAATTCTATTCCATTGTTCTAGATGTCTGTACTTAATGCCAGTGTCACACAGTCATGATTATAGTTGCTTTATAGTAAGTTTAGATCAGGAAGCATGATTCCTTCAACTTTGTTCTTTTTCAAGATTTCTTTGGCTATTCTTTGTCCCTTGTATTTGCATATAAATTTTAAAATCAGCTTGTCAATTTCTGCCCCAAAAGGTAGCGGGAATTTTTGTAGAAATTGTGCTAAATTTGTAGATCAATTTAGGGGGTATTTCCATCTTAACCATAGTAGGTCTTCCATTCAATGAACACGAAATATCTTTCTACCTACCTAAGTATTATTTAATTTCTGTCAGTGTTTTTTAATTTTCAGCGTACAAGTCTTATACTTCTTTTGTTAAATTTATTCCTAAATATTTTATTCTTTTTTATGCTATTATAAATTGAATTATTTTCTTAATTTCATTTTCAGATTGTTCATTTCTAAGTGTATATTAATAAAACTGACTTAACTGATTTAGTATATTGGTTTTGAGCTTATATCCATCAACTTTGCTGAACTTGTTTATTAGCACTAATAGATTTGTGTGTGTGTGGATTCCTTATGATTTTTTATACACAAGATTATGTCATCTTCATATAGAGATCATTTTACTAAACTCCCTCATGGAATTTTTTTAACTTTTCAAGACTCAGTCTAAGTGTTCCTTCTTTAGTGAGGTTTTCCTTAACCTGCCAGGCAGTATTGATCTTATTTACTTCAGCACCATTAATGGTCTTGCTCGTACTTATCACTGTTGTACTTATTATCACCTTGTATGACAATTAAGTGTGTTTCTCTCATCATGAAAACAGTCCTTTTGTTTCCCTTCCATGGGTTTGGAACTCTTCAGTGTGGCGCCATGTTTAATGTGAAGAAAATTGTTCTCAGTGTTCTACAGCTTAACTTAAATGCACAGAGCTACCCTGAAAGATTTTACTTAAGGCTTTAAAGTAGAAAATACAAAATTCACTTATCAAAAGATTAAAACCTACTTATTGATAGACCTCCAAATGGCAGACAGATTTGTCAGTTATGTGTTCTTCTATCCACCCTACATAGCAGTCTTGCTGTGAGTGATTGGCTTTTACCCAATTTAGGGTTAAAAACTATATGAAAGGGCTTCCCTGGTGGCGCAGTAGTTGAGAGTTGGTCTGCCGATGCAGGGGACACAGGTTCGTGCCCTGGTCCGGGAAGATCCCACATGCCGCGGAGCGGCTGGACCCGTGAGCCATGGCCGCTGGGCCTGCGCGTCTGGAGCCTGTGCTCCGTGGCGGGAGAGGCCACAACAGTGAGAGGCCAGCGTACCACAAAAAAAAAACTATATGAAGAATAATTACTTTGCCCCTAGCTTGTGGACAAAAGCTGTTATAATCCCCTCATAATTACAGCCATGGATTGTTCTGTCTTTACCTGGGTCGTCTCAATTAACCTGAAATATTTTTAACAGATATTTTGGTTTAGGAAGCTTCTAGAAGTAGTTAATCAAAAGGAGTTATGTTGAGCTCTACTGGGTCCCCAAGCTGAGGTACAAAAGCTGCAGACCTGGTTAGCCTTTATGCTATTTCTTTCATTTCCTTTTTAGTAAGGGCTGTGTATGATTAATTTGTTGCCCAGTGTCATTCAGCATTGACTTTTATTTTAGATCATTTTAGTCTCATTTAATGATTGTGGTATAGTTAGACTTAACTGGGAAGCTGAGGATTTATGTAATCTTACCCTTAATTGGATATTAAAGAGGAAATCGGAATCTAAGCAGTTTTTGGTGCCAAGAGCCCAGAATCCCTTGGATCTCTCCAGTGCTAATGACTGGCTACTCGATGTAATAAGGCAAGGATTTACTGAGAAACAAGATCATTATTTGAAATAAACCCACACAAGCTGGGGATAAAGGCTTACTCTTTACTTCTTGGTTGATAGTATTCAGGCTGCTTATGACTGATGGGGGTTGTTATGGTGATGGGAGAGAATGATCTGTGATAGACATTGCAGTGTGGAAGAATAGGACTTAACCTACATATCTTTTGTTAATAGGACTTTGTTATAGCCTTCCTCTGAATAGGGCTTCATGTTGCCTCTCTTGATGCTAGAGTATAAAATGAAGACAGTAAAATATCCTGTGGTTCTGCAAATCAGACTTGTCTCTGTGTTCACTCCATTATCCCATGACCCTAAGGAGGCTTACATACTGAGACAGAGACTTGGGAGTAAGAAAAATTTTAGTGTTTTATGATAAGTTTAGGAACTAAAGCAAAATGTAAAAGAGTTACTTCAATTGGTACCAGTCATTTGGCCCATTGTTCCACCATGTTTGTTTTTTTTTTAATGTTTAATAATAAAGACCCCTTGATGTTTAGGAATCAAACTTCATTCATTCTTTTCTTATTGTTGTTATTGTTTTCTCTGGATGGGTTGACCTTGATAACTTTTATTGAAGGAACATCTGCCCAAAAGGCCAAATTTTTTTTCTCTCAACATTGACTGTAGATTATAAACTTCCATAAACCCATGGTAAAAAGCTATGTTTTCCTTGGCATTTGGTTTCCTTAATCATGTTTCAAGAACAAATATTGTGGTTTCTGAGTAGTGAAGCAGAGAAGGGGGTCTGAGTGTTCCTTTTGGTGATGAAGCCTCCAGCATGCACTCTGAGAGGAAAGAAAGGGCATTGTTCCTCATGTAGCCTTTGTGGGCTTTCTAGGTTTCCTAAAGTCCTGAGAGAAAGCTCAAAAGAAAGATTTTACTTTAGTAGGTTCCAAGTTGGGGGTCTAAATCAAGAATGCTATGTTATTGGACTTCCTGGTGGTGCAGTGGTTGAGAATCCCCCTGCCGATGCAGGGGCCACAGGTTCGAGCCCTGGTCCGGGAAGATCCCACATGCTGTGGAGCAAATGAGCCCGTCTGCCACAACTACTGAGCCTGCGCACTAGAGCCCGTGAGCTGCGACTGCTGAAGCCCGTGCACCACAACTACTGAAGCCCGCGCACCTAGAGCTCATGCTCCACAAGACAAGCCACTGCAATAAGAAGACCACACAGTACAACGAAGAGTAGCCCCTGCTCACCACAACTAGGGAAAGCCTGCGTACAGCAACGAAGACCCAACGCAGCCAAAAATTAATTAATTAATTTAAAAAAAAAGAATGTTGTCAAGACTTTTTGGGAGACTCATTTGAAGAAAAATAACAAAGAGGGAATTGTGGTGTAAGAGTGAGCTTTCTGTGGTCGTAGAATCGAAAGTCCTGAGTAAAGAAAAAGCTGTCCCCAGCTTCTGGTAGAGGTGGAAAGAGTAGCAGAAACATGTCCCAGAAAAGTAAGAAACTCACCCTTCAGAAGACACCAGCTGAAATGTTGTTGCCCTTCCTGGGGCAATTGGTTGACTGGTGTCAGGGAGTGAACAAAGGGCGGTGCCTTTGTTTAGGCCTGTTTAGCCCTGGGGAACCCACATGAGGTCTTCAACAGTGGAGTACTGGTGTGCAGTGGCTGCTGGAACAAAATACCACAGACTGGGTGGCTTAACAGTGGAAGTTCTTTTCTCACGGTTCTGGAGATTACAAGTCCAAGATCAAGGAGTCAACAGGTTTGGTTTCTCTTGAGGGCTCTCCTTGGCTTGCAGATGGCCATGTTCTCACTGTGTCTGCACATGGCCTTTCCTCTGTTCACATGCATCCCTGATGTTTCTCCCTCTTTTTATAAGGACACTAGTCAGATTGGATCTGTACCCTACTCAAATGGCCTCATTTTAACTTCATTACCTCTTTAAAGGCCCTGATTCCAAATACAGTCACATTCTGAGATACTAGGGGTTAGGAATTCAACACATGAATTGAGCAGGGGGGGCCACATAAGTTCATAATAAGAGGGGTTAGGAGGGAAAGCCCTCCCCCACTTCCCCTCCCCCCCCAAAAAAAGACCTGTAATTTACAATACTTGGCAACTAATGACCATCTAAGTCTAGTCAAAAGAGCTGAGGTGTATTCAAAAGAACTGAAACCTCTGGGGTAGTTGGGAACTTTATCCGCATTTATCTTTCTCCCAGAGCAGCAGGAGAAGGAGACAGCAGCAGTGGAATGGTAGGTAATATGCTTGTGCTCCTGGGGAAATCAAGGTTTATCAGCACGTGCAATCAGCCAGAGATCTGCTGAGCACTGAGGAGAGTGCTGAGAGGTGGAAGGCACAGTCCCAGACATCAGAGAGCACAAAATCTCATTAAAGCACGAGGTAGGAACATGGGGAAAGTTATTAAGTTCAGAGAAATGATCCAAACATTTACCAAGGTTTTTCTGAGACCTCTGTGTGTCCAGCCCTAGGCAAGGCATTGGGAGTTTACTGAGAGCCAGGCAGACCTGGTCCCTGACCTCTTGTGGCTTCCACTCTAGAGCAGAAAACAGATGTGGTCTAAATGCCACACATTTAATCTCAAACTGTGATAAGTGCTCTAAAATCAAAGGGCAGTAGGACAGGATTGAGAGTGACAGAGAGAACGCATTCTGATCCAACTCAAAGGAATTCTGAGGAACTGACATGGAAGTTGAGGCCTTAAGGATAAGGAACAGTTAGCCAGGCAGAGAATCAGAGGCGCATTGTTCCAGCAGAGAGCACTGTGTGTGCTAAAGCCATAAGCAAAAGACAGCTTTAAAAAAAAGAAGATAATGTGAAAGTCTTTTCTGATTATATAAATGATGCACGCTTATAGAAAATGCTTTTTACGCAGGGAACCGTAAAAAAAATTACCTGAAGTTTTACCTCCTTGAGATAACTACTATCAGAATATATGCTGTTTTACCTGGTGAAGAGCAGCCTTAAGCTTCTCTTGCTTTTTTAGTTTCTTCCCATCTTCCCTCTGCCTCCTCCCTCTCTGTCTCCCACTTACAAGCCATTTGTACCCCATTTCTTTTTTTTTTTTTTGCGGTACGCGGGCCTCTCATTGTTGTGGCCTCTCCCATTGCGGAGCACAGGCTCCGGACGTGCAGGCTCAGCGGCCATGGCTCACGGGCCCAGCCGCTCCGCGGCATGTGGGATCTTCCCGGACCGGAGCACGAACCCGCGTCCCCTGAATCGGCAGGCAGACTCTCAACCACTGCACCACCAGGGAAGCCCTGTACCCCATTTCTTAACTAATAACAACAATGTGTGTATATATCTGTACTTTTTTCATGTTCACATATATATACTTTTCCCGTGTATTATTATATATGGTATATATATACTATATATGATATGACATTTTATATAAGTATATATATTGTATCTATATCTACATAGTGTGTCTATATACACCAAATATAAATGTAGTAGAAAGATATACACTCAGATTGGGGGTTTTGTTTGTCGTTGTTTTAATAAATGGCATTATGGGGACTTCCCTGGTGGCTCAGTGGTTAAGAATTCGCCTGCCAGTGCAGGGGACACGGGTTCGAATGCTGGTCTGGGAAGATCCCACATGCCGCAGAGCAACTAAGCCCGCGAGCCACAACTACTGAGCCCATGTGCCACAACTACCGAAGCCCACAAGCTCTAGGGTCCATGTGCTGCAGCTACTGAAGCCTGTGTGCCTAGAGCCCATGCTCTGCAGCAAGAGAAGCCACCGCAATGAGAAGCCCGTGCACCGCAACAAAGAGTAACCCCCGCTCACCACAACTAGAGAAAGCCCACGCACAGCAATGAAAACCCAATGCAGCCAATAAAAAAAATTAATAAAATAAATAAATAAATAAAATTTAAAAAATGGCATTATGTAATGCAACCTTCTTGGCATCTTTAGTAATTTGTTATGGACATCCCTCCAAGTTAACTGCCAAATATAACTCAATGACTGTCACCCTAACTGACCCCCAGAGACTGATTTAATTGGTTTGGGGTGGGACCCAAGCATGTTTTGCAAAAGCTACTCAGATGATTCTGTGTGTAACCAGGGTTGAGAACTAATCCAAATCATTCTTTTAAATAGTTACACGCTGTTGTATGGTATGGATGGTCTGATTTTAACTTTTTAAAATATTTATTTATTTATTTATGGCTGCATTGGGCCTTAGTTGCAGCATGCAGGATCTTTACTTGAGGCGTGCGGGCTTCTCTCTAGTTGTGGTGCATGGGCTCCAGAGCACGCTGTAGTTGTGGTGCACGGGCCTTCTAGTTGTGGCACTCAGGCTTCGTTGCCCTGCAGCATGTGGGATCTTAGTTCCCGACCAGGGATCGAACCCACATCTGATGCATTGGAAGAGACCTCTGGACCACTGGGGAAGTCCCTAAACAATTTTTTTTAAAGATTATACTCCATTTATAGTTATTATAAAATATTGACTATATTCCTTGTGTTATACAATATATCCTTGTAGCTTATTTTATACCTGATACTTTGTACCTTTTACTCCCCTACCCGTACATTGCCCCTCCCTCCTTCCCTCTCCTCACTGGTAACCATTAGTTTGTTCTCTATATGTCTGCTTCTTTTTTGTTATATTCACTAGTTTGTTGTATTTTTTAGATTCCACATATCAGTAATATCATATAGGATTTGTCTTTCTCTGACTTACTTCACTTAGCACAATACCCTCCAAGTCCACCCATGTTGCTGCAAATGGCAAATTTTCATTCTTTTTTATGGCTGAGTAGTACTCCATTGTATATATATACCACATCTTCTTTATCCATTCATCTGTTTTTGAACACTCAGGTTGCTTCCATTTTTTAAAAAAATTTATTGTATTTTATTTTTGACTGCGTTGGGTCTTCGTTGCTGCACATGGGCTTTCTCTAGTTGTGGAGAATGGGGGCTACTCTTCGTTGCTGTGCACGGGCTTCTCATTGTGGTGGCTTCTCTTGTTGTGGAGCACGGGCTGTAGGCGCATGGGCTTCAGTAGTTGTGGCATGCGGGCTCATTAGTTGTGGCCTGTGGGCTCTAGAGCACAGGCTCAGTAGTTGTGGTGCATGGGCTTAGTTGCTCTGCAGCATGTGGGATCTTCCTGGACCAGGACTCGAACATGTGTCCCCTGCATTGGCAAGTGGATTCTTAACCACTGCACCACCAGGGAAGTCCCAGGTTGCTTCCATTTGATGGTCACATTTTATTCAACTATTCCAGCAATGATAGGCAACCCTTTTGTCTTTATTATAAATAATGCTGTAATAAACATCCTTGTATTTACATTTTCTAGTACACTTGTAAAATGAGAAAAGTAATAGTACTTATCTCACTGGGTTGTCATGTAGGTAAAATGGCTTAATATTTGCAAAATATTTTAAATGGTATCTGACATATAAAATGTGTTTAATATATGTTAGCTATTATTATTGATAGTATTGTCATTATTACTTGTATCTGGTATCTTCATATATGATTATTTATTTCTTTGAATTAGATTCCCAAGGGTGAGGTAGAGAAGCAATGGCAATGGTGGTCAGGAAGAATGGATGGATGGACCTAAGAGTTATTTTAGAGGCAGACAGGATTGAATGGAAGATTGAATGTGGGAAGTGAAGGATAGGAAAGAGACAAAGATGACTTTAAATTTGGGATGATGATGGTTCCTTTTTCTGATCTCCATAAAACTGGACAAAGCAGATTTGGGAGAAATATCGAGGGTTTAGTATGAAGAAATGAAAATAATCATAAAGGAATGTTATTATGTAAAAGTTTGTGACAATAAACTTGAAAATTTAGAGGAAATGGATGATTTTTGAGTCAACTATAAACTGCCAACATTGACCCTAGAAGAGGTAGAAAAATTAAACATATCATTAGTATTGAGAGATGTTCAAAAATAGATTTTTTTATTTTTAAAAGGACCAAGCCAAAATGCTTTGGCAGCTGAGTTGTATCTAAGCTTTGAAGAAAAGACCTTCCTTACATTATTTAAGCCATTCTAAACTCTCAAAAAATATAGATGAATTGCAGCATTGTTTGTTTCCAGGCAGAAACCTGGAAACAAAGGGAATGCCCATCAGAAGTGGAGTAAATTGTGACATGCTTGTACTATAGACTATTATATAACTGCTTAAAGAGTGAATTCTGTCTATAGCAGTAAACATGGCAGGGTAAGGGGGTGGGAATTTCCACACTGTATTGTTAGGGAGATACAGAGAAATTGTCTATAATTCTCTCCTATTTCCTCATCAAGCCATAAACCTTTGTGAGGACTGCTTCTTCCTGGAAGATCTTTTTCACACAGGTATGGTCAGCTCACCAAGCATTGGCCTTGTAGGACTGAGTCTACCCAGAGGGGCCACCCTTCCTGATTTGCACAATGCTGTTAAAGCAGCTAGTATCAGCCCGGGAGTCCCACAACAACAGTGAATCAGACACAATCTATGCCTGCAAGGCTGACAAGCTAATCGAGATGGATAATCCCATAGACAACTAGCTGCAAAATAAATCACTTTAAAGAACAATTTCTGTCCTATCAGTGTCTAAAATCCTTCAAAGGCTCTCCCTTGCCTACAAGGAAAAATCAAAATACCTTAGCCTTGAATTCAGTGCCTTGTGTTATCTCTTCAAACTAATCTGGCATCCTTCAGGTGTTCTGCTCTGACCACAGTCCCTGGCTACGTCTCTATACCTGTGCCCAGCTGTTATCCCTGGCTTAGGATGCCGCCTCCCACCTACCTCTCTTTATCACTCACCTGCTCGGTGTACACTCAGCCTTCCCTCCCATGCTTCCCTACAGCAATTCCTGTCTGGGCCAGCTGGGGCTTGACTCTTCAGTATAGGACTGATGATAACTGCTCTTTATACTATGGCCTCAACTCTCTAATTTTACCTGAGGGAGGAACCTATGGAATCAATAGGATCTTTGCATTTTGGGCACCCAGCACAGGACTTGGACAAAGCATGAGAGCAATGAGTTTGGTTGTATCATCTGAAGATTCTTTTAAAATTTCCCAGTGTACTTTCAAATATTAAATGCTTGCCCTTGAAATTGTGTAGCTACCTTGAAAAGATAGACATGTACCGCAAAATGATTTATGAATGTTCTCTTACTGCCTCTGACCTACATTTGTTTCTTTTTCTGATTATATCTTTCCTGCCTCAGCATGACACATCTTAATAAAGAAAACCAACATAGAAATATATACGTTACAGTTGCGCTAATAGTATTTTCCTACTTTTGAACATTTATAAGATTGGGTCTGTTTTCTGATTATGCAGAATAATGTTAGCAAAACTGGAAAGCGAATATAAAAAGAAGCATCAAGAAATGAATTCATTTTGTTTTATTTTAAATAGCATTTGTAACACTTACACCTTTTTTCTGATTATAAATAGCATATGCTCTTTGTAGAAAATGTATAAAAACCAATTCACAAAAAGAAATAAGCCCATAATTATTCCACCATCCAAAAATAACAACTGTTAATTTCATTGCATATTTTTCTCCCTCTCCTCTTTCTTCTACATATTCTTAAAAAATTCCAAAATGTCTGTTTAAAATATATCATTCAGAAAGACCACTGTCCAAGGCAGTAATAGCACATTTACTTATGTAGAATTACCCGCCTGATTTTCACTCATAATATTAGACTTAATTATTTAAATCTGACTTGTTAGCTGTCTGATTTTAAAATTTTAAATTACTGTTAGCATTTTAATAACTAGCAATATTTGAGATCTGTTAATGAGAGTTCAAAACAGACACTATTGGATGTCTGGTCTCTGGTTCCACATGTAAAGAGCTTGGAAGTTGCTTCTCGACCCTCACAATGACAAAAAAGGCTGAGCAGACTGAAAAATCAACAACTCCTCTTGGATTAGTAAGAGAGGAGATAACACAAGACAGACCACTCTCCCCCAAATTGAAGAGACAGACAAGCAAATACAGGGAGTCACAGAGCAGAGGCATGGACGTAGAAACCACCATGGGAACCAGTACCAAGGTAGGGAAACCTGCACTGTAATTGATGAATTGCTGGAAGCTCAATGCAGAAAACTCCAGGGATCCGGTCATGGGGGGGCCTCCACAATTTTGTGAGACTTACCTCTAGGTTCTCCACCAGGTCCTCACAGTAAATATCAGAAAGAACAAAACAAAACAAAACCAAAAATCCCTCGTGCTTCCTGCAGGGGAGGGAAGATGAACCAGAGCAATCTATTCTTTTTAGCAAGGCCTGTCCTCAGCAGAAACTGGTTAACCAAAACCTAACCTGCTGGGGTATTATCAGACCTGAGAGAAGGGAAATATCCAACTCTAGTAAGCTCTAGGCTTCCATAAGGGAGAAGGAGAATAGCCAACTCCAGCCCACTCTAGCCATCCTGTCCCACTTCAGGAAGGAGGAAAAAAAACCCTGAGAAACACTAGCAAAGTCCATGGTCCAAAGCAGAGGCTCACTAAAAGACTGATCATAGGACTCTAGAATATTTCCCCACCACCACATTACTAGTGCCTATTTACATCAGTTCCTTTTACCCAGCACATTATGTTTGACAAGAAAAAATTACAAGGCGTATGAAACAACAAAAAACAGTTTGAATCAGACATGGCAGAGATGTCAGAACTTTCAGATAGGGAATTTAAAACAACTATAATTAATATGCTAAGGGTTCTATTGGATAAAGTAGACAGCATATAATAACAGATGGGTAATGTAAGCAGAGAGAAGGAAATTCTAAAAAAGAACCAAAAAGAAGTGCTAGAGATGAAAAAACAAAACAAAACATTGAAACAAATGAAAATGCCTTTGATGGGCTTATTAGTAGACTGGACATGACTGAGGAAGAAAAATCTCTGAGCTAGAGACTATCTTAATAGAAACCTCTCAAACTGAAAAATAAAGAGAACAAAGACTATAAAAAAATATTTAAGGGCTGTGGGAAAATTGCAAAAGGTGTAAAACACACATAATGAGAATACCAGAAGGAAAAGAAATGAACAGAATATTTGAAACAATAATGACTGGTAATTTCCCCCCAATAAATTGCAGCTACCACACCACAGATCCAGGAAGCTCAGAGAATACCAAGTGTAATAAATGCCATAAAAACTACACCTAGGTGTATCATATTCAAATTACAGAAAATCAAAGACAAGGAAAAAAACACTGACCTATAAAAGAACAAAGAAATTACATCTGATTTCTCATAAATGATGCAAGAAAAGGGTGGAGTGAAATATTTAAAGTGTTGAGAGAATAAAAACCACCAATATAGTATTCTTCAGAAATGAAGGAGAAAGAAAGACTTTCTTGGACAAACAAAAATTGAGAGAATATGTTGCCATTAGACTTGCCTTGCAAGAAGTGTTAAAGAAGTTGAAGAAGTTCTTTAGAGAAGGAAAATAATATAAGTCAGAAACTCAGATCTACATAAAGAAAAGAAGAGCATTGAAGAAGGAATACAAGAAGGAAAATAAAAACTTATTTTTCTTATTCTTAATTGATCTAACAGAAAACAATTTGTTCAAAATAATAATGGCAACAATGAATTTGACTGTGTATTTCTGTATATTATATAATGTGTGTGTATACATATAATACATTTATATATATACACACGCATTTATGTATGCTTATATATAAATGAAATGAATGATAACAATGATACAAGGGATAGAAGGGATGAGAGGAAGAAATTAGGATTATTTTGTTATTATAAGGTACTCACACCACCTGTGAAGTGGCATAGTGTTCTTTGAAAGTAGACTTGGGTTAGTTATAAGTGTATATTGCAAACTCTAGGTCAGCCACTTAAAAATTGTTAAAATAAGTTAACTTATTAATTAACTGATATGCTAAGAAAAGAGAGAAAATGAAATCACAAAAAATGCTTAATTAAAACCCCAAAAGGCAGAAAAAAGAGTGGAAGACAAAAACAGGCACAAAGAATAAGGGCAACAAATAGAAAACAGTAACAAACATGTTAGATATGAACCCAACTATATCAATAATCACTTTGAATGTCAATGGTCTAAATTCACCAGTTAAAAGACAAAGATTGTCAGAGTGGATCAGTAAACAAGACCCAAGGCCCAACTATATGTTGTCTACAAGAAACCCCTTTAAATATAAAGATAAAAGGTAAATATATGGAGAAAAATACTCCATGCTATCTCTAATCAAAAGAAAGCAGGAATAATTATATTAATTTCAGACAGCAGACTTCAAAGCAAGGAAAGTTATCAGGGATAAAGAAGGACATTATGTAATGATAAAGGAGTCAATTCTCCAAGAAGACATAGCAGTCTTTAACATGTATGCAGCTAACAGCAGAGTGTCAAACTATGTGAGGCAAAAACCAACAGAATTGCAAGGAGAAATAGATGACCCATTATCAAAGCTGGAGACATCAATACTCCTCTATCAGAAATGGACAGATCCAGCAAGCAGAAAATCAGTAAGGACATAGTTGAATTCAACAACACCATCAACTTGTTAAAAGTTGTTAGTTGTTAAAAAACAACTAAATATTTATATAATAAAAATACCTAATATAATTGATATCTACAGACGGTTTTATCCAACAGCAGCAGAATACACATTCTTCTTAAACTCAGATGGAACATTCACCAAGATAGACCACATTCTGGGCCATAAAGCAAATTTAAAAGAACAGAAATCATACAATGTCTGCTGTCAAACTATAATGGAATTAAACTAAAAAAACAATAACAGAAGGATAACTGGAAAATCCTCAAATGCATGGAGATTAAATAAACAACACCCTTCTAAATAATACATGGGTCAAAGAAGAAGTCTCAGGAGAAATTTTAAAATATTTTGAACTAAATGAAAAAACACAACCTATCAAAATTTGTGCGATGCAGTGAAAGCAGTGCTTAGAGGGAATTTTATGGCATTGAATGGATATATTAAAAAGGAAGAAAGAGGCCTTTCTCACCTTCTGAGATGGCCCACGCTCTGTCTGGTGTGGAGTGTGTTTCTCTCTAAATAAATCCACTTCTTAAAAAAAAAAGGAAGAAAGATCTAAAATCAATAATCTAAGTTTCCACCTTAGGAACTAGGGAAAAAATCCAAAATACACAGAAGAAAATAATAAGAATTAGAGCAGAAATAAATGAAATTGAAAATAGAAAATCAATAGTGAAAATCAACAAAACTAAAACTGATTCTTTGAAAAGATCAATAAAATTGATAAGCCTCTAGCCAGACTAAGAAAAATGAGAGAGGACAGAAATTACTAATATCAGAAATGAAAGAAGGGATATCACTACAGGTCCTATGAACATTAAAAGGATAATAAAGAAATACTATGAACAACTCTATGCCCACAGATTTAATCACCTTGATGAAATGGACCCATTCCTAGAAAGACATAATTTGCCAAAACTCATAGAAGAAGAAATAGGCAATCTGAATAGGCCTATATCTTTCAAAGAAATTGAATTAATAACCTTGCAAAACAGAAAGCACCAGGCCCAGATGTATTCACTGGTAAATTCTACTGAACATTTAAGAAATTATACCAACTCCCTAAAATTTCTTTCAGAGGATAGAAGCAAAAGGAATACTTCCTAACTCATTCTATGAGGCCAGCACTACCCTAATACTCAAATGAGACAAAGACATTGCAAGGAAAGAAAACTATAGACCCATATCTCTTATGAACACAGATGCAAAAATCTTCAACAAAATATCAGTAACGATGTATAGAAAGAATTATACACCAAGACCAAGTAGGATTTATCCCAGGTATGCAAGGCTGGTTCAACATTCAAAAATGAATTAATATAATTTATCACATCTACAGCCTAAGAAAGAAAAATCACATGATCATATCAATAGAAGCAAAAAAAGTATCTGACAAAATTTAACACTTGTTTGAGATAAAATTTCTCAGTAAACTAAGAATAGAGGGTAACTTCTTCAACTTGGTAAAGAATATCTACAAAAAATCCACAGCTAACATCATATTTAATGGTGAGAAACTAGAAGATTTCCCACTAAGATCAAGAACAAAGCAAGGATGTCCCCTCTCACCACTCCTTATCAACATCATACTGGAGGTCCTTGCTAATGCAATAAGATAAGAAAAGTAAATAAAAGGTATATAGATTTAAAAAGGAAAAATAAAACTTTCTTTGTTCTCAGGTGACATGATCCTCTATGTAGAAAATCTGAAAAAATCATCAGAAAATAACCCCTGCAACTAATAAGCAGTTATAGACAGGTTGCAGGATATAAGATTAATATACAAAGCCAATGACTTTCCTATATATCAGCAATGAGCAAGTGGAATTTGAAGTTAAAAATACAATGCCATTTACATTAGCATCCCCCCAAAATGGAATACTTAGGTACAAGATCCATAAATAAATGAAGAGATATTCTATGTACATGGATAGGAAGACTTAATATTGTCAAGATGTCAGTTTTTCCCAACTTGATTAAATGCAATCCCAATAAAAATCCCAGCAAGTCATTTTGTGTATATTGAGAAATTGATTCTAAAGTTTATATGGAAAGGCAAAAGACACAGAATAGCTAACATAATATTGAAGGAGAGAACAAAGTTGGAGGACTGACAATACTTGACTACAAGACTTACTGCAGAGCTACAGTAATTAAGACAGTGTAGTATTGACAAAAGAATAGACAAATAGATGGATGAAAAGAATGGAGAACCCAGAAGCAGACCCCTATAAATATAGTCAATTGATCTTTAACAAAAGAGCAAAGGTAATACAATGAAACATAATATTTTCAACAAATAGTGCTGGGACAATGGACATCCATATGCCAAAAGAAAAAAAAAGAAAAAAGAATCTAGACACGTACACTCTTCACAAAAACTAACTCAAAATGGATAATAGGCCTAAATGTAAAAAACAAAACTGTAAAAATCCTAGAATATAACTTAAGAGAAAACCTGGATGACTTTGGGTATGGTGATGACTTTTTACATAAAATACCAAAGGCACCATCCGTGAAAGAACTAATGAATAAACTGGACTTCGTTAAAAGTAAAAACTTGTGATCTATGAGAGGCAATGGCAAGTGAATGAGAAGACAAGCCACAGACTGGGAGAAAATATTTGCCAAAGACACATCTGATGAAGGACTATTACCCAAAATATACAAAGAACTCTTAAAATTTAAGAAGAAGAAAACAAAAAATCCAGTTAGAAAATGTGCCAAAGACCTTAGCAAGACACCTCACCACTGCCATACAGATAGCAGATAAGCATATGAGAAGATGCTCCACCTTATAAGTCATCAGGGAAATGCAAATTAAAACAACAATGAGATACCACTGCATAACGATAAGAATGGGTAAAATCTGAAACACTGACAGTACAAAATGCTGGAGAGGATGTGGAGCAGCAGGAAATTATAATCATTGCTGGTGGAAATACAAAATGGTACAACCACTTTGGAAGACAGTTTGATGGATTCTTACAAAACCAAATATATCCTTGTCATACGATCCAGCAATTACCCTCTTTGGTATTTACCCAAAGGAGCTGAAAACTTATATCCACATAAAAACCTGTAACTGGATGTTTGTAGCAGCTTTATGCATAATTTCCAAAACTTGGAAGCAACCAAGATGTCTTTCAGTAGGCGACGGATAAATAAACTGTGGTATATCCAGACAATGGAATATTATTTAGCACTAAAAAGAATGAGCTATCAAGCCATGAAAAGACATGGAGGAACTTAAACGCATATTACTAAGTGAAAGAAGCCAATCTAAAAAGGCTACCTACTGTGTGATTCCAACTATATGACATTCTGGAAAGGGTGAAACTATGGAGACTGTAAAAAAAATACTTGCCAGGAGTTGGTGGGGGATGGGGGTGGAGGAGGGATGATTGGCAGAACACAGAGTATTTTTAGGTCAGTGAAAATACTTTGTACAATATTATAATGATGGATACATTTGTCCAAACCCATAAATGCATAACACCAAGAGTCAACCATAATGTAAATTAGGACTTTGGGTGATAATGGTGTGACAGTGTAGGTTCATCAACTGTGACAAATGTACCACTCTGGTGGCAGATATTGATAATGGAGGAGGCTATGCTTGTCTTGGGGGAGGGAGTATATGGGAAATCTCTACCTTCCTCCCAATTTTTCTGTGAACCTAAAACTGCTCTAAAAAATTTTTTTTAAAAAGATACTATTTGATTACACAATACTTACATTTTCCCATAAAATAACACAAAATGTATTATCTATGAGGACCTGGTAACTTGATTGTATTTTCATTATAATCAATATCTTTGGGTTTCTTTATTTAAAAATGATCTATAGTAACACTTTTTTTTTTCTGGTGAAAAGTTGTATGAATTTTAGCATATATACAGATTCATGAAAACCCCACCAAAATCAGAACACAGAACAGTTAGACCATTCCAAAAACCTCTCATGCTATCCCTTGGTAGTCACACCCTCACCTCACCCCAAGACCCCTGGCAACCACTGATCTGTTCTCCACCACTAAAACTTGGTCTTTTTTCAAGAATTTTTGAGAATGCCAAATTAATGGAATCATACAATATGTAACTTTTTGAAAGTTCTCTGTGTTCTCTCACTCAGCACGATGTATTTAAGATTCATCCAAGTTGTATATATCAATAATTTGTTCCTTTTTATTGTTGTATATTATTATATGCTATGGATGTACCACAGTTTATCAATTCACCTGTTGAGAAGCTTTGGGGTGGCATCCAACTTTTGACTGTCACAAATAACAGTGCTGTGAACATTCATGTACAGGTTTTTGTGTAAACCAGGTTTTCATTTCTCTAGGCTATATGCCTAGGAGTGGAATTGCTGGGGGTCAAATATATATTTAACTTCATAAGAAATTACCAGACCATTTTTCATTCCCATCAGAAATGTATGAGAGTTTCAGTTGCTCCGTATACTTGTCAACACTAGGTATTGTCACCATTTTTTCATTTTAGCCATTCAATTAAGTATGTAATTGTATCTTTTCGTGTTTTTAATTTGCATTTCCTGAATGTCTAATGATACTGACTATATTTTCACATGCTTCTTTGCCATCCTTATATCCTCTTTGGTGAAGTGTCTGTTCAAGCCCTTTACTCATTTTTAAGTTGTGTTTTTCTCTCATTACTAAGTTTGAGAGTTCTTTACATATTCTGGATACAAGTCCTTTGTTGGGTATGTAGTTTTCAAATATATCCTCCTAGTCCATATCTTGTCTCTTCATTCTCATGACAGTATCTTTGGAAGAACAAAAGTTCTTAAATTTGATGAAGTCTAAGTTATCCATTTTTTTTTTATCATTCCTAAGAACTCTTGGCCTAAACTCAGGTCACAGGGATTTAGCTTATGTTTCTCATTTAGATCTATGATCCATTTTGAGGTAAATCTTTATGTAAGGTATGAGATTTATATCAAGGTTTATTTCTTTTCCTATGGACAACCAATTTTCCCAATACACATTAGTGAAAAGAAATATCTTGCCTCCACTGAAATGTGTTTACACTTTATCAAAGATCAAATGATTGTGTTTGTGTGAGTCTATTTCTGGACTTTCTATTTTGTTCCCTCGATCTCTATGTCTTTATCTTCTGGCTGGGTCTCTTTTAACTAAAAACAGATAAATTTGTCATGTGTCATGAGCAATAGAAGGGGGAGGGAAAGCAGCCCCCTGTGTTCCCAAGAACTAGGAACAATTAATTCCTCCCATCACCTATTTCCTGCCACTTCCTAACTCAGGTATCAGAGAAACTTAGGTGAACCAGTTAGTTTCATGGTACAACAAATTAATAAAACCAAATGTCTTCTTCCTTAAAGGCTTTCTTCACACCCAGTGTTTTCCTGGTGATGTCAACTGAAAAATATGCCAGCCTCACATGACTCTGAACAGAGGGAAGGGAGTTGTACCCTGACTTAAGGAAAAGTTTCAGATGAAAATATAACTCTGTTTACCAGGTAGAGAGATATGAACATGGAAATACCTTACTATTTAATTTGAAAGTAAAGTGTCATCCAGGCCATAGCAGGAGTTTTATTACATTGACAGCTGGTCTCCGTTAAAAATAAGTTTCTGGGTTGCCTTTCAGCATTGGGCCATTTGAGTGAGGAAGATCCAGAATGACATTCCAGTGCACAGAAATATAAATGGATGGACACACAGCCAGATGGACACAGATCTAGATATTTTCCTTTCCTTTCCTCTAGCCCAATCTGGGATCACTGAGTATATACTATGTTGTAACAGATCATCTTTGCTGTTTTATGCATCTCAAAGTATTTTATTTATTAGAATGGTCACTTTAATGTTTAAGGCAAAGAAATATTCACCACTATTCATTGAGGGTCAGTTATGTGTTAGGTTAGTGCTTCCCAACATTTTTGGCACCAGGGACTGGTTTCGTGGAAGACAGTTTTTCCACGGACAGGGTTGGGGGCTGGGTGTGGGAGGGGGATGGTTCAGGTGGTAATGAGAGCTTTGGGGAGCAGCAGATGAAGCTTTGCTCGCTCGCCTGCCGCCCACCTCCTGCAATGTGACCTGGTTCCTAACAGGCCGCAGACCAGTATCGGTCCACGGCCCGGGGGTTGGGGACCCCTGTGTTAGGTACCGGGCTACACAGGTGACACAGAACAGACAGGGTCTGTTCATTGTTGGGGGCTTCCTCACAGCTTAAACAATTATCTCTATTTGGTCCTCTGAACTGTCAGATTTGAGTCACCCTGGGATTAAAAGAAATCTTTGAAAGAATAAGGAAGAATTTGTAATCTTGGTGAAGTTTAACAAATTTGTGTATTTAAGATTGATCTGAATCAAGCCAACCCTTCCCCTTTTTGGTATGGAAATCCTGGCCACTAAGGTAAATCAGTAACAAACACCTTTGCTGGTGAACCAGGTGACATGATCTTCCCAGTTCTCCTTATGTTGATGGTTTAGGGTTTGAATGCCTTTGTTCAACTGACTTTAAAGAATAACTTCTTGGTCCTCACAACAGAAGTTGAGCTAAAGTTGGTTTACATGTTCATACTTGCATTTGGTGTGAGTCATGAGAAACAAGGATATTTATTTCCCGAGGAAAGAGGGAAATCTGAGTGCATTTTTAATCCCTCTCAGTGACACAGAAGAGTGCCTTGGGCAATCTGTTGCTCAATAAATATTTGCTGATCCAATATCCAATTAGCCAGAGATCTCTATCTACAAAGAAATTTTGTCTTTGCCAATCTGTCAGAGCACCTGTGTTTGTGGGACTGCCCTGTATTTCAGAACCTTTGCCCATAAGGAACATCATGGAGCAGGGAACAGGTTGTGTCTATACAACACCCCATTTCCTGGGTACAGCATCCAGGTAAAATTAGACTCTAGTAAGCCACCCTGAGCACGTGCTCCTTCTTCTTCTCCCAAGCTCCTCAGTTGTCCCTGTTCATCGCTTTCCCCGCTCACAACTGGCAAGTGTCACTGGACCCTAGCACGAGAGAAGGATGCCACTTTCAGCATTTTGATCAGCTGCGGTACTGGAGCAATCGAGGTAAGGCCACCACAGGCACAAAAGGATGAAAGTTTGTGCATCTGATGACGGGCAACTGGGGTAACCTTAGAATAGTAGGAAAGGCCCCACCAGAGGAGAGGGACTCCTGCATTAATGATAACAGTGAAGCGGAAGTAAGGACAACAGCAAGAACACCTGGGAAAAACAGGAGGACTTTGGTGAATTTGAAAATGAGGTGGAAAGAGAACTCTGAATTGCAAGCAGCACAGAGGAAAGAGACTCTTGGTCTGTGAAAAACTGGTAGCTTGGAACGACTGACCAGCGGTAATAGAAGGCAAAAGAAGAAGATTCTGAAATATTCGGGAACATTTGCTATCAAAAGAAGGAGGTTTAAAATTACAAATGGAAGAAAATGAAAAGTCGAGGCGGTATTGAGGAGGGGCGGCTTTACCATATTCATATCAGACTGCTGGTTCCCAGAGGGGAGCTGCAGAAGCTGGACGGAACACTGGGATTATTAGTGAGGTGGGTGGAGCACGGAGCAGCCGGAGCTCTGATGTGGATGTGGCTTTCAGATGGTGCCAAGTTCGGGAAGATATGCGAATGCTGTGGTTACAGAACACAGAGCAGCCCGGGCGCCCAACATGGTTGCTGAGCACCCAGAGGATGCACTCAGAGGTGGGTTTGGAAAAACACTTGCCTTTGGAACATTGCTCCGAATTGAGCTGGGCTCCCAGAAGTGCTCTAATACCTTTAGATCATCTGATAGCAGACTCTGATGTTTACCAGTTTCAGGGAGATCAAGCCATTGTGAAATTTTTTTTCTGTAATAAAACTAGCCCCAGCCAGCCAGACTGGGAATTTGCTGCCTGAGCTGTTTTCCAACATAGTTTTGCTGGCAAAACCAGATGTGAGTGTTTCCTCGACTCTTGAGGAGCCTGTTTACACTGACTTTATTTTTACTGCTAGCTTTCAGGTGGGAAGAGGGAGATTTAAAGGTCAGCAGGTGAGCGGAAGGATCCTGTCCTGCCATTCCTGGGTGTGCTTCTGTGTGCCTGTGTGTGTCCATACGTGTGTGTGTGTGTGTATGTGCCTGTGTGTGTCCATGCCTGTGTGTGTGTGTGTGTGTGTTTCCACGTGCGAATTGTTGTGTCCTGATCACTTGTTTGTAGGCATAATCGTGGGTGCCAGGCTGGTTGTTTGGCAGTTTTGTTTATTGTAAAGAGGGTAAATCCATCTGTGGGGTTTTCTGGATTGGAGGGCAAGGGATATTTACTGTCAACAGGGTTAGAACAAGGAGATATAAGATACTGAGCTCAAAGGTGCATCTAGTGTCAGGATAAGAGCATAAATAGTTCGGAAGAAGCCAACTACAGGGCGTTTCCGTCTTGAATGGAACTTTTGAGTATTTGAGTGGGAAATACAACTTGGAAAATTGCCCTTCGGTCAACACACCAGTCAGCAGAGCTAAACAGAGTAAAATTTGGCTGGACTCAAATGCAGTTTCATCAACTCTCCTTCAATTCTTTTTTTTTTTTTTTTATTTCCCAAAAGATGAAAGATGGATGCTCACAATTTGGAAATGAGAGCTTGAATGAAGAATTGAGAAGGCAAGTCTGTGGTCCACATACACAGTCCCAGAGAAATTCAGCACCCAGAGACTAGTATCACTGAGAAATCTACGCACAAGTGCTCTCTCTGCTGAGAGATAAACCTCTGCCCAGCGTAGACCAAGAAGACATGAAATCCCTAATGGAAGGAAACTTAGAAGATTGCCTGCTGAATAAGGTAAGGACAGATACGGGTCTCTCCCATGCGCCCCTCCCACCCTCCCGCCCCACCAACCTTGATGCAGAAAGAATTTCAGCTTGTTTCCAAAGATACAGAAAATGCTTCTCAGGAATTCAAGACCATCACCCATAAGAGTGTTCAGGGACTTACCATATTTCAGTCCTCTCTTTGAGGTTCTAGTGCAAGAGGTACATTGGGAATAGAATGTGGAAGGAAGAGTTAGAACTTGGGCTGGAACTCCAGCTCTGCCACTGATGCCTGGGTGGTCATGAGCAAGACACTTAACCTGTCTGAGCCTCAGTTTTCTTCTCTGTAAAATGGGAGTGATAATAGGATCTTAGTGGGGTCTCTGAAAAAGAGTAAATAAGAAAGCTCTTTGAAAACTGTAAAACTGCTAGATTAAAATATGAATGTATTACCACTATATTTTTAGTATGCATCAATTAAGAACTAATTTAATTTCTTCTCTATAGAGTCATAGGCTCTTTAGATGTTAGAACTTGAAGGGACATTAAATATTATCTAGTTTAAGCCTTTCCATTTACAGCCAAAGCGATTAAGGCACAGAGCCACCCTTAAAACTAAAACATTTAAACAAAGAGTTAGGCCCTAGTCTAGGGTTTTCACGCCTTTACGAGTAAACAAAGCAGAGTTCATTATTATAATGATAAGTCAAGTTGATTTCTTAGGCAAAACCATTAAGAGGGATAAATAGGGAAAACATCATAATAAAAATTATAGCAAACAAAATGATTTCTCCTTTTGGGGGCTATAAGTGGAAGGGACGTTAGCTGGCATTTCCCCATTGTCCTGTGTTTTCTGAAAGAAAAAAATCCAAATATTTTAGCCTGGCATTCAAATAATACTTTATCTTTCTACTCTCTGCTTCCCTGCATCTTTAATCACAGAAATTCTAAACAAAAGCTCTCTATGTGGAATCCAGCCTGAGCATGTGTTTTCTTTGGCCTGCAGAGAATTTTTAAATTTTGTCAAATTTGTTACAGACATTTCAAAATAGTGAGATTTTGCATAGAAATCCAGCTTTCCATCTTCTCTGGAAAAAAAATCAGGCTATCTGGCAACCACAGGTCCCAGTTTCTTACCTGGCAGCCATGGGCTGGAGCTGAGTGTCTGTCCCACTGGAGGCTGCGGCACTGCTGGGGTCTGACATCTGCCTCCCCCGCCCCCCGCCCCATGTGTGTCCCCTACTCCGCCCCGTAGGTGGTTGAGTCTGACAGCCCTGTCCCACAAGAACTGTGCCCTGAGAAGGTCTCAGGCCAGAGCGTCCCTCCCCCCCACCTGGGGAGATATCCTGTCTCTTCTTCATTTTTCTGGCTCATCCTCATCCTTCAAACTCAGCTCAGAGTCCACTTGCTCATGAAAGATTAATCTGACACCCCAACACAAAACATTTGTGTCTTCCTGTGAACTCCCATCATAATGATCACTGATCATATTTATTTGGCGATCAATTGTATCTTGACTCCTGACGCCTTTCCTATTGTTATCTTGGTGGCAACTTAAATAGTATATCATTTTATTCTTTATAAGTTTCCAGAGGGAAGAACAGTATCTTGGATATCTTTATTCCCCTTGAATTCACATAGTATCATTGCACGTATGTGGTCAGAAGTATCTTCAGGGCTCATTGAAGATAATGCAAGACGAGTGTTAAAGGTGCTAGCAGGTTGAGGCCCTGCAGTGTCTCATTTAATCAACAATCATGTGACACGTGCATATTACCTCCTTTTTAACAGAGGAGGAAGCAGGGCTCATGCTGATTAAACAGCGTGTCCAAAGTCACACAGTTAGTGAAGATGCTGTGGTTTCAGCCTATTCTCTTTTTACACCAAACCACATTTCATCTGCTAAACCCTCTATATCACCATAAACACACACAGTGCAAAACACAGTGCCCAAAACACAGGTCCGGATGTGACCTGCTTAGTGAGAGAGAAATTTTGTGTTTGGGTATCTTTAAGAGTGGCCCTATCTCACCTGCAGATTTTGCACATAACCCCAAAGGTAAAAGGAGGAAGTTCCCCATGCAGACAGCAAATGCCTAACATCACAAGCGCTACATAGAGATTTACTCATTTATTTAATTTTATTTTCAGCTGCATTGGATCTTCGTTGCTGCACGCGGGCTTTACTCTAGTTGCAGTGAGCGGGGGCTACTCTTCATTGCGGTGCACAGGCTTCTCATTGCAGTGGCTTCTCTTATTGTGGAGCATGTGCTCTAGGTGCACAGGCTTCAGTAGTTGCAGCACACAGGCTCAGTAGTTGTGGCTCGCAGGCTCTAGAGCGTAGGCTCAGTGGTTGTGGTGCACGGGTTTAGTTGCTCCACGGCATGTGGGATCTTCCCGGACCAGGGCTTGAACCCGTGTCCCCTGCATTGGCGGGCGGATTCTTAACCACTGTGCCACCAGGGAAGCCCACTACATAGAGATTTAAACAAGGTGCTGGAGGGGAAGAGAGCAGTGTGACCTCTGATGGGAGAGACGTTTCACAGAAAGAGTGATGACAAAGCCTTAGCGCATGCGTAATGCATAGGGTTTTAACGAGTGGAGGAGAGGCCTTCCAGCTACTGGAACCCCATTCAAGCAGTTAGCAGTTTTCATTCCCAGTCTCCTTGTCCTTGGGGAGGCAGAGCAGTGCAGTGATTATGAACAAGGGCACCGCCTGGGTGTGGATTCCTGTTCTGTGACTTATTGACTCCGGGACCCTGGGTAAGTTATTACACTTTCTGAACTCCAGTGTCGTCCTCTGTAAAATGGGGATTATCACGGCATCCACCTTAAAGGCTTATCGGGAGTCTCAAAGGAGCTAACCCTTATAAAGTATCCTGCGCACAGCAGTGCCTCACCAGTCTTAGCTCCACAGTGCTGCTGTTGCTATGGCTTCTGCTGTTTGGGAGCTGCAGATATCCTGTGGGGCCCAAGCATTTGGTTCATGGAAGAATTAGTCTAAAAAGATGGAGAGTGTGATGTCTTATCTGTATGGATCACCGAATTTAAGTCTCCGTGCCTTTAAATTATTAACCCCTGGAAGACAGAGACAGTCAGTGTCTGGGCCCCCGACCCCACCACTTGTTTAAACTGATTATTGGAGTTAATGCAATTCCAGAATTAAAAGTCTGACTTCCTGTTGTCTAGAAGGAAGTTCTCAGCCTTGTTCCCCCGTGGCACTCACCATGGATGACATTCGCATTGGCCACATGCTCCTGGGTGTGGCCAGGCCTGTGTGGCATTCCTGGTGCACTATTTAGCATACCCCCTACCTCCCTCTCAGGAAAGCATGTGGGAATACGAGTGAGTCAGACTGATGTAATTATAAGGAATAACCTTGAATTCTCAATAATTTATATTTGAAACAGGAAATTGTTCACAAACTTGAGCTATTAATAGTAGCAAATGATGTGGGACAACAATGGGCCTGACGCTGTGCCTGGGGAGGTGGACATGCGTGTGGGCACACAGACAAGCCCTGGCGGGAGGCCCACAAAAAATGGATGGCAGCCTTAAAGGTGCCAACAGTCTCTAATGACTGTTTCTGCGTAAACTCTGCTTAGTTAGAGTGACTAAATCTGTATGCTAAGGAGTGTGGCATAACTTTTGCAGTGTCAGTGCAGTGCAGGGGTTGGATTAGATGATCTCACCATATCTAACATCATGGGCCTGGTTAATTTACCACAATTCATTTCTGCTTTTGCTCTGCCACACCCACAAATGCTTCCCTTTAGAAACAAAGTGTTTCTCTTTATTTATTTATTTTTTAAGACAAAGTCTCTTTTACTTACTTATTTATTTATTTATTTGGGCTACGTCGGACCCTAGTTGCAGCACGCGAGATCTTCATTGCAGCTCACAGGTTCTTTCGTTGTGGCACTCGGGCTTCTCTCTAGTTGTGGTGTGCAGGCTCCAGAGCACGTGGGCTCTGCGGTTTGCGGCACGCAGGCTCTCTAGTTGAGGCGCACGGGCACAGTTGTTGCCACGCGTGGGCTTACTTGCCCCTTGGCACGTGGGATCTTAGTTCCCTGACCAGGGATCGAACATGCATGCCCTGCATTGGAAGGCAGATTCTTTACCATTGGACCACCAGGGAAGTCCCAACCTTTGTGCATTGACCTAATCAGCAGAGGACGTGAATGAAGCTTAAACAGGCACTCAAGGTCAAGTTTGGACTGCATGAGGGAATTCCCTGGTGGTCCAGTGGTTAGGACTTGGCGCTTTCACTCTTAGGGCCCAGGTTTGATCTCTGGTCAGGGAAATAAGATGCCACAAGCCGCAGGGAGCGGCCAAAAAAAAAAAAAATTTTGGACGAAATGGGCTTTGATCCATCTTCTTAAATTATCATATTTCCTCCTTAAGTTTGTTTCAGAGCTTTGCTGTGAAATAAATTTAGTGACAAGGCTGCTTCAAGGTTACAACTGGTATCTTAGCTTGCTTCCTGAAGTTTGAGAGGCAACAAAGGGATTCTGACATTGGGCTGGCGACCGGTGGAGCCTCCTTCTTTCGCCAAGACCACTCCCTGTAAAGCTGCCTCAGGCCCCATTTCCTGCTTTTCCACACAGTGAAATGGAATCTTCTTACCCATAGGCATGGTCAGGACAAGCGGAGGGAAACAGCCTGGGGCTTCTGGGTTGTGGTTTAGACCATGGGAGTGACAAGAGGTAGTGGGACTGAGCCTGGGAAACCCCCAGCCCAAACCCCTTTGGGGGCAGGTGAATAGCTCTGTGATCCTGTTTGCTAAGAACCAATGGCAGGAAGCGTATCCAGAGACATAGGCAGCAAGGGGCTGCCCATCACCTAACAGGAAAGCGGCTCCCCCTTGACTCCAGTGGCTTGGGTCCTGGGGCAGGCCTGTCCAAGGCAGGGCTCTCCCTCCACAGCTCTGGTTAAGCCCTGCATCGCTGTCCGACCCCTGCTGTGTCGCCCTTACGTGTCTGCGGCATGCCAGAGCAGTCAGTGTTGCGGCATGTCAGAACAACTTTGGACTTGTTATTTCATGAACTCCAAACTGAGGGCATGGTCAGGTTCAGAAAGAGGATAAAGGTAGGTATTATTTCTGGAACTCCTAATTGAGGGTGTAGCAGTGTGACAGAAAGAAGAGTTGGGGAACCTGGGCATTAGGTCTAGTCATACTGCTAAGTACCAGTGTGATATTAGGAGGGCCACCGTGTCACTCTGGCCTTCTGTAAAAGGATACCAGACAAGATGATTTCTGAGACTCTTCCAATTCTAAGATCCTGGGTTTAAATTGCAGCAAAAGTGACAGATAAAGAAAATTAAAACCAGAATTTGTGGCTCTAGGCCCAGAAAAGTATTTCCTTATTCTGACTTTTATCTTCACACGTCAGAACAGGTCATAAAGAGGAATAATGAATGAGAAATTATAGGTGTCTTCTAAGGGGTGTCTGAACTTGTCCTGCCGGTAAGAAAATTCTACCATCAAATGGCGGCATAATTTGTAGATGAGGTTCACAACGGAGAACTGTTCCCACTAGGTGCGCGCGCGCACACACACACATTCACACACTCACACACACACACACACTTTCAAGCTTTTATCAGTTAAAAATTATTTGATAGTATCAATACGGTAATGAATCTTTCATTAGTTTATTAGCATAGGAAACAAAATGTATCTGCATATATAGAGTCACCACTGTGTTACTAACAGTCAAGTTCTGTGGACTCACATCAGTGGACTTGGAAGATTTGGGAAATTAGCCTTAGTCCTCAACACATTCTGAGAACTTAACTATTCGAGATTACTATTTCCCAACCATTCTGACTGCAGCGTTCTATCTAGTTAGGCCTTGTCTTACTTTTTCCCACTATTCCTGATCAGATGTCTGGCCCCTGAACTTGTCCAATGTCCCCTAATCTACCAAACTGGCTTCATCCATTCTCGGCCCAGGCTTGAAAACATGGCCCTCCACTGATCTCTTCCCTTGTTCTCCTCCAGATCTTGCCAGCAAACTCTAGTCTCAGCACTTCCACTGTTACCCCTGGAGGGCCGGGAGGTACTGGACAGCCTCTTATAAATGAGCCCACTGGTATCCCACAGCCTCACGCACCCAGAGCTGAGTCTTGGTTCTGCCTGGCAACCTTTACCCATGTGCCCAAATGGCCCCTCATCCTTTAGAGAAGCTATTGCCAATGTCTGTCACCCTGAAGTCCCCTGCCTCCCTCTTCTCACCTCACTCTCAATGCACTGCCTTGTCTCCTGCTGACGTCAGGCAGGAAATCTCTATGCTTTTACCTGCACTTGCACCCATCTTCTTTTCCTTCTGACGCACGGAGACGAGCTCCTCACCAGGTTTCTGGACTTCCACAATGCTTCCTGGCTGGGAAACCCTTGCTCAGGAGTTTTGCTCTCTGCCTTCTTCCTTCTTCACTGGCTCTTTTCTCTCAGCATCTAAACATGTTCGAACCTGTGTGTCCTTTTGAAAAAACCCGTTGCTGTCCTTGTTGTTGTTTTTTCCTTCTCCCAGCCAGGCTTGCGGGAGGAGTCACTTACCTCTGACTTCACTTACTGGTTTCCCATTCTCTCTAAACCCACTGCCATCTGGCTTGATGCCCACGGTTTCCCCAAACACATGAGTCCTGTTCTAGTTACCAAACTCTACGGGCATTTGGGGGGCCTTATCTCACTCAGCCAGTTACTGTTGACTTTGTTCTTGAAATTCTTCTTCCTTTATTTTCAAGACCTCTCACCGTTTGTTCTCCCACCTCACCATTCTCCTCCAAGGCAACATCTGCTCCAACAAAGTAGAAACAATTGCAGTTCTCCCCTTGTGCTCCTTGTGTTAAGTATCTACCATTTTCTCTTTCTAGAACAACCTTCTCTTTCTAGCTAACTCCTGCTAACCTTTCAAGATACAACTCTGATATACCATGCCTTCAGGAAGGCCTCCAGGCTAGATGCAGTTTCCCTTTTTTGTGTACCCTTAGCATCCTTTGCAAACCTATACTTAGCACTAATGGCTGTAATTTTAATTTCCAGTTTATTGGTCTTGCTTTGTCATCTTATCTGTCCACCTCTTGACAACACTGTAGGCACACAACCTGGCATGAAGTGGATGTTCAACAAAAATTGGTCAAATGGAATTGAATCCCAGCACATCAGAGAAGTCCTACACTGGAGAGATCCTTAATTATGCTTCTACAAGCACTTGCCTTTATTTTGGGCATGGCAAATGACCTGCCCCTCTCTGTGACTACCTTCTCTCTTCCACTTACATACTCCAAAAGATGCAGAATCTTGATAGTTTACAGATGCTCAAAAAAGCTACCCTTTGTCCCTTCTGCCATGATGAATGCTCTGAGATGAACACACGGAGAGGGGTGGGTGGCTGCTGGTGGCAAGAAGATGATATTAAAAGCTAGTATAGACCTGATCATCGTACTTAAGGTCATATAAGACACACGCTCTGCAGCATCTCTGAGGGAGACCTTTATCAAACACCAGCCTGCAGGTGTCTCCGGAGCAACGTTAACAAAGAACCCCTTCCAGTTCTTGGAGACTTGCCGTGCAGAGTCAGAAGAGACATCAGTGCACGCCTTTTCTTAAGGGTCTAGGAGCCAAAGGACGGGGTGAGCGCAGGGGAAAAGGGAACCATCATGTATTGATGACACACAGAAGACGATCCGCCGCGTGTTCACGTGCCTTAGACTATTTTATATTCACCAACCCGGACAGCAGGCATTCTTATCCCATGTTAGACTCTCACCATGGTTCACAAAACCCTGTGGGATGGCCTGGCCCCCACCATCCTTTCCAAGTTCATCTCCTATCACCCTCCTCCTTCTTTTCCTATAACCACAGCAAAGGCCTCCTTGCTGGCCCTTGAGCCTTGCCAAGCTTGCTCCTGCTTTAGGGGCCTTGGAATTTGCTTTCCCAAGCTGTCATCAGGGCTTGCTCAAATCTCACCTCCTTCGAGAGGCCTTCCCTGGCCACCGGTCTAAAATAGCAGCCCCTTTATTCTCTAGTCCCTTATCCTATTGTATTGTTCTTCTTGGGACTTACACCTGATCTTACGTTATACATATGTGCCTACACATATATGTATATATGTTTGTGTGTGTGTATGTATGTATACACACACACATACGCATGTGTCCTGTATTTTCCACTAGAAAGCAAGTATCTCTATCTTGTTCGCTGCTGTCCTGTTCACTGTCATGCCGAGGACCTAGAAAGCACCTACCGCAAGGCAGGTACTACGTAAATATTGAGCAACGCTTCATTTCAGAAGAGAACACTGAGGCACCAACGAGTGTCATCAGACCTAAGTTCATCTCTCCCGGAGCTCTTGGAAGGGCAGGATTTTCTGAGCTGTGCCCTGTCTCGTCACTTCCTTGGGGCTTGATCCGGGAATAACGGCCTTTGCTGATCCTTTCACACCCAGGTGGACTTGAGGCGCCAGTGGATTTCCCAGACGGTGGAAGAGGTGCAGAAAATTGTCCATCATCTGACCACAGAAATCAGCTACCAAGACATTCGATTTCAAGCCGTCCTTTACTCTGACACGTACAATGAGAACATTAAGGTACATGGGTCACTTGGCTCTAAGTGCCCACCCAGCGAGCCAGGAAATGGGGGGGGGGTGGTCTCAGCATGTGTCAGGCACTCGCACCACTAAGATTACTAACAAGATCTCTTAGTATTTACCACTTACACTCATTGCATAGATGTTACTGCAGTTGAAGCCCCACATTCCTCCTTTACAGATGATAAAAATGGAGGCTTAAGAAAGTCAAACGACTTGATCAAGTCATATGAGGCACTAAAACCAGAACTCCACCTGTGCTTCTGATTCCAAAGCATGTTCCACTGTACCAACTGAAGTTCAGTTAAGCACACATTCATTTATTAAGCACCCATTTAATAGATTGGGGACTGGGTACAGGGAACTCAAGGCATTGGTGAGAAAAGAGTTGGAAGTGATAGTGGATGGGCTACAGGTGGGGGAAGGAAGAAACTGGAAGAGGTGGCCCTTAGGAACTGCAGGAGCAGCCTGGCAACTCTGTCCCTGCTGACGAATCCCACAGAGCTCTAAACCCCCAGGGCCCGTGTGTGACAACCAGCATTCATGCAACATTGTAGTGTGGGCAAAGCCAGTCTCACAGAAGTGATCTCACCCAAACCTGCACACAACCTAGTGGAACAGACATTATGGTTTGCTCCCTTTTAGAGGTGAGAGAAAAGAGGCCCTGAATCATTCTGAATCTCTGTGTTCCTTTATCTTGATTTTTCTTGTGACACACAAGAACCTCTTTCATATAAGTATTAAACTTATGTGTACGCATGCCCCAGCTCTCACACAAGACCATAAGTCCCTTGCTTATAAGGATCATGTTTCTTGATTGCTCCCTTCCTAGCACCCAGCATAGTGTGTGGCCCATGATAGACACTCAACTTCTGTTGAATGAATGAGGAATCAAAAGAATTGGTACCTGAACGAAAGACCAGTGCTAGTCCAGTACATTTCAAGTTTGGTGGGTACAAGGACCACCCACAAGATGCTGGGACTTGTGGATTTGGGGACAGAATCAGACTTTAAGAAATTTACTCCAGGATGAAAATTATAAAATTAGATTGGATCCTGGAATGTCAGAACATCATCTGCCCACCTCTACTACCTTGCCAACCTAAACAGGACAAATATAGGCAAGTGACTAGGAATAGAAACATAACACCACTTTTCCTAGAACTATATCTGGAGAAATTTCCTTCTGTGGTCGCACTTAGAATTCATAGCTTAAAGTATATCTTGCATTTATATACACCGTATCCTGCATATTATATAAGTTTTGAAAATAGTTACAGTGGGGCATATAAAAATGCTTTTATTTTATCTTGGCCCAAATTCAATAAGCATTTATTAGCCACCATTTTTGTGACTAATAACATGATAGTTGTGTTCTTGGATTCATATGAAAGTGGGTTCAAAAAATGTATAGATTTGGGTTTTTTTGTTTGTTTTTTTGTTTTGGCCACGCCACACAGCATGCAGGATCTTAGTTCCCCGAACAAGGATGGAACCCGTGCCCCCTGCAGTGGAAGAGCAGAGTCTTAACCACTGGACTGCCAGGGAAGTCCCCCAAACTATATAGATTTTAAATGCCATAGTTTAGATCCCCCCGCCCTTGTTTTAATCCCACCACATTTCAATGGACACCAGAAGTCACGTGCACCCATCATCTAAACATCCATACTACTGTTCCATGAAAATGAGGCAGAATGAGTTATTGCTGATTTCGGTGTTCACCCTTAAATTCGCCACTGACTGGTCCCTGGGCAAAGGTTATTCAAATTCCACTGTCAGAGCTTTCCATGGAAAGGAAGTGGCTCTTCCAGTGTATAGCTGAGTGATGGGGAAACATGCAGGGTGGAGTGGGCCCGCTGTGTGATGTGATTAAAGGTCATTTCCCTTTGGTGGTACTGCACTGTGGACTAATTTGTTCTATCTCTTGGACTATTGGCCTGACCACTGCTTTCCCGGTTCCAGTAGAAACAGAGTAAGTAGATTCTAAGTGTTTACTTCTTCCCATTAAACTTAGAATCATCTCAATCGCTCACCTTGTCTCAGCAAACAGGCTTTCATGTCACCTGTGATTCTGTAAGGATTAGTCATTAACACTGTCTGTGGGTCATCCGTACAAGCAAAAAGAAAGGGAGGCATTTTGCAGAATTCTTTCACGTCCTCTCCCATCTCCTCCCACCCTTAATTCATACCGGATCTTTCACCCATCCCGGGTCATTGATTCTTGACTAAGAACCAGCTCAGGAGAGACAATTAACCATTGAACAAGCAATCGGAAGACCTAAAGTCAAGTTCTGGCTCTACCACTGACTGGCTGTGTGTCCCTGGGGAGACTTGGAGCCCCTCTGAGCCTCAGGTTCCTCATCTGGGAAATGTTAGCAAAGCCTACCTCATGTGTAGCTGTGAACATGAGACAGGCTAATGCACAAGAATCGCAGTGCTTGGTAGGTGCAGAAAGCAGTGACTACTAGTTCCCCTCCCTGCTTTTTGTCCCCCTCCCCTCAAGCTTTAGGTGCCTCTAGAGTTCCGGGTCCACTTCACTCTTTTTCCTTGCAGATCCATGAAACCCAGGCCTCACTGAGTTAATTTCTTTGCCCGAAGCATTACAATGGGCTAGTGGCACAACAGAGACGGAATCCTCTGCCAACAGGCGGGCAGGTGGGCGCAGTTCTGTCCTCCTTGTCACATTGCTAAGGGTTGAGTGGTTAACTGAGCGGCCTGGGTCAGCAGGGCGGCTCCCCGAGGGCTTGTCACCTCCCGAGTCTATGAACTCACACTCCTTCTCCCTCCTTTCCTAACCCCAGGTTTTGGCCCCCACCCAGCTCCTCATCACAGTCCCGATGAGAGGCCTGGCCGGGTACAGGGAGGCCCGGCAGCAGCGCTGGCGCTACTACACCCTGCAGGGCGCCCGGCTGCCCTGCCCCCTGCGGGACCCAGAGGGCCTGCAGCAGTGGCTGGAGGTGGAACAGTTTCTGAAGAGCCTGTGGCAGTGGCACGAGGCAGATGTGAACATTGACGGAGACATTGTGCCTGCCAAGGTCCTCCAGGTGTTCCGGAAACTGGTCGAAAACGCAATTGAAACCTGTCACCTGTCAGGTGAGCCAATCAGGAAATGTACAAGGAAAATGTCTGGCATTTCCATTTTGCTCTAAAAAAAACCCCTCTGCTTGGGTGTTTCCTGAAGCTCACGCCCCTAGATTGAGGACACAATCATGTGCTTTTTACATGTCTAATCCCCATAATATGAATTAACTCTTTTTTATGCCGTGGCACACAGAATGGAATTCATACTCACAACACACTTCCGTGGCCTCAATAGATTACTGCCCTGGCGTAGGTAAGACAGTCTTTGGGTTATGCACCGTTTCCAAGGTGTTAGCTTCAAAACCTGGGTACTTTTGCAAATTACTCATCAACCTCAGACCTTTGTTATTAGCACATTTCCACTCCAACAGCCTTCAACTGACTGCAGTATTCCGGTGTGCTGGGACAGCACATCTGGGAACCACTTACATACCAAAACACAAAAAGCCAGAAGCCATAAGGAACTGATTATGTTTGACAACCCCAAAATCTTTTCTTTTCTTTTTTATTGAAGTATAGTTGATTTACAATGTTGTGTTAGTTTCTGGTGTATTGAGTATAGTTCCCTGTGCTATACAGTAGGTCCTTGTTGGTTATCTGTTTTATAAGTAGTGTATATATGTTAATCCCAAACTCCTAATCTATCCCTCCCCACACCCCTTTCACCCTTGGTAACCATAAGTTTGTTTTCTATGTCTATTTCTGTTTTGTAAATAAGTTCATTTATATCTTTTTTTTTTTTTTTTTAGATTCCACATATAAGTGATATCTGTCTTTGGCTTACTTCACTTAGTATGATAATCTCTAGGTCCGTCCATGTTGCTGCAAATTATTCATTCTGTTTTATGGCTGAGCAATATTTCATTATATATATATATATATATACACAACACATCTTCTTTATCCATTCATCTGTTGATGGACATTTAGGTTGCCTCCATGCCTTGGCTATTGTAAAGAGTGCTGCAGTGAACATTGGGGTGCATGAATCTTTTCGAATTATAATTTTCTCACAACCCCCAAATCCTAAGCTACTGTACAGTGTAGCATATGTGCACACCTGCCCACACACATGTTTCTGTTCACACAGAGTAAAAAGGTGAATTTCAAACTGGGAAAATGGCTAATTTCCTTAATTATAAAAGAGTATTTATAAACCAATAAGAAAAGCTATGAGCAGACCAATAGAAATACTGACCGAAAAGCACGCCTCACAGAAAAAGAATGTAAATGGCTAGTAAAAATAAAAAATGCTCCATCTAACATACATTTCAAGAAATATACATTAAAACACCTAGTAGGCTGACATGTAATCATGCTCAGTGCAGGAGTGAGAATGGTTAAATAGGCATTTTCATGCATTGTTCTTGGAAGTGTATATTGGTGCCTCCTTTTTCAAAGGGCAGCTAGTCCATTTTTATTTTTGTTACGTGCTTACTTGGCAATTCAACAATTCCAGTTCTAAAGATACATTCCTGCAGATACACAAAGAAATATGCATGAGGATGTCTACTAAATTGGCTTTGTAATAGTAAGTAATTAGAAATCATCTGATGGCTAACAAAGGAAAACTGACTTCATCAATTATGCTACCTCTGCCTAGTGGACTATTACGCGGCCTTTAAAAAGCACGAGGTGTGTCGATGATGGATTGGAGCCCCACACCCGCTGTCTATGCAACACCATCCACTCTCCATGTGCATATCGGGGTGTATTTCTCCGCGAAGACTTGTGTTTGATTTTTCCCGGTACTCTCAGAAGTACCATCTTACCTAGATGATTTGGGAATGTAAACATCCAGGCCCTAAACACAGGATGGTGACTAATGCCTTTGAAATTCTAGGGAGGAGGGAAGCGCTTGGTTTTTGTTGTTGTTTGTATTAAATCAACTATCCAGAGCCCACGAGAAAATCTGTCTATTCCTCTTAGTTCATAATTTCCCTCAAGGTACAGCTTTTCCTGATTCCAGGCTTGTGAGGCTTACCACCTAGCATAAGCCCCAGGCTCAGCCCATTAGACCTCCTATCTTCCTCTCTGTGCAAGCGTATTTTGGCAATTCTCCCACTTAGTACTTTCCTGGGTAGGTGTTCTTGTTTCATTGCTAGTTTCAAATGATTCTCCTACTTTCTGGCAGTCTCATTACATACAAATAATGTTTTTAAACTTTTATATGTCTTATTGGCAGTGCGTTTGGGGATCTCCAATCCAACATATGACTTTAACAGAAATCCCTCCTTTTCATTTCCCTTTTAAAATACTTTATTGACTTTTGCATTTGCATATATTTCTCATTGGTGGAGTAAATTGAAGTAAAAGATAAATTAGAATTAAAAAAAGAATGGGGTGTGTGTGGTGTATATATGCCCACACAGAGTTATGAAAAATGCCCGTGCAACATAATTAAGTGAAAAACCAAATTGCTGAATAATGTGCAACTCCACTTGTAAAGAAAGAAAAGGATTTGCATGTACTTTTGCTTGTCTGGACAGAATAGTTCTGAAAGATTCTGTAATGGAAATAGCTCGTGTTGAATGGGTTGTTACCATGTAGAGGGTGCGTTCATGCATTATTTCATTTAATACTCATAGCAACCCTGTTAGAGTTAGGATCATTTTTCTAACTGTTGTACAGACAAGAAAACTGAGATTTAGAGAGATTAAGTAACAGGCCAAAGGTCACACACCGAGTTAGTAGAGTAGGCGAAGCAGGGTGTGGGCCAGGCAGGCTGGGGCCAACATTTGCTCACCTCCTCACTCTGCGACACTGTTAATGGTGAAAGTGCATATAAGAGGTTCAAACTGGGCCAGGTTGATGAGGTACTTTCAGTAAATAATGCTGCAGTGCCAGACGTTGTCATGTTCCTGTTTGCGCAGCTCTGGTGAGATGCAGACAATAAGCTCTTTATCACACCCCAGCCAAGGAGAGGAGTGTTTTCCTTTTGAACAGCCTAACACAATTAATAAATGAGTTTCTGTTTCCTTCTCTGAGCAAGGAAAAGCAAAATAACAGATCCCGATTCAAGACGGCTCATCCCTATGTACAACGAAGGCAAGCCAACAAACAAAACATTACCGTGTATCTGTTGAAAGAAAGGGGAACAAACTGGAAATGAATTCTAACGTATGAGCTGGAAAACCTTCCCTGATCCATTCCTTTTCTCTCCCTCTCTTTGCCTGGTTGGGAAAGACAGGGAGGGCTTCTTTCTGCTTACTTGACTATTCAAGCCAGCGGCTGTGCCACACTTTGAAGTATTTTATGATTTCAAGGCTTATGATGATAAATCCGTCTGAGGCTAGGCTGGTCAATGTGTGGTGGGAACAGATACCGTCTCTGAGACTGTGACTTAGTTAAGAGACAGGTCAAGCTGAACTCCACCAAAGGCAAATGAATAAGTAAGGGGTCTGAGGCTGTCCTAAATGGGGTCGACATCTGGGTGGAATGGGGGGGTTATAGAAAAATGCTTGGATTTCATCTTACAGTAGCAAAGGCTATACCTTTTCCTTGTATTCTCTGTCTCTTTCAGTTGAGCTTTCTGTAAAGAGTCTATTAATTTTTTAGAAAAGGTAGGGGAGGAGGATGAAAGAAAAAAGTAAACCCCACCAACAATGAGATTTTCTAGCAATGTTTCTACCAATATTTACTTAGCTAATTGTCTAGTGTTGACATAAACACGCTGCCCTGGTGTGCTACTGAAACTCTGAAAGTTGCCCCACCAGTTACAAGGAGCTGGTAGGAGCCACAGCTCACAAATTCCTTCTTTAAACCCTAGTATTGAGCCAAGCTTTGTCTTCCCATTGTCTGTCATTTACCACCAGGTAAGGTCAGCATGCTAATGGACCGCCCTGCAGTTCGAGTTGCCGTGGAAACCTCCACAGGTCTGGTGGAACTAGAGCTGACCCCCTCAGTGGAGATCCCCACCGCCTGGTCCAAGAAAGCCCGGTGGCCTTCGTGTCTGAGGCGCTGGCCTTCTGCAGAGAGAGTGCAGTGCATCAAGGTATTAGCCTGCAGGGTCCCGGCTCACCAGAGATGCTCTCACCTTAACCAACCACAGCATCACTAACCACCAACCAGCTTCGGAAGGAAAATTGAAATTTCACTAGATCTCCAGAACCTGCAGCGGCACCTGGGAATCTGTGGTAATTGCAGATTCCCGGTCCCTGCTCTGGCCCTAGGGAATGAGACTCGGTGGGCAGGGCCCAGCAATCTGTGTTCTCACAGGCCCTCCAGGTGATTCTGGGGCAGGCTCAAGTTGGAGAACCACTGCCCAAGAGAAAGTGCACGCAGCCTCTCCAGTTAATTGCCTGTGTGCAAGGGGCTCCCCTGAGGCTCCCTCCGTGTCCCCACGTGGGATGTGCTGCTCGCCCAGTGGCAGGTCCCCCCTCCTAGTGGACTGCTTCGGAGAAGGCTTTCTCCTCAACCAGCATCATCCTTCTCATTTCCCTGTGTTTTTCTCTTCCCGCAGTCATTTGGGTTTAGCTTGTTGGCCTGTTCAAACTACCACTGGCAGCTGAGCTTCTTGCGGGCTGAACGGGTGCTGCTGGAGCAGCTGGATGAGGACGGGGGCTGCCGCAGGAAGTGTCTTCAGGCCATGAGGCAGATGAAGGAGGACGTCTGGTGTCCAGGGAAAAGACCTGTGATCACATCCTACCACCTTCAGGTGGGTGTGCCGCCCCGGCCTAGAGGGCCACGGTGGCTGGGGCTGGATAGGTCCCTCTGCGGCCTCTGCGGGGTCACCAGAGCCACTCACAACAGGGGTATGTGTGATGAGTAGGAGGGGGCCTAGTGTCCATATTTGTCATCTCACAAATTCGTACTCCTTATGGAGATATACAGCCCCAGCCGCGTGCATGTCCACAACATCCCTGCCCAGGGTCCCTGTCCTCCACCTCCTTTCTTCCCTCTCCCAGTTTCCCTCTTCCCTTTCTTCCTTTCTGTCTTGCCTTCTCTCCCTTTCCCTCTCCCCTCCTTTTATTTCACTCAACAAACCAACACAAGCGCCCACTATGTGCCAGAAACCCGGCTGAGGTTCAGAAATGAATGACAGCATGCGGTCTCTGCCCCTGAGAAATGTACAGTCTGGTGAAATCTTGGGAGTTCCTCAAACCTGAGATGGATTCACATTTTCCCTCACGTTATGACTCATTCAGTCCCCATTCTAGCCCAAGTGCAGCCATTCATGCACACACACATACACACTCACACACGCACTCTGCAGAGGAGAAAACCAGGAAATGTTGGGGGACCTGACAAACCTGGCAGCAAGCCTGAACTTCTGGGTTGCAAATCACCAGGCAAGGACTTACCATTAGACAGCCATAAATGCATTCACTCAGCAAATGTTTATTGAAATCCCTGTGGGCCAGTCCCTTGCCCCTGCACCTGCTGTGTGCTCTACACCTGGAGGTACAAGGTGAACAAACGCAGATGTGGTTCCTGCTCTCATGGAGCTTGTGGTCCAGCAGGGGAGACAGACGTCGGTCAATCAGTCTGCAGGTGTGCACGGAATCATGCCACGTGGGGGAATGCTGGGGTGGAGAGGAGCGTTGCTCTAGGAAGGCTCAGGGTAGCAGAACCTGACCTGGACCGGGGCATCAGGGGGTCCCCCCTGGGGAGATGGCCTTTGATCACACTCTCAGCTCCTTTCTCAAATTTCTGACCACCCATGGACGCTCAGGTAATACTGCATGCAGCACACTGTGGTGGGGGGAGGTATCAGACTCTTAGTAGCCCCAGCCCAGCTAGTATCCATCCTGGAGCTTCAGCCCTTCTCCCCGACCTTCTACACAGGTGAGCACAGGTCCCTGGGGTGTGCGGTACCTTCCTTGCATGCTCCTACCTGGGCCTCGTCTCATCCAGTAGACAACCATTTCCCAGCCCTGTGTTACTCTTTCAGGCCTAACACAAGCTATTTAAGGGCAACTCATACCGATCCCTTGGTATCTCTCCCAATGCTTTGTATGTAGTAGTTGCTCAGTAAATATTTGCTGATCATCTGAATGAATGACTTCACATTTTACTCCACTTTTCCCCCCAGCAAAATTGTTCATCTTTGTTTTGCTTTCTTATCTTTTCTGATAACCTGTTCTCCCTGACCTGCCCAAGAATCTGTTAACCTCATTTGCACATACTGGGGCCTTTCTCTCCAGTTTCAACATTCTTAAAGTGTCCCCAAACATGTCTCCCTAAAAACACACACCTGTTCTCCTGGATCGAGGACACGTACTTTCTGAAGCTAGTCTAATTCATTTCAGGGATTTAGCTTCTTTCTTACTTGCCTTACCACTGGCCACACTAGGAAAAGTCAGAGCTGAGAAGGAAACTCCAGGCGGTCTCATATCAAATCTCATACTCTTAACTAACCACTGACTTCACTGCTCCACAATTAGGATGGATGAAAACATTTTAAGTACCGTGAGTATTTTAGAAAGATTGAATAGGGCCACCACGGGCCTCCCAGCCCTTGACTGCTCTCAAAACTGCATTCCATCCAGGATTTACTTGTATTCCAGTGGCTTCTAAATCACCTAGAGGATTTCAGGGCAACTCCTTAAAGGCCCCCTGTTTTAGTCTTCCCTAACCCACCTACACGGCATAATAAAATTGTGCATTCTCAAGAACGAGCAGTTAAAAGGGGGTTATTTGTTGAGAAACCGAAATGGTACTGACTGCCTTTTCCCCTCGTCTTCCACCCTTGTCCAAGGGTAGAATTCTCTCACATGGAGGCATCGGGATGGATGTGGCTGCTGGTGATGCAGTATGAGATACCATCCTGGATGATGGCTTGAGTGTGCAGGATCCTTGCCAAGACTTTAGTCTGGGGAAAGTGGGAGACACCGGGTTGCAAAACAGCATCAGGAAGGATGTGCCAATCATGGGCACCTCCTAGAAGGTCTTTACCTCCTCCCCAAAGAGGCTTCTCCCCCATAGCAATTTCATGTGAAGAAAGAGCTTATCTTTCATTGGCTTACTTATTCCTAAACCTGCTCAAAGGCACAGAGGCTTGCTTATAATAGGCTTAACTGCTTCTGTTTGCTTAGGGAGATAAAAGCTTAACTACAAGAGGAATTAAAACATGTTTTTTATTAGGTTATCTTGACTAGCATGAAATTATCTCCAACTCATTTACTCAAAACAATGTACTCCAAATGAAAACACATTCAGTGTCTTGCTGTGAACCTAAAACTGCTCTTCTACTTTTTAGGAAAGTCTATATTTTCAAAATACTCAACGTCTAAACCCAAACATTAATTATTTCACTCAGTCAATAAATGTCAATTGACTGCCTCCCGTGGGCCAGTCCCTCTGCTGAATGTAGTAACATCAGCGTGAATACAAATAGGTCTAGTCCTCTGCTCACATAGAGTTTGCCATCTAGTAGGGAATCACCTAAACATGTAGGAAAACGACCACCACTGTCATCATTGCTGCATATGAGAAGTTCGGGATGAAGAGAGTGCTTAATGGGTGTCATAGGGAAGTTTGATCTGATGGATGAGTTTCCTGGACAAGCTGGGGAAGGAAGTACGCTCCATGCGGAAGAAGTGGGTTGTGAAAGGCCCTGTGATAGAAGAGAGCATGAAACGAGGCCAGTGCGGCTAGAAGGAAAGAGCGAGGGAGAACACAGGGCGAGATGAGGCTGGAAAGGAAGGGAGGGACCAAACCTTGTCAACTAAACCATGCTAAGGATGGTATTTTTTAATTAACAAACAATGGGAAGACTTTGAAGTATTTTAGACAAGAAGAAACATAGACCGATTTATATTTCAAAGAGATCACGTTGGCTGCAGTGTGGATGACGACAGATAGGATGGTGACAAGAAGAGGTGCAGGCTGTGGCAGAGGTCCGGGCGAGACACGGTGGGAGAGGGTGATTGTATTGGGTGGATTGAAAAATACGCAGGCAGCAGGATTGGCAGGACTTGATTGGAGGTGGTGAGGGAGGGGAATGACTCCTAGGTTTGCGTCTTGCGTAACAGGCTGGATAAACAACCCTGGAAGCACACGAGGTATGTGGGGGAGGGCCAGGAGTTCAGTTTGGACATATGGACTGAGATAACTTTCAGATGGGCAAGAGATACCAGGTAAGGAGGTCAGAGGAGAAGTGTGAACTGGAGAAAAGAAATAGCAAGTTATCTATATTTAGTGGGAGAAGAGGGCCTGGAACGGAGCCCCCAAAACTCCAGCATTAGGGCAGGTGAAGGGTTAGCACTCCAAGGCGTAGCTGCACTGCTCAGAGAAACCCACTTAGAAGCCAAGTGAAGGATGGCTCAAGAGTGAGGGTAAGCATGAGAGAACCAGATTCCACTGAAAGGTCAGGTAGGGTGAGAGCTGGAAAGAGCCTGCTGGATTTAGCAAACATGGGGATCACTGGACCTTAAGGAGAGCAGCTTTTGAGGACTGATAGCAGAAGAATCCATATTGGAGTGGGTTAAGGCAGGACATCAGAGGAGAGGAAATGACAAAGTATTAAGATGATTCTCTGCAGAAACCTGGATTTGCAGAGAGGTGAGAGTTAGGGCAGGAGGGAGATGTGGCACCTGGGGAGCAGGAGAGCTTAGATAGATTTAAAAAGCCAATGAAGAAGAAGAAACTCAATCATTTACAGTTGCTGGAAGGGGAGATCCCAGCCCTGCAGAGGGATTTTCCCAGGCTAGGGGGATGCGGAGAGGAAGATACCAAATGAAGGAACGATGGCTGGTTTGCACGCACGAGGCATTTTCCCTGTAAAGGAGGCAAAGTCATCTGCCAGGTGTGGGGAATCGTGAATTTTAGGAGAGTGGTGATCATTGGAAATGCCAGTGGAGAGAGAATAAATTACCAAAGAGGCATAGGAGACCAGCAGGAGGAGGCTGAGAGCCCGTCCAAGGCTGGGGATCATAAATCCACGGCAGACCCAGCCTGCCCCTGGGGCTCCCGTCTCCTCCTTCCAAGACGTGGGCTCAGGAACGTTCCTGAAGACACTCTCCTCAATAGACCGGGATGATGTCTGACACCGCCTCTTCCTTCCACAGACAGTGCTCTTCTGGACTTGTGAGAAGTATCCCCACCCAAAGGACTGGCGGGTCTTCAGCAGAGCGTTCCTGCGCCTGGTAAGGAAGCTGCACAAGTGCGTGAGCCAGCACTTTCTGAAACACTACTTCGTGCGGGAGAGCAACCTCCTGCGGTACGCCAATTCAGGCGAGCTGGGGGCCCTGGCCCAGAAGCTGGCCTTCTTCCTGCAGAACCCCCAGATCAGCCTGCCCTGATGCTGCCCTGCGTGGGACGCTCTTGGACATTTCATTCAAGCTTGACCTCACTCTCTGTGGATCGTTCCTCAGTCAGAGGCCAGGATCCTGCCCAGGAGAGAAGCAACGGACGGCAGAGGAAAATTCCATCAACCCAGCAGCACTTCAGGGGGGAAAACCTGTGCCCCAAGATGTCTGGTCCAGGCCTCCCTGCAGCCAAGCATTTCTGCCCCCACTAGCTACCTCTTTGGGAGACGGCTCTCATCAAGCTTCCCCGAGCCATAGTTTCCGAACCGAAGACAGTTGTGAATTTATTTTCCCTTGCTCAGGCTCTGGTTGCCTGTCAGGGAAGATGTAGAGAGAACCCCCGGAAGGTCAGGCATCAGCCTGCTGCCCACGAGTGGTTCTCCAGTCCACTGACCACAGGCTCATTATTTTTCCATTTGTAAAATGGGACTGTTCAAATGCCTCCCTCAGAGCAGGGCTGCGAGCCTACGGACTGTGCTGCTGCCCTTTCAAGGGGAAGGTGCTGGATCAACACAAAGTGTTACTCGTTGGTTCAGTGGCTGGTGTTTGCATTCAGGATCAGTATCTACACCACTGATTAAATGATGACGTCTGATGGGTTAGCATGCCCGTGTGCCCTCCAGTTCTCCTAAACTGTGGCTCTGCCTGCTTCCCTGGTGTTCTCTAAGAAGGGAGGAGTGGTTTTGATGACTAGTGCAGTCAAAGATGAGAGTACAGCAACCCCAGTGACTGTCCCTCCTTGCTTCCCATGCTGTGGGTCAGGGATGAGACATCCTTCTATTTATGGAATGAACTCGGTACTGTGATCTACATGGAATGACTCTGGTGTCACTCACCTCTCGGTTCCTTCCTTTGCTCGCTTAGCGGTTCACTTCCTCATTCATTGATAAATACAGACGCATTAGGTACTGGGGATGCAGCAAGAGCAAGATGGGCAGGGACTTACCTGATGCAGATGACGCCTAATGGTAAAGACAGGAAAGGAACAGCAGATAAACGCATTTGCTTATTACAAATTGTAGCAAGTGGCCTGAAGAAAAGAAACAGAATGTGGAAATAGAACCACAGAGAGATCCTTGAAGGATGAAAATACCAACGGCTGAAAGGGAAGAAAAGGGGGCCAAGGGCAGACTTAGAGGGGCTGGCATGAGCCAGATCACTTGGCCTTGTAAACCTGGTAAGGAATTTGTCTTTTACTCTAAAATCAGATGTGTGATGTTTGACCTCTCCGGAAGCAGAAGGGTATCATGATTTGATTTGCATTTTTTTTTTTTTTTTTTTTTTTTTTTTTGTGTTACACGGGCCTCTCACTGCCGTGGCCTCTCCCGTTGCGGAGCACAGGCTCCCGACGCGCAGGCCCAGCGGCCATGGCTCACGGGCCCAGCCGCTCCGCGGCACGTGGGATCCTCCCAGACCGGGGCACGAACCCACGTCCTCTGCATCGGCAGGCGGACTCCCAACCACTGCGCCACCAGGGAAGCCCTGATTTGCATTTTAAATGCCCATTCCGGCAACTGTGTAAAGGGGGTCTGGGGACCCACACGCGGATGGGGACACTGAAGGCCCTTGAGCCCACTCATTTTGAATTTCACCGAGGTCCTCAAGGCCACACATCCTGTGACACACACACACCAGGAATTCCAGGAGTTCTTGGGAGAGCCATAGTTTCTTCTGGCACTTAGTTACGCTTCGCAATTCAAGGGGATCCTTTATTACTTAGAACATTTTCCCCAGATAAATAATTTCTAGAAGCAAGAACTGCTGATTCTTTTTAAAATAAAAGTCACATATGAAAATGAAAACAATTGATTTTACAAAAATACTGTAACCAAGTGGTGGGGTCCTTGGACCATCACATAGGAAATCATGGTTTTAAAATGTTGAACAAACTCACAATCAGTCTATAGTTTTTGAAAACATGAAAGTATGAACAAACCAATATTTTATTAAGTCATCAAAACCTGCATTCAAATTCTCATATTCTTGGATCCTGAGAACCATTTTCGAAAAGGTGGCAGATATATATTTTTTAATGATGAAAACAACTGACACAAGTTTTAAAACAGCTGCACAGTCACGGAATGCCAAGTGAAAGTTGACTGTACCATTGATTTGAAATGTATGTATATGTATGGGAAGGAGTGGGACTGACATACTCCACAGTCTGATTCCAGTAGATGCTTCCCACCTTTCCCTATGGATTTGTAGTTTTTGAATGAAGTAGGGCTGTCTGCACATTCCTGGGTGTTCCTAACTGCCGGCCAGCAGAGAGCAGTGGGGGACTGCTTATGAAAAGAGCCAGGTTCCCACCCAGGCACCGCAGAGCCCAGCAGGTGTCGCCCTCCTCAGCTCATAATTTACACCGGGCTTCTCCAAAAAGGGAACCAGGGACTGAGGACTTCAGCGGATGCTGAGTTGTTGGCCTTTACCGCCGTTTTCGTCAAAAACTATATAGTCTTTTTGATTAAAGCTCAGATTTAAAAAGGGAGTGTATGAGAGGACAGTTCATCTCTTCTGTTTCCTGGGACAGATTGCACAGCTCTGAAAGTCTAATAATATAATAGTACTCCTTTATTCGGAAGCTTTTTTTCTTTAATTCTCCAAAAGCCTTTTTTCATGCATCTCCACTCTTCTCGGCCCCAGACTGTTTTTCAGTGGAATCGTTGGCATTCAGAGACTGCAGTTGATCTGCTTGCATTCGCATCCCAGCTCTTACACTGTACCTGCATGCCCTTGGCAAGTTGTTCAACCTCCCTAAATCTCCATTTCTTTATGGGCATTGTTATGGGCTGGATTGTGGCCCCCAGCCTCCAAATTCACATGTTGAAGCCCTAACTTCCAGTACCTCGGAATGTGACTGTATTTAGAGCTAAGGCCTTTAAAGAGGTGATTAAGTTAAAATGAGGCTGTTCGGGTTTGGGCCCTAATCCAATAGGACTGATGTTCTTAGAAGAAGAAGAAGATGCTCTTAGAAGAAGAGGTAGAGAGACACCATGGGCAAGGGTGCAAAGGAAAAAGGCCATCTGCAAACTGAGCAGAGGCCTCAGGAGAAACCAGCAAGGCTAGTACCTTGATCGTGGGCTTGCAGCCTCCAGAACTGTGAGAAAATAATTTTCTGTCGTTTAAGCCATGCTGTTTAAGTCTGTGGTATATTGTTATGGCGACCCTGGGAAATGAATACATCATAAGAGAATATATACCTCACTACTTTGATGGGGGGAATAAACAGAGCAATGGATGTACAAAACTCTTCGTTTAGACCTGGCATGGAGTAACTGTGGAATAAATGTGTAGCATTTTAGATGCCTACTCCTCATGTCCGTTTGTCCATTTGATAACTACCACCACCCCACAGATAAATTCTTCACAAAGAAATTAGAAACCATCACAAGGAAAACATGCCCAAAATACACCACCTATTCCATAAACCCATCTTTTCCTTTGTCACTCTTGTTGCAATATCTCAGAATATCTCTCCTGATTTCTCCGTGTGTGATGGGCTGGCCCCCCCAGCTTCTCAGGGCCGTCTTCCCTGTAGCATCCTCCACACCCTACCCCAACCACCACCTGCCTCTCTTCCCCCCTCTCTATCCAGCTTCCCGAATTATTATACATGTGTCTCCACTTCCTTACCTCTTCACACTTTTCTAATTGTAAAAAATATCATACATGCGAGAGTCTAAACTGTTTCAAGAATTATAGTAAAACAAATACCAATATACTCACTGTCTAGGTGGAAAAAATAACATTTTGCCAATACTTTAGAATTCTCCTAGGTGACCCTTCCGTTCCTTAGCCCCCTCTCTCCCTGAACATAGGTAATTGTGATCCCAAATTTTGGGTTAGTCATTCTGCTGCTTTTCTTTCATTCTACCACCTATCATATTTCATTGAACCTAAGCCCCCAACAATTGTGAGATGCATTATCATCTCATGTCTAAGAAAGAAAAAGTGCTGCTAAGGGTAATTACAAAACACCACTGATTATAAGATGCATCCTAATTTTAGAGATTAAAAGGTGAAAAAGTAAATTTTAGAATCAACAAAATGTGACCTGCGGGACTTCCCTGGTGGCGCAGTGGTTAAGAATCTGCCTGCCAATGCAGGGGACAAGGGTTCGAGCCCTGGTCCGGGAAGATCCCGCATGCCGCGGAGCAACTAAGCCCATGTGCCACAACTACTGAGCCTGCACTCTAGAGCCCATGAGCCACAACTACTGAAGCCCGCATGCCACAGCTACTGAGCCCACATGCCACAACTACTGAAGCCCATGCCCCTAGAACCCGTGCTCTGCAACAAGAGAGGCCACCACAATGAGAAGCCCATGCACCACAACAAAGAGTAGACCCCGCTCCAGCAACTTGAGAAAAGCCCATGCACAGCAACAAAGACCCAAACGCAGCCAAAAATAAATAAATTTATTAAAAGAAAATAAAAGAAATACTGTTCTTGCTAAAGATGCAGTCAGAAATCATTTTTTTAAAAATGTGACCTGCATACATCCCAATTGTCTTTTTAGTTTTGCCTGTTTTTAAGCTTTATGTATATGGAACCATCCTGAACGAAGTTGTCTGATTTGCTTCTTATGTCCACAGTACACCTTTGAGACTCTCCCATGTGGATGCATGTGGAGTGGTGTGTTCCTTTTAGCTGCTGTATAATATTCCTCTGTAAGATTATGCCACTTTATATATTTATGTTACTGCAATTAGGCATTTGGGTTGTTTATAGTTTCAGTGATTTGAACTGTCTTTATGCACAGTTTTATATATGTCTTCTGATGCTCTCAAGTCTTTTAAGGGTACATACATAGGAGTGAATTTTCAGGTTCAAGGAATAAATGTGTGTTTAAGTTTATGAGGTAATGTCAACATATTTTCTGAAGTGATAACACTGATCTAAATTCTTTGTTTTAACATAGGTGAATTTTCAGTGACTTTCTCCATTATAAAGGAGCACATTTTGTGTCTTGTTTAAGAAATTTTTCCCATTCATTTTTTTTCAGGTCATGGAGATATGCTCCTATATTGTTCTCTAAAATTTTATAGTTGTGCCTTTCACCAGGTTTAGGAAGTGCCCTCTATTTTTTCTATTCTATTCTATTTCATGCATAAATTATTCTTGAAAGTTTGGTAAAACTCACCTAAGATGCTGACTGGGCCTTCTGTTTCCTTTGTCAGAAGACTTTAAACTATTTATTTTCTTTTAGGGATAAAGGATATTCAGGTTTTCTAGTTCTTCTTGAGCAAGTGTTATCAATTTGTATTTTATTAGAAATTTACCCATTTTATCTAAGTTTTCAAATTTACTGACAAACTTGTTCATAATATTTTATTATCTATTTAAACTCTGATGCATCTGTACACATCTTTCTTGATAATCTGTTAGAGACTTATCAAAGAATCAGTTGTGGGCTTCCCTAGTGGCGCAGTGGTTGAGAGTCCGCCTGCCGATGCAGGGGACAAGGGTTCGTGCCCCGGTCAGGGAGGATCCCACGTGCCGCGGAGCGGCTGGGCCCGTGAGCCATGGCTGCTGAGCCTGCGCGTCCGGAGCCTGTGCTCCACAACGGGAGAGGCCACAACAGTGAGAGGCCCACGTACCACAAAAAAAAAAAAAAAAAAAAAAAAAAAGAATCAGTTGTGAGTTTTGTTGATCTTATCCATTGTATACTTGTTTTCTGTTTCATTCATTTCTGTTCATATCTTTCTTTCCCTCTACTTTCCTCAGGTTTATTCTGATGTTCTTTCTATAACTTCTTAAATTAATGCTTAGCTCAGAAATCCTCAGTTTTTCTTCTTTTCTAACTATATAGATCTCCTCTTCATACCACTTTAGTGGAATTTAACAACTTTTCATATATTGTGTTTTCATCTTTTTTCAGTTCTATTTATTTTCTAATTTCAGCCATGATTTCCTCTTTGAATTATGAGGTGCTTAGAAGTTTTAAAAAAGTATTATTTTCAAATTCATTGTGTTTCCTAATTATGTTTTTGTTACTGATTTCTAACTAAATTGAATTATAGTCAGAGAAAGTCTGAAAGGCCTCAATCCTCTGATACCCCTCGAGGTCAGCTTTTTAGCCTAGCATTTCTTCCTTATTTTATGTCATACAAAGAAAGGATGAAAGTTTAGATAAATGTTCAACAAATGTCAGTTAGATCATGCACTGCTCAAATTTTCCATGTATCACAAATTGCCTTTTGGCTGCATTTTCCAACATTTACTGAGAGAGTTTTTTTTTTTTTTTTGGCTGCGTTGGGTCTTCGTTGCTGCATGTGGGCTTTCTCTAGTTGCAGTGAGCAGGGGCTACTCTTCATTGCGGTGCGTGGGCTTCTCATTGTGGTGGCTTCTCTTGTTGCAGAGCATGGGCTCTAGGCCCACAGGCTTCAGTAGTTGTGGCATGCGGGCTCAGTCGCTGTGGCTCGTGGACTCTAGAGCACAAGCTCAGTAGTTGTGGCACATGGGCTTAGTTGCTCCGCGGCATGTGGGATCTTCCCGGACCAGGAATCGAACCCATGTTCCCTGCATTGGCAGGTGGATTCTTAGCTACGGCGCCACCAGGGAAGTCCTGAGAGAGTTGTTTTTAAATCTTCCATTGAGTGTGGATTTTTCAATTTCTCCTTATCATTCTGTCAAACTTTTACTTAACACACTTTGAGATGATATTATTAGGGACATACAGATTTAGAATTTTTACGTCTTCCCAGTTAAAGATTCTGTCACTATAAAGTGACCTTTTTTAAACAATTGTAAATGTTTTGCCTAAACATTGATTTTGTCTGGTCTTAATATAGGGACACCACTTTATTTTGCGTCCCTGTCGCCTCCTATATCTTTTACCATCCTTTAACTGTTAACCTATTTGTGTCTCTGTGTGGTTGATAACTGTCTCTTATAAATGGTGGATTTTCTAAAAAATCCCATCTGACAGTTGAGATCTGCAACTCTAATGCTTAGTCCGTGTGCGTCTCTTCCGGTGAATAATGTATTTGGATTCATTTGTCTCTTGTTATTTACTTTCTACTTGACCCATGTCTTCCTCTGCCTCCCACCTCACCTTCTTGCCTTTTAAAACCTTGAATTTTTTTCTTTCTCTTTTTTTCATTCCTTTTCCCCCCTTACTAGTTTGGAAGGCTCGTATCCTATCTCTGTCCTTTTAATGGTTACAAAGCCTATCCATATAGACTAAACTCTAGAGTCAAAATTTAGCCAACACTTTTACTCTCTTCTTTAACAAGGAACCTAGAAGGTGTGGCTCCTGCCATTCCCCGTTCCATGGCACCTGCTGCTGTGAGCCAGGAGTTTGGTTCTCGCCTATTGGCCATCCTCCCTGCTGCCACATACACACACATATGTAAAACAGAAATTTTATTTTTATTTTATAAATGTATAATATACTATTATCTATTCATATTATAAATCTTATACTATGTATAAAATATTATAAATTAATATTTAAATATTATTTTAAAAATATAACTTTATATTACAGTATAAAATAATATTATACTATCATTTTATAAATAATACAAATAATCATTATTATTTTCTTATTTTACTCACATATTTGCCACTCTCTATACTCACCACTCCTTGAATCTCAAACTTCCTGTTAGGGATCATTTTCCTTCTGCCTGGACTGTATGCTCTGACATGACCTATAGTGAGAGTCCACAAGAGTAAGCTCTCTGTTTTTATTTGTCTGAAATTGTCCTTATTCACCTTCATTCTTGACAGAGAGTTTCTCTGAGTGTTTTGTTTTAGGTTCACACAATTTTTCTCAGCACACTGAAGGTATTTTCCACAATCTTCTGGCTTCAGTGTTGCTCTTGACAAGTCAATCACTAGACTATTTGGTGTTTCTTTGTGGGGTGTCTGCTTTTTCTCTCTGGCTGCTTTTAATTTCTTCTCCTCCCCCTCCCCCATCTCTTCCCCCTCCTCCTCCTTCTCTTCCTCCTCCTCCTTCTTCTTCTTTTCTCTCTCTCTCTCTTCCCTTCCCTCCCACCTCCCATCTTTCTTTTTCTTTGGATTTGTTAGGCTTCCTGAGTCTGAGGAATTATTTCCAGTATATCTGAAAAATTATCAGCATTGAATGCTAAATGTTGCCTCCTTCCCATTCTCTCTATATTCCATTCTAGAGGGAAATCCAATTTACATGTAGTGTAGACTCTATCATTCCACTCTCTATACTTTTATCTCCTCTTTTATAATTTGCTTCTTTTTATCACTCAACACTGCATTCTCAATAATTTCTTTGGATCTGTCTTCTAGTTGACTAATTCTTTCTTCAGCTGCATCTAGGCTAATGTTTGATCCATCCACTGAGTCTTAAATTTTTAATGTTACGGTTCTTATTTTCAGTTCTCATTTGGGCCTATTTCTCAAGCCTGCCTGTTCACTCTTTAAAATCTCTTATTCCTGCTCCTGTTTTTAAGTTCTCTTCTAATTTGTTTAAACATACTAAACCTAATTGTTTTATATTCCATATCTGAAATTCAAATACCTGAAATCTTTGACTGGTTGTTTTGCTGTCTGTTTGATTTTACTGATTACCAGTCATAGAGCTTGTTTCCTTGTGTGTTTTGTAAATATTTAAGGTGAACTGTTCATTGTCTCTTAAAACTTTACCTATGAGAAGTGTTTGAGGTCTGGGTTGAAGTTGTTTGTGGTACCTGGAAAGGATTTTCTTTTTAATTCTGCCAGTTATCTGAGAGCGCTACCAACCCAAGGCCATTTAAATTAAATTTAAATGCTTGAGATTTTTCAGGCCAACAGACAGATGAATTCAGACAGAAAATATTTGAGGCTAGCTCATGGCTGCGAATCCTGGGAGGATTCTTTTCCCTCCACCCAGTGCCAAGGTCAAGGCAAGCTAGTTGCCTTCTTCATGACACATTTATTCCTTATGCACCGTTATTCTGAGGATACAGCCTTTTGAGGTCCAGATTTATGCAGGAAAATACTATCAGGCTTCCCACCTGGGGCAGGCCCTAGATGATCTCATTTGTCCCCTAGACTTGCACAGTTGCCAATGAAAGGTCCAGATCTCTAAGGGTCAGCAACCCTCAGGGTAAAAGCGAGCTTCGTTCACTCACCTGCCAGGGTTCCTAGTTCTACTTCATTTCCGAAGTCTACGGATTTATTACTTTCATTCTATCTTAGGGAGACATTTATAAAGGTTTTAAAAAATATGTATGTAACCCAGCATTTTAACTCTTTCAGGTGGAGGGGAGTCATCCAGAATACCTAGTCTGCCATACTACTGGCTACTTAGCACGACCCAAGGCAGCTGGAAACTTCAAACATCAACTCAAATGTCACTTCTGCCCAACCCTGCATGCCAAATTGAATGCCACTTCTCCATTCCCATCTTGCACAACCTCTGGGAAGCATTCAGCACAGTCCACCTCTCCTTGCACCACTCTTCTCTGGGTTCCTGTGACGCCCCTCTCTCTCCTCTCCCTCTGCTCCTTCCTAGTCTCCTTTCTGACTCCTCCTCTGCCCACCCCTAAATGTTGTCATCCCTCTCTTGAGGGCTCAGTCCTGAGCTCTCTTCTCTTCAGACTCTACACATTCAGTCTAGGCAACGTGACTCACTCCTATAGCTCCAGATACCATCTATCATCCCAGGATGTCCAAGTGCATAGCTCTAGCCAAACCTTCCTTGTGAATTCCAGATAATTCCTACAGACCGCCTCCACCTGATGTTTCACAGGCTGTTCCAACCTAACGTGTTGCCCCCACCCCCAAAGGTGAGCACCCTGACTTGGCTCAGGCAGAATCATGTAATTCTTATAGAAAACTCCTCAAGGGGATACTCTACTCTTCTGTGTCAGTCCTCAGCTCACAATCCTCCAGTCACTTCCCATCTCACTCACATGAAAATCCAAAGGTCCTGGATGATCTGGAGCCCCTGCCTCTATAAATCTATCTCCTCCTCCTTTTCCCCTTTCTCACACTCATCTCCAGTCACACTGCTGCCTTCCTTGTTCTTCCTGGAACACTCTAAATGTGACTTCACCTTAGGATTTTTGTACTTGCTGTCCCCTCTGTCTGGAGACCTTCCCTAACTTCCGTACATAAAAGAGTATCACTGGTCCCCATCCCGTCTTCACCCAAGTCTTGACATGTTCTACCCTCCTTCTCTGCTTTATCACCACCTGGATGCCCTACCTATCTATCTATCTATCTATCTATCTATCATCTATCATCTATCTATCTACCTACCACCAGAAGGAAAGCCCCATAAGGAAGGGACTTTTATCTGTATTTTCAAGGTTGTATCTTTACAACCCTAGGCACATAGTAAGTGCCCCATAAATAATGTGTTGAATGAAAATGTTTGCAAAACTTTTTCAAAAATTAACCATTCAGGTCTCAAGTTTCTTGGACTTTGACATGCGTTCAGATTTTTTTCTTTCCTTAAAAGCAATAGAATCACAAAATGTTCTAGCTTGAAGAGATAGTGGAGGTCTTTACAGTTACAGTAAAGGAAACCGAGGTTCAGGCAGGTTGAATGACTATTTGGGCTCAAATCACAAACTTTGAGGTAGTTTGTAATTCAAAGGCTAAAGTGCTTTTCCTTTCAAAAGCCCTTGAAACTTCTCAAGTGCAAACCTAAGAAATGTAGGAAATGAAGTGTCACACTGGCCAGTCATACATTTTTGGTGATTCTTTCTCATCTGTGCCCTCTGCTCTGATTCACTCCGCTCACCCTCCACCCTGTTTCCTTTTCCCTGGTTGTTAGGACAACAGCATGGGTGGGAACCCTTGTGGGACACGGAGACTTGCTTTTGTTCTCTCTCTTTATCTCTATCTCTTTCTCTCCCCAAAGAAGAATTAGAAGAGTCCTGTCACTTCTTTTCTCTGAATTCAAAATATATTGGTGGGTTTAAAAGACATGAGAATGTGGAAGAATTAAGAAAAATAACCCTAATGACCACCGAGAGATCCCAGGGATCACATGGGCATCCTCCTTATTTCATAGCTGAGAAGGCAGAGGCCAAAAGAGAGGATGGAAAATGATTTGCTCCAATTTATTATGTCCCAAATTGAACTCTCGAGTTCCCCTCTCAACCCTGCCCTCACCTCTGTAAATGGAATCATTACTCAACTATTAGCTTCAGCCAGAAACCTAGGAGTCATCCTTGAGCCCTCTTGCCATCACCCATACCCTCAACCCACCAGCAGATCCTTTTGGCTCTACTTTCTAAATATAGTCCAAGTATGACTCCCCACACCCCCCAAGCTGCCCCACTACCAGGCCACTTTGTCCTCCTCTCCTTTCTAGACTCTGCAGGGTTTTCCTAATTGGTCCCTTACACCCACTCATGCCACCTCACCCCATCCCATAAGGGCCTCCTCCACACAAGAGCCAGAGTGGTCTTTTCCACATGCACATCGAATCACGTGTTTTCCCTGCTCTAATCCTTCCACCAGCTTCCCATCACTCTTAGAAAAAACTTGAAACTCCCTACCACGGCTCACAAGCCCCACACAATCTGCCGCTCCCCTCTCTGCCCTCACCCACTACCACTCCCCTTCACTCTGTGCTGGGGACAGGACACTGGCTCTCTCATTTTGTTTCAAACACACCAAGTGAACACCAAGTTCCTGCCCCAGGGCCTTTATACCTGTCTGCCCCCCTGCTCAGAAATCCCTTGCCCACTCCTCCCTGACCATTCTAACAATTAGCAACCCAGCCCTCTGCGCTTGCCCTGCTTTATTCTCCCCGTAGTGGGTTGGCTGGTCCCCTGTTAGAACGTAAGCTCTGTGCCAACAGAGGGTTAGTTATCTTGCTAACTGCTGTATCTCCTGCGCCCAGAACAATGTTGGTGTATAGCAAGTGCTCGATGCATATTGGTTAAATGGATGAAGGAGTGAATGATTTTGCTCCATGACAGGCATCCGCTTCCTCGCAAGGCCTGGACTTGAACCCAGGTCTTCTGACTCTCGGGCCAGGCTCTTTCCCGCACAAAGTAACGTTCTGAGGGGTTGAAGAATCACAGCTTTAGATTTAGAGAAAGAGGAATTACCTCTGGCTCCAGAAGCCTTTTTCCAGGAAGGGCCTGGTTCCTCTCTCGTTGCAGAGCACAGCAGTGGTGCGGCCAAGCCAGGATGCTCACTCATGCTGCAGACGCGACGGTGGCATCTCAGCCTCCCTCCACCGCCAGTGGGGATACGGGAACATCACAAAGGGATATTAGGGTACTGGGTCCAGCACCCAGGATATTGCGTGCCCCGCTAGGGAGTGCCCCAACGCGTCGTTTGAGACCTGGGAGACCAGCCGAGCAAGCCAGGCTGCCCTGGGAGAGAAAGGCACAGCTGGGGACATTTGCGGGGGATGGGGGTGGTGGCAGGGGTCAAAGGGAGCTGAGCTCTGGCTCCTGCCCTGCGCTTATCCCCATCGCCACCGCCGCTCAGGCGGGGCCCCTCCTCTCCTCTTGCGCTTTCTTCTCTCCTGCCTCCTTCCGGGATGTTTGCCCACACGGTGAGATGCGAGGGGCATCAAGAATGCTCCCTGCCCTTGACTGTGGTCAGGGGCTACCATTAGTGACTGGTGCTCTTGGCACCCAGGACTTGGGCTCTTGAAGGAGTAAGGAGGAGAAGGAAAGAGGGTGGAAGCGGGCACCCTCGGCTCTGCGCAGGGCGGGCCTGGTAAAACCCTCCGCGGGCTGGGCTGCCGGGGGTGGGGGGCGGGGGACTGGGGACGGGGGGTGGGGTGGGTGATGAAAAGGACGGGATCTGTGGGGCGGGGTGGCCGTGGCGCTGAGGTGCAGGGCAGCAGGGGGCGCCCGCGGCTCCCTCGAGCGGACCCGCCTCCGCAGCTCGGAACCTGGGGAAATTCCGCCAGCCCAGAGCCAGCCAGCCGCGGGGACCAGACCGGGACACTGCGGACCTCGGCGCCGCTCGGCCCTCTCCAGCTGTCGGGAGCTTGCAGCACCCGCTCCCAGCGGCCCCACCCGGGCCCTGCATCCACAGCTCACCCAGTGCCCAGCAAGGCTGTTCCGATCCACAGGGCGGGCCGTGCTCCCTGGGCCCCTCTTTGCAGTGGGGAGTGTTTATTGCACGAGGGGAGGCATGGCCCCTCCAGCACAGACCTATCTGTGCCGCTGTAGGTCGCTCGCCCGCCTTCCCTGCAGGGTTGAAGCGGCCGCGGGAGAGGGAAGAAAGTTGCCGCGCTCCTGTGGTCCCCTTTTCCTTAGATAATGCCTGTAGGAAAAGGCGAGGGAAAAGTAGAAGCCTAGAGGCGTCCCGGTAGGAGGGTTGAGGAGAGGGTGAATGTTCCAGGATCGGAAAGGAAAGGACGTCCAACAAGGCATGTGGACACTTCCATTGTGCCGGGCACATTTGCTGAGTGTTTTATGCTTTCTCTCATTTAATCCCCTCAATAGCTCTTTGAGGTAGGTAGGCATCATCCACCCATTTTGCTGATGAGCTGAATGGAGGCTGAGGGAGTAAGAGAAATTCCCCCAAGGTCACCCTGCTGGAGGTGAACAGGGCCCTGTTTTGTGCACTTGGCCTAATGAATTTCTCACAGTGTAGGTGACAGTAGAGACACGTGGAGCAAAGCAGACTAGGACCTGGGTTCCAAGTGGAAGCCTCTGCCCTTCCTGCTGGCTCTGCAGCCAAACCAGCCTGCAGGAACCAAGGGAGAGGGGCCTGGCAGGAAGGGACCCACACCCTCTGCTCTAGACATAGGACATTCCTCACATGGACAGGGTTCAAGGTCCTTAGGGAAGGGGGGATGGGTGGAGCACATGGCATGAGGATGGGAGAGGGAGAGAGAGCTGTTCTTACAATTTTGCCCTGGGTTAAAATTTTCTAAACAGCACCTTTGAATGCTATAAAAAATCCTCAAAACTCACTTTCGCAGGAGTTAATCATTCACTCTCTCCACAGGCCAGATGACCTTTGCCATGTGGTTGGGCTTTTGTTTGCTTTTCTTAAAAATCCTGGAGTTTGTCATTGGACCAATGTCCTTTCAGTGAGGAAGAAAGGAATTTGGGGTTCAGGACAAAGCTTGGTTTTCTTCCTTGCCCTCCATCTCCCAGGAGTTTGGAAACATTTTCTCAGTGAGAGGTTATGAATTCAGGACTCAGAATAAGTTGATCATCTATAGCTGTGGCCCTGGAGGTAGGGGGCAGTGCTATATGTAGGAGACCCTAGGAGACAAAGCATACCAAAAACAAAAAACAAATAAAATCCAAGTCACCACCCATCCTGCACCTGATTCCTTTAGGAGCTTGCTCTTATCTGGGTGGCAGCTACGTTTACCAACAGAGATCATTTCCTTACTACATACCCTAATCAGCTTTGCACTTAGAGAGATGCAAGCTAGGGACTGTTCTATTTTAACATTTCAATCACCTTAAAGTTCATTGACCTCCTGTAAGAATTCGGTAGGCAGATTGGCTGTGTGACCTTGGGCAAGTCACCCAACCCCTCTAGACCTCAGACTCCCCTACTGTACAGAGGAGGAGTGAGCTCCAAGGTCCCTTCCAAGGCCAGTGCTCTGCAGCCCGTAATTCTGCAGGCTGCCGTCAAAGGCTCCCGCAGCTCTGTTCCGTTGACTATTTTTGGCTCAGTGATTAGAGGGCTTGTCGGCCATACCCATATCTCTAACATTCTGACAGCTGACTGGACATTCTCACTAGACATCCCAGTGGGCCCTCCATCTTCAGATGCCCCAAGCAGACACATCTCTCCCTTCTGCCCCTCTTCTCAGCCTAACTCCTCTGACTTCCCCTTTTCTCTTCCTGGCCCGGGAGCTGGGCACCTCAAAACCATCTTTGCAAACTTGCTGTCCTTCAGCCTCCATAATTCCTTCAGTTGCTGAGACCTGAACAGGCTGTCTTATGTGACGTGCCCCTCTTCTGCATAGTCTCACGACTTCTACCCAGTTCAGGCCCTTGTTACCTGTCACAGGAGCTCTCACTACTGCCCTCGCACCCTCAACAGCCCCCCTGCTTTCACTCTCTTTCACTTTCACTCCACCCATAGGAAGTGTCACTACTGGGTCACCACACTAATCTCCGGCTCTAGCCAGCCTCTCCCCACTACAGACACTTGAATGGTTTCCTGTGGCCAAGTGAACAAACAACCATCTGCCCCCCCCCACAAGTAGGCCCAACCTAATGCCCCCTTCGCACGCCCCCTTTGCTTCAGCCAAACTTCGCGTCCCTCACCCAGCCTACTGTTCATCGTCCCCACGCTCTCCCTGTTCTGTCTGGAGCACGGACAACTCCCGTACCTGCCTATAAAAACGACCTCTCCATCAAGGCCCAGTGCAAATGCTATGTTTTCCTTGAAACTTTCTAGGAGGCCCCCATGAAGGATCAATTTCTCCTGGATTCATTCAGTCAGCAAGTATTTACTGAGGATCAACTGTGCCCCAGGTTCTGTTCTGGGCACTGAGAATTTGGGGGCGAATGAGGTAGGTGAGTTTCTTCTCCCAGGGAGCTTACTGTTGAGGGTGACAGAACACACACAAGCAAACAGACAAGAAAATGATCGATTCTAATAAGTACGGTGGGGGAACTCTTGGAGTCACCGGCCCTGATTACAGTCTACTTGCAACGTGTTTAGTTGTCATCAAACACTACCTGGTAAACCCTCTGAAGGAGGAATCTGAGTCTCACTTCTCTTTGGAACTTCCAGGATGCCAACATCATCCCTTCTGTGTAGTGGCCCCTCAGTGTGTGTTTGTGAAAGGAAGCAAAGAAGGAAGGAAGGACAGGAAGAGAGGAAGGGAGGAAAGAAGACAGGGATTTGGAAAACATTTAACAAAGACGCCTAGCCAGCAGTGGAGCTGTATTTGTTAAATTCACAGTATGTTCTTATCTTGCATTTGTCATCTTTGCAATCCCTGGAGATGGCTTTCGCTGAGAGAACCTCACTCCAGGCAGGAGAGGCAACATAGGGCAGGGTAAGGGTGCTGTTCAAACCCAGGATTTTGTCCCTGCCTCACCACGTGACTCTGGAGAGTTTCGAGCAAGTTCCTTAATCCCGCGGACCCTTAGCTTCCTCAAAAGGGGATCATAAAACCTGTCTCACAGAAATGGAAAATCAAATAAGGCAGCATGTGAGAAATTGCTTCTTAAACTAAAGTACCCCATAATCTTGAAATCAATTCAGGATTATTCTAGGGCCTTGTACTGGCTTTCTTTGCAGAACACTAAGGCAGGCTATCTGACCCCCAAAGAAGAAAGCTTCTGGATATAGGGATATTTAAAAATATTATTTCTAAATCTACCTTTTTTTTTTTTTCCGACCCCACCTTGCGGGATCAACTTAGTTCCCCAGTCAGAGGTTGAACCCAGGCCCTTGGCAGTAAAAGCGCAGGGTCCTAACCACTGAGCGCCAGGCAATCCCCTAAATCTACCATTCTTGATTCTTAAGGAAGAAAGAGTCCTGGCTTCCCAGGATAACCTCAGGCTGCCTGAGAAGCAATTGGGTTCTCTCTTACTCGTCCTTAAAATATGTCATCCTAGGCTTGTGCCTCCTCCAGCCATTAGGATTCGTTGCTTCAAGCACGGGAGCCACACAATTGGCTTCCCTAAAAAGCAAGTCCCTGTGCCTCATGCTCCCAGAAAAACAAGGTGAAGTCACCCCTTGCCCTTTGCTGTGATTTGCTAGTGCTGGTATATGAAATATGGCTCGCCCGTACCCTCTGCTCACAAAGCACAGGTTACAGAGACCCTGCAAACTTCTCCCTTAGCCTACTGCTCCCTTCCAACATAGCCTCAGATTCAGTTTTACATCTTCTGTGCCTTCCAGAATGCTCTCATCCCTGCAGCCCCCATGCCAGACTTAACTCCCGTGAGGTTCTGCAGGCAGACTCAAGCCTGATGTACTGTGTCACTCCAGCAAGATGTGATTTCAATAGGGTGACCACTGGTACATAAACCGGCCCCTTGCTTGTCCAGAGTTTCCTGATGGGTTCTAGCATTTGGGCAAAATTTCCTGCAGAGCCTTGAGCTGTGATTCCATTTTAAAATTAAGTCCTTTGAAAATGGCTTTTGGCCATTGAGATCTACTTCTCTGATGAAGGAGGGATATATGCAATTACTTGTATCAAATACCTCTCTTGATATTTGATAAATACTAATTGAATTGAAAGAAGGGGAGAGATATACAAAAAAAAAATACAATCGCTCGTTAGCACGCTTCTTATTGGTGTGTTTCTGGCACATAACCCACTCCTCTCGGACCACCTCAATCAACAGGACCCCAGGGGGTGTGCCTCCGCAGGTCCTGCTCTCTCCTCTGCCCTTAACTCACATGCTTTTTGAGGAGGGTGGGGGTGAGGAGTAGAGGGAGGATCTCTAAGAGAAGGGGTTTAATGAAGTTGCAGGGAATTAGAGAAAATATTGATAGGATGGAATACCGTGGCAATCTTCATTCTCGCTCCTCCACTCACACCTCCCGCTGCTTCCTTGGAACTGTAGGAAAGAAAATCATAAGATGAAAAGAAACCACGTGGAGAGCAGGCATTTAAAGAGTGGAAGGCTTCTCTGTTGCAGGTGCACTGAGCTCTCAGGGGGATGGAGTTACCTGTCGTGGCCGGGAGCTAGACCACAGCTTCCCTGCACTGTGAGCTCCCAACCCCTTCTCCAGTGAGGTCCCAGCTGCCACTGCCCTTGAGCAGGATTGCTCCTGGATTCGCTTTCTATCCAGGGGACAAGGAATTTCACTGCCATCACCATCGGGTGGTACAAGCACAGAGCCAGGGGAGTGTTAGTGGGAATCTGGGCTTATAAGACCTTCCACTGAGAGTCTGCGCCTGTAGCTTGACTCTCCTCATTAATACACAGGAGGACATTTCACCTAAGACTCAGATTCCCCGTCTGCAAAAATGAGACCAGTAATACATACCTCATATGACTGTAGTTGAAGGGATTTTGTGAAATGTGTTTGAAAGCACACTTTGTATCAAAAGATAAACCATAATGGAAAAGAATGTAAAAAAAGAACGTCTCTATGTGTATAACTGAGTCACTTTGCTGTACAGGAGAGATTGCCACAGCATTGTAAATCAACTCTACTTCAACAAAAAAATAAAGTATAATACAAATGCTAGTTACCATTGTCACAAAGATAACATACACACACACCACACAATTTTTTTAAACTTTACTGTAGAAATTAACATACAGTAAAATTGATGTGTGTGTGTGTGTGTGTGTGTACATTTCTATGACTTGCGATACATTTATAGATTTGTGCAACCATCACCACAGTGAGAATATAGAAGAATATCATTGCCTCATTCATTCACTGAAGGACATTTAGTCATGCTGTGTTATTATTGTATTACATCGCTGGATTCAAGTTGCTAATATTTTGTTGAGAATTTTACATCTTTGCTCATGAGAGATATGGATCTGAAGTTTTATTTTCTTGTAATGTCTTCATCTGGTTTCGGTATCAGTGTTAATTTTGGCCCCATCAAATAAGCGGGGAAGTGTTTCTTCCTCTTCTCTTTGCCCTTATTTCTTCTTGAAATGTTGGTTATAATTTACCAGTGAGACCATCTGGGCCTGGAGATTTCTGTTTTCTTATTTTTGGCCACACTGCACAGCATGCAGGATCTTGTTCCCCGACCAGGGATCGAACCCGCGCCCCCTGCAATGGAAACACGGAGTCTTAACCACTGGACTGCCAGGGAAGTCTCAAGATTTCTTTCAAACTTTTTTTTAAAATTAATTAATTAATTAATTAATTTATGGCTGCATTGGGTCTTTGTTGCTGCGCGTGGACTTTCTCTAGTTGCGGCGAGCAGGGGCTATGTTCGTTGTGGTGTGCAGGCTTCTCATTGCGGTGGCTTCTCTTGCTGCGGAGCACGGGCTCTAGGCGCACGGGCTTCAGTAGTTGTGGCACGTGGGCTCAGTAGTTGTGGCTCACGGGCTCTAGAGCGCAGGCTCAGTAGTTGTGGCACAGGGGCTTAGTTGCTCTGAGGCATGTGGGATCTCCCCGGACCAGGGCTCAAACCCATGTCCCCTGCATTGGCAGGCGGATTCTTTACCACAGAGCCACCCGGGAAGTCCCCTCAAATGGTTTTAAAACTATTAGTTCAATGTCTTTAGTCATTATAGGACTATTCAGATTATCTATTTCATCATGACTGAACTGATGGTTTGTGGTTTCTGAGAAATTGGTCCAAGTCACCTAAATTGTCAGACTTGTGTGTGCAGAGTTGTTCATAGTACTTCCCTTATTATCTCTTTAATGTCTACAGGGTTTATAGTGATATCTCTCTTTTATTCCTGATGTTGGTAATTTGTGTCTTCTGTCCTTTGTAAACTAGATGTTTATCAATTTTATTGATCTTTTCCAAGAACCATCTTTTGGTTTCACTGATTTTTCCCTATTGTTTTTCTGTTTTCATCTTTATTGATATCTGCTCTTTTTGTTTGTTTTTGAAGCATCTCTTTTTTTTAAATTTATTTATTTATTTTTGGCTGTGTTGGGTCTTTGTTGCTGTGCGCGGGCTTTCTCTGGTTGCAGCTGGGAGGGCTACTCTTTGTTGCAGTGTGCAGGCTTCTCATTGTGGTGGCTTCTCTTGTTGCGGAGCACGGGCTCTAGGCACACGGGCTTCAGTAGTTGTGGCATGTGGGCTCAGTAGTTGTGGCATGCGGGCTTCAGTAGTTGTGACTCACGGGCTCTAGAGCACAGGCTCAGTAGTTGTGGCGCATGGGTTTAGTTGCTCCGCGGCATGTGGGATCTTCCCGGACCAGGGATCGATCCCGTGTCCCCTGCATTGGCAGGCGGATTCTTAACCACTGTGCCACCAGGAAAGCCCTGATATCTGCTCTTATTTTGTTATTTCCTTCTTTCGGCTTGCTTTGTATTGATTTTGCTCTTCTTGGTCTAGTTTCCTAAGGTATAAGCTTGGATGATTGATTTGATATCTTTCTTCTTTTCTACTATAAGCATTTAATCCCATAAGTTTCCCTCTAAGCACTGCTGTAAGTACATCCCATAAATTTTGATATATTTTCATTTTCATTTGGTTCAAAATATTTTCTAATTTTCCTTGAGACTTCCTCTCTGACTAATGGATTATTTTTAAGTGTTTAATTTCCAAGAGTGTAGAGATTCTCACATATGCTTCTATGACCATTAAACCTAGGAATACTGCAGAAATCTTAAAAAGCCGTTAGTGTTTTTTTTTTTTTTTGTGGTACGCGGGCTTCTCACTGTTGTGGCCTCTCCCGTTGCGGAGCACAGGCTCCGGACGCGCAGGCTCAGCGGCCATGGATCACGGGCCCAGCCGCTCCATGGCATGTGGGATCCTCCAGGACCGGGGCACGAACCTGTGTCCCCTGCATCGGCAGGCGGACTCGCAACCACTGCTACACCAGGGAAGCCCCAAAAGCGTTAGTTTTAAAACTCAATAACTTATTGAACACCTCCTGTATGCAAGGCACTAGGCTAGGTACTGTTTTGGGTCCAAGGCTGCATGAGATTTAATTCCAGCCTTCAAGGAATTGACTGTCTAGGAGGGAAGCCAAGAATTTGGCAAATAAGTGGGATGCATGGTGGTCGGTGATACATGCTTCTGTGTGATGCAGAGCAGCACGGCAATGGGGGTCTCTTCCAGCTGAGGTGGTCAAGGTCAAGAGTGTGAGGTGGGGGCTTCCCTGGTGTCGCAGTGGTTGAGAGTCCGCCTGCCGATGCCGGGGACACGGGTTCTGTGCCCCGGTCCGGGAGGACCCCACATGCCACGGAGTGGCTGGGCCCGTGAGCCATGGCCGCTGAGCCTGCGCGTCCGGAGCCTGTGCTCCACAACGGGAGAGGCCACAACAGTGAGAGGCCCACGTACCACAAAAAAATAATAATAGTAATTAAAAAAATAAAAGAAGACCATGCCTTGACCCGACCCACAATTGAATAAAAAAAGAGTGTGAGGTGGACCTTGAAAATGGGTACGATTTCTACAGTGATGGTCTTAGGGAAGGCCATTTCTAGTTAGACAGAACTTTGCTTGGCAGTGGCAGTAGCTCCTGCCCTGTGGGCACCTCTCCTCCCGTGCCCAACTGATCCTGCTGCCACTTGGCACACTTGTCCTGCTCAGTCCACACATATCTGGGGAATGGACTCATGAGACTCACTAGACCGAGGGTCTTCTAAAGGTTGGAGGCAGCTCCCAACGCCTTTCGAGAAAGGGGTATTGTGTGTTTTTTGGGCCAGCAGAGGTAAAGGTGGCGGTGATAAAAATAAAAACGAAGATCAAAAGAGTATTCTACCTCCCTCACATCTTGCAAACTCACAGACAGAGCTGGTCCTTCAGCTTTGTCAGAAATTGAGCTAAGAACGTGGAAGTCAAGGACTCGAGACAATCGAGCGACTCACTGGCATACCCTGGAACACGCTGCCAGGTTGTGACCGTGAGTCAAATTACCTTTGGGATTCTGGCCTCTCTGGCCCACAGAAGCCAGGAAATGCTGGAGTCGCTGAAAGCCAGAGAAGAGTAGAATGACAAGGGGTGGGGAAGAAAACAGTTGCTTCAGGCCTGAGGTCTCCAGCTCATTGCCTGAAGGAACAGAGGGGAAAATGTGAGGTGAAAATAGCTCCCATCCCTTCCAGAGACCTGAGAGGTCAACCAACAAGAAAGACTTCTGGAAAAACTGAGAATAAACAGCCATAAGTCCTCATAACCACGTCTTTTTCATTCTTCCTGAAGTTTCCAGTCATATTTCACTTCCTTTCCCATTTTTCTTTAAAAGCTGATTCGCAGGGTCTGCCTTCAGCACATAAAAACAAAACAAAACCAATGTTTCTGAAAATTTGGAATTTGCATTTTTTCCATCAATTTATTTTGCACTTGCATATTTTGTTTTTACTGGAGAATGATTGTACATGTGTTGGTGATTTAACAAGAAGGAAATACTTGTTTTAAGTCTTCTAGCAAACACTAAAATAACTAGATTTAATTTTATTTAAAAAATTGTTTTTAAAGAAAATGGTTAATTTCTCATTGAATTTCTGTAGGCAAGTTACTTAAACTCTGTCAGTCTCAGTCTCCTTATCTGTAAAACAGAGATAATAAAACCTACCTCATGGGGTTGCCATGACGTGGGGAAGATAAGATAGCAATCTTAAGAGCACCTTGCACTGCTGAGCAAGTGTAGAACCAAGGTATGGATATGAACTATATGAATAAATCAATGACAGAGTAAATCACCCCAACGCCTTATGAAGTCCTATCTTGGAACTTCCACATAATGCTATAAAATTGGAACTAATCTTGGTGTCTTAGTGTCTGGCCCCCAGATGAAAGGTCGACATGACCTGTTTTCTTGTGCAAACTACTTTGTTTTAAAGAGAGGTAATTCTAAAGCAGCAAGAATTTTTATAAAGAACTAGCTTCTGATTTATGCAAAAACAAGATGTCCTGAGGGATTTTCTATTTTTTATGGTGCTTTATAGTTCATAAATGACCTTAACATGCCTCATCTCTTTTGCATTACCAAAATCACCCCCAGAGAAAAGGCTGGGAAGGGATCAATCACTTTGGCTTTACAAATGGGGAAGTGAAGACTCCAAGAGAGTAAAGAACTCACCCATGGCTAATAAGGGCTAGAAGTAGTCTCAAACCTAGACTCTTACGCCCAATTCTGTCTCTATGGTCTAGAGGACTATGGTTAAAGCTCTTTAAAAGATGACTGAACCCTTTTGTACTTATTGGTGCATTTTTCCACAGTGCCTACAAGCATCTGAGTAATAGTTTAGACTAATATTTCATTAGTTTTCATGATGACAGTATGTGAGATTTTACCTGTATTACTTAGGTTGCAACATGTGCTTAAACTCCAAGTATATAATGGGATGAAGTGGGGGACAAAGAAGAAGTCAGGTGGGCTATTCCACAGGCTGCTCTGGGCTTCCTGGATTGACCACTAACCAAGCCTCTGCACTGCATGGTTCCTGCCACTTGGTTGTCCATTTTTCAATTCATCTTGCCCACTTGCAGTTTCGTGCCTCCCCACATTCAACAGGGGACAGGCCTCGCAGATGGATCTGGCCTGCTCAGGACAGATTATGACACAGTTTCAGGAATACCTGCGTCCGTTCAGACTCCCCAGGTGATCTTACCAGGCTAACCCTGCTCAGGGCAGTCCTCGGAAGACACAGTAAGCTACAGTGGGTCCTGAGGTTGTGCCTGGGATCGCATGAAAAACCCAGGAGCGTCCTCGCCTCAAGGCATACCGTCTCATTTCTCCTGGTTGTACTACCTAAACAATTGGATCTGCGAAGGAATCGGTTCTCTAATGCCTTTTCTTTCAGTGAATTCCCAACATTATTTCACGTTACCGGAAGCCGTGAGAAAGCAGCATCGAACAGCCAGCCCGCGCCCCTCGGTGAGTTGCTGTCACATTGCCCAGGACCACCCTGAGCGTTGCCAGATGTTTAGCATCCCGGGTGCCTGGGTACCAAGTGTTGCTACCCCCTCCCCAGTCACTGTGACAACCAAACACATCCACCCAACCTCCTCCTGCCATTTTAAAATACCCATATGGCCCTCACATGAAAAATCACTGAATTAGTTTGACTAGTGATTTTTTTGTTTAGAAATATCTTACCTAATGACAGAGGAGCTGGCAGGCTATGGACCGCAGGCAGAATTTAGCCCATGGCCTGCTTTTTGGGTGACTCTCAAGCTAAGAATGGTTTTCGTATTTTTAAAGAACTGGGAAGAGGAGAGGCAGCCATAGAGTCTGCATGCGGTCTGCAAAGTCTATATTTACTCTTTGGCCCTTTATAGGTAATGTTCACAACTCAGCAAGCAATGACCAAGTACCAAGCACGCTGCCAGGCGCTGGTGGTCCCATGACGGATAAGACATCATTGTTGACCTGTGTGGGAGAAAATAAATGCGCCTTCACAGCAAGTGCAGTGGGGTCATACACATGTTGCTAGGGAAGCACCAATGAGGGTCACCCAGCTCAGCCTTGGGGCTGAGGGCGTGCAGGTGGGGCAGCCTTCCAAGAGGGGGCAAGCAGGTAAAATGAGTCTGGAAAGAGAGGAAGCTATTAGCCAGGAGAAAGTGGGGGGAGGGTGATGAGGTAGAAAACAGCCTAGACAGAGAGAGAGACAGAGGGGTGCAAAAGTTGTGAGCGGGACGTGAGGTAGAGAGTGTCACGGGCTGAGGCTGGAGGGGCCACTGAAGTTTGTACCTCACAGCTAGATGCTGGACTCTACCAGATTCAGATGCTGGCCCCGTCACTTAGGACCTGCGTGGCTTTAAGCAAAGTACTTAACCTTTTGGTTCCTCGGCTTCCTTATCTGTAACATGTGGTTGGGAAGAGTACCTGTCCCATGGGGCTGCTGAGAGCATTAGATGAGACAGTACATACAAGGCATGCAGAACCGTGCCAGCCAATAATGAGCCCTTGGCGAACGGTGGTGATCGTTGTTGTTGCCGAGGTCATTGCTCTTATTATGCTCTCAGTGATGGGAAGGCACTGAAAAACTGTGAGCACTTACTGTGTACCTGCCTTTACATGAATCACCAGGAATACAGTGGTCTTATGACACCTGTACGAGACGTAGACCTCACAGAAATCCAGTCAAAAAGGGTTGTGACTATGGGGCTCCCTGGTGCCAATTGCTGGAGTGTTCGGGAAATGGTAATGATCCAACCATCCTTTGCCGAAGTTGCTTAGGATCAGCTGCAAGCGTGAGAGTGGGTATCTGAGAGCCCAGGGAGGCAGGTTGGCCAAAGGAAGGGCATTAAGAACTCAAGTCGGAAGTCACATGCTTCCCACTTTCTCCTAAAAGGAAAACACCAAATATATTTAATAGTGGGGAAAAGTATCAAGCCTTCATGGTACCAGACTCACACTTGATCCTGGACAGCTTTTCTTTGCCTCAGTGGCCCTATCAACTCAGCAACTCTCTGAAATTGCTTTGGCCTCATGGAATCCTTCCGTGGGTCTCTGCTTCTTCATACGCTCTCTGCGTGTAGTCCAATCCAGAGCTTGGACAGACACGGGAGGCCCTCACCCATGAGTTGTGCCCACCTCGGTTTCTCCGCCCTGGAAGTGGAGTCTACAACTCAGCCAGGGCTTGCGTTGGACAGAAGGGGAGTCACTTCCTGCCCTCCCTTGTAGAGCATCCCTCTAGCTGCTCTGCTCCTGGGACCTTCTCAGACACAAACTTAGCCTGCAAGAGAGGCGGGGAGGAAGTGCCAATTGGCTGCAGGCAGGCCTGCACCCCGTCAGCTCATTCCTCCTGCTGACAGTGCAGTGGGTTGAGAGGGTTCCCCTCCTTCTGTGGAGCCCTTCCGAGGCCTCTAAGCTGCCGGTGACCTCCAAGGTCAGTTGCCTCTCCATGCGGGTTGGCCGTGTGGCAGCGAACCCGCTGTGGGAGTTCTGAGGATGCAGCCCTCAGGTTGAGTATGGTGGTGGTGGGGTGTGTGTGTGTGTGTGGAGGGGTCCCCGGGATGCCCTTAGCCCACGTGCTGCTGTCCCCACTGCAGGAGCAGCCCGAGCTGGTAAGCCGGCAGCCTCCGCCCCGCAGCGCAGGGCCCGCGCTGGTCGGTCTCTGACTGTGCAATCTCTAGGTGCTCTGGGTCCCTTTGAGGAGGAGGCATTGCCTTTGCTATTATTAGGTAATAATGAGGCAGTGTTCCTGTTTTCTGAGGCTGTCTGGTTGAGCACACTGTACTCTGTGAGGAAATACGCTCTTATTTATTTTCTCTCCAGAATATCAAAGTTGACAGCACAGAGACATAGGTCTGTGGTCAGTTTCGGACCACTTACCTCTCCCGGTCCCACACTCCTCTCCTTATCAGCGACCCCGTCGCCTGCCCCTGGGCCTCCAGCCCTCTCACCCGTGTACCACCTCTTTGGAGCACTCACAGTGTACAGCACTCAGCACTTCGTTCGAATGTACCCATTTAATTCTTACAGTAGCCCTAGGAGGTAAGTATTATTACTGTTCTCCTTTCACAGCTGAGAAAACCTGAGGCCTAGAGAGGTTAAGGCGGTTCAGTGACTTGTGCAGCGTCACACAGCTTGTCCGCAGTAGAGCACAGATTCAGACCCGGGCCATCTGGCTCCATCATTTGTGCTTTTAACTTCGTGCTCTTCAGCCCCCAGGTCTGGTGCTTCTTCTGGGTGGATCTACATACAGAACAAACTGGGGGTACATGACAGGTGGCATCCGGGCCAGCGGACACCGTGGAGCCGAGGACACAGTCGATCAGCGCTGACGGCCACCCACGTGAGAAGAGGAGCCCTGTGGAAGCCTTAGGCCATTCAAAGTGGATAAAGCTCTCCTTTCTCCCTGAGATGTTCCCAGAGTTTCTCAGGTAACCCCAGCTGCTGTGCCTGACATCCCTGTGGGAAGCCCAGCACCTCCAGAGCAATTCCTGGAATTCTCAAAGCTTCCTAGAACCAGACTTGGTTTGAGTAAATGAGCTACAGACAACTGGGTACTGGACGCCCGGGCTCTGGGACCAGCTGTCCGGGCATTGCCAGCAGTAGGCCACGGAGACCCTGCCCAGGAACACCCAGTGGACACATCTTGGGGTCCGTCATGGTGTACCTCTGGGGCTGGGCCTGTCTGTGTAAACAGACACAGGTGTAATTCACAAGGGTGTGCTTCACAGGTTGTCCCTTTGTGTCTTTATCTTCCGCCACTGTGTGTGTGTGTGTGTGTGGCTTATGTCAAATGTGGGTATGTACCAACATGAGCATAAAGTGTGTCAAAGTCTGTGTGTGTGGAAGAGAGAGGCTGGAGGTATGTAGCTGTGCATCCACGTGTGTGCGAGTGGGCTGACTCGCCTAGCGGCTCTCAGCACACTCCTAGTGGCTTATAGCCACCTTGGCATTCCTCCTGTGCCGCTCCAAGGCCCCCAGCAATGTTCCAAGACCATCTGGGCCCTGTTTCGCAGAGCAGGCAAGCACTGAGGTGGCTTAGTTCTTTGTTGGCTTCCGTTCCTGTAGGAACAGCCCCTCCAGCTTTCCTCTACTCCCACTGGTTTCTGCTCTCCTCTCCTGCTCTGGCCCACCCATGTGGACTGCCCCCTGGGCCCCATCAGAGGGAGCTGGCAAACATTTGGTTTGGAGGCAGCTTTTGAGCTAAAGAAAAGACAGCGCCCAAGAGTCCCCGGCGCCATGGCAGGACCATGTCCGTGAACCTCAGCATTCCACACTCCATACCCTTCTGATCTGAGCCTCTCCCCGCAACCCAGGTGGGCACAACTCATGGGGGAGGGCCCTCCCCTCTCCAGTCATTCTGCCTCTAATTGGTTCCAGTGGGGAGCAGCATGACCCTCCGAGATGCCTCGGGGCTCCTCTCTAGATCTCTGAGGATTGTACTCACAGCCTCCATGGCGCCCTCAGTGCAAGGAGAACTGGGGACTGTCAGGGCTGTGACAACCTGTGACTATTTGGACTTTGATGGAGAGGGAAAGGCGAAGCTGCTGATGGGATGTCAGGAGAGAAGTGCCAGTTCAAGAGGCAGATGTGGGAGATGGGTTCTGCAGCCTGGCAGGGAGAGGCAGCTCTTGGCATCGGCTGCCAGAGGGCGGATGCTAAGTCACTCCCTCTGCAGCAGTTCTCCTGGCGATTTCGTGTGCTCCCTCCTCCTCAGCACCTGTGCCCGGGGCTTCGGGATGTGACTGACCGCCCCACCCCGCCATGCTCTTTGGCAGTGGGGCTTAGCCAGGGTGCCCGCAGCTGGGGACTCTCTTAGGATGAGGGAAAACAATCAGAAAGCTCTGTGACGTCAGACAAAGTGCTTAAGCCCTCTGTGGCTGTTTTCTAATCTGTAAAGTGGGGATGGTAACAGGGTGATGGTGAGAGTTGAGTTACTGTATGGAAAGCACTTAGGACAGTATCTGGCACGTAGAAAGCACTCAACAATTGTTTGCTACTATTAAGACAATCCCAGAGGTCAATCTGGCCTTTTCCCAGGGTTCGCAGGGCATGGGGGTTAAGGGAGGGTAGGGAGACCTGTCTTTTGTGGTGTCAAGCCTTGGAGGAAGGGAGCGTCAATGCCCTTCACCCCTGGAAAGGATTCACACTGTCCTGGAATTATTTGGTGCATCTAGGATGCCTGGTGGACCCAGCCCAGGGCCGCCTCCCTGTCAAGGCAGGTGAGGGCTGCAAGCATCGCAAAAACCTACCCTCCCAGGACAGGACCTCTTTCTGGGCTCTTCCCTCATCTTTGAAGTCTTTTCTTAAAGGTCAGTAAAGCAGAGAGACCCCTCTAGAATTCATCTCTGGTGATAAGGGCAGCAGACACGGGCTCTAAAAATAAACCTTAATAAGATTTTAAATACACACTTTCCACAACAATTCAGATCACGATTCTTGTTTCTTTCCCGGAGCAATGTGACCTATAGAGAAACCCATCCCCACAGAGGAGGAAATGTCAAAGGCTTCCAGAGTGTGGCACTGAATTTGGATAAGGCTTTGCTCTGGGGTCCAGCCTCGCCAGAAGGCCCTCCAGTCTTTGCATTGAGAGGCCCCTTTCCAGTCCCACCCCAGGGGTGCCCCTGGTTCTCCCACCTTCACCCCCACCCCAACTGGGGTGAACCTGAGCCCCGTGGCAGCATTTCTGTCCCCAGAGGCCAGGAGGGACAGGAGAAGCTGTCTCTGCTTTGTTACACTTCACCCCCCAGCCACACCCCGTCACCCCGCATGCAGCTCTCAGAGGTGGTGGATGGGGACCATCGAGGCTGACTAGTTTACTGGGTCTGGGGCCAGCCTAGTGGGCACACAGGACAGTGAGGGTGCTGTGCAATGCCCAGGAGGAGGCTCGGGCTCCGGGTCTCCAACAGCTCAGCGGGCCGACCGGGACAAGCCAGCCAAAGCATGCTGCAGAGAAGTCTCTCCAACTCCTTCTCATAGCAAAGCGAGAAAAGGTCAGCGGGGTGCTGGGATCGCTGTCAGGATACCAGCTTTCTCCTGGGGCGTTCTAAACTGGGGGTGGAAGTGGGAAGGGAGGCTGCACGGGGGGGTAAGGGAAGAAAGAAAAAGGCGGGGAGAAAAGGGGGGAATGGTACGGGGGAGGAGAGTAAGGGGAAGGAGAAAGTTGGGAAAGAGAAAGGAAGAGAGGGTGGAACCAGGGGAAGGGCTGGGAGAGGGCGACAAAGGCCGCAGTGCGGCTGGCGCTCCCCGCGCTCCGATGCCCCCGCGCTGCAGCCGGTGGGACCCGCCATCCCCGCAGGGGCGTCTGGAGAGGGGGCGCGGGAGCCGCGGGCAGGGTTGGGGTGGGAGGAGAAGGAAGGAGTTGGGGAGGAAAAGGGGCGGAAGCACAGGGCTCGGGAGGTTTTACTGACGCCGCCCTGGGAGGTGGGGTGGGGAGGGGTGGCGTGGGGCGCGGGCCGGCTCCCACCTGCGCCCCCAGCGCCGGGCGGCTCTGCTCCGCATCCCGCTGCCGCCCGCTGAATCGCCTCCCACGTACTGGTATTTTCTCCTAGCTTTCAGTTGAATGGTGGAAATGTTTTCACCATTTCCTTCCTGGAGCTGAGGTTGAGGCCCACTCTCTCCGCTGGTATGAAATATTATTCTGGTACTCTCGCTTTTGACTCTGGTTTGGGATTTGAGAATGGAGAAGGTACATTCTCTCATAATTAATTTAGGTGGCTGTCACTGTGGTCACAGCTGGCCCCAGGCAAAGAGCAGAGCCTGAGAAATTGAGGCGATGGAAAGGAAATAATAACATGGCCTGCACGAGCCACAAAGAGAGCCTTACTTAACCTACTGCTAAGTGGCGGAGCTCGCCCGCGCTTCACTCTCTTCTCTCTCTCCTCTCCAGCACCCACTGTGCGTGAGCACTAACCATCTACCAAGCATTTGTTATACTGCCTCATTTAACCCCCAGAGTCACCCCGTATATTAGCTTTTACAGCCCCCTTTTACAGATCAGAAAACTACAATTCAAAGAGGTTAAGAAATTTGCACTCTTCCAGCAGCAGGAAAAGCTCGGAATGGAACCATGATCTCTCCTGTATACCAGGCAGCCCCTCCTGATTCTTGTCTTTGCAATCCCAACATTCCCAGTTTCCTCCATCCCCCTCTCTCTCCTTATCCCACCCACAGTGAGGTTTCAGGCCTTGAAGTGTCCCCTTCTCGTCCCTCCCCAGGATTTGCCTTTTAAATAGAATCTAAGCTTCAGGTGAAAGAGCCATGTCTTAAGGGAACTGATTTAAGTGACAGCCAAGAAGGCAGAGCGGTATTGTGGGCGCAGCAAGCCCTGCAGTCCCGCCCCCCGGCCCCCCGCAGCCGCTAGAGAAGCCGGGCCCTTTCTATCCGTGGGCTGGGCTTTACGGGGAAAAGAGGAGTGGCTGGACCTTAGCTGAGAAGCTACTGCGTGCCTGGCACACTCTGCCGCACGCTTCGTAAATGTTAGCCCTTGATCCCTCACAGCTACCCACGAGGCGGTCGCTACTCTCCGCATCTCACAGAAAGAGGAAACCGGGGTCTTCTCAGAGGTGAAAGAGCTTGCCCAAGGACATGCTGCTAGGAAGTGCCTGAGTTGGAATCGAAACCCATTCATTCATTCCTTAAGCGTATTTTTATTCTTTATGATTTTTGCTGTGTGCAGGGATATGGAGATGAGATATTACCCTCCCCTCACTGTTTATGCTCCCAAGAAGGCGAATAGACATGAGCAAATCACTACAGTTAGGTGTTGTATGATAGTTGCCGTATGGGGTGCTGTAAGCCGACCACAAACGCTAAATCGTGGCCAATTCCACGTAGGCAGGCGGTGGGGAAGTGGAAGGGAGCCAGGAAGAAAAGAAAACCTTTTTGAAAGAGACCTGTTCAGCCGGGCGTTTTTCTTCCCCCTCCCCCGCGTTGCCTCCAGAAACCACTGTGATATGGGGGAGGGGAGCACCGGGGTCTCGGCTGGGGCCTCTTTGAATGTCCCTTGATGCCCATGCTCAGGGCCACCCGACTTCACTGCGGCATTCTGAGGATTATTAGATCATTATGAAGTGCCCTGCATTTCATGGTATATTTGGGCATCCTAAATGTGCAGGAATCATCTTTTTATTTTTTTCCCCTGCTTTCCCAGTTCGACAGGAGATGATTTTAAAATATGCTTGACTTGAAGAACAGGATTAAAAAAAAAATGTGGGGAGCCTGAGGTAAAAATGGAAACGAGATGAAACCCAAAGTATTTTCAAGGTGTCTTTCTCTGTGTTTCTATTTTGCAGGTTTTAAAAGCAGAATTAAAGTGTAAAGAAGAGGAAAATGGCTCTGATGCAGCATTTACATAAGAAACATTCAGAAAAAGAGGCTGTGATGCTGAAAGTTTCCTTATTATACTGAACTAAAAATCTCCCTTGGGATCAGCGGAAGTTTAAATTAGCTGGGGAGTGGAGGAAATAAAATCCCCCTTTTCAAATTGCAAATCTCTCCCAAACTGAACATTTCGCCTGAGGAAATGGCCATACTGTGTTCAGGAGCAGACAAAGCCCTCTTTGATTGAGGGCTCCACCTTCTCAAGCCTTCATTACAATTCCCTGACTCGCACTGCATCCGCCGGACAAGTCCCTACACTGCGCGGGGGGGCTACGTCACAGGCCTTGAGCGTCTCTCTCAAGGAGGCCCTTGTTTTAGTGGGTCTGCAGTTTGCTCTAGAAATGTGTCCACAAGCCATATAATTGACTGGAGAAATCAAAGTCAGTGGAAATAGCACACAATGTCATCCACTTCCACAACCCCCTATTTTTTTTAATTTAATTTTATTTTTTTGCGGTACGCGGGCCTCTCACTGTTGTGGTCTCTCCCGTTGTGGAGCACAGGCTCCGGACTTGCAGGCTCAGTGGCCATAGCTCACGGGCCCAGCCGCTCCGCAGCATGTGGGATCTTCCCGGGCCGGGGCACGAACCCGTGTCCCCTGCATCAGCAGGCGGACTCTCAACCACTGCGCCACCAGGGAAGCCCCCACAACCCACTATTCTGAACGTGCGTATTCCTATATGTTTTCTCCAACAACTATCAAATATTTACATGTTAAACTGCAGAGAATTCCCATAATGCCATCAACACAGTGTCCCGGCTCTCTATGGCTGCATAAGGAACTACCCTAAACTTGGTGACTTCAACAGCAAACCATTTGGTTAGGTTGTTGTGATTTTGTAGCTCAGGAAGGAGGGCGGGGCTCAGCTAATGATTCCCCTGCTCCAGGTGGTGTCAACTGGGATCACCTGGTGATATTCAGCTAGTTAGTGGGGATGATCTGGAGGGTCCAGAACAGTTTTATTCACACATGTGGCACCTTGGCAGGGATGGCTGGAAGGGCGGACCCCATGGGCCCCTCTCTCTTCCTGTAGACTCAAGCCCTCTCTGCAGTCTCTCCAGCCAGGTGGCCAGACTCTACGTAACAGCTCTGTTACCGAGTCCAAGCTCATACTGCTCCCCGCATGACAGGCCAATAAATTGAGGACAGGTTATCGGGGCAAGGAATAGCGGCTTTATTTGGAAAGCCAGCAGACCAGGAGGATGGAGGACTAGGGTCCCAAGAAACTCTCTTCCTTGAGTTAGAATTCAGGCTTCTTTTATACTAAAAGAGGAGGGGGTGTGGGTGGCTCCTGCAAACTTTTTTTTTTTTTTAATTAATTAATTTATTTATTTTGGGCTGCATCAGGTCTTCGTTGCTGCGCGGGCTTTCTCTACTTGCAGTGAGCGGGCTTCTCATTGCGGTGGCTTCTCTTGTTGCGGAGCATGGGCTCTAGGCACGCGGGCTTCAGTAGTTGTACCACGTGGGCTCAGTAGTTGTGGCTCATGGGCTTTAGAGCACAAACTCAGCAGTTGTGGCACACGGTCTTAGTTGCTCCGCGGCGTGTGGGATCTTCCCGGATCAGGGCTCGAACCCGTGTTCCCTGCATTGGCAGGCGGATTCTTAACCACTGCACCACCAGGTAAGTCCCGTCCTGCAAACTTCTCGGTGCCAGAATCCTTTGTTCTGTCCGCGGGTCACAAGGTTCCTATAAACCTCCAAGAAGAGAATGTTATTCTTTGTTCTGCAACTTTTTATCTCTGTGAATGGAAAAGTGTTACACCTTTAAAGGTCAGAGCCTTGAGAATGGACTATCGGGTATATTTCAGGCTCTAGGCAACATTCTTAACTTGTAGCCAAAGCAATAGAATACAAAGGTTAAAGTAAAAGAAACAGATCCAATACAGAGTCAGGTTTGTTCTTCCCTATTACAGTTCAGATCTCTTAACACCAAGGGTTCTGGGACTCCTAAAGCCCCAATTGTCAGACCCTCTTAAAGGCTTTTCCTTGGAGTCCCAACGCTCCCAATTTCTTCCTCACCCTTTCCCTCCCTCCACCTCACCCTGACCCTGCTCAGGACAGCCACTTACTGTGCCCAGAACTGGCACAATGTCACGTCCACTGCAGTCTATTATTGGTCAAAGCAAGTCACAGTGCAGCCCAGCCCAGAATAATGTGGAGGGGAAATACACCCCACCCGTCTATGGGAGGAGGGTCAAAGAATTTGTGTCCCTCCCTAACCCAGCGGCCAACTACACCCACTATCAGTAGGGTTTATGTGTAGACTTATTTTTCCAGGGATAAGAATAGACTACACAGAAGCATAGAATCTGAGATTTGGAAGGGACCTTAAACATCATCTAGTTCCACATCCTAATTTTACAGATGATAAGCGAGGCTAAGAGAGAGCTAACAAACTGAGTCACAGTCACTAGTTGCAAAGGGAAGTCTCAACCCCGGCTGTTTTAACTCCAGATTCAACAAGGTATTTACTGAATGCCTACTAGGTTCACAGTGCCGCACTTACACTGAAGAGATCCAAAGTTGAATCTTATGCAGTTCTTGGTATCTAAGAGTTTACAATTCAGGGGAGAGGAAGAGTCAAGAAATGAAGGTAATACAGGAACATAAGAATTGCAAATAACATGTCATGAAACTCTACAGAAGAATAAATCTAATCCAGCGAGAGAGTTTAGGAAGCGATTTCTGAAGACCTGGGTCTGACATGGGTCTTTAAGGATGGGTGAAACTGTAGACTGGTGGCAGCATAGCAGGAGGCTGCTCCAGCCAGAGCACATGGTGAGCAAGAGGAGAGACGGGATAGCCAGGGAAGTCAGGACTTAATTCTGCATTATCCATACTCTGACCCAGAGTGCACCCTGTTCAGATAGATGTCCAGACCTGCAACGAGCCTGTTATGGTTCACTGAGATGCTTTACAGTGAATTCTCCTCTATGAGCAGGCTCAGCTTTCTGTTCCAGCCCAGCCATTCCCAGCACTGACTACACAGTAGAATCTCCATGGATGTTAGATTCTCTGGGATGGGACTCAGGTCTTGATTTTGTTTTTAACTCTTCAGGTGATTTTAATGTGCTGGAGCAGTGGTTCTCAAACACTAATGAGCATCAGAATCACATGGAGGGCTTATCAAAACACAGATTACTGACTGCCCTGCCCCCCAAAGAGGTTCTGGTTTAGAAACTCTGGGGATGGGGCCCAAGAATTAGCCTCTCTCTAGCAAACTCCCAGGTGATGCCTATGCTGCTGGTCCCTGGACTAACTGCACTTTGAGAACCACTGCCCCAGACAGTTGACCTAACCAGTTACCTCTGAATCCACCTACTTGGAAATTCTATCCTTGAAAAGAGAACCAAAGCTGCAGACTGCATAGCCCAAAGCCCTGCTACTGAAAGTGTGGGTTGCAGACCAAGGAGCATTGGGATCACCTGGGAGCTTGTTAGAATGCAGACTCTGGAGCCACACCCCAGACCCAAGGAATCAGAATCTGTGTTTTAACAAGACTGTCCAGGTGATTTGAAGGCACAGTAAAGTTTGACAGGCTCTGCTTTTGAGCTATGAGTGTTAATTTCTCCTGGACACCTGAATCTTGATGGTCTCACAAGGTGAGCAGAGGCCCCCAGGCATAGTGGCTGTGATGACCCACTGGACATGGGCACAAACTGAGATGTTGGTAACACATCTGAGCTTTTTAATACATAAACTATGAATTTAGATAATAGCAGCTAGATAACAAACACAACAGTTCTGTTTTTGGGTGTTTTTTTTTTTTTTTGGTTTGGTTTGGTTTTGCAGTTTATGAAGCTCTTTTACCTACAACTGGTTCTAATCTGTTAAAAAATGTTGAAATACCTAACTCAAGCACAAGTAAAAACTCGAATCACTTAACTATCAGGAGTATCTATGACTTTAAATTCCCTTCACTCCTACCAGTGGGGGACCGCAGGCCATTTTCATAGCATTTGGCCCTATTCCAGACTGGATGAAGTTTCTTTTCTTTTTTTTTTTATTGTATTTTTTTCTTTTCTGAAGTTTCTATTTTGACTTCTTGTATTGATTACCCCCTTCATACTGCTCTCAAAACTAAATGCCCCCAGCTAGCTCTGAGTTTCTTGCCTAAGGAGATTTTTCTTTCTTTTTACAAAGAGGAGAGTTAATGATTCATTTGGCAAAGATTTCACCTGTGAGTTTGGAATTTGCCTTATTTTCAGGTGGCTTGCTCTAAACCAGCTACACCTATGCTTTACCACTGGCAGGATACTGAAAGCCTTCCCCACCCCTCCCAGCATCCCAGACCTCTTGCCTTAGCTTCTAATCCAATTAGTTCAATTTAAGCCCTTTCAGTGGAGGGGTGCAGCAGGGGTCAGGCTGCTGCCCTGTCTCATTCCCAGTTGAGTCCTTCTGCATCCTTTTGCCAATCTCATGATCTGATGGATTGTTCCAAAATCTCTAGTGTGGTCTTTCATAGAAGAGAAAAAAAATCACCCTGGGAGGTCACTTCAGGTCTCTTGATCGTGCAGGCAGGTATTAAATGCCACGCTGGCAATGCTCCAACCCAGACAGTTCATCGTGGATCATTCTCGCCATTTTCACAGGATGCTGAACTTTTCTATTTTTAACAAAAGAACATCATTGTCGGGATGAGAAAAAGTTTTGGCTTATGTGAAAGAAGAAAGTCACATCAATGCCGATAAAAAAGTAAAGGATCCTGATAGAATACTCGGTTTACTTGTCAAAGTACAGGTGATTATACTGTGACGGGAAGCAATCACCAAAATGATCCTCGTCTGGCCGATCAGGTGTTTTTTTTTTTTTTTTTTTTTTTTTTTTTTTTGCGGTACGCGGGCCTCTCACCGCTGCGGCCTCTCCCGTTGCGGAGCACAGGCTCCGGACGCGCAGGCTCAGCGGCCATGGCTCACGGGCCCAGCCGCTCCGCGGCATGTGGGATCCTGGAGGACCAGGGCACGAACCTGTGTCCCTTGCATCGGCAGGCGGACTCGCAACCACTGCGCCACCAGGGAAGCACCAGCTGGTTTTGAAGGAGTGGATTATCTCGTGGCAGGAAAGGAGGGGGTGAACTACGCCAGGTAGGTTTCTTTGTGGGGGCATACGTGTGTGGCCACCTTTGGGGAAAACAATGTACAAAAATTAGTTGGTTGTGAGCTTGATCAATCAGGGAGGGATTATCTGCTTGCCAGAAGAATTTGCCAGCAGTGTTTTTGGTTTTTTTTGGTTGCGTCGCGTCTTAGTTGCGGCATGCAGGATCTTCATTGAGGCATGCGGCATCGTTCGTTGCGGCGCATGGGCTTCTCTACTTGTGGACGTGGGCTCTCGGGTTGAGGCACCCAGGCTTAGTTGCCCTGTGGCATGTGGGATCTTAGTTCCCTGACCAGGGATTGAACCTGCGTCCCCTGCATTGGAAGGTGGATTCTTCAACACTGGACCACCCGGCAAGTCCCTGACAGCAGTTCCTTTAAATACTAAAGGAGCTGGGACTTGGAGAATCTGAGAGGAGATGGTGCTTTTTTTTTTGTAATTTTTTTTTTTTTCTGGTACGGGGCCCCTCACTGTTGTGGTCTCTCCCGTTGCGGAGCACAGGCTCCGGACGCACAGGCCCAGCGGCCACGGCTCACGGGCTCCGCCGCTCCGCGCCATGTGGGATCCTCCCCGGACCGGGGCATGAACCCACGTCCCCTGCATCGGCAGGCAGACTCCCAACCACTGTGCCACCAGGGAAGCCCTGTTTTTTTAATTGATGTACAATATTACATATGTTTCCAGGGTACAACATAGTGATTCACAATTTTTAAAGGTTATACTCCGTTTATAGTTATTATAAAATATTGGCCATATTCCCTTGTTGTACAATATATCCGTGTAGCTGTTTTTTTTTAATTAATTTGTTTTATTTACTTATTTTTGGCTGTTTTGGGTCTTCGTTGCTGCACGTGGGCTTTCTCTATTTGCGGTGAGCGGGGGCTACCCTTCGTTGCAGTGCGCGGGCTTCTCGTTGAGGCAGCTTCTCGTTGAGGAGCACGGGCTCTAGGCACGCGGGCTTCAGTAGTTGTGGCTTGCGGGTTCAGTAGTTGTGGCTTGCGGGCTCTAGAGCGCAGGCTCAGTAGTGGCACACGGGCTTAGTTGCTCTGTGGCATGTGGGATCTTCCCAGACCAGGGCTCGAACCCACGTCCCCTGTTGGCAGGCGGATTCTTAACCACTGTGCCACTAGGGAAGCCCCTTGTAGCTTATTTTATACCTAATAGTTTGTACCTCTTACTCCCCTACCCCTATCTTGCCCCTCCCCCATCCCTCTTCCCACTGGTAATCACTAGTTTGTTCTCTATATCTGTGAGTCTATTTCTGTTTTGTTATATTCAGTAGTTTGTTTTATTTCTTAGATTCCCTGTATACGTGATATCATACAGTATTTGTCTTTCTGTCTGACTTATTTCAGTTAGCATAATACCTTCTAAGTCCATCCATGTTGTTGCAAATGGCAAAATTTCTTTTTTATGAGTGAGTAGTATTCCTTTGTGTATATATATATATATATATATATATATATATATATATATATATATAGGGTTGGCCAAAAAGTTCGTTTGGGTTTCTCCGTAATATCTCATGGAAAACCATGAATGAACTTTTTGGCTAACTGAATGTGTGAGATATATATATGTGTATGTATATATATATATATGCCACAACTTTTTTATCCATTCATCTGTGGATGGACATTCAGGTTGCATCCATATCTTGGCAATTGTAAATAATGCTGCTGTGAACATTGGGGTGCGTGTATCTTTTCGAATTAGTGTTTTCTTTTTTTTTAATGGATATATACCCAGGAGTGGAATTGCAGGGTCATATGGTTGTTCTATTTTTAGTTTTTTGAGAAGCCTCCATAATATTTTCGATACAGGCTGCACCAATTTACATTCTCATCAACAGGGTACAAGGGTTCCCTTTTCGAAATGGAGCTCTTTTGAGGAAAGCCTGCTGGCCAGGTCTCTGAGTATGACAGCACCTACAGAGAGATAATGTAGTCCAGAGTCTGTTTCTTGGCCATGCAGATCCAGAAGCTCAGACTGAAAATAAAGTTGACAGAGCTCTGTGGGACTGATCTAATCTAACTCACAAGAGTCCAAAGTATAAGTTAGTTGCTAGGGCTTCCCTGGTGGCGCAGTGGTTGAGAGTCCGCCCGCCAATGCAGGGGACATGTCAGGTTCGTGCCCCGGTCCTGGAAGCTCCCACATGCCACGGAGCAGCTACATTCGTGAGCCATGGCCGCTGAGCCTGCGCGTCCAGAGCCTGTGCCCCACAATGGGAAAGGCCACAACAGTGAGAGGCCCGCGTGCCGCAAAAACAAAAAGCAACAACAAAAAAAAGTTAGTTGCTAATTTGTTGTTTTCTGTGGGAACTTGCCTTTCCATTAATAAATTCAAAATTTTTATTGGGTACCTGGTATGGGCTCAAACTGCCTGCCCTCATGCTGCATACATTCTAGTGGGGAGACATGATAAGCAGATACCTATAGAATATGTTAGGCATAAATTAGGGTCAGTTAAACGGAAGAGAAAGTGTTGGGGTGGAAGTGAGAGTAAGAAATTGTTCCTATTTTATTTAGGGATGTCAGGGAAAGTCTTTCTGATCAGGAAACATCTAGGCAGAAACGTGAAGGAGCTAGATTCAGAGATTTCTGCAGGAGGGGTACCCCTGGCAGAGTCACAGCAAGTGTAAGGTAAGCATGTGCTTGATGGGTTCAGGGAACTACAAGGAGGCCAGCCTAGCAGCTGAGAAGCGAGAGAAGGGGGAAGGGGATGACATCAGATAAACTTCCAGGGCCAGATCGCCTGCAGGTCTTTGTGAGGATTTTAGCTTTTGCTCTGAGCAGAGACTTTGGGCTGAAGAGTGACATAATCTGATTTACATGTTAATGGCATCTTTTGGCTGGCTGTGTCAAGAATAGATGATGGGGGTTGGGGGGAGGCAAGGGAAGAAGCAGGGAGACTAGTTAAGATGCTTTTGCAACAGTGGAGGCTGGACAGGAGCATGGCTTGGATCAGAATCAGTGGCAGTAGAAGCTGTGGTCAGAGGTCAGACGCTGGATACATTTTGAAGATAGATCCAATGGCATTTGCTGATGGTTTGGATGTGGTGTGGGAAAGAAAAGAGTAGAGTCGAGGATGACTCCAAGATTTTGGCGTGAGGAACGGAAAGAATGAAGTCCCCATTTGCTGTGAGTAGGAAGAAAAACTTGGTATATGTGTGCTGGGTTGCTGGGGAAGAAGCAGGAGCCCAGTTTTGGGGAATGTTAATGTTGACATATCCACTATATAAATGGAGATACGTGCCATGAGGTCTATGTGTCTGGAATTCAGTGGAGAGATCTAGGCTGGAGATGTGAATTGGGGGGATCACGACAGGTAGGCAGCATTTGAAATCCCGACACTAGATGAAACTACATCCAGTGAGAATGTAGGTAGAGAGGACTGAGCTCTAGGACTCTCCAGTCTTTAGAGTTCAGTGAAACAAAGCAAACTCAGGAGGAAATACTGAGAGGGAACAGCCGGAGAGGAGAGAGGAGAACCAAGAGAGAGCAGTGGCCAGAAGCTAATAGAGAGTATGGTTCCAAATGAGAGGTGACGAGCTGTGTCAGATGCTGCTAACAGGCTGAGTAAGACGGGCACGGGGACTTCAGTACTACTAGAATTAGGAACCAGGACGTCATCGTTAACCTTGACAAGAGCAGTTTCAACAGAAAGGTGGAAATAAAAGTTGGATGGGACTGGATTCAAGAGAGGATGAAAAAAGGAAGTGAGGAGAGTGAGAATGAAGATCTCAAGAGTTTCGCTGTCAAGGGAAACAGAATTGAGGTAATGATTGAGGATGAATTGGAGTCAAGGGAGTTTTTCTTTTTTTTTTCAAATTAATTTTAATTTTTGGCTGCGTTGGGTTTTCGTTGCTGCGCGCAGGCTTCCTCTAGTTGCAGCGAGCGGGGGCTACTTTTTGTTGTGGTGCGTGGGCTTCTCACTGCGGTGGCTTCTCTTGTTGTGGAGCACCGGCTCTAGGCACGTGTGCTTCAGTAGTTGTGGCTCGCGGGCTCTGGAGCGCAGGCTCAGTAGTTGTGGCGCACAGGCTTAGTTGCTCCGCGGCACGTGGGATCTTCCCAGACCAGCGCTCGAACCCGTGTCCCCTGCGTTAGCAGGTGTATTCTTAACCACTGCGCCACCAGGGAAGTCCAGTTTTTCTATTTTTGGTTGCATTTTGTTTTCTTTTGGGACAGACAATATCAGAGCATGTTTGCTAACAGGGGGAACACTTTTTGGAGAGATGTTCTTGGATAGGGGAGACGAGATGAGGTCAAGTGTGCAGATGTAGGGATTGGCCTTCGATATGAGCATGGCCACTCATCCAGAGTAACAGAAAGGAAACCAGACTGTATGAGTACCACGTTAGATGTGATGGTGGCAGCAGCAAGGTAGTCTCAATGAAATGGGCAGCAAGGTATTAGTTGAGATGGAGAAGCAAGTGGGGAGAGGTGTTAGATGTTTGAGGAAAAAAGATTAGAGGCTGATGGTGTTGTCTAAGACAGTAAAGGTCAGTGATCTGGAGCAGTGGTTCCCCACGTATGGTCCCAGGACCCAGAGCATCAGCATCACCTGAGAACTTGTCAGAGATGCAGATTCTCAGGCTCTGCTCTAGACCTCCTGGACCAGACACGCCGGTGCCAAGTCTTGCTCGAACAAGCCCCCCAGGTGACTGATGCACACTCAAGTGTGAGAAGCACTAGTCTGGGAGTCTCCGGTGTGCTGCAAGGCGGCAGTCAGAGCCTTCTTTTTTTGTGTGTGTGTGTGTGGTACGCGGGCCTCTCACCGTTGTGGCCTCTCCCGTCGCGGAGCACAGGCTCCGGATGCGCAGGCTCAGCGGCCATGGCTCACGGGCCCAGCCGCTCCGTGACATGTGGGATCTTCCCGGACCGGGGCACGAACCCGTGTCCCCTGCATCGGCAGGCGGACTCTCAACCACTGCGCCACCAGGGAAGCCCGAGCCTTCTTGCGGTGAGTGGCCATGAATTTAGAGTGGACAGTCAGTGCATCTCATCCCAGCCCATCCTGATAATGCATCCCCCTTCCAGCAGTTCCATTAAGAATGGACCTATAACCCTATTCTAGCTCATGGGGCAGGAGGAAAAGTCTGCAGGGAAGGGATTCCAGTGAAGATTCCGTTTATCTTAAAGATGAACTCAAGGAGGACACAATCCCTTTATGCTGCCGGGGTTTGTGGCATGAGGATGTGGCAGCTGTCTTCCGATCTAGGAAGACAGTCTGAGGACAAGGCCAAGAGGTGAGCAGCGTGGAGTGGAAGGATGGAAAGACCTTATGGCTAATGATGTTGAGCTACCGGATTAACCCAGAGCTGCCCCACCTCTGGACTTACTGTCGTGCAAAGTAATAGATTCACACTCGGTCTCACTCACGGTCCTTAACCGTGAAATAGTAGAACTGATAATAATAGCCAGCTCCCTGATTATTGTAAAGACCTAGGGAAGTTACAAGTGTTATTTGCATTAGTGCCTTAGTATTTTAATTCAAATTATACACAGTTTGCTCATGTGCTGTTTTCTTGACGGTGAGGTGTAGCGCGGGTAGAAGCACCAATGCATTTGGGGGTTTCCTTGATGTTGCTACTCCAGCATCAAGCAGGCTGTCCCCGTGTGAATCCTCTGTGTCAGGATACCAGGTGGCCTTGGACAGCGCAGAGACACTGGGAAACACAGTTGTCCCCCCACCCCCACCCCGCGGCTCAGCACAGCGGGGGGCCCTCTGCAGCCAACTGGGCAGAACAGGCCCTGAAAGCAGGTGCGAAAGAGCAAACTCCACAACGGCCACCCCTCACCCCATTGAAATCTTTCACCTGCTTCTAAATTCCATAGCCCATTTCAACTCTCCCCCAAGATTACAAATTGCATCCTGAGGGCCTCTTTCCGAAACAAGCAAAACCACGCCTTTGCCACAGCAACCTTCCTTCCTGGATGAGGCGCACACACGCACACCTTCGCCCTCCACCTTGAGCCCTCATATGCATCCGACCAGAGTTTGATTCTCCAGCAGGGTCACCTTGTTTGCCCCACCCCTCTTCCTCCCCCTCCTTGCCAGTTACTGCTTTGGGGGCCTCTCCCTCTGAACATCTCATGTCCCTGCCATTCAGCAGGAAGAGGTGTTTCTTTTACATCCTTAGTTACCTTTAAGGCTCACTTTTTTTTTTAGTTGCAGCATACAAACTCTTTATTTATTTTTTTGGCTGCATCGGATCTCAGTTGTAGCACTCACAGGGACCGCTGGGTATGCCTCAAGGGATCAGCTTGCCCTCCCACAGAATTGTACCCTCAGTGAGATCATAAATGGCTACGACCTCCAGCAGGAGCCACGTTACCTCAAACTGGGATCTCTATAAACCAGGGTCCCAGGATGGATGGTCCCATGCAGCTCTAGGAACACAGAGGACTATGTGCTTAACCTGTATGCTCTTCTACTGGACCCTGGGCCTTACAAGGACAGAGGCAGTGCATTATACATCAGTGGACCCCTGGGGGTGAGCCCAGAGTCTGACTCACCAGAATCTATTCTCACCGAAAGTTTGTTGAATCAAAGACCCACCCCTGGGGTGAGCAAACTTTTCCTGTAAAGGACCCAGTGGTAAACATTTTAGGTTTTGTGGGCCATATGGTCTCGATTGCAGCCCTATTTCAACTGTGATACAGCCACAGATAATATGTAAACAAAGGAGTGGGGTGATGTCCCGATACATTTTTATTTTATGGACATTGATATGTGAATTTCATGGAACTTTCAAGTCATGAAATATTCTTCTTTTGATTTTTCAACCATTTAAAAATGTAAAAGCTGGACTCCCTGGTGACGCAGTGGTTAAGAATCCACCTGCCAATGCAGGTGACACGGGTTCGAGCCCTGGTCCGCGAAGATCCCACATGCCGCAGAACAACTAAGCCCATGCACCACAACTACTGAGCCTGCGCTCTAGAGCCCGCGAGCTACAACTACTGAGGCCTGCGCGCCTGAAGCCTGTGCTCCGCAACAAGGGAAGCCACGGCAACGAGAAGCCCACGCACCGCAACGAAGAGTAGCCCCTGCTCGCCGCAACTGGAAAAAGCCCGCACACAGCAACGAAGACCCAACGCAGCCAAAAATAAAATAAAATAAAAATGTAAAAGCCATTCTTAAGCTTGTGGGCTGTACAAAAACAAGCAACAAGCCAGATTTGGCCCACAGGTTATAGTTTACCGACCCTTGGCATCAAAAAAGGCCCACTTCCTGTTTTCAGTGGGAGTAAACCTAGATCTTCCATGGGTACTTTTGGGTCACTTAATAGCCATTGGGAGATACCGTGCCTCAACAGCTGGATCATCCACATTCCTCCCTGGTGTGTGTGTGTGTGTGTGTGTGTGTGTATATGTATGCACATACGCATACACACAGAGGTCCATCTAATACATGGTCCCTCTTCTGGACACCAGGGTGTGAGGGGGGCAGTCTCTGGGTCCATGAACATTGCAGATGCACTTTTAGAAATATTGTTACTTCTAGGTGAGAGACAGCTGTGTAGACTGTTAGCAACCTGAGGCTGATTTATCTCCCTCCCCCACCCACCATCACGCCAGTGCACTTTAGGTCAGAGTGGGAGACCATAAATTAGTGTGAACCTGGGAGAGAGAGAGGGTAGCAAGGAAAGATAATAAATGGTCAGGAAAAGGATTTCTAATGTTAGCAGTGATTCCTCTTGAATTTTTACTCTTTTGGGTGCATTTTATCAGGCTCTTTCACACACTTTAGTTGACTTATTCCTTACAACCCCAGGCATGACTTCCCTGAAGAAATTATAGTCTGAAGAGCTTTGGTGTTTGCTTACTGTCACACGGCCTTTACGTGGCAGAGCCAAGACTCAGATACAGGTTTTCTATTTATTTATTTATTATTATTATTTTTTGGGTGTGTGGTACGCGGGCCTCTCACTGTTGTGGCCTCTCCCGTTGCGGAGCACAGGCTCCGGACGCGGAGGCTCAGCGGCCATGGCTCACGGGCCCAGCTGCTCCGCGGCATGTGGGATCCTCCCTGACCGGGGCACGAACCCGTGTCCCCTGCATCGGCAGGCGGACTCTCAACCGCTGCGCCACCAGGGAAGCCCCAGATACAGGTATTTTATCCAGAGTTTATTTGTTCATTTATTCAAGTTTTGAGGGCACCAAAGGTCAGGTGATGTGCTGAGCAGGAGGAATATAAAGGTGAATAAGACCTGGTTCTTGTCCTGAGTGTATGAGCATCTAGCTGGGACTCTCATGAGCTGAGCATCCTCTTTCACCTCTGTCTGCTCAGGACTCCAGACCTTAGAGGACACTCCTTCCGTCCAGGTGGTGGAGGTCATTCCTAGAACCAGGATTTAGTGTCAGGGTCTGTTAGGTGTTAGGTGCCCAGACATCTTTTAGGATGAAGACAAGCCTCAGGTTTCTTCCTGCATCACTCAGTGTTTGAAGTGAACTCACTGCAGAGGAATACAACGTGAAATTCACATTAAATTACTTAATAATGTCATAGAACTCGGTTTCCTAATGTATTTCACTGACATATGATATTCAGGGGACACTTTCTGATTTTTACATAAGCTTACAACATGTCCTTTTTTGGTTTGTTTTGCTATCCTCCCTTCATACTTTCAGTTTTTGTAGCCATCAGATAGATTCCATCTGGTGTGATCCAAAGTTGTGGCTCTCCTGGCCCCATCCTTCTTCCTGGTCCCAGAGGAGGGGCTCTGCCCACCCTCCCCTGACTGGCTCTGCTTTCTCCCTCCTTGGGGGAGGACATGCCCCTTTGCCTGGCCACATAGCTCAGAGCCTAGGCAAGGCGTTTTTCTTTCTAGACAGGGGGTTTCTGTCTCATTTTCATATATATATATATATATATATATATATATATATATATATTAACCTGAGTTAGCTGTGGTTTTATTTAATACTTAGATTTAAATAGTTGATTGCTTCAAATGGGCTTTGGAATTATTTATTTTGCTTCTGATGACTCTGTCTTCTGATCTAAAGTATTAAATCCCTCTTTGTTTTGGGATTTACAGCCTGGCTACTCTAGGGTCACAAAGCTTTTCCATTAAAAGTCTCTCTTCTCTGCCAATATTTATTGCTAGAGTCACTGTTTGCCCAGAAGCTGTCTGCTGCATCTGGGAAATGAAATTTATGTCTCCTGGCATTGATGGGGGTGACATCACTGAAGCACTGATTACATCACCAAGTGGCATAAACCCAGAGCCCAAGTCTCCAATGCATGGCAAAGGTGGGACGTGGGAGCGAACAGAGTGGGTTTACATAAACCAACCGGTCTACCTCTTCCTTCCCCTCCCCCAACACAATCCCCCACCCCATTTCACCCACCACTTGTATTTACAGTATCATTATATAATTCATATCTTAAAATTGACATACCTTCTTATAACAAGTATTGAGGGGCTGGGGTCAATAATGTGGAGGAATAGGCAGGAAGGGGATGCCTAGGCTTTGTATGGAGGGCGTCTGCTCAAAGGGCAACAACCCTGCTTTCCCTTTGTAGCAAGTCACTCTCATACAAAACACATGACACATGTTTTGCTATCCTCTGCTGAGCTAATTAAGGGACAGGGGCTTAGTTTTGCTAGTCCCTAGAAGAACTGGGATTTGAACCTAGCTTTTCTGACCCAGGGCTCTCTCCTTTGCATCCAATGTCTCCTGGTTTGATGGCATAGGCCTTGATAAGGTGAGTGGAGCTCTCAGCCCCAGCCCCTCTCTATCTGCCCTACGTTAAAGTCACGCCCAGTTTCTAACACACACTAGCCTAGGAGAGAGAGAGAGAAAATGTCTGGGCAGGGACTCCCTGGTGGCGCAGTGGTTAAGAATCCGCCTGCCAATGCAGGGCACATGGGTTTGAGCCCTGGTCCAGGAAGATCCCACATGCTGTGAAACAACTAAGCCCGTGTGCCACAGCTACTGAGCCTGCACTCTAGAGCCCACGTGCCACAACTACTGAAGCCCGTGCACCTAGAGCCTCGCTCTGCAACAAGAGAAGCCACCACAGTGAGAAGCCCACACACCGCAACGGAGAGTAGACCTGGCTCACCACAACTAGAGAAAGCCCACGTGTAGCAACGAAGACCCGACGTAGCCAAAAAATAAAAACAAATAAATAAAAAATTTTTTAAAGTTTATAAAAAAAAAAAGGAAAAAGAAAATGCCCGGGCAGTGGCTTGCTGGAGACATGCAGCCTCTGCCCACTCTCTACTTTCTTTCCCTATTTAGCCAGCTTTCTCCCACTGCATCATGTCTATTTTCTACAAGAAATGTTGGTGCCATCTCCACTTTCTCACCTCCCATTCAATCCTCTGCCTACTGCATTCTCTTCCCCTTCTCTCCTCCCCAAGTCACCTGAATTGACCAATGATCTCCCAACTGCCCAGCTCAATGGGCAGCTTTGGGTCTGAGGCTGACTTCATGGACGTGGTATAAATGCATTTGCACAGGGCCTCACACTCAGAAGGGTTCCACACTCAGAAGGGCCTCCGTGCTTGGTTTAATGCTTCACTGTTGTGGTTTTGAAATTCTTAATAAATTTTGAATAGGGAATCTTAAATTCTCATTTTGCACTGAACCCCGCAAATTATGCTGCCAATCCTGCTTGGGTCCTTTAAAAACGTAACATTTGCAACAGACAACACCCATTGTTTACCCAACACGCATTTGCCCTTCTTCCCTCCAACAGAATCCCATTTTTTTGAGTCACCATTGGAGACCACTTGACAGCAGGGCCCTCAGCTGCAGGGAACGAATCTGATTAAAACACGTAAAACTGACCAGCTTAAACTGGTTTTGCCTCCTTAAATAGGTTGTTGATTAATCAAACCTGGAGTTGTTTCACAGAGGCAGCTCTGCGCATGAGCAAGGTGGGAACTCCTGTCTCCAGGATGACCCGGAACCAAGACTCTTCAGTCTACGGAACTCAAACAGTAGAGATGTTGCCGCCAGAGCCCTTTAAGAAGTCAGAAGTTCTTCAGTGAGGAAAATCTGGCTTCCAGCAGCATGAGTAGCTCATGGACTAATTCAAGACTAGCCAATCAGCTTCCAAACTTGAAAGTCTCCTAACCCCTTAAAAATCACGCTGAACCCTGGATCATAGAGACAGGTTTGAGAGTCTTGCCTGCTGCCTCCTTGTTTCCTGATCTCGTGATAAAGCTCTTAGTTTCTTTTTTTTTTTTTTTTCCGGACGCGCAGCCTCAGCGGCCATGGCTCACGGGCCCAGCCGCTCCGCGGCATGTGGGATCTTCCCGGACCGGGGCACGAACCCGTGTCCCCTGCATCGGCAGGCGGACTCTCAACCACTGCGCCACCAGGGAAGCCCCAAAGCTCGCTCTTTTTTCAAAAGCTGCTGCTGTAGTATTGGCTTCTATGCGCTTCAGGCGGCGAGCCATAGCTGGGTGGGTAACACAACCTCAAGACTTTTGGTCAGGAATTGATCAAGAGGTGAGTATGTGACCCAGATCTCAACAGAGAAAGGAAAGTAAAAGCTTCTTCTGGGAAAGTTTTGGTGTTCCTGAGAAGAATGGACGGACTCAGCTGGCCTGCCCCTTACCCTTTTGCCCATGCCTCCTCTTGCTGCGGATGTGGACACACCTGGAGGTGCAGCAGCCATCTTGTGACACAAGAAGGAAGTCCAGCACACTGCGAAGGGCAGAGAGAAAGGAGCTGGGTCTCTGGCATTGTTGAGCCACTGCCCCATCTTAGACTACCTCCTGAACTTCCTGTCATGAACCAAACAAACAACAACATCAAAAGCATTTTTTTTTCCACGCTGTGTAGCACGTGGGAACTTAGTTCCATGACTAGGGATCAAACCCTTGCCCCCTGCATTTGAAGCGTGGAGTCTTAACTGCTGGACCGCCAGGGAAGTCCCAAAACCATTATTTTTTTTAAGTCATTGCTGTGGTACTTTTCTTTTTTTACTTCTAATCAACCATTTTGTAATTGCTACAACTTCTTGGCAATGCTTAACACAATGTCTATTCCCTCCATTTAAAACACTCTTTGGCATTCATGACGCTATGTTGCTGGATATTTTGATCCCTTCTCATGTTCCTCCCCTTAGCCTGTTCCTTGACGGTGGAGTCTGGCAGGATTTCGTGGTTCATTCTTTTATCCATTGCTAGGTATTTACTGAGTACTCGTGTGCTACGTGCAGCAGACGCAGCCATGGAGACAGACGAGGCCCCTGCTCTCCTGAAGCTTACGCTCGAGTCTAGCCCACTTCCACAACCACTGTCCACAGTTCTCCTGGACAATCTCATTTACTTCCTTGGCTTTACCCTGTGCAGCTGTTCCATCTTGCGTCTTCTGATTCAGGGCTTCACATTGACTTATCCAATTAACCAACAGTCAACAGATTCTCCTGGAAAAGAAAGAAGAGGCTGAACGGCCCTTGGTGAGTCAGTCATGAAATAATTTTTTACTTTATATTCCCAGCCAAGATATGAAGAGAAGACATAAAAGAGTTGGCTACCTAAGCTCCAACTTTATTTTTCTGCAGCATTCAGATGTGTTAGAGGATTCTATGGGAGTAAATTTCCCTGGCAGAATTCTGCCATGTGTGGAGATTTTCTCTTATTTCTCGTAAAAGGTAGTGAAAATTTCAGGTTTAACGATTATTGTACTGTCAGTACTGCCAGGCCCTCCCTCAAGCACAAAATGTGATAGAAAACGAGATGCACTAGGAAATGAAAACCTGTTAAATTCCCCCAGACCACTAGTGAAGGAAGACTGCTGCTATTGATAATAGCATTTTTTAAAAACATGTGCTGCATTTGGGAAAAGTTTAAAATGAAAAAGCTGAAAATAAAATGGCAACACACTAATTTATGAGAATATTAATAGGGGATTTGACCTCAGTTTATAATTCAAATGACAGAAGATAATTGATCCATAGATATGCATATTGTTTATTTATGATTAAACTAATTGGGAAAAATATAACTCGTTATCCATGTAATTCACTACATTCTCTTTTTTTAAAATTGAAGTATAGTTGATTTACAATGTTGTGTTAATTTCTGCTGTACAGCAAAGTGATTCAGTTATATATATATATATAATATATATATATACATTCTTTTTTTATATTCTTTTTATAGTTCCCTGTGCTATACAGTAGGACCTTGTTGTTTATGCATTCTATATATGATAGCTTACATCTGCTAACCCCAACTTCCCACTTCATCCCTCCCCCACACTCCTCCCCCGTGACAGCCACAAGTCTGTTCTCCATGTCTATGAGTCTGTTTCTGTTTTGTAGATAGGTTCATTTGTGTCATATTTTAGATTCCACATATAAGTGGTATTTGGTATCGGTTTATGGTATTTGTCTTTCTGACTTCACTTAGTACGATAACCTCTAGTTGCATCCATGTTGCTGCAAATGGCTTTATTTCATTTTTTATGGCTGAGTAATATTCCATAGTATATATGTATCACATCTTCTTTATCCATTCATCTGTTGATGGACATTTTGGTTGTTTTCATGTCTTGGCTGTTGAATTCACTACATTCTTAAAGGAGAGACACGAATAATCATCTTGATAGATACTTAAAAAGTACTTATTAACCTCAATGACCATTCCTAATAAATATATTTGGTAAGCCAGGAATAAGAGGGAAGCTCTTAATTTATAAAGGGTATATATATAAAAAGAAAACCTACAGCAAACATTATATTGAACAAGGAGACAGAAAAAGCCTCCCCATGAGAGTCTGGTACAACACCCTACAGATACTTTTTTTTTTTTTTTTTTTTTCAGTATGCGGGCCTCTCACTGTTGTGGCCTCTCCCATTGCGGAGCACAGGCTCCAGACGCACAGGCTCAGCAGCTGTGGCTCACGAGCCTAGCGGCTCCGCGAAATGTGGGATCTTCCTGGACCGGGGCACGAACCCGTGTCCCCTGCATTGGCAGGCAGATTCTCAACCACTGTGCCACCAGGGAAGCCCACCCTACAGATACTTTAGAGCTGGGACTACAGTTAGGTGAGTGATGAACTTACTTGAGGAACAAAATTTAAGAGCATGCCAAAAACCTCAGTAATCGGTAGAATAAATAGCATTTTAATGCAGTATTTTAAAAGCAAAATGCAAAAACTTGAAGAACAAAGTATACAAAATAGGCAAATTTTGAATATAGACAGGCTCGGTATTTTTCCTGGTCTTTCCTTATGCCTCCAGCTCTGCTATGGCTATCACATTCAGTAAAGTATTCTGTATCTCAATTCCTGAGCTTTTTGGTACCTCCCTAAGTTGTGCCCCCAAGGCAAGTGCTTCACCTCATTCTGGAGTTTACTGAGATACAAATGAACTTCACTGTGGTCCTCTGTGGTGGTTTGTGCAGGACCATAACCCATCAGTAGAGGCTTGGTGGTCTTCACCCTTTTCCCCAAACCCGCTCATCCTTTAATCCAACCTCTGAAAAGGACCTAGAATAGGGGTTTATTTTCAGCATATATTTAATAGGCATCTTCTGTGTGTCAGCACCAGAAATACAGTGATGTACACACTTCCGGCCTTTGTGGAGGTTACAGTTGGCTGAAGGAGAACAATTAACCAAGCAACAATAATAAAGTACGGTGTGCGCCATGATGGGGCTGGGGGTCCACGGAGTTATGAGAGCACTTGGCAGGACTCTTGGCCTAGTTTACCAAGTCAGAGGAAATGAGGTCCAATCCCAAGCTTGAAGGTTGTTTAGGAGCTAAAGGGGCAAGGAGGGGGTGGGGTGGGGCTATGGAGAAGGATGCCATGTCCCAGATGGAGACAACTGCTTATGAAAAGGTTTATTTGAGAATGTGAAAGAATTACAGTATGGTTGGAGCTCCCAAGAGAGAAGTGTGGTGTAGACAGAAATAAAACTAGAGAGGAAGGGGGCTTCCCTGGTGGCACAGTGGTTGAGAGTCCGCCTGCCGATGCAGGGGACGCGGGTTCGTGCCCCGGGCCGGGAAGATCCCACATGCCGCGGAGTGGCTGGGCCCGTGAGCCATGGCCGCTGAGCCTGCGCGTCCGGAGCCTGTGCTCCGCAGTGGGAGAGGCCACAACAGTGAGAGGCCCGCGTGCCGCAAAACAAACAAACAAACTAGAGAGGCAGATGGGGGCAGATTGTGAAGGACTTTGTAAACCATGTTTAGGAGTTTGGAATTGTTCCTAAGAGTCATGAGGAGACTTTGAAGCAGGAGAATGCCTGGATTGAGTTCGTGTTTTAGAAAGACCATTCCAGCTATGCTGTGAGGAATGCAAGAAGATAAAACTGCATCCAGAAGACCAATTAGGAGGCTGATATGATGATTGCCATAGACTGAATGTTTGTGTCCCCCCAAAATTCATGTTGAAACCCAACCCTCAGTGTGAGGGTAATTGGAGGTGGGGTTCTGGGGAGATGATTAGATCATGAGGGTGGTACCCTCATGAATAGAATTAATGCCCTTATAAAAGAGACCCCAGGGAGCTCCCTAGTCCCTTCAGCTGTGTCAGGACACAGTGAAAAGGAAACCATCTATGAACCAGGAAGCAGACTCTCAGCAGACACACAGCCTGCCAGCACCTTGATCTTAAACTTCCCAGCTTTCACAAGAGGGAGAAAAACATTTCTGTTGTGTATGAGCTACCCCGTCTATGGTATTCCTTAAATAGCATCCCAGAGGGACTAAGTAATTAGGAGAAAATGTTGGTGGTCTGGTTGAGGGTGGTGGCAGGGGGTGTTGGTACATTTTAGAAATATTGAGTAGGTGTAATCAACAAGATTTGGTGATTGGTTAGATGTGGGAGGTACAGGGAGGAAAGAATCAAGGATGACATCCAGGTTTGTGATGTGTGCATTGATTTTTTTTATATTAATATCCAGCAACCTTGATGAACATTCTTTTCAGTTCTAAAATTTAACTGTAGATTTTCTACATAAACAATTATATTGCCTGCCACTAAGGATGGTTTTGTCCCTTACCTTCATTTATATTTATATGGCATCAGTCAACATTCAGTCAGGAAAAGAGAAACTGCTCTTGGAATTTCAAGCAGCGATATTTAATAGAGGGGATTGGATGCTTGCACAACTGTTGCGAAAATGAGAATAGGGAGAGCTACCGCTAGCTTTTAGGTTCACCGTGGCAGCCGTGGTCCTACAAATTAGAAAGTTGTTGTTGACATCCGGGTCAGGAAACTGCAGGAAGCTGCCACTGATGATATCACAGCCGTCCTACGGTAGTGAAGAGGGTAGTCGACAGGGTTGCTTTGAGAACTCTGTAAATCCTTGTTTCTGCCAAAACCCAAACACACACAAGCCACTGCCAGAGACAGAATAACACAGCTCCTTTCCATCCCCAAATGTGAGCAAGTGCATCTCACTGGCTGACTGTTAATAGTGTTCAAAACCCTGGAGGTAAAGGAGGCTGGGATGAGTAGTTCCCAGACTTCAGCCCCTGTAATAAACAGATAGTAGAAATAAAAGCTGGTTGCAAAAAGAAATCAAGAGAAACCAATATCCAGCAAAGCTTTCCCTTAATTTACTAGCCTATCCTTGTGTGTGTAAGGTACCCAAAACACTTTCAAAATGAGCTAAACGCTCCAAATGCTTCACTCACCCTTCTCCCCTATGTACACTGTATTCTAGGAGACGCATGAAATGACATGTAATTTTCCAAACACATTTCCATGTCTTTGCACTCGTCCTACCGCTCAAAAGTTACCTCTCCTCTGCCTGTGAAGACTCTTCCCATTCCTCCACCACCCTAACCCTCCCTGCCCCAGGCCTGCATCAGGTAGGACTGACCTGGATCACTGCAGGATTTCCCCTGCACAGTTCTATTATGGCAGCTTGTCACAACTTTTAGTCAAAGTATCCATTTTTCTTCCAGTAGACATAAGCATCCTAAGGTAAGGGACCAAGACTTATTTTGTGTTTATGTCCCAAGGACCTACTACAGTGCTTGGAACATAATAGGTGCTCATTGCAGGGTTTTCTGTTTTTTTTTTTTGCGATATGCGGGCCTCTCACTGTTGTGGCCTCTCCCATTGCGGAGCACAGGCTCCGGATGCGCAGGCTCAGCAGCCATGGCTCACGGGCCCAGCCGCTCCGCGGCATGTGGGATCTTCCCGGCCCGGGGCACGAACCCGCGTCCCCTGCATCGGCAGGCGGGCTCCCAACCGCTGCGCCGCCAGGGAAGCCCAACATTGCAGGTTTATTGAATGTGTGAAGGACTGTGTCTACATGTCTCTCAGGGTAAATACCTGAGGTTGTACGAAGAGCAACCACCTTCAGAAACAGGTATGCCGCTTGTTCCTGAAAGGGGGTCTGACAAGTGATAGAATCTTAGAAGGACAAAAATTCATCTTTATAAATTGCTTATTGATACTAGCTTCATAGTCTAAATCCTTATTTTCTGTTAATGTTGACTTTTTCCTTTCTTTTCCAAGTTTCTACCATCTGTCCTTGCTTCTGAAGCTTGTAGCACTACTTCCCATTAAAATGTAATTCCCATGTAACATTCTGGTTGCTCCCATCATATCAAATTAATGCCATGACACGTAAGCTGCTAGAAAAATATGGGTCATTATATGTTGCTGACAGTAACACTGAGAGTGACATTGAAGCAGCGACAGAGAACATCTTAAGTGATTTTTTTTATGCAAAATCAGAGAACTCTAGAGTTTGAAGTGTTCTTAGAGATCTAACCCTATTGTTTATACAAAAATGGAGATTGAGAATTTCCCATGATTCCTTAGCACAGTGGAAAATTGGTTAGCAAGCTCATCTCCTCCTTCAGGTGGGAGAAGCCTCTACAGTCAAACCTCTGAGACTCCCCAGCACCCAGTACAGTGTTAGATGCATAAGAAGCAGTTAATCAAATGTTTTAAAATGGGTGTACGTATGTCCCACTTATTAAATCCCTCAAAGCCAACATCGTTTGGTTCCCTAAAGGACCATTTGCCCAAGGTAACCTGGAAAGTCTTCGTTTTTCTTTGTGGCAGCTTCTGTGGTAGACTCAGCATCCACTCCCAGCCTCATTTCTCTTGCCCACCTTGTTTATAAAGCCCAGGGAAGCTTTTCTAGCCTCCCTGCACTGGAAGTGACCAGGTGACAGATTTGGCTTGTGCGATGTTAGCAGAAGCTGCAGGAATTTTCTATAAACATTTTGCTTTCCTGATGGAAGGGAAAGAGGAGGCAGGTGCTGTCCTTGCTCCTTTTCCTGTCTAGGGGGTGAATGTGCTGGCTACGCCGAAACCAGTCTTCCTGTGCCCACGAGGGAAAGGCCAAGAGAATCACAGAGATGTTGGCCCTAATATTGTTGAACTGCCAGACCATCACCAGCACCACCTACCTCCTGACTTCTTGTTATGTGAGAGAAACAAACCCCTCTTTGTTTAAGCCACTGAGTTTTTATTCCTTGCTCCTAAGTGCTTTTCTAATATTTGCTCTCTACCAGCCGCAGAACCTTCCAGAGTTCACTGCCCAAAATAGGAAGGACAGGTCCACATCTATCAAATAGGACAGAGGTGGACATTACCATAAATTCACTTTATAAGTTGAGTTTTGTAACAATTACTTGTCACCACGTTAATCTATAAGAAAAAAAAGGTTCCAATGAATATATAAAATTTGAAAACAAGGGAAACCAATGACAGTTATAATCTTATATCAGCCTCATCAATGTATTTTTTAATTGGTATATAGTTGCCGTACATTATATGTTACAGGTGTACAATATAGTGATTCACAGTTTTTAAAGGTTATACTCCATTTATAGTTATTATAAAATATTGGCTATATTCCCTGTGTTGTACATTATATCTCTGTAGCTTATTTATTTTATATGTAATCGTTTGTACCTCTTAGTGCCCTACCTCTCTCCCCTTCCCTCTCCCCACTGGTAACTACTAGTTTCTTCTCTATAACTGTGAGTCAGCTTCTTTTTTGTTATATTTAGTTTTTTTTTCTTTTTTTTTTACATCTTTATTGGAGTATAATTGCTTTACAATGGTGTGTGAGTTTCTGCTTCATAACAAAGTGGATCAGTCACACACACGCATATGTTCCCATACCCTTTCCCCCTCGCGTCTCCCTCCCTCCCACCCTCCCTATCCCACCCACCCGTCTAGGTGGTCACAAAGCACTGAGCTGATCTCCCCGTGCTATTAGTTTGTTGTATTTTTTAGATTCCACATATAAGTGATATCTTACAGTATTTGTCTTTGTCTATCTGACTTACTTCACTTAGCATAATACCCTCCAAATCCATCCATGCTGTCGCAAATGGCAAAATACTGCTCAGCCATTTTTTTTTATGACTGAGTAGTATTCCATTGTGTGTGTGTGTGTGTGTGTGTGTGTGTGTGTGTGTGTGTGTACCACATCCTCTTTATCCATTCATCTGTTGATGGACACTTAGGTTGCTTCCACATCTTAGCAATTTGTAAATAATTCTCATTCAATGTATTTTAAAAATTTGTTTTTGTTGCATAGTATTGAGAAAATCTTAATTCACACAAATAAATGGTTGCAAATATATCGGTTTTTCACCCTACAATTTCAGGTCCGAAAGTTTGAAAGAAGGCTATGAGGAGAATTTCCCTTCAAAGTGGAGTCAATAACAGCAGGTAAGACCTGCTCTCATTCCTTAACTGACAAACATCCAACCTGGAGGGAGGGAGTTGGTGAACAGCTTTTTCAACCAAGTTAATCTTCGCTGTTTGAAGGAAAATACGATGTAGTGAATGAGAGTCCAGATTCTGGAGGCAAACTTTGTGGGTTCAAGTCCTGGATTACCACTTGCTGGCTGAGTGCCTCTGTCTTGATTCTTCATCTGTAAAACGGGGCCCAATAATTGTACCAACCTAACAAGGTTCGTGGGTGGTTTAAATCAGTCAATACAGGTGAGACCTTAGAACAGTGCTGGATACCTCATAATAACAGCCGAAAGCAGTTATATCCGATGATGTCTCAGCTCCACCATTGCTTATCTCTGTCAGATATTTACTCAAAACTTTAAGATAGACACGTTTATTTTGCTTGGAACACTGAATATGTATTTTAGGTATAATGTCTTTGCTGACCAATTTTCTAGGATTAACCCAGAAGCTTTACCTTGCCGAGGTGAGCTTATTATCTTTAAAAGGAAGAGAGGAGCATTCACATTTTATAACAGGTGCTAAAACTATACGTAAGGTGACACAATCTCTGCACCACAACACCTGCCTAATTAGTTTATAAAAACTTATACCATGATCACACAGGGGCTGAGTAAAGGTATATTTCACCTGACAATTTCACAGGGCCCATGCATGGTATATTTGATACTCATGTGTATAATTTTATGTAAACAGACAGGGGAAGGCCTGCATTTAAATAATAATAATATAGAAAGAACCAGTACAGAGCTGCACATTCTGAATAAATGAGCATTTACAAAATATTTATGTTAGGAACTGTATACACAGAAGCACAATTTTTTTTTTTTTTTTTTTTTTTTTTTTTTTATGCGTTACGCGGGCCTCTCACTGTTGTGGCCTCTCCCGTTGCGGAGGACAGGCTCCGGACGCGCAGGCTCAGCGGCCATGGCTCACGGGCCCAGCCGCTCCGCGGCACGTGGGATCCTCCCAGACCGGGGCACGAACCCGCGTCCCCTGCATCGGCAGGCGGACTCTCAACCACTGCGCCACCAGGGAAGCCCCAGAAGCACAATTTAATGCCTGGGTTGTCTCCAGTAATAAGCATTTGGTGTGTGAAATACTTAACTGTGATCTTTTAATTGAGGAGTTTTAAATTGTAGAACACAATTCAAAATGAATTTGAATCAAACATTTGTAGGTTTCTAAAGCATCCCTGCATAACTGTAGGGGTCCATTGGTCAGAATTTTAAAAATCACCTAAAGTATCTCAAAAGTCTCTTCTAAAATTTGGAATTTGGGGTCATATAGGTTAATTCATGAGATCTTACCCGGCCCCTCCTATTTTGGTTGTTCATCCAGTTACACTGGCTCTTTATTCTCTATAAGCCGGGTCTAACTCAAAAATAGCAAAAGATCTTACTTTAAGACATTCCATAGAAGGAGTTCCAGGGCAAGGGACTCATGTTAATTAGGATACTTTTGCCAGCAAGTCACTGTCAACTCAATTCAAAATGGCTTAAACCATGAAGGCATTTGCTATCTCATATCACACAGGATTTAAAAGGAGGGCAGCTCCTTGGTTAATTCAATATTTCAACGACCTCATCAAAGACCTAGGGTTTTTCTGTACTTTCTGCTCAGCCATCTTCCCTTGTGGCCACAAGATGGCTGCTACCGCTCCAAGGATCAGATCTGTGTGCAACCATGTTCAGAGGTAGACAAGAGACCTCTGTACTCTTTGTAGTTCTTTAAAAGGCTAAAAATCTTTCCCAGAAGAGTTACCCTCCAATCTTGTTAACCAGAATTGAGTTACATGTTCCTCCTTTTTATTTTTTTAAGATTTATTTATTTATCTATCTATCTATCTATTTATTTATTTATGGCTGTGTCGTGTCGGGTCTTAGTTGTGGCACGCAGGATCTTCCTTGAGGCTTGCGGGATCTTTTGTTGCAGCTTGCAGGCTTCTCTCTAGTTGTGGCATGTGGGTTTTCTCTTCTCTAGTTGTGGCACGCAGGCTCCAGGGCGCGTGGGCTCTGTAGTTTGCAGCACGCAGACTCTCTTAGTTGAGGTGTGCGAGCTCAGTTGTTGTGGTGCGAGGGCTTAGTTGCCCCGCCCCCCAACCCCAGCATGTGGGACCTTAGTTCCCCGACCAGGGATCGAACCCGAGTCCCCTGCATTGGAAGGCAGATTCTTTACCACTCAACCAGCAGGGAAGTCCCACATGTTCCTTCTTAAGCCAGTTCCTAGCAAGGGGAATAAAATTACCATAATTGGTGAGATTATCAAGATTGATGTGCTGGGCCTGGGAATAGGGCCAAGTTCAGGAAAGTCCATGACCACCCTGAGGAAAAACAGACAAACTGGGATTCTGGGTGGGAAACCAAGAATGTCTGTTAAAGAGGCTGGGCTGGAGGCTAGCATTCTAAAGAGGACCAGAAACGTCATTTCTTGCCTGTCTACCTTCTCCCTTCCCCAGGCTGGGTGGTAAATGGGAGGAAAAGACACAGGGAACAGTTAGGACAAGAGAGAGCTAGGCTGTGTCTACACAGAGCCCAATGCCAAATATTGGAATAATTATAAAGGGCTTAGTTTGGACTAAGTTTGCACTGGAGTGGATGGGGGTACGTGTTGGATGCAAAAGTGTTCAGCAATACAGTTTTTCTTTTTATGATGTGCTGTTTAATGTTTCGTGTATCATGAAAACTTTCATGAATCTGCTCAAACTGTGACCTCTCCCCCCCGAGAAAAAAGAGCAAACATGCCCTCTTATGCAAATTCTGCAAATAATTTTAGGAGATTCACTGATGCCCTGTCACTCATTCATGAACTCTAAGTTATAGCCTCATAATAACCTCGATTGGTATAGTGGAAAAAAAAAATTATGTGTGAGGGAATAAGCAAAACAAAACAGCAAAATCAGGAAGTCTGATGGACATTTGTTAGCTGCGTGACCTTATTTGAATCTTTAAGACCTTGATTTTACCTCTATAAAATGGAACTAGCAGAGTTATTTCAAGAACCAAGTGGACAATGTATGAGATTGTTTTAAATTACGCAGCACTTTACAAATGTTGGCTTAAAAACTCAAATTTCAGTAAATACAGTGTGATGGCTCTTACTTCCCAATTTAATTTACTGAATTCAAAACAGTGCACCCCATGAGGACAGGCCTGAAAGTAGGCTTTGTGGTTTCAGGGAGCAGAAGATTCCTTCTCCATAAGCAAATGTCCTCCTCAAGCTCATGGATGAGCCCTGTACCTTTTTTTCAGCAGCTGTTTTGAAAAAAGGCACCAACTGAAATACCCCTAACCCATCAACAAGCACTATTCCCAGTAGGTGAAGTCGGGACATGCCAATGTAGCTGAAAGACCAGGACAGTCTTCCAGTTGCTCCTTCCTCTGCTTGTCCCAGGCGAGCACCCACCCCTGGGACTATCCCAGGCCATGATTGGTCCCCTCTGTGAATCTGCTCCAAGTCCCTCAGACCCTTCAAGACAGGAATGCCAGCTCCTGTTCCCTCACTGTGGTACCCATGTCTCACTCTTCACCTTATACGCCTTCCCATCATTCCCAAATTTCTTTCAGTGTAAAAGGCCCAGGTTCCTTTCTTGTTTCTCAGATTTTCATAGCATTCTTTCCTTGTCATGCCATACTGCCCTGGCAGCTGTCCCTTTACCACTGGATAGCAAAATGTCCAGTAGAGTTTCCCAAGGGATCCATCAACAAAGAGTTACAGAAGGTGGCAAACTGTCCAAGGTGCTGAGGTCCCAGGTGGACAGACCTGGCTCCTGTCTCCATAGAGTAGGCAGTCAGTGCATGGACTCTCCCCTGCCTCTCCCAATGCAAGCAGACAGCTGACTGTGCAGGACCTCCAGATTCGCAGCGCCTTGGGAGGAGAGGGAAAAGTAGGATCTGTAGCAAATGGGCACCTTTCCCTCCTCTCATCCGATTGCATCCTGACTTAACGAACAATCCCAGAATGCACTGACTTCCTAGCTTGTGGTTACATGAATGCAAAGTTTATGATCTTAGCAACCATGTTCATCTTCAGAACCATTTTCGTGACAATGCACAGTCTTTGCAGACAATGATCTGATCCTTCACTCCATGGCCCTCTTCCCTTCCCTCTCCCTGTCTTGTTTTTGCACCAGATCTGGGAGAAGCTGAAAGTGTTTAATTCCCTACACCATTCTCCTGGCCTTAACTTACAAGGGAGCTTCTGATTATTGCTTTGTCTGTCCTTCTCTATAGATAGCGTGCTTCACATTGTTTGGTCCTGCTGGGGCTACACGGAACTTTCTTTTTTCCATCTCTGCTTCATTTGTGTGCATTTTGATTTAATGTGTCTAACAAAAACATCACTCCAACTTTCAGTTTGTGATGACCCTATGAATTTTCCCAGTTTTTCTTCTTTCTTTCCCCTCCCCTCTCGATTTCGAGGACGTTCTCAGATTTTCTTAGTCCTGAGGTGTAAGTATAGGAGAAGGAGCATTGCTTTAGGGTCACTGAAGCCTTTGTATGTTCAGGTCCCACTGCCAGCTATGATGCTAAGTTAACCTTTATGAATAGGTGGTGGGAATAAAAGAATCTCTCTTTCCTCTCTTAGAGGGATGTCTTGAGGATAAAATGAGGATGGGTAAAAGAAAGTACCAAAAACTAGTATAAAAACCATATTAATTTCCACGTATTCAGAATTACTCTGTACCAGTCACCAGGCTGAGCTCTTGATATGCTACTGTGTTTCATCCTTATGACGATGCCGTGATGGGTAGTGTCATTACTATCCGTGTTTACTTGTGAGTAACTTGAGGCTTAGAGCTGTTAAGTAACTGGTCCCGAGATCACAGAGCATGTAAAAAGGGAAGAGCCAAGATTTGAATCAAGTCTGTCTGGCACCAGACTGTGGCTCGTAACCACTGTACCATCCTGACACCGTATGAACCAGAGGTACCATCATTCAGCTGGATGCTGGTCATGTCTGTGTAATTCCACTCCAAGAAATCAAGTGAGTCGGAGACAGTGGAAGTCCCAGCATACTCTGTGAGTAGTTATTCATGGTATGGTGGGCTGGAGAGGAATCCCCCACCAAAATTTTGCTTGAGTTTCTAGAATCAAAATTCACACCATTGACCAAGGGGCAGCATGGTGTCGGGGTCATTAGCGTCGTTGTCTGCAGTTAAAGGGACCAAACTGTGACTTTGGGCAAGTCAGTCTCGCTGGCCCCCTAGATACTCACTGGGAAGAGGAGGATCTTGGATAAGAAAATCGTTAAGGTCTCTGTAAATCACTAGCTAACATTTATTAAGTGCTTACTGATTGCCAGGGCTTTTGCTAAGTGCTTGATGTTCAATCTTACATGATTCTCACAACCACCCTAAGAGGTATTGCTATTGATATTATTCCCTTTTTAGAGGTGAAGAAACTGAGGCACAAGGGAGTTTGCCCCAAGTCACATAAAGAGGGGAAAGAGCTGAGAACCCACACACTCAACCATTCAGCTCTCTTTCCTCTCTAACTGTTAGGAATTATATTATTAATTGCCTTGGATAGATGGGCAGTCACATTTCATCACTTCTTTATAGCCTGACCCAGCTTCTTCCTACTCTCGATAAAATATAGTGTATGTTTTTAAATACCCCATCACACTGCCTAGGACATAGTAGGTGATCAATAAAAATTCGCTTACCTGATTTTTTGTCATTAAAATAATTGTGTTAAAAAGAGACAGGCAAACAAACAAGCATAAACCGAGAAGTAGAGAATAATGAGGCTGTATAACTGAGAGAAATGATCTGACTCAGACCTCCTAATATGTGCTGTCTTACGAGAGCATAATCCAAAGATAAAACCCAATATGAGTCCACACAATTCTTATCTGCACGAAACAACCACCACCAAAAAAAATTATCTCGGTTGCAGAAACTTGATTATTGACTTTGGCAGTCCTTTCTCCGCATCTTTGTGCCAATAAAGTTATTAGAATTGAATTGAGAGAGGCAGACGCACAAGAAGAGCTGAGACAAGATTCTGAGCAGTTGAAATCAACGACCCGAGGAGCTGATCCCCTGCCAACGGCTACACCAGCTCCCGGGAGGAATCCACCACTCTGGCCAGCGGTCCGGCACTGCAGAAGCTGCAAGTCAGGTTTCTGGAGGGGACTCCCAGGTGGCTGGGGACCAACTGGTGTAGGAAGGAGGAAAAAGGGGGCCCTTCCCATTACCAAGGGCCAGACAGGCCAGGACCCACCAGGTTGAGAACAGCGAGGCTTTTCTAAATTCACTGTGCTCCCCAGGCTGTGGAAAGAGAAGAGGAGGCAGAGGAGGAGGGTGGGAGAGAACACAGTGTTATTCACAATCTGTCGGTGACAGGAAGAAAGAGTGGCTTAATAACCCATAGCCAGATTAATGGAATATTCCTTCTCTCCCCTGGCAGAGCTGGTCCTCTGGTGCTATCACCCATAAAATTGATGGCCACCCAAGGAGACATGGAGCTAATTAACAAATCTGCCCCCAAGTGTGCCAAAACCCTTTCCACTAGAACTGCAAAGAGAGCGACTCTTTAGATACCAGCTTAAATGAGGAAACCACTAGTATTCTCTGGAAGCCACCATGACCACTTGGCATCCCTTCTAGCCACTTCCTCCTTCTCAGTCAGCTGCCTCCCCACCTCTCCTAGGTTGGCCCCAAACATCTTCCTTCCACTCACCTTCTCTATCATCCACCCAACCATGAAGCATCAGAGCACCATGTAAAGTTTGTGTCCGACTCTCTGAGAATGATTGCACCTTTGTGAATCTCTACGAAGATCCAAGCAAGGGTATTGGCTTTTGATTGGTTGAATTGTGTATATATTTGCTTCTCTGTGAACGTATTTTCTACAATAACAATAACAGTAGCTTTCAGAATAATAACAAGTATTGAGTACTTGCTTGCTATGTGTCAGGCACTCTTTTAAACACTTAGGGAATCTGTGTAACCTGCAAGGGACAGAGTAGGAGTACTGACACAGGAGGTTCTCCCACAATCCTGTACTGCAGCACAAAGTCCAAAGCTTCACCCACTTGCGCAGAGTTTTCAATCAACTTACAAACTTCCAATCAGATTAATAGTTCCACTGTCTTAATCATGAACAGATATCCCAATACTACTATCTGAGGAGAGCTAATAATGTGGACAATAAACACCAAGACAAACAACAATTAAAAATAAAAGTAGTGTATGGGTGGGGATTTCCCTGGTGGTCCAGTGGTTAAGACTTCACCTTCCAGTGCAGGGGGTGAGGGTTTGATCCCTTGTCAGGGAACCAATATTCCACATGCCTTGGGACCAAAAAACCAAAACATAAAGCAGAAGCACTATTGCAACAAACTCAATGAAGACTTAAAAAAAAAAAGTAGTGTGTGGGGGAACTGAGAACATGCAAGGAGAGGAGAATTAAAGTTTATATAAATTACCTCTTTACAGAGATAAGAGAACATATTGCATCCAAGAAAAAAGAACAGGGTGAAACAAAAAAGGAACATTCAGAGGCCAAAAAGGAATTACTGGAAATTAAAAACAGCAGAAATAAAAAACTCAATAGTTAGTCTCTCAGGAAGTAGAGTAAAAAATCAAAAGGATTTTTAAAAATTGGAAAGAAAAGAAAGCAAAATTAGAAGGCTAGTCCAATACATAAATAATAGGAGTTCTAGAGAGAGAACAAGAAAAAACAAAATGGAAAGAAGATATTCACAAATGAAATGACTCCCCCATATTTCCCAGAGATAAAAAAAGACAAAAGTTTCCTGCTTAAAGCAATGCATCAAATACCCGACACGTTGGATAATAATAGATCCATATTAAGGTACCTCACTGGACATCTTCAAAAAATTGGAGGAAATAGAGTCTACGAGATTCTAGAGAAAGAAAAAAGTCACATACAAAGAATCAGAAGTGAGAATGGCTTTGGACTTTGCAATAGCATCAGTGGAAACAAAGAAGATGAGGCAATGCATTCAAAATTCTGAAAGGAAATGCTCTCCAAACTAGAGTTCTATACCCAGCCAAATTATCCAAAAAGTACAAAGATAGAATAAAGACACCTTCAGACACGCAACGTCTCAAAAAATGTATTTCCCTTGCAACCTTACATGAGAAAGGGAAAGATATAACAGGAGCAGAAGTTTCAGCACAGGAGAGAAGTAAAAGTATTTCTAGGAGGATGGTACAAAAAAATCCCAGAATACATATTGTTAGAGGCAGAATATACATAGCAGTCATTTTTCTCTGACAGTTTTCCTGTAGAAAGGCCTCAGAAGCCTATGTGCTCAAGAAATAGTAAAGGGGTCTAGAGGGAATATGGGATGAAAACTCTGCCACAATAACCAGTAGTATCTGCTAAGCCTATAGTTGGCATGAAGCTCTTCAGCAGCTTGAAGTGTGAATAGGAATTCAGCTTTTAAATGTTCACTTCCCACTCTCTCCCAAATGATGTTCAGCTAAGGATGCTCTAACTTGGATTCCAAGATCACACTGGCACACTCAGCTGCTGTTTCCAAAGTAGGTCCTTTGTGCTGGCATAGTGGGTCCCGGGAGCAAAGCTTCTGTCCTTGGTTGCTCACTGTGCCAGAATCAGCACTCCTGTGGCAGCCATCTAGGCCTAGCGTTGAGTTTAGTGAGTTACTCTTGGGGATCCTTGGGCCCTTTACTGCCAGCTAACACCATTTGGAACCATCTCGATAATTGGAAAGATTATAAGCATGTCAGGGTCTAGGACTTCTAGGTTCCCAGAGGTTCCTTGACTTCAAGCAAGGAAGTTTCTCCCTAGGGGTTTTTAAAGGAGTAGACTTTGTCAAACTCAGTAAAGTTCTTGTCATTTCTCTTCCCCTCTAGATAATGGGCGCCTATGAAGCTTACATTGAGGGAACACTCAAGTGACTTGAAAACAAAGGTCTGCCCTCAGGGGACTTGCTGTCTCCACTCAGACAGATAACTGACCTATCAAATGACAGTTTCTTTTGCTAAACTTCCACCGAAGTTGGTACGGCTCTGCTCTCATAGAAAAGCTTTCGATGAAGTATGAGGCTTGCTAACTTTCTCCTCTGCATTAAGTTCTTTGTATCCAAGACTTCTTCTAGACCAAGTTCTTTGAGGGCAGAATCCATAACAGAGGATTCTTTATATCCCCCGCCCCACAACCCCCAGCGACTAGTACGGTGCCTAGCACAGAGTAGCTGCTCAGTATATATTTACAGAGTGAACAAATGAAAAAATAATTGAATTAACGCTGTCTCTTGAGACATCCAGGATGCATACGTCATGTTAGGATCAGGCGGTTCTGCCAGCTCCCAGAAAAATCAGATCCATAATGGAGTATTAAAATAAAATCTTATGGATCTGAATGTGAGGCAAGAAAGCTTTTTTTAAATTAGTGACAATAGTACATTATATAAATTAATTATATAGAAATGCACTTATTTTATATTCAAGAACTTACCTCAATTCAAACTAGACCAACCAGGGGTTCTATGATAGAAGTCTTAGTGGATAGGGAAGTGATCTGTTATTTACACAGTAATTGTTAACATATCAATAGATACTTCTGGAGTGTTGATGGTTCTTAAAAGCGGTTGTTCTTTTCCATGTTTTAAGCATTCCTCATTGAATTGCATTTTATTTAAAAATACTATAGGGCCAGAGCACTCATACACTGCAAGGGAATATAAATTGGCACAAACACTTTGGCAGCATCTACTAAAGCTGAACAAATATCAACCTATTACCCTTCAGTACCATTCTTGGACATACACCCAACAGAATGAGTGCTATGACCCCAATGTATGTAGCCAAGAACGTTCATGGCAGCACTATTTCTAATAGCCCCAGGCTGGAAGAAGCCCTAGCATCTATCAACAGATAGAAAAACTGTGGTATATATTTACACAATAGACTACTTCACAGATAAAAAAAAAAAAGAACTTAAACCATTGCACACAACAAAAGACATATTGTTGAGAGAAAGAAATTAGATAACGAAGAACATACACCAAGTGATCCTATTTATAAGAAGACCAAGAACAGGCAAAACTATATAGCAGTAGAGGTCAGAATGATGGTTACTTCGATGTGGGATACTGTCTGGGTGGGACCATGAGAGCCTTCAAGTGTGCTGAAAATATTTGTATGTTGGAATAGTGGTTTCATGGGTTTATACGTATGTAAGAATTCATCAAGCTGTACTATCTTTGTGTCCAGTAATTTACTGTATGTAAGTTATGCCTTAATTTAAAAAATACTATGAAACTCAGTTCTATTAAAAAATAAAAGCTCCATGGATTACAACAAAAATGTTAAAGACAGAGTTCCTGCCCTGAAAGAGATACAAAATTAGTTACAGAAGATAAAGATATACACTCAAATAACCATAATGCAAAGCAGTGTCTGAAGATGGATGAGTGATCCAAATGGATGTCATAGGGTTGCAGAGAAGGAATGGAACAGGGAGGGAAAATTGACACATGAGAGCTGAGCTCCACTCTGAGCATCTTCCGCATGCTTGCTCCATCAATTTTCTCTCCCTCTTAAATCTCCTTAACAGTCTGTTTCTGATTATGTTCAAGTCTCCTCTACTGAACTTTCCTCCTTGGTTCATCCTCCAAGCTCTCTCCTTCCCTTCCTAGCTGCATTTCTGGGTGGAATAGTCTACCTGCTGTCACCACTTCCTGCCTTTCATTCACTCCTTGACCCACACTGCCTTCTGGCTTCTCCTCGCATCTCCCACAGAATCTTCTTCCACCTGGTCAGCAATAAGGACCCAGGTCCTTATTGCCAGGTCTAATGGCTTCTCTTCAGTCTTTATATTCCTTGACCTCTTCGTCATTTGACACATCATTTGACACTTCCCCTTTCTTCAAAAATCACCCTTCCTTTGTTGTCTGAGAAGCCTGTCTCTTCCCACCTCTTTGCTTGCTCTCCTTGGGGAGTTCACTTCCCTCTGCCCTCAGCGTTCTCTGGCGCAGCACCCTCGGTTGACTCCTCTGGCCACGTTTGGACTCTCCCTTGGCAAACTTTCATCTCCACCTGCTGATGCCCCTGGGACCGGGGATCTCTAGACCACATCTCTCTCTGGGACTTGGATCTCTATATACACCAGCTGACGGGTATCTCAGTTTGACTGCCTCATACAGAAAGCAAGTGCAGCATATCGAACTTAATCGTTATCTTCTCCGTCACATTCTTCCCTTAGCATTCAGTTACCATTCAATGATACCTCCGTCCACTCAAAGAAATCATGAAGTCGTTCGCAAATGCCCCCTTTCTCTCCCTCCCCCTTATGCCCGTTGATCTTACCTTTGGCCCAGCCTCAGGGCTTTGTTTCGGTCCCCAGTCATTGCTCTCCTGCAAATCACCTTACTCCCGTCATTGTTTCTAGCTTCATCCTCATCTAGGTCATCCCATGATCTCCCTACGGTTAGAATCTGATTATACACTTCCCAGCTTCCCTTCAAAAATCAGCGCCCCGCTCCTTAGCCTGGACCACCACCTTCAGGGTCTTCTATCCAGAATCCCCTCCTTCCCATTTGTCTCAGGTGGCCTGAGCTCCACCCGTAGTGACTTTGAGCATTTCAAATGTTGCACACTCTCCTGTCTGCGTGAATCCCTCTTCCCCTTCTCACATTCACCAGGGAACCCCTGGCAGTCCTTCGAATCCTGACTCCTGCAGATAGAGATGGATGGACCCCCTGTTCTTCCTGTTCCCATAACACCCACAATACGCGAGCCGTTTCCCTGTTTTCCCCACTGGCTAACCTCTCAGAAGACAGATATTTTTATGTCTTATTCATCTTTGTATTCAAAGCACATGGCTCAGTGTTAGTTCTCAAGATATTTGTTGCATAAATAAGTAAACGTTCAGTCCTCAGGTATACAGACTTTTTTGCCTCAAAGATACATAGCTCAGCAACTGCATTTCTAGCGTCGTCACTGTTTCTATTTCTGAATCTAATTGCTATGGCACAGAACCGTTCAGGGCAGAAACTGCAGTAAGTGGAATGGTCCAGCAACTCACTTCCAATGCGAACGCTCCATGCTCTTTTGAAATTGCTGCAGTCTTAAAAGGGTGTAGGCCTTTGGGATTTTAGACAAGAAAAGAAATCAGAGTGAGGTATGCTGCCTGGGAGATTCTTATGCCACTGTTGTAAGTCCCCTCTCTCCAGGATTGCTACCCCCTTTCTCCCCCAGTTCAGAAGAATGACACTGAAAAATCACAAATCTAAGAAATCTAGGACATTCTCACGGGCATAGGAATTGCTGCACGGACCAGAACCCAAGGCCCAAGGGGACAGAGTTCTCCTTCTTTAAGTCCTGCCAAATGCTGGATGTCCTTCCTGGTGGCAAGGTCAGGGGACAACCCACGCAGAGATCAGCCAACCATGAATTTGCCTGAAACTTCGTTTGATGTACTTTCTATGCGTACACTCAGCTCCCTCTTGGGTAATGAATTCTGTGAGTTTATTACTTGCTGGAAATGAAATACATTCCTTTCACGTAACCTAAAAGTCCTCTTGCTCCAATGTCACCAATCCCTTCCTGGACCTACGCTGCTGGGATTGGGTGAACAAGGACTTGCTCCCAAGTCCTGTGCGTCCCTGGGGACTTTATGGACCTCTCAGCAGCCCCTCTCAGCCTTCCACTTTCCAGACTGAAGGAAATATATAATGTCTGGACGAAGGCCCTGAACATAATAAATATCGAACGATGATTATGGAGCTGAGTGATAAGAGCTGCCTTTAAATGGGGATTCAAATTCTTGCCACGAATCTGAGATGTGAGAATTAACCATTGCCAAACGGAGTCGAGATCAAACGAATGAGAGGGCTGAGGTCCCGCTTGGTGTAGGGCAAGGTTCATTGTTCCCAGACCTTCCCCCAGCTGTTTCCCTTTCTAAGCAAAAACAGTCCCTTCGTGTGTGTGGCAGCCAGCATTTGTGAGATGGCTGGGCACTGCTGAACCTTTCTGAGGATGGTACTCTTGCTTAGGGATGATTGCTCTCCCATTAGGAGGAGGAAGGAGAGAAGGAAGAGCTGAGAGAGAAAGAGGAAACCTACTAAATGCCCAGTTCCTACTTTATGCCAGGCCATGTTCTAGGTGGTTTGCATAGGTCATGTCCCTCAGCCTTTACCATGATCCTATGAAGGGGACCGGGCTCCGTATTGTACAGATGAGGAAAGGAAGGCTTCAGGAGGCTGGGGAACCTGTCCAGGTTGCTAGAAGCAGTAGGTCTAGACTTCAAAGCCAGGCCTGTTGGAGCCCAGAGCCGTTTGTGTTAATGGTACTGCCCTAGGCCCCCTACCTAGAGGACTGTGCGGCCCGATGTGACCCCTGCCCCCACAGAGGCACGGCTTTTGCCCCTGCTCAGGGCAACAGCCCAGTTCCCCTTCTTGCCTTTTCCATCTTCTGCAGACTTTTATGGCCGGAGCCCACCCAGGCCTGCAGATGCTCCATGAGCCGGCCGGGTGCCCCCCCCACTTTCTTTTTCCTCCTCTTATCTCCTCGCAGGAAGCACAGGAACAAGATGGCAGCAGTGACTCACTGCTAGAAGAATACAGTCCTGAGTGGGGGCAGCCTGAGTGGCGTAGCTGGATTCTCTAACAATGGAAGAATGTCCCCTGAGCTTCTGAGGGTCATTACCATTCACTGCTATAAAACAAAAGCAGAGAAAGGACAGCAGCCAGCAGTGGGGGTGGGAGTGCAGGCCGAAGAGAACAGGAATAGAGACCACAGAACTTTCCAGGGTGAAAAGGGACGAATAAAGGGGATTGGAGACTTTTCTTTGCCTATAATTTGAGCTGTTGGTAATGATAGACAAATCCCAGGTGTTTGTTTAATTTTTACTGAAGTATAGTTAATTTACAATGTTGTGTTAATTTCCGCTGTACAGCAAAGTGATTCACTTATACATATATATACATTCTTTTTCGTATTCTTTTCCATTGTGGTTTATCACAGGATACTGAATATAGTTCTCTGTGCTATGCAGTAGGACCTTGTGGTTTATCCATTCTATACGTAATAGCTTACACCTGCTAACCCCAAACTCCCACTCCATCCCTCCCCCAACCCAAGTGTTTCTTATTTAGCAGATTAACCTGGCCTTAACACATGATGAATGGCCTCCACATTATAGGCCAGGCATGTGGAAGCCCCCAAGTTTCAATGGTTTAACTTGTGAAATGTATGAGGAAGTCTGCCCAAGGACAGCCTTTATAAGGCTGCTGGGTCCTGACCCCAGGTGGCTTCATGCTTCTGCTAAGTAACAGATGAGGTTTGTCCCTCTGCTTCCTCTTCCCCTTCCTCCAGGCTCACCCAGGGCCTGACCATCGGGCTCCCCCCACAGACTGCTGTCCAGACAGCTCTGCCAGCCTGTGTTCCTGCACCAGGCCTCAGGGGTGCCCACCCTGCCCCTGGGTGATATGGCAGAAGCATGACCAGATTCTAAGATGGGGGAAGGAGCCTCAGGTGGGTAGGCCAGAGGATGAGGCCTGAGACTTTGATTGGAAGGGCAGCAAATGCCTCAAAGGGTACCATCATTCTTGAATGTTTCACTGTTTGACCACTGCTATGGACTGAATTTATCCCCCCCACCCCCAAATTCATATGTTGAAGTCCTAACCCCCCAGTGTGACTGTGTTTGGAGATAGTGCCTATAAGGAGGTATTTAGCATTCAATGAGGCCATGAGGGTGGAGCCCTCATCTGTTAGGATCAGTGCCCTGAGAACAAGAGTTACCAGACAACTTGCTTCCCCTCTCTCTGCCACGCGAAGACACAGCAAGGAGGTAGCCCTGTCTGCAAGCTGGGAAGAGAGCTCTCACCAGAAACTGAATTGGCTGGCATCTTGGTCTTGGACTTCCAGCCTCTAGAACTGTGAGAAGTAAATGTCTGCTGTTTAAGCTACCCAGACTGTTGTATTTGTTACGGCAGCTGGTGCTGACTAATACAATCACTAAGGTGTCATTGGCTAGCTGAGCAGGCTAACCCTCAGTTTCCCTCTGCTTCTGGCAATGAATTTTCACTCCAGTGTAAGTAACCATCGTGTTACAATATCACCTTGTAAAAGTGATCGCAAAGGTGCCACTCATGGAGAATTTGCTCATGGGAGGAAATCCTCTGCCTCGTCCCTCCCAGACCGTGCCTCTGGTGAAGCCTGGAAGCCCAGGTTGGGCTGCAGCAGACAAGTCGCTGCCCTGGGGGGAAAAGGGGTGCCCTGGAAACTGCTGACATTCTGGCCGTGGCAGTAGCATCCCCTGGGACTCTGGCCCTGTCTCACTGCACCCCACTGTCCAGGCTGGTATTGTGCCAGCACTAGGGCGCTGACAGTGCCCCCCAGACAGCCAACTCATGGGCCACCAACTTTGTGTCCCTCTCTGGAAGATCCTGAAAGCTAAGGCAACTCACAAGGATTCCAAGTTTCCTAAGAAAATGCAGTTTTATCCAGGCCTTAAGGAACTCAATGGATGAAAAAGCTAGCTTTCCAAACTGGGTGTGATTTATAAAAATACTCTCAACTGAAGTCCTTTCAACTAGGCCTTCCTTCCTAACAAAAATACAAGGCTTCAAATTTTTTGTATTTTTACTTGAATTCCTCAAACACATTCATCTTCTGTGAAGCAAAGGTACACGTGGATTTGAAATAAGTATCGGAGTTGATTTCGGGAGGAGGAGTCTGCCTTGAGCCCCAGGAATGGCTGGTTAGGCCCCAGGGCAACTACCCGGAGAGAATGAGGGAAGGGTGGGGGTTGGGGAGGGTGGGGCACACAGGGAGCCTGACGTTCACCCTTTCGATTTCGTGGTTCTAGCGAGGTAACCCCTCGGTAACCTTCCGATGTCACTTGAGCCCCATGTCTCCAATTCCAGCAGGAACCATAAGTGTTTCTGACCACTCGGCAACGCTGAGGCCTTTCCCCAGCTTCTGCTCTTGGCCATTAACGTGCTAACCTGAGACCCTGATACTGCACTCCCATCGCCCTGTGGCCCAGAGGCACCACGCGACCCACCCAGATGTGTTCTGCTCACCTTCTCATCACAGAAGCACACTTGCAGAGACCCTCCCTCGGCCTCCGTGAGAGTGTTGTGTGAACTGGCACTTGGAACCCTGCCATTTTCTCCTTGGATCCCAGACACGAATAAGAATAAAGTCTGCTTCCACGCCTAGGACGTTTCTGAGCTCCAGTGCCCACAACATTTCTTGGGACTGAGAATGCAAGTCTGTCATAATGGTATTTGCAGAGCCAGAGACTGTATTTAAGGCTTCAAGAGGATGCTTATTATAACCCTGTCTTGGACTGTCATGCCAAAAACACTACATGAAGAGTCTTTTTCAAGGAAATTTGCCAGGGAAAGCAGAATGCATCTGATCACAGAGGAATTGTTTTGGGTTGGTTTCAAGCTGTAGAGTCTGGGGGAGAAAGAAGTTTTCCTGGAGGCTGCCCTGGGGAAGAGGAGTCCACACAGAGCTGTGCGTTGTGTGACTCAAGGGGCTGCCATCCAGAGAAATTACGATGGGAATGGTACCCCCTTGGAGTGAACACTTGGCGGCCCTGATGCCACCCACAGGAAGTGGGCAACTGTGGAAGACCCTGAAACCTGAATTCAAGATTAATGACAGGGGAAACAGGTGCTTCAGGGGATAGCCGAGTGTTCTGAGCTCTTCCCAGGGGGAGAGCAATGAGGCAATCAGGCAGACACCCAAGCCTGGTACATACAGCTCCCAAAGGAATCATGTTGGCGTGGGAGGAACAGAGGCACTTTCACTCCAGTGAAGTTCCCATTTTCTAAAACCACTTTTAAACCCATTTTCATGACTCAGTGGTCAAAAGTTGTCCTGCCATTTTGAATTTCTCCTTTTAAAAGAACTCAGAATGCAATTTGAGAAATTGCATTCCACATCACTAGTATCACTGTTAGTATTAATTGCCACATTTAAAAGTACTTAGACCGCTGTATCTTTTCCTCTTTTATCTGCTGTTACTTTGCCTGTGGGGAGGGAAGGTAGTGACGTGCACACAGTCCTTTCTAGGAGGACTGTTCTGGAAGTGGTATAGGGATGGGTGGGGGAGAACCAGCAACAGGGAGACTGCTTGGTCAGCGAACATTTATTGGACACTTGCTATGTGTCAGCTGTATAAGGATGGTTTTGGCTTCTGTGTCGTTTTAGAGTCCTCCATGAAGCAGACACCAAAACAGAATGTGATGTGCAAGAAACTTACTGGGGGAAATGCTAACGAAAGCTAAAGGACGAAAGAGCAGGGGCAGGTGGGGAGAGTCTTCGGACTTGATGCACGTCTGACACCTGTGAAAGGAGAGCAGGAAGGAAGAGCATCAGACGCCATGCAGGTCCGAGAAGGTCTCAGCCAGGCCGACAGGGAGCTTCCCAAGCCAAGGCTGCCAGTTGGAGGAGCCCCTTTTGGGGCAGGAACAGACCAGCCCCAGTACCTGCAGTGTACTCACTGGCTGAGGACAGACTGGAAGAAACGGGGACGCCACGGTGGATATAAAAGGCAGCAGCTGGAGGCTGCCGGCCAGTTACATTTCCGACAGCAGGAGCTTTGGAAGGAGATCTGAGTGGAGCACCTCCATGGCCGACACAGCCTTCCAGGAGCTCTCAGTTTAGGCAGGTAAATGTAGGCATCACAGCTATAGTCCAAGCCCGCACACTAGCCCTTTGGGGTTAGATGTCTGTTCCACGTTTGGTCAGCCACAGCCTGGGTTGTAGGCAAAACCCACGGTGTGGAGCTTGCCCGCTTAGCTGGGGAGGGCTGTGACGCATAGGTGGGCACCACCCGCAGTCCCAGGCCAGCAGGGAGATGGTTGATGTAACACAGTTAGGTACAAGATGCAGTGGCAGGAAGGTGGAAAACCAACTGCTTATGAAGGAGAGGCGAGAGACAGGTTCAGGCTGCAGGGATGTGGCAGTTGGGTTTTAGGGCATGACTAGAATTTATCACGTATGCAGGAGGAGGTGCAGTGGAATCTGTCTCACTGAAACCTGGATTCACATCCTGGCTCAGCCACTTACCAGCTGTGTGACCTTGGGTAAGTCTCTTAACCTCTTTGAAGCCTCAGTTTCTTCATCTGTAAAATGGAGATAACAGTTGCACCAATTTTACAGAATTGTTACGTTGATGCGCGTGAGTTCGTTAGCAGAGTACCTGACCTACGGAATGTGATCAATAAATAGTAACAGTGTCGTTACCATTGGTCACGATGTCGTCAGTATTTCTGACATCCTGGACGGTGGGAACAGCTTGCCCAAAGGTGGGAGAGGATGAAGGGCAGCCAGTCCAGGGAGTCGGTGGTTCTCTGTGGCTGGGTCATCTGGCGAAGGCAAGGTTGGTAGAAAACAAGGTTGGGGAAATGGGCCCATCAGGTGAAAAGCCTCGTGAGCCGTGTAAGATATTTCAGGTCTCACACCAGCTGATGAGATGCTATGAGAGGACGTTACACAGGTAGGGAAAGGATCAGATTTGCATGTTTAAGATTCCTTTCTGGCAGCAGGGCATTCGGTGGATTAGAGGGAGACGAGACTGGAGGGGGGAGGTGGGTTATGAGGCTCTTTTAAAAAATAATTAATTAATTTTTATTTTTTTGGCTGTGTTGGGTCTTTGTTGCTGCGTGTGGGCTTTCTCTAGTTGCGGCAAGCGGGGGCTACTCTTTGTTGCGGTGCGCGGGCTTCTCACTGTCGTGGTTTCTCTTGTTGCGGAGCACGGGCTCTAGGCGCGCGGGCTTCAGTAGTTGTGGCTCGCGGGCTCTAGAGCGCAGGCTCAGTAGTTGTGGCACACGGGATTAGTTGCCCCACGGCATGTAGGATCTTCCCGGACCAGGGCTCGAACCCGTGTTCCCTGCGTTGGCAAGGGGATTCTTAACCACTGCGTCACCAGGGAAGTCCCATGAGGCTCTTATATTAATCCAAGCAAAGGATCAAAGGACCCGAGAGAGAGAAGAGAAGCAGGTTTAAAAGGTATATTTAGGAGGAAGAACCGATAAGCTATGGCAACAATTTGTACGTGGTGGGGAGGGAGGCGTCTTGGGTGAGGAGGGTGCTTGGGTGGATGGAGCCACAGTGCACCCAACAGCAACCCTAAGACAGGCGCAAGTGATCAAGGGTGGCTGGGGGGAGACAAGAGAGGTGAGTTGGGCGTGTTGAATTTGAAGGGCCTGTTGGACTTCCCAGTGGGCCTATTGGGCAGACAGTTGGATGAATGGATCTGGGGCTCAGATGAGAGGTCTGGGGGCCCTTGGAGACTGTGGCCACAGTCCAAGTGAGGCCTAAGAATGACAGTAGGAGGAGTAAAAGAACAGGGTCAGGCAAGAACCGCCACTGGGCCTGTGTGGTTTACCTGGGACTCTCATTGGAAACACACGGCAGAATGTGAGGGCTATACGCTCAGCGCCACTCCTGCCTCCTAAAGCCTCTTGAATCCATGAAGATACTGAAAGAATACGTATCAAGCTGGGATTGAAAGAGTGAAAATCAGCGCAGACTGAAAGAGAAAAAAGGACTCCTCTAGTTAAATCAGGCTGGGAGGACGCAGATAAAAGCAGCTGCAAACTTAACAGGCGACCTGGTTTCTCCCAAGGTCTTGTAGTGGCTGTAAAATGAGCGACCACCACTTTCTTCCCAGTGGCGCCCCAGACCCGCTTTGCTAAACCCACTCGGTACTGCGGACACCCAGTTACTAAGCCACTCTGGTCTCTTAACAGTCCTTCATCCCTCCACTCCCCCTGAGTCTGAATCAGAAGGCAACCAGTCCAGACCAGAGCGCTCTCCCCTCACAGCCCCCTCAGAATCCTTCTGCAGGAACACACTCCTGGTGGAGGCTGCTTCTCTCCTCCCTCTTGGCCACCGTGCCTCTGGAGTGTCCTCCCTCCCTCACTGCAGCAAGCCAGGAAGTCTGACTGTGGCGTGCGTGCCTGTGTGCATGTGTGTGTGTCCGTCCCAGACCACAGTTGTCCCTGGTGGTCTTTGGCTGATTCAGTTTTAATAAATATGCACATCCTAAAAACAGAAGTATTGCTGAGTATAGTATGCCACTCAGCGGGAGCCCTCAGCAGGGACCGTGGGACTCCTGGCTAGAATAAAGTATAAGAGGAACAACCAGAAATCTGGAATGGGAGCAGGCTTAGCCACACTTGGCTGGGAGCCTGTCACCTAGACAACTGCTCCTCTCTGGGGCCGCATCTTAAGAGGGAAATAGGTAAATGGGAGCAGGTTCCAGGCAGGATGGTAAGTGCTAAGATAATTCAAAGTAAGTCACATGAGGGATGCTTGTATGAACTGGAGGGAATTGGATTCTTGAAGGGAAAATGCAAGGAAACTGTCTTCTATTATCTAAGAGGGCATGATATTTAAAAGGGCTTAAACTGGTCCATTACGCCCTGGAAGAATAGGATAGGACCAGTGATTCTATCTTTGGCAGAATACGGGCTCCAGCAGATTCAAACTCAATAGAAGGAGAATTTCCTCCTACAGGCAGGGTGGACCACAGGTTGACTGGATTGCTTTGGAAGGCATGGGTGCCTTGTCACAGGGGGTATTTAAAAAGAGGCTGGATGATGCTTTGGCCAGGCTGTGGTACAAGGGACCTCCGTCTCATAGGGACTTTGGACGAGATGACTTTTAAGGCCCCTCCTACTCAGAGCCTGTGTCTGAAAGCAGAGTCCCTAACTGGGCAGGATAGGCCTCCTAATGCACCAATGCCTACAGCTCCCTTTTCAGGGCGTTGGGGACGGGTGGGGGAGGTGGGAGTGATGGAACCAGCCCAAAGTCCTCTACTAAGGGACATTCCTTCATCAGAAGCCACTGTGATACCATGTGACTAGGACCATCTATCTGGCTGTCGCTCTTTGGACCAGCAGTGGGCAAGTAATATTGCAAGAGATTTCTAGCCAAGCAGGAATGTGAACTGGAGGTTACGGAGAGAGGGCTGGTGGGTTTGGGGGCAGGAAGAGAAACTGAAAAGAATCCACAGAGAGTGGGATGTCAAGCAGGGCCATGGAGGCAGCGGGGGCCTGATAGTATAAGGTTACAGATGTTCCAGCAGCAACACCAGGAGGAGGGGAGGGCGGTCTCCATGGTGATGTGGAAGAGCCCCTGGGGCCAAGACTTGGAGAGAGAAAGTAGATTCTCGCTGTCCCGGGGTCCCGTGGTTAGGACTCTGAGCTTTCACTGCCAAGGGCGCGCGTTCGATCCCTGGTCATGGGAACTAAAATCCCGCAAGCCGCCAAAACCTCAGTTTTCTCATCTGTGAAAACAAGCACTTAGCAAAGACCTGCGACAGAATAAGCTCTGAGTAAGTGTTGGCTGCCATTTATTGTAGTTCTCCATAAGCTTATAGACACAGGATTCAAAGACGTTCTAAATGTCACCAAGTTTTGGAGTGCTTCAGCGCCTGGTCCAAGGTGCCTTGAGAGGAGTGGGGTTAGAGGTGAGAAATCAAGAGGATCCACCCTCACGGCAACCAGAATCGCTCTGCATGAGTCAGCTTGATGGAGCTTTTATGGAGATTTTAGGGGAAAGGAAAAGGAAGTGTTTTCACTGCCAGAATTAATCCAAACTGCAAACTGGTGGCAGCATCTCCTCTTCAACATCCTGGCCAAATGGTTGTCCAGTCTTTTCTCAAACACGTTCTCTCTGTGAGGCCCCAAACTCATTTGCTTAGTAATTTTCTTACTCTTTAGAATATTCAGAAGCTCAAACAAATGACTGACCAAGTTTTATTGCCTTGTAAAAGTCCCGCCAGAACTGCTTTAATGAAAAGAGCATTGTTCAAAATTAATTGAAGTCCAGTGTGCTTGCAGTAGTGCCACGGTACCCACCACTGGCAATCTTGGCCATGCCGTTAGTTTGCTTAGCAAAGCTTTTTAATTACAGTGAGCAGAAAGATAATTTTCAGCCTGGACCCTTGTGCAAATTAACACCAATTCTGAATCAATGAAGTTTGAAATAAAAAGATTTTAGCGTTGCTATAGTGATGTTTTCCACTCGGTAGCACTGCTTAGTTTTCCAAGCATTTTCCTATCTGAGGTCTTCCTTGAGCCAGTCCCTCTGAGCTGAGATGAGAATCAAATGAAATTCTGCAGGTCAGCACGCTCTGTAAACTGCAAAACTCTGAAAAGGTTGGTCATGAATAAGTTATTAGACTGCAGGTTTCTTGACTCTGACTCACAGCCTGGCCTGTCTCCTTAGGCCTCGAGGCCTCTCTCGCTCCGAGGGGATGGAAGATGACTTGAAAGATATCCTGCACATCTGCGTGCCTCTGTGTCTTCCAAGACCAAGGAGGAGGCCAGTGACTGGCCGGCGCTAACACAGATGGGTACACGGAGTGGGGAATGGGTAAGTGGGTATGTAGCACTGTCAGGGAGGGGTAGCCCAGGAGTCCCTCATTCACATAAAAACCTGTCCTTTGGTTTGCAGTTATCGCTGCTCTTTGCTCTGCTTGCACTCGTCACCCCATTTCCATTTTCAGGTTTATACCCGCCTTTCAAGCCCAGGCCAGCCCGCTCAAATGCTCCGTCCTTCAGGAGTCAGAATAATTATCTCAAGTTCAAGCCATCCCTCCTTCTCCTCTGAACTTTTTCAGCTCTCTGTATTGCCTCTTTCTGTACTGCTTTGTATTGCTGCTAGGGAGCAAGACGCTTTGTTCTCATGAGTTTACCAGCGACCTGAGAGCAGCCCCGTGCAATTGTCATCTTATCTAGCACCCTGCATGACATCGGGCAGATTGGGGCAGACAGTGCTACTGTACCAACTACCCGTTCTCCCCTTCTTCCTTTTAGTAAGTCTTGGCCGAGTCCGTGGCTGCCTGGCTAGAGCTGCCTTTCTGATTCCTTTGCAGCTAGGCATGGCCCTACCCAGTTTCTGCAAAGAGGTAAGAGCAGAAGTTAGGCGACCATCCACTTCTCATTCCTAATAACAGAGTAGCTTGTCCCTTTTGTGCTCTCCCTTTCCCATGGGCTGGGACACAGAGGTAGCAGAGATGGCAGAGCAAATAGATGGAAGGCACTTGGGTCCCTAGCAAAGCTCCCTAGCCCCTGAACAGCTCACCCCAACATTTACATGAGAAACAGATACAGTCCTGTTTTTCTTAAGCCATTTTCTACCTTGGGATCTCTTTATTAAAATTGCTTAGCCCGATCACTAATCAGCGTACAGGTGCTCAATACATTTTAGTGTGTGAATGAATGGATGCATGAATTAATAAAAGAATAAAGAAAAGGAGTGCACATATCAGAGAACGACCTGTTGCCAACTGCAGTTCTGCTTGACATAGCACCTGTCTAATTCTCCTAATGGCATCTCTGGTTTTCCTGGCAGAGAAGGAGCCAGGGAAGAGTTTGGGGAAGAGAGGGAGGACCTGTGCTTCAGAAGTGGGTCACCAGGGAGTGAAGCGATGGCTTTGCTACCGGTTCACTCTCTGCGTGATGTCAGGCTCTACTCCCCGGGGACCTGCTCTCTGAAAACTCAGAAGGGAGTTTTCTAGTGTCAGGAGTTCAGTTGAAATAGCTTGAGCTGGTGGTGTGCAAGGACTGTATCAGATGACGATAGAGGACACTTGATGACTCTATCCTGCTATGACAAAATTCTTGAAGAAATTCGTAGTATTTTGCTGAATGTGCAACCAGCTACATCTGTAAGGTGAGGCAGCGTCACGTGGTGGAGAAAAATAATGTGTGATCTACACTCCTCGCGGGATTATAGTGCAAATCAGATGACATCATGTGTGCGCGAGTGCTCTGTAAACTATTGAACACGGTAATGGGTGGCTGTTGTTTTATCTGCAATTTCCTTTGATGATCTGTCCGTGTGATTCTGGGTTGGCTGCTAATCGCAGTCCCCTCTCTGGGGCTAAAATAGTGAAAGTGACCCAGGTCTGGCCAATCACGGTCCCCAATTTTTTGGCACAGTGATTTGTCCAAGGGGTGAACACGTGACCCAGGCTGAGCCAATCAGAGCTCATCCCTAAGAAGAGATTGTACCGCCCTGTTCCCTTGGGCTACCAGCTAGGATGAAGTCAGCCTAGAGCTCTTCGCAGCCCTGGGTTCTGAATGGAGGAAGTAGAGTTCAGGGATGGAGAGGGAGGCTCTGACTACTGATTGTGTCTGAGGCCAGCTCCACCGCTGTCCTGCAGAAGTACCCGAACGAATTATGTTTGTTATATGAAAAACTTCCCTCTTTTCCTTAAGTTGATTTGAGTTGGGCATCTTTTACCTGAAGTGAAAATCATCATGATAAGATACTATACACAAGTAAATGTAACGTTATCCAAGAGACTTGTTCAAATGGACCGTGAGAGCTTATTTAGAGATTCTAACCAGGGACAATGCTACTTGAGACTCTAACCACAAACGGCCATCCTTGGTCTGTAAAAGGCATCCTTTTCCACCAATCATGTCGCTTCTAAGGGGACATACACATAGTGGTGAAGGTGGAAGTGGAACCCAGCCAGCCAGTGAGTCCAGTCTAGCCCAACTTGGTGATCCCTGGGACAGTGGTTTTGCTTGAATATTTCTGAGGATGGGACTGTCACCTCTTCATAAGGCAGGCCACCATTTTGCTGTACACCTCTGAATCTCAGACATAAAACCAAATCTGGTCCCTTCAGAATTTTGTCTTCGAAATCCTAGATATCTAGGATTTCAACCTGCACTCCACCTATACCCCCAGCCCTTCTAAGTGGATGGCTCTTCAGATATGTGAAGATAGAAAACATGTTTCCTCAGTCTTTTCTTCTCTGGACTCTGACCTAATTAATGTATTACTGATAATTGTCCCTAGCGTTAGAGAAAGGCCTAGATCAACAGGCATCGGACAGGTTCATTTGGTGGGTGGGATGAGAGGAGTAGCAGGTGGGCCCTGCAGAGAGAAGATGAGACCAGCACAGGGGCCCAGAGCGCTTAGGGGCGTAGGAGCTTCTGAAGATGTGGAGGAAATTAGAACACAGTTTCATCCCCTTCGCCATTTAGCCAGGCAGGTCGCGTAGGGATATATGCTAGATTTAACCATTCAGCGTGCAGTTATCTAGTGCTTGATAGTGATAAGACACCACGGAACAAGCACGGTGCTACAAAGACAGTCCCTGTGCTCCCAGCGTCAGGACCAACATGCCCTCATCGTGGAGATTTCAGGTACATCTTAGACTTTCCCAAGCCTTAGAGCCCTTGAACTTGGGTAAGTGAGACACAGTGCTAGACATTCTTAAGAGCTGAGCACATTTCAGGGGAAGGTTACATAAGACCTCCAACATGGCAAAAGGGGCAAAGGTCTGATGGAGGAATCAGGGAGCCTGGGGAGCCCTGGGAAATTACTCTGAGAGACTGTTGACCTGAGCTTCTGTGGGGACTTTTCACCACTGGGGTTTGAAGTTTGAGTGCTAATATCTTTCATTTTGAACATTCGTGGGAAAATAGCATTTCAAAATAGTATTTGTTCCATATGGCTACTGTAACAATATCCCACACTGGATGATTTAACACAATGATAATTTATTCTCTCACAGTTCCGGAGACAGAAGTCCATAATCGTGGTGTTAGCAGGGCCAGACTTTCTTCTAAGGTTCTGGGAGAGAATACGTTCCATGCCTCCTTCATAGTTTTCAGTGACTGCTGACAATCCTTGGCATTCCTTGGCTTGTAGCCTTATCAGTCCAGTCCCTGCCTCTGTCTTCACATCGCCTTCACCTCTTCCATCCATCTAAAACCGCCCTCTGCCCTTCTGTTATAAAGACCCTGGTCATCGTATTTAGGACCCACTAGATAATCCAGCATAATCTCATCTCAAGATTCTTAATTTAGTTATATCTACAAAGATCTTTTTTTCAAATCAGATAACATTCACAAGTTATGGAAATTAGGACGGAGACGTATCTTTTTTTGGGGGGGCATCATTCAGTCCTCTCTAAGAATCCATCTTTTGTTAGTACCAAATCATTCTCTCATCTGAACCCCAAGCGTGCTTTTGCTGCCAAAATCTATCCAGAATTGCAGCCGGAAATGAACAGTATGTGTGTTACGACCTATGGATGGAAACCCAGCACAAAGTTTACTGGAATATAGAGAAAACATACACACACACACACACACACAAAGGAAACATTTTATCTTAAGGCCCTAACACCAAACACAGTCTTATTCTCCTTAGATACATCATCAGCTAGAGTGACTATAGCACAGTTTGTGTGTTAGTATGCGTGTTATGTATTTTAAAAAGTCATTGGATCAGGATCTATTATTATTTTTGTTTGTTGCTTTTGCTTTCAGCTAATAATTTAAAGACCCCTTTCCATTTATCATCAGGTCACTTCATCCTTCCCTAGTCTCACTCTTGCACCAACCCCAGACCCTTTGGTGGCCAGCAAAGAGATGATTCAGGGGCGTCCTCTTCCCTGTAAACTGGACTCTCCTCGCCATGTTTGCCCCACTCCAAATAGCTGCTCCCACTTTATTGCAGTTACCTCCAGGGGGCTGTTGCTTCAAGGTTTGTACTTGAGGGCCCTCCGGAGGCGGGTTGAGCATGGTAGCAATAATTGCATAGGGCCACTGCTTGAGCAGTTACGAGTTAAATTCATTTCATCATTCATTCAAGCAGACCTCTCCGAGTACCTGTTATGTGCAAGGCACCATTCTAGGTCCCAGGAGATGGGAGAGGGGGTGTAAAGATGATCCCTGCCTCTAAAGCAGGGGTCCCAACCCCCGGTCCACACAGCAGGAGGTGAGCGGTGGATGAGTGAGTGAAGCTTCACCTGCCGCTCGCTCTCCATCGCTCGCATTTCGCTTGAACCACCCCCCCGCCCCGTCCATGGAAAAATTGTCTTCCGCAAAACGAGCCCCTGGTGCCGAAAAGGTTGGGGACCGCTGCTCTAAAGCACTTACTGCGATTTCATAACATCCCATCTTTCAGACTGAGAACTTTCAATCCAAAGTAAAGAAGATAATGTTATGTAAGTAGATGTGGAACATTGTAAATGCCTCAGTCTTAGTTCTTTACCAGCAGCATTCACACACGACACCTCACTAGAACTAGTGTTATCACCCTGGTGACGTTGGTCACCTCTCACTGTTTTCAGAGGAGGCAGCAGAAGCTCAGGTGGTAAACTGATTTGCCCCAGGTTCCCAGCCAATGGGCGGCAGAGCTGGGATGTGAGTCCAGGTTTCCTCTACTAAGTCTGGGGGATCCTTCCACTCTGCCATGAAACACTTGTCTTTTCTCTTTCCCACCTCAACTTCTGAGCCTTTTGCAGCCCTCCTTCTTTCTTTCCTTCGATGCTCCCAGGACCCCTGGCCCTTAGTTGGTACCCTGTCTCCCCACCCTGAGATTGCCTGGGCTCCCGCCTCTTTATCCAAGAGCTTCTCAGTTCTCTAATTTGATAAATATGCTAACGAGTGAAAATAGGTCAAACATAGCAAATTTCCAATCCTATTTTAAGCTTTGGGGAGATGAAGCTTTAATGGAAAGTGAATACAAAGACTAGTTAATGGACTCACTGGCTGAAGGATAAACAACCTCCATCATTATGCAAACGTTTACCCAGTGCTTATCATCTTGGAGGAAATGAGCTGGGAAGTACGTGGGAGGATGTGGTGCGGTTGTGTCCCCGGAGCCAAGGCACAGAAAGCTCGGAGTTGGGGGCCAGTCAGAGCTCTGGTTGAGTCCTTGCTGTGAGACCTTGGGCAAGCGACAAACTCTCCGAACTTAGCGTTCAGTGAAATGGAGATAAAATTATCTACTTACAAGGTTCTTGTGAGGATTTGATGGGCTAAAGTATATAGACATGCCTGCCAGGGGTTAGGAGTTCAATTTTTTTTTTTTTTAAATACGTTAGTTCCTTTCCTGCTCAGAGAGCTTACATTCCGGTTGGGGAGGTAAAGCTCACTCATATGAATTGACTTGAGCTTACCTGTATTCCAAGGGCTTCGCCCTTCATGAAACTGCAAAAGAGCCACACACTCTGGGGAAGTGGTAAGAGGATGGGACACAAGAAGATGGGGCACAGGTGAGAGGACAGGTGTACAGGTGAGAGAATACGGACACAGGGGAGAGGGCATGGTGCACATGAGAAAGTAGGGGTACAGGTAAGAAGACACAGGCACAGGTGAGACAGCAGGGGCACAGGTGAGAGGGAAGGGGCACAGGTGTACTGCCGGGTGGGTAGGGCCAAGCACTTATGGGGCTTGAGGGCAGACAAAGGAGGTGGTAGCAGGAAATGCCCCTCCCCTCCCGTGGCATCTTGTCTTCCTTTTGCACTCTTTAAAAACATGTTTGACTTACCAAACTCATACATACTTGTAAAAATAAAAAGTTCAAACAGTGCAAAATTTTCTAAATTCTTTACGAAATACTGTGCATGGCTTGTCTCCTTCCCCTAGCTCCACGGCACCACGAAGCACGCTAGCGATTTGGTGCGGTCTTTCCACACCTTCGCCCAGGCCCAGGAGAACATAGTTTGTATATACTGCTTTTGATTTTAAAACAATGGTTCGCCCTAAGGATTGTTCTGAAACTTGCTTTTTGTTGTTGTTGTTTTTTACTCAAAGTCTATCATAGCCCACTTTCCACGTCAGTAAATACAGCTCTACCTTGCTGGTTTTTAAAGACATGCGTGGTATTACAGAGCATGGATAGAGCATAATTTATTTAACTTCTTCCCAAGAAATTGTCTCCAGTTTTTCACTATTATAAACAATGGTGCACTTTGTTCATTCAACAAATACGGACTGAGCAGCTACGTGCACCAGGTGCCAGGCTGTGCTTCAGAGACACGAAAATGAGTGAACAGGGTCACAGTCCCCACGACTAAGGAGCCTGCAGGTAGTCAGGAAGCAGACTCCAGTGCAGTGGAGGCACAGGTAAACGTAAAATTGTCACCGGGAGGCCCATAGTACTCTCAGAGCTGGAAACAGGAGGGTGACCTCCTCAGGAGACAAAGCAGCACTCCCTTAGGGGATGGCACTGAAGCAGCAGGAGTCAGCTTGGCAAAGGAGAGTTCCAATTCTCCTGACAGCCCGCAGTGAAAGGAGCTGAATGTGCCAGGGTTTGTGTGCCGGGACAGATGGTGGGCCAGTGGGCAGAGCTAAGAGGGGCCAAGTGCAGGGCTGCACAGCAAGGCCTCCTAGACCAGCTGGAGGAGCTTACCCTTCACCCCCAGAGCCACGCAGACCCACGGGCGGAGGGGCAGGGAGTTTCATCAGCAGGGCAGGACCCAGCCACCAGACTTCCCTGTGATAAGCTCACTCCAGCCGCAGATGGAGGACCAGATGGGAGGAAAGCAGAGGGATGCAGGTAGACCCAATAGGAGGGCTTTGCTCAGGCCAGAGGCGATGGGGGCTTGGACTATAGTGATGGCTGTGAAGATGAAGGGAAGTGGAGATTTTTAGAAATATTAAGAAAATAAAATAGGACTAATAGGGTTTTGGTGACAGATTGGTTAGGGGAAGGTGAGATACAAGAGTGACTTGTAGATTTCTGGCCTATGTACTTTGCATAGTAAGGATGCTGTTCATTGAGATGGGCAACAGAGGAAAAGAAGCCACAGAAGGACAGGAGGGGAGGGAGAAAGGAGAGGACAGGACAGGGCTGCCGCTTTTGGTCAGACGTTTGCCATCACTGTCCTTACCAAATACACCTAGTCGTAGCAATTATCTCACTTTGACGTGATTGTTCTCTGTAAGTTTATTTTTCTTTTTTCTCAATTCCTCAAGAGTGGGATCCACACCTTTTAATCTTCAAATCCTCAATGGCCAGTGTAAAGTCTATGGTGAGTGTATTAGTTTCCTAGGGCTGCTGTTACAAATTACTAAAGCTGGGAGGCTTAAAACCACAAAATTTATTCTCATAGTTCCAGAGGCCAGCAGTCCAAAATCAAGGTGTCGGCAGGGTCACATTCTCTCTGAAAGATCTTGGGGGGAAATCTTCTTTGCTTCTTTCAGTTTCAGGAGCTCCAGGCATTCCTTGATTTGCTCAGCGTAACTCCAATCTCTGCCTTTGTCTCCCTCTGCCTTTCTCTTAATATCTGTCATTGGACTTAGGGCCTGCTCTAAACCCAGAATGGTCTCATCTCGAGATCCTTAATTACATCTCCCAAGGCCCTTTTTTCAATGCCTGACAAGTACCCCAGATCTTATTCTTTGTTTTTTAATTGAAGTATAGTTGATTTACAATATTTCAGGTATACAGCAAAGTGATTCAGTTACATATAGATATATATTCTTTTCCAGAATATATATAACATATATAATTCTTTTCCAGATTTTTTCCATTATAGATTATTACAAGATATTGAATATAGTTCCCTGTGCTATGCAGTAGCTCCTTGTTATAACAAGTGCCCCAGATCTTATTCTTAAAACCCGCTGAAGCCTGCTGATGGGAATGTAAAATGGTGCAACCACTATGTCAGTTTCTTAAAAAGTTAAACATATACACCTACCGTCTAATTCAACTATTCCACTTCTGTGAATTTACCTAAGAGAAAAGAAAGCACAAGTCCACACAAAGACTTGTATGCAAATGTTCATAGCAGCTTTCTTTGTAAGAGTCAAAAACTGGAAGCAACCCAGATGTCCACCAATAGGTGGATGGATAAACAAATTGTAGTGTATCCGTACGGTAGAATCCTTCTCAGCAATAAAAAGGGATAAGCCACACAGCAACATGGATGAATCTCAAAATAATTATACTGAGTGAAAGAAGCCAGATAGAAAAAAGAATGCATACTGAATAATTCTGTTTATATAAAACTCTAGAAAATGCAAACTGATCTATAGTGACAGAAAGCAGATCAGTGGTTAATTGGGGATAGGAGAGGTTGAGGGAGAGACTACAAAGGGACACAGGAAACGTTTGGGGGTGATGGATGTGTTCATTCCCTTGATCATGGTGGTGTTTATATGTGTGTCAAAACTTATCAGATTGTGCACTAAATATATGCAGTCTATTGTATAGCAATTATACCTCAATAAAACCTTCTTTTTAAAAAAACACACTGGAGGGCTTCCCTGGTGGCGCAGTGGTTGAGAGTCCGCCTGCCGATGCGGGGGACACGGGTTCGTGCCCCTGGTCCGGGAGGATCCCACATGCCGCGGAGCGGCTGGGCCCGTGAGCCATGGCTGCTGAGCCTGCGCGTCCGGAGCCTGTGCTCTGCAACGGGAGAGGCCACAACAGTGCGAGGCCCGTGTACCACAAAAAGAAAAAAACAAACAAAAAACCAAAAACACACTGGAGAATTTTTAATTAAGGTAGAGGCATGATCAGATTTTTAAATATCTTCCAGTTGTACAAAAATGGGAAGACACCAGAGATGGGGAAACCAGCTAAGGCATAATTATGTACCTAGTTAGGTAAGAGAGGAAGTGCTGATTCGTTGATTTTAATTGCTGTGTGGTATTCCATTATGGCAATATGCTATAATTTATTTATCCATTTGCTCATGGAAGGATATTTAGGTTGTTTGCAATTGTTTAGTATTACAAAAATGCCTTAATGAATACTCTTGTAAATTTCTCTGCGTACTCACATGTGATTGCATCTCTAATGAAATACCTACAGGTGGGATTGTTAAGTCATATAGTGTGAGTGCCTTCAGGTTTACTAAATATGTCTCTATTGCTCTCTCCAAAGTCATTGCAAAAATATTCACTCCGGTCAGTATTTTATGAAAGTTCCCATTGTTCTACATTTTCATCAACACTTGGCATTATCAAAATTTTAAAATTTTGATGGGGGGAGTGGGGGGCCACCACGGGGGAGGTGCCCCAGGCAGCTGGGATGCCTGGCTTGGCCATAACCCAGTCCAGGGCCAGGTGGGACTGCGAGGACACGTGGCCGAGCCTGCTCCGTTACCTCTGACTTTTGAGGATGTGGCCGTTTATTTCTTGGAGCAAGAATGGTGGAATTTAGAGGCACGGCAGAAGGAGCTTTACAAGCAAGTAATGAGAACCAGTTATGAGATTCTTGTTTCTCTAAGGGACACAGGTTTAAGCCCTGGTCTGGGAAGATCCCACATGCTGTGTGCCACAACTACTGAGCCTGCGCTCTAGAGCCCGCGAGCCATAACTACTGAAGCCCGTGCGCCTAGAGCCCGTGCTCCTCAACAAGAGAAGCCACCGCAATGAGAAGCTTGCGTACCGCAATGAAGAGTAGCTCCCACTCGCAGCAACTAGAGAAAGCCCACGCGCAGCAGCAATGAAGACCCAACAAAAGATCAAATGGATGTGAAGTGGTGTATCAATGTGGGTTTGGTTTGCATTTCCTTAATGGCTAATCATGTTGATCACCTTTTCATTTGTGTATCTTCTTAGGAGAAATGTCTATTCAAATACTTTGCACATTTTTAAAGTGGGCTATAAGAGTTCTCTATTTGTTCTGAATACTGAACCCTTATCAGATATATGATTTGCAGGCATTTTCTCCATTTCTTGGGTTGTCTTGTTCCTTTTTTGATGGCGTCCTTTGAAGCACAAAAGTTTTAAGTTTTGATGAATTACAGTTTATTTTTTCTTTTGTTGCTTGAGCTTTTGGTATCATATCTAAGAAGCCATTGCCTAATTCAGAGTCACAAAGATCCACTCCTATGTTTTCTTCTAAGAGTTTTATAGTTTCAGTGCCCATATTTAGGTCTTTGATCCTTTCTTTTCCTTCTTTGATCTATTTTGAGTTAATTTGTTTTACATGGTTTGATATAGGGATCCAGCCTCTTTTGCATATCGATATCCAGTTGTCGCAATACCATTTGTTGAAAAGACTATTCTTTCCCCCATTGAATTATCTTGGCACCCTTTTGGAAAACCAATTAACCATAAATGTCAGAGTTTATTTCTGAATTCTCGATTCTGTTTCATGGATCTATATGTCTAGCCTTATGCCAGTACCACACTGTTTTAATTACCATTGCTTTAGGATCAGTTTCTCAATTTCTGACAAAAAAAAAAAAAAAGGCAGATGGGGTTTGGGGAATATTGTCATCTTAACAGTACAAAGTCTTCCAATTCATGAACATGGGATATCATTTCATTTATTTAGTACTTTGTTTTAGGACTTTTAAAATTACTTTCAACAGCATTTTATGATTTTTATTGTGCAAGCCTTATGTTTCTTTTATTAAATTTATTCCTAAGTATTTTACTCTTTTTGATGTTCTTATAGATGGACTTGTTTTCTTTTTTTTAACATCTTTATTGGAGTATAATTCCTTTACAATGGTGTGTTAGTTTCTGCTTTATAACAAAGTGAATCAGCTATATGTATACATATATCCCCATATCCCCTCCCTCTTGCGTCTCCCTCCCACTCTCCTTATCCCAGGCCTCTAGGTGGTCACAAAGCACTGAGCTGATCTCCCTGTGCTATGCAGCTGCTTCCCACTAGCTATCTATTTTACATTTGGTAGTGTATATATGTCCATGCCACTCTCTCACTTCCTCTCAGCCTACCCTTCCCCCTCCCTGTGTCCTCAAGTCCATTCTCTACATCTGCGTCTTTATTCCTGTCCTGCCCCTCGGTTCTTTATAACCTTTTTTTTTTTTTTTTTACTCAGCCATAAAAAGAAACGAAATTGAGTTATCTGTAGTGAGGTGGATGGACCTAGAGTCTGTCATACAGAGTGAAGTAAGTCAGAAAGAGAAAAACAAATACCATATGCTAACACATGTATATGGAATCTAAAAAAAAAAAAAAAGGACTTGTTTTCTTAATTTTTTCTTTTTTGAAAAATAGTTTTAAAAGATGCTGAGAGTTCAACCCAAATGAAGACTGAGAATAAATGTATGAATTTATTTTTTTAAATTAACTTTTGTTGGAGTGTGGTTGCTTTGCAATGTTGTGCTGGTTTCTGCCGTGCAGCAGGGTGAATCAGTTATACATATACGTATATCCCCTCTTTTTTAGATTTCCTTCCCATTTAGGTCACCATGGAGCATTGAGTAGAGTTCCCTGTGTTGTGCGGTAGGTTCTGATTAGTTGTCTGTTTTATATATCGTAGTGTATATATGTCAATCCCAATCTCCCAGTTCATCTCATCCCCCCTTCCCCCCTTGGTATCCATACATTTATTCTCTACATCTGTGTCTCTATTTCTGCTTTGCAAATAAGTTCATCTGTACCATTTTTCTAGATTCCACATATAAGTGATATTATATGATATTTGTTTTAGGTGTATGGATTTAAATAAAAGATAATGATTCCTTTTTTCAAAAAAAATTTTTGATGGGTGTAAAATGACATCTCACTGATTTTCTAATTTGCACTTCCAGGATTATTAATGAGGTTGTGCATCTTTTCTTATTTTTCTTGATCGTTGAGGTATCCCCCTCTGTGAATTCTGTACATATCCTTTGCTTGTTTTTCTAGCTGGCCTCTTGATTTATTTTTATTGATGTTATTATAGTCTTTCTTATAGTCTTCCATTCTAATTCTCGGTCGGCTGTATGCATTGTAAAAATTTCCTCCCAGTCTATGGTTTATCTTTTCACTTTGTTCTATGGTGACTTTTGTTATGTGGTGCATTTGTTTTTTTAATACTCCTGTAACAATATACCACAAACTTAGTGGCTTAAAACAACAAATTTGTTATAGCCTGGAGGACAGAAGTCCAAAATGGCTTTCACTGAGCTAAAAGTCAACATGTCAGCAGGGCTGCATTCTTTCTTTAGGCTCTAAGAGAGAATCAGTTTCCTCGCCTTTTCTGGCTTCTAAAGCCCACCTACATCCCTTGGCTTGTAGACCCTTCTTCCATCTTCAAAGCCAGCCACATCTAATCTTCAAATCTCTCCCTAACTTTGACACTCCTATGTCCCTCTTATACGGACTTTGGGTCAGCCCAATCTATTAAATAGTCCACTTTCTCTACTAATCTGCTTTGCCATCTTTATCGTATAGCAAGCTTTAATAAATGCATGGGTTTGTTTCTGGACTTGTTACTCTCTTCTTTCAATTATTTACTCCCTTGCTTTTCAGAGTTGTGGTTCATGGACCAGCAACATCAATACCACCTCGTAGCTTGTTGGGAATGTAGAACCTCAAGCCTCATCCTAGACCTTCTCAGTTGGGATCTGTGATTAACAAGATCCCCAGAGGATTCCTGGGAGCCTGAAAGTTTGAGAAGCACTAGTCCCCCCCATGCTTTTGAAATCTTAATTACTATAACCTTATTTCAAGTACTGATGTCTGATAAGTCGAGTGCCCCTCTGTTCTTCATGTTGAATTCATAGTTTAATTTGGGGAGGGTTGGAAATTTTATAATAATCGAAGTCAATTCATAAGCTTTTTATATTTCACTTATTTAGGTCTTATGTTTTTCAATAAACTCTGGTAATTCTATCCATAGAGATTTTGCATATCCTTTTTGTGGGTTATATTCCTAGGAAATTTCAAGTTTTGTTGTTATGGAAAATGCTGTTTTCTAATTGTTGTAGGTATATTGGAATGTAATCTGTATTTGCATATTGATCTAACAACTTTGCAGAACATTTTAAAATTAATGCTAATAGTGTTTCTAAAGATTCTCTTGTTTTTTCTTTTTTGTAGATAATAATACTACCTGTGAAAAATAATAGCTTTGTTTCTTGTCTTTTCAACTTTTGTTTCGTTTCCTTTTGTTAATCCACTAGTTAGGATTACCAATATAATGTTGAGTAGAAGTAGTGAAGCAGTGATGGTCTTGACCCTGAACTTAAAGGAGATCATTTAAATCTTCAACATTAAATTAGATGTTTGCGGTTGATTTTGGATGGAATATACTTTAAAAGGTTAAGGAAATGTTCTTCATTTTCCAGTTTGCTAAGATTTTTTTTCTAAAATTATAAATGACTTTCAAATTTTATCAAGTGCTTTTTATGCATCTACTAAGCCATTGCTCTCATCTACTTTCCTGTTTGTAACACTGTTATAACACATGTACATTTTTTCCTTATTTTAAATACTGGTTCTTCAGGGGATCCAGTGGTAGTGGTGCAGGACCCAAATGAAATATATTTTTCTGTTCCTTTTCAGGACTCAGGTGTTTCAGTGATGTTAAGGGGAGAATGGCCATAAAAGTTCAGATCATACAAGTACTCACATATTCAAAAAGTATTTCAGCACCTATTATATGCCAGCTAGACGCAAGGATAAAAAAAAATCCCGAATAAGATTGAGCTCTTTCCTCAGAGAGTGAGCATTGTGTGGAGTCTATAAGTCCTAGAGTCAGGTTAACTTTTTACAAGCAGTTAGTCTTGAGTAAATTACTTACTTAAGCTCTTTGAGCTTCAGTTATCTTATTTGTGAAATGGAAATAATAATAGAACATTCTAATCGATTTTGCAATGATTAAGATGCTTTGGGCTACAAGTAATTCAATTTAAACAATAAGGAAAATATATCTCCTCATATAAAAAGAAGTCCTGATACTTCTGGGTTGGTTACCTCAGTAATCAATGACACCATCAAAGACTCAATTACTTTCCATTTCTTGGTTCTGACATTTTCGTTATGTCTCTTTGTTCTCAAGCTAATTCCCTTCCTAACTGCGAACGACTGCCAAAGTTTCTGGCATCCAGAAATTATTGAGAAGCACGTCCTTTTCTCCCGCTCATTAGACTTCTCTTCATTCCTCATGGCCAGAATTTTATTCCACGTCTATGCTGAAACCAATCACTCTAAGAGAAATGGGATCACAGTAATTGGTTTAGACCAATTGGGATATAGCTTTCCTTGAGTTACTTGGAAGAATGGTAGCCACTCAAATGAAATTAGGGCTCTGCCAGCCATGAAGAAGGGAAGGGGTGGTTTGGTAGGTAACAGGTACGGGGCTGTTGTCAATTTGTAATGAGATCATTTGTGTAAAGCTCTTGGAATGGCACCTGGTGCATAGCAAGCGCTCAATCAATGTTAGCTGTTAATATTTCTCATGTACTTCACAATTACATTATCAATCTAGGCAAGTTTTTTTTTTTTTTTTTTTTTTTTGGCTGCGTTGGGTCCTTGTTGCTGTGCGCGGGCCGCCTTTAGTTTCAGCGAGTGGGGGCTACTCTTTGTTGTGGTGCGTGGGCTTCTCATTGTGGTGGCTTCTCTTGTTGTGGAGCATGGGCTCTAGGTGTGCGGACTTCAGTAGTTGGGGCGCATGGGCTTAGTTGCTCCGCAGCATGTGGGATCTTCCCGGACCAGGGCTCCAACCCGTGTCCCCTGCATTGGCAGGCGGATTCTTAACCACTGCGCCACCAGGGAAGCCCCTGGGTAGTTTTAAAAAATTGTATTTTTCTCATGATGTCGAATGACAGATGTAAACAAGGTGGTCATAGGAGCACAAAGGATTCCCTAACCTTGTATGGAGAGAGGAATTGAAGGGTGAGGAGGGGTAGCATGTCCATCAGGAAAGTCTTCTCAGAGAGATGCCCTTGAGATGAGTCTTGAAAGACAAATAGGAATAAACAGATTAAAAAGGGGAGGTGGAGATAGAGTGGGCATGGGACTGGGGTAGAGACTTACCTGTCCTCTGTGCACTTGAAAGTGCCTGGGAAGGAGAAAGCTGAGAAAACCTTTGTAACTGGCTGTGCCCTGAGGGCAGAGTGATGTCAAGACCTTAAATGCCTTAGACAAATTGATCTTGAGTACATGTCCGAGTTTATTATCTTGCTAGCAAAGAAACCAGCAAGGAGACTGAAGAATGTGCTGGTTCAGAGAGAGGTTATACAGTTGAGAAAGAGAATCTTGCACAGTGGCCAGTTTTGAAAGTGTGAAAAATTGCAAGGTCATTTCACAAGGTCATAACAATATCAAGTGCACACTGGTTGTACCAAAGGACAGTTGTAGTAGGACAGTCTAAGATGCAGGTGTGTTGACTGTCAGTCAAAAGAGAAAAATAAACAGCACAACAAAAAGCCCTGGCACATTCAGGAAGCAAATGATAAGGGTCCATTTCTCTCTGTATTTGGAATAGCCAGGTTGCATCCCCAGCAGTGGTGTTTTATGGGGTCAGCTGACAGGTAAGCAGGAAATAGAGTTGATTATTCAGGGGGCTGAGCAGAAGCCGGAGTGTGAGGGGAAGGCCAAAGTGGGACTTCCAGTTCTGGTTTTAAACGGTCATCCCTGATGATTTGTTTCATTCAGGCCACAAAGATGCAAAGTACTGTTTGTCTGCTACTTGGTTTTGGAACACGTTCCCCGCCCCCTCTCCCCTGTTAGTAATAAAAAGCAGACTGGGCAATGCTGGGGCAGGGGGAGGGGTGGTTTGAAATTTATTCTGCAAGTTGAAGGGAACCACTGCTGGGTTGCAAGGCTCACTCTCTGGGATCTAGGCCCCTCCTCTGGGGCCTAGGAAGTCCGACCATCACACCCAGAAGGAAGAGAAAGGAAGACAAGCAGCAAACCCAGTGGTGCAGTTGTTTTCATTTTGAGAAGGCAGTCTATCTGTGCCTTTAGACACCTGCCTGAAGAGCTCTGATGGGCTGAAACTGCCTTTCACTAAGAACCTGCACATAACAACTCTATCTTAAATAACCAGTTTTGTCAAGTCCTTGGCCTGCCCCCTCCAGAATCAGTAACTGGAGGTTCCTCGCCGATTCTCAGCAGTCCAGCCTCTCTCCAAAGGCAGCGGCAGACAGAAAGCACCTGACTGCAGCAGCATCTACCTGAGGTCGCCTTTGCTCGAGGCCAGGAAGGGCAGCTTCTCCTGAATGCTTTCCAAGAAGGGATGTCCTGCCATGACAGAATGTTCCAACTCTGCTATGCCCAGAGGATATAAAGCAACGAATGTTTGAGAAGCAGTCATCAAGGGAAGGAGAGTAAATAATTTTGTACTGCCTTGGTTGGCTGGAAGTTGAGAAGGGAGTAAGAATGCCCTCCTGGCCTTCCGTGGAGCTGTGGGCCTTGGCCAGCCCTCTGTCCCCTGCTCTGCTGTGGCTTAGGCCCTCACAGCCTGACACACATCAGCTGCCCCTCTGAGCTCCCGGAGGCCACCGTCCTCAGTGAAAAAGGCCCCGCTGGGGTGGTGACCAGGGATTTGGATGGCAAGGCCTGGGGAAGAACTCTTTCCTCCTACCCTTCCTTCACCCCTCAAATCTGTATCTTTTGACCAAAAGGTCAGAGTAGAAAAGGAAGATAAGAAGAAAGTAAACCGTGTGGCCGAGAAGTCAAAACCATCCTCCCGGGATGCCCCATCTCCTGCATCTCCTTCTTACGTCTCTCCCTCGGGCAGCAGCAGACTCCTTGTGGCAGTCCACACAACCTGTCACTTCTCTCCTCTGGGTCTCTGTCCATGCTGGTCCCTTGGACCTGCAATCTTCTGCTGACACTATTATGAAAGCTGGAACAGGTGGTCCTCCCAGGCGCCATAACATCCCGAATTTCCTTCACACGAAACACTTAGTGCTCTGTGCAGAAATTACGGACAACCTGTTTCGTCCACCAAGCTGTGACCCTCTCAAGGGCAAGGATAAGTCTTTGGCATGTCGGTGTTCTGATACCCAGCGTGGGGCCTGCACAAAGCAGGCCCTTAAAAGCCTTAGAGTAATCGGGCGTGAGCAGGGGGGCGCTGACTCCGCTGCCAGGGCTCCCCTAGGGGCCCCGCCTGGCCCACCTGGCTGCTCCTACAGCCCTGCAGCTGGGCTGGGCCCTCAGATCCAAACCTGAGGCCAGGTTCAGAGGGCAGAGCTCGGCCTTTCCCTCCCGCTTCTGCTACTGAAGAGCAACGTAAAAAAAAAAAGACTCTCTCTCTCTCTCTCTCCAAAGCTCCGACCGCAAATGCTGGGGCAAAGCTCTCATTTCGCCTATTTTTGGGAGTTTTCTGCGTCAGCCCCTCAAGATGCCACTTGGGAGAAGTGGGACTCTTCAGATTCCTGAACACGAAGGGCTCTTTCCAGCCTTGGGCATGGCTCTGCTCTGGGTGGTGCATTGATTTGAACTCCTTTAGCAAATTATACCTCCCAGAGGCCTGCGGACTCGCAGCCAGGAGCGATTTCTCTGGGGGAAAGAAAGCGCCTTACAGAGCAAATAGGGAGGCTGTGTTCCCTGTGTTCCCTGAACAGCTAGTGTTTTATTCTGTCAAGGCAATAAAAGCCTCTGTATCCAAAAGAGCTCAGAGGGGAGGAAAAAGTAACCCTGAACTCAAGAAAGAAACCCCAAATCTCTAAAGTCTGCAGATCCTGGTTATCTCCCAAGCCAGCTCCAGTCCCAAGCAGAGCCAGATCTGGAGGTCACCCCCGTTGCTTCTCTTATTGCTGGCTGCGTGCTTTCTATGACTATGGAAAGGTCCAAGCTGTGGGCTTCTCCCCATCCCTCACTCCTTCCTTTCCAGCCGTCGTCTCCCTCCCTCTTCCTCTCCACTTACTCTTTCTTTATATTTATAATCTTTCCCTCTTTCTCTCTTAAGCTTGTGCATATACAGACACGCGCACGCACGCACACACACACACACACACACACACACACACACACACAGCTTCCCTGTGACATGCCCTCACATCACATTTGTGTCTCCTCAGCCCTTCCCAGCCCACCCAGTCTCTGGACCCCAAATCATCCTCCCCCATCACTCAATCCCCAAGCCCTGTCTTCTCACACCCAGTCTGAATTCCTGTCCAGTTCAACTTACATTTATCTCAGTAGTTAGTAAGCACCTATTATATATAAGGCCCTGGCCTAAGGGCTGAGGTTACAAAGATGAATAAGATGTTAGAGTTTATTTGGGAAGATATAGGTAGACAAGTGCTTTGGGTACACTAGGTAAGTTATAAGATAGAGATGTTCACAGATCTTGAGTGTCCACAGTGGGTGCCTATCCTGGGAGTTAAGCGAAGGCTTCCGGGAGAAAGTGATACCAGGTGAAGAAAGTTGGGAAGGAAATTCCAGAAAGAGGCGGCAACATAAGCAAAGGCACAGAGCCAGGAAACTACGTGGCTTATGAGAGGAGCCACCAGGGAGCAGTTACATGGGATGCGACAGGAGATGAGTCTGATGAAGGAGACCTTCTAGGAGAAGGTCCTAGAAGGCCCTTGAAGCCAGGCTAAGGGCTTAGTCTCTGGTGTACAAGCTGGGGAATGCATGAGTGGTTTCAAGTGGGGAAATCACAAGACCTTCGTTGGCTGCAGAGTGGAGGATGGACCCACGAGTGGCCAGGCTGGAGGCAGAGAGCATTGCAAGGGGCGTCTGTGCTACACCAGTTCAGAAACGATGGGGGTGTGGGTGAGGCGGGGGGTGGTAGGGATAGGGGAAAAGTGGTAAATTTGAGATATAAGTAGTTTAGAAAAAAGTCATCACTATTTGGTGGTTCCCTGCAGTGAGCAGTAAGCAAGACAGAGTGCAGGGTGATTCCAAGGATTCTGGCCCAAGTGTCTGAGGGAGGAGTGCCTTCATGGATGATCAGGGGTAAAGTCCTGATTTCCAGAGCAAGAGTAAGACTGTTAGAAGCTCTAAGCACTAAAAAGATTGTGTTGTCCTCCCCATGTATATATCAAAATAAAATCAATGCTAACTTGTAATTGTAATAAAGGCCAACAGAGTTTTGATTTCCCCCAAGATATCATCAATTTAAATATCTGTGTTTTAATATACATATGTATACATATACATGCATACATCCATATATAGTTTTATTATTATTTTTTATTTATTTATGGCTGCATTGGGTCTTTGTTGCTGCGCGCGGGCTTTCTCTAGTTGCGGCGAGCAGGGGCTACTCTTTGTTGTGGTGCGCGGGCTTCTCATTACGGTGGCTTCTCTTGTTGTCGAGCACGGGCTCTAGGTGCGTGGGCTTCAGTAGTTGCGGCGCGCGGGCTCAGTAGTTGTGGCTCGCGGGCTCTAGAGCACAGGCTCCATAGTTGTGGTGCACGGGCTTAGTTGTTCTGCGGCATGTGAGATATTCCCGGACCAGGGCTCGAACCTGTGTCCCCCTACATTGGCAGGTGGATTCTGAACCACTGCGTCACCAGGGAAGCCCCTGTATATCCTTTTATTATTACTTTATTTCTTCAACACTTTGGCTCCATGGTACCCCGGGCACCTGTTGTGTTTGCCTGCTGCTGTGGCAGCGGTTTGTGGCGTTCAGGGGACCCGAGGGAGTGAAGAGGCAGTGTCACCCAGGACTCCAAGGAGGAGGGAAAGAGACAGGGAAGAGGATCTGAGGAAGGAGGGAAGTCTGGGTTTAGGGGAAGAAATGTGATTACATGTATAGACTCAGGGGGAAAAACAAGAAAGGAGGGTGAGAGTGAAAATACCAGTGAGAGAGGAGGAGTGACTGGGGAACAGCCTCCAGGGGCCAGGAAGTGGGAGTTGAAGAGCCTGGAAGCGGGTTAGCCTGTGACAGGAAGGACCCTCAGCCTTGGAGGCTGGAGAAAGGGGGGATGCAGGTGTGGAGAGTTATGAAGGTGGGGTGGGAAGCTGGTGGCCTCCAAGGTCTCAGGGAAGGAGACATGGTGAGGATGGGATTTAGCGGCCTTGGGGACAGTGAAAGGCTTGGCACTGGGATTGAAAGAGACAGCAGCTCATCTTCCACCTTTCCTCAGCTCCCCACCCCCTTCGCCGACAGCCCCTAGTCCTGCCTCCTTATCCCCTCACTGTTTCTTCCCTACCAGACCCACCATCAACAACAGCTTACCCAGGAGGTCAAACCCGGGACAAAGGTGATGGCTGAGGGGGCCACTGTGGAGACAAAATGTCACACCCCCTTAGCAGGGATCTCCCCACCCTTCCCTCTGCTCTGGCCCTGCCTCATTGTGAATTCTCATCCAGTTCCGTATCCCTGGGCCTCCTTATGAATTTCCCTCGCCAAATGTGTACTTGTACATCTTCTTTGCACCTTTCCCTCAAATTGGATTAGTTCTATTATAAGCTGAGTGCAATTTTCAAATACATATTTCATGGATTTCTGTCTGCTCAGATCTATTGAGCCAGGATGTGCACGCGCACACACACACACACACACACACACACACACACACACATTAGGAATCCCTAGGCATAGTTCCAAAGAGCTCTCCCCGTGCTCAAAACTTTTTTGAAGTTTCATAGTATGTCTTTTAAACTTATTGAAATATTGTATTCTCCTCCGTAATGTATTTATTTTTGATATCCTATAAATACATTTTAAATCATGTACTAGCGATATAATTGGCATTCCAAGAAGACATTCCATGTTTGTCCTGTGGCTGCTTATGTTCCTTGGGGCACGGCTGAACATTCCTAGGGGCCCCTGTATCTTGTCTGAGAAACAGATCTATAAATGATTGCTTCTTTCTTCTTTGCAAGCCCACCAGTTCACTATCAACAGTATAGCTGATGTGTTCACATTTGATTTATGTGTTATTTAATTGCACTAGATGGATAGAATGTTAGCAATTGCAGGAATCATAAAGTACCGTTGGTCCATATGGAGCCCAGAGAGGGTAATGACTGGACTGAGATCCCAGAGCAAGTTGGGGGTAGAGTTGGGGCTTGTCCCCAGGTGTCCTGACTCTCAGTCAGGACTCTCCATTCTTCCATAGTTTTCTTTATCCTTTGGTGTTTTTGAAGACCCCATCTATTTCTAAAATTATATAATGCTAAATAAGGGTACAGAAGTTAACCATTGTGTACTCTTCACGATACCTTCTCTTCCTGAATCCATTACTCCTTATCATTCACCTTTGTCTGTAGACTCCAAGCAGCTTTATATCTTCTCTTCAAGACTACATTTAGGTCCTAGACAAATTGAATTAATTAATAACCCAGATAAATCTAATCATTTTTATATATGATTATTTGTTGGTGGTGGGATTTACACTAGTAGTTCAAATACCATTTTTAGTAAGATACACTGTTCCTCCAAAACCTGCAGTGGCTCCCCATTACCTATGGCATCAAAGCCTTTCCCCCCTCCTTCACCTGCTCTGGGATTCAGGGATTCAGGCTGGGCATGTTGTGTGATACTGCAGAGGACAGGTCAGGCCCTATTTGGCCCTTGCCACATGATTTGAAGACTAAAACAAATAGGGTGTTGCCAACAAGTGAAGAAGTACTTGTTCTCCATCAACCAATGAATGGATAAAGGAGATGTGGTATATATATTCAATGGAATACTACACAGTCATAAAAAAGCATAAAATGTTGCCATTTGCAGCAGCATGGATGGACTTGGAGAGCATTATGCTAAGTGAAATAAGGCAGAGAAAGACAAATACTGTATGATATCACATGTGGCATCTAAAAAATACGACAAACTAGTGAAAATAATGAAAACGAAGCAGACTCACAGATATAGAGAACAAACCAGTGGTTACCAGTGGGGAGAGGGAAGTGGGGAGGGGTAATATCGGGGTAGGGGAGTGAGAGGTACAAACTATTAGGTATAAATAAGCTACAAGGACATACTGTACAACACAGGGAATATAGCCAATGTTTTATAATAACTACAAATGGAGTACAGCCTTTAAAAATTGTGGATCACTAAATTGTATACCTGTAACTTACATAGTATTGTACAGCAAATATACTTCAATTAAAAAAGAAAAAGGAAGTGCTTGTTCAAAAAGTAGGAAAGGAAATAGCAAGGGGGTATGGCTGTGGGTGTCCCTGGGGGGTTCTTAACAATCCACTCCATCCCCTATCACCTAAATCCACCCCCACCCACTCTCCCTTCATCGTTGGCGCCTTTTCTCCTCACTCTGCAGACCAGTAGCTGCCCAAACTCTTCCTGTGCGTTCTGAACTCTCAGCCCTGTTCTGTCACAATCTCTCCCTGCGAGGGCCTCCTACTTCCGGGCTCCACCTCTCCCATCTCCTCACTGCACAACTGCCACAAGCCACTTCTGTAAACTGCATTTTTATCTCCTCAGTCCCCTGTGTAAGGATCTCCTGCCTCTGCTTAATCTACCAGGTGCAAATGCCTTGGTATGACTTCAAATGCCTTGTGGTAATCATCCTCACGTCCAGCAAGTGCAAGTTCCACTGCTCCTTCACATGCAGTTCTCCACAAATAAGATAAATCCTCTCACCACTGTCCAGTGGGCCTAACACTATGGGGGGGGGTGGAAGATGAGAAGAGGTGACCTCTGGGAGGTGATGAGGCTTCATGGAGAATACGTTATACCACTCCCTAGACACACTTTTTTCTTTGATAGGGGTTATCAAACTGTTGATCAGGGAATGGCTATAAAGATGGTATATCTAGATTTCAGCAAAGCTGTTTTTTTCCTCCATAATCTTCTGTACGAGATTGATGAAGCTGGTGAACTGGCTATACTATACTCCCACTTATCTGATGCATGACTAGATTAGCTGGGGTAAATGTGTTAAGCCACAGTAACAAAGAGACTCCAAAGTGACAATGGGATAAATAAGAAACACACGGCAGTGTCAGTGGCCCTGTCTGTCAGGACGGCTCTGTCCCATGTTGTCAATCAAGGACCCAGGTTTCTTCCATTCTGTACTACCTTCAGCTTCAAGTGCAAGTGAGTTGCTGCCATACCCACAATCCAGCCAGCAGGCAAGGGAAAAGAGGATGTAGAGAGTTAGCAAATTCAGTTCTTAGGAAGTGAATTGGACTTTGCACATATCACTCCCACCCAGATCCCACTGGCCAAAGTCTAGTCGCATGGCCCTCCTAATGCAAGGGAAGCTGGGAAACGTATTGGGCGGGCCAAAGGGTTCATTCGGTTTTTTCCGTAAGATGGCTCTAGTAACACTTAGTTTCCTTTCATTGAACTTCATTCAAAACAGCTTTGTTAGATTGTATGTGACAGCTGTCATATCAGCGTGCATTTAAAAAAAGACATCAAAATTGGTGAATTTTTGTGTAGCCATTTTAATATTGAAGATGGAAGAAAAAAGCAACGTTTTCAGCATGTTATGCTTTATTATTTTGAGAAAGGTAAAAACGCAACTGAAATGCAAAAAAAGATTTGTGCAGTGTATGAAGAAGGTGCTGTGACTGATGGAACGTGTCAAAAGTGGTTTGCGAAGTTTCGTGCTGGAGGTTTCTCACTGGACGATGCTCCACGGTCCGGTGGACCAGTTGAAGTTGATAGCGATCAAATCGAAACAATTTAGAACAATAAACATTATACCACCGGGAGATGGCCAACCTACTCAAAATATCCAAATCAAGCATTGAAAATCATTTGCTCCAGCTTGGTTATGTGAATCGCTCTGATATTTGGGTTCCACATAAGTTAAGCGAAAAAATCCTTCTTGACCATATTTCCGCATGTGATTCTCTACTGAAACATAATGAAAATGTCCCGTTTTTAAAACAAATTGTGATGGGCAATGAAAACTGGATACTGTAATGTGGAATGGAAGAGATTGTGGGGCAAGCGAAGTGAACTACCACCAACCACACCAGAGGCCAGTCTTCATCCAAAGAAGGTGATGTTGTGTGTATGGTGGGATTGGAAGGGAGTCCTCAATTATGAGCTCCTTCTGGAAAACCAAACAATTAATTCCAACAAGTACTGCACCAAGTTAGACCAACTGAAAGTGGCACTCGAAGAAAAGCGTCCAGAATTATTCAACAGAAGATGCGCAGTCTTCCTTCATGATAACCCAAGACCACATGTTTCTTTGATGACCAGGCAAGAACTGTTACAGCTTGGCTGGGAAGTTCTGATTAATCCGCCGTATTCACCAGGCACTGCATCTTTAGATTTCCATTTATTTTGGTCTTTATTTATTTATTTTGGTCTTAAAAATTCTTTTATTGGAAAAAATTTCAATTCCCTGAAAGACTGTAAAAGGCACCTGGAACAGTTCCTTGCTCAAAAAGATAAAAAGTTTTGGGAAATTGGAATTATGAAGTTGCCTGAAAAATGGCAGAAGGTAGTAGAACAAAAGGGTGAATACGTTGTTCAATAAAGCTCTTGGTGAAAGTGAGAAATGTGTCTTTTATTTTTACTTAAGAAACCGAAGGCACTTTTTGGCCCACCCAATAGTTTCTTTTTTTATGTTTTTTTTTAATTGAAGTGTTGTTGATTTACAATGTTGTGTTAATTTCTACTGTACAGCAGAGTGATTCAGTTATACATAAATATACTTTAAAAAATAACTGTTATTTATTTGTTTATTTTTGGCTGCGTTGGGTCTTCATGGCTACACGCGGACTTTCTCATTGTGACGAATGGGGGCTACTCTTCATCGCAGTGTGTGGGCTTCTCATTGCGGTAGCTTCTCTTATTGCGGAGCATGGGCTCTAGGCGTGTAGGCTTCAGTACCTGCAGCATGCGAGCTCAGTAGTTGCAGCACATGGGCTCTAGAGTGTTTGGGCTTCAGTAGTTGCAGCGTGTGGGCTCAGTAGTTGTGGCACGCAGACTCTAGGGCACATGGGCTTCGGTAGTTGTGGTGCATGGGCTCAGTAGTTGTGGCTCACAGGCTCTAGAGTGTAGGCTCAGTAGTTTTGGTGCATGGGCTTCGTTGTTCCACAGCATGCGGGATCTTCCCGGACCAGGGATCGACCCCGTGTCCCCTGCATTGGCAGGTGGATTTGTAACCACTGCGCCACCAGGGAAGTCCCTATCTTTTTTTTTTTTTTTTTTTAAAGAAGATGTTGGGGGTAGGAGTTTATTAATTTATTTTAATTTTTGCTGTGTTGGGTCTTCGTTTCTGTGCCAGTGCTTTCTCTAGTTGTGGCAAGCGGGGGCCACTCTTCATCGCGGTGCGCGGGCTTCTCACTGTTGCAGCCTCTCTTGTGGAGCACAGGCTCCAGACGCGCAGGCTCAGTAGTTGTGGCTCACAGGCCTGGTTGCTCCGCGGCATGTGGGATCCTCCCAGACCAGGGCTCGAACCCGTGTGTCCCGCACTAGCAGGCAGACTCTCAACAACTGCGCCACCAGGGAAGCCCCCTATCTTTTTGAATTATAGTTTTGTCTGGATATATACCCAGGAGTGGGATTGCTGGATCACATGGTAACTCTATTTTTAGTCTTCTGAGGAACCTCCGTACTGTTTTCCATAGTGGCTGCACCAACTTACATTCCCACCAGCAGTGTAGGAGGGTTCCCTTTCCTCCACACCCTTTCCTGCATTTGTTATTTTGTAAACTTTTTAATGATGGCCATTCTGAACTGTGTGAGGTGGTACCTCATTATAGTTTTGATTTGCATTTCTCTAATAGTTAGCAATGTTGAGCATCTTTTACTGTGCCTATTGGCCATCTGTATGTCTTCTTGAAGAAATGTCTATTTAGGTCTTCTGCCCATTTTTCAATTGGGTTTTTTGTAGTTGTTGTTGTTGTTGAGTTGTATGAGCTGTTTGTATGTTTTAGACATTAAGCCTTTGTTGGTCGCATCGTTTGCGAATATTTTCTCCCATTCTATAGGTTGTCTTTTTGTTTTGTTTATGGTTTCCTTTGCTGTGCAAAAGCTTGTAAGTTTGATTAGGTCTTATTTGTTTATTTTTGTTTTTATTTCTATGCCTAGGGAGACTGACCTAAGGAAACATTGGTATGATTTATGTCAGAGAATGCTTTGCCTGTGATCTCTTCTAGGAGTTTTATGGTGTCATGTCTTATATTTAGGTCTTTAAGCCATTTTGAGTTTATTTTTGTGTATGGTGTGGGGTGTGTTCTAACTTCATTGATTTATATGCAGCTGACCAACTTTCTCAGTACCGCTTGCTGAAGAGACTGTCTTTTTCCCATTGTATATTCTTGCCTCCTTTGTCCAAGATAATTGACCGTAAGTGTGTGGGTTTATTTCTGGGCTTTCTATCCTGTTCCACTGATCCATATATCGATTTTTTGTGCCAATACTGTGCTGTTTTGATTACTGTAGCTTTGTAATATTGTCTGAAGTGTGGGAGGATTATGCCTCCTGCTTTGTTCTTTTTCCTCATGATTGCTTTGGCAATTCTGGGTCTTTTATGGTTCCATATGAATTTTAGGATTTTATGTTTTAGTTCTGTGAAAAATGTCATGGGTAATTTGATAAGGATCACATTAAATCTGTAGATTGCTTTGGGTAATATGGCCATTTTAACAATATTAATTCTTCCAGTCCAAGAGCATGGGATATCTTTCCAAAGGAAATGTAGTTTCTTGATGGGTACCATGTGCTCAGTCAAAACTCAGCAGGAAGCAGGTGGCTCTACTATGAGGGAGAAGGGGAGAGGATATATACTGGGGAAATAGCAGCCTCTGCCACAGCAGATTTTGACCAATTATTTCTCCTCTTTAGCCCTCACATCCCCATCTATTACAGGAGGGCAGTAATATTTACCCTCCCTGTCTCACAGAGCTATTTGGAGAATAAAATAAAATTGGACACATGAGGGCTTTGGATGATTTTTTAAATATTTTTTAAGTGATGTGCTAGAATGCAAAATTCTCCAGCCACTTAAAAAAACCTGTCAGTTTTGTATAAAGTTAGACACTTACTCTATGATCCAGCAGTCCCACTCCTAAGTATTTGCCCAAGAGAAATAAAAACGTATGCTCACATAAAAACCTATATACAAATGTTAATAGTGGTTTATTCATGGAAACAATCCAAATGGATAAAGAGACTATGATACATCCATAGAATGAAATACTACTTACTCAGCAGTGAAAAAGAATGAATTACTGAATATATGATATAACTTCAGTGAACCTCAATGCATTACGCTAGGTGAAAGAAGCCAGACTCAAAAGGGTTTATGCTATATTATTCAATTTATATGATATCCTGGAAGAAGTAAAACTATAGGAATAGAGAGCAAATCAGTGATTGCCAGTGGCTCAGGATGGGAAGAGCAGTTAACCACAAAGGAGTATAAGGAAATGATAGGGATGGTGGAACTGTTCTATATCTTCATTAGAAAGGGCACATTTTATGTAGTAATCTATACTTTAATAACCTTGACCTAAAAAGAATAAGTGCTGTGCTAATCCAAGCTATTATATTAATAATCATCTACCTTAGAGCTCAAATAATGGATTAAGTTCCTATTTGAATGAGACGATATAGTTCATAACTTCGTTTAGCATACATTTCCTCCCGTGAATCCCACAGCAGCCCTGAGAGGCAGCAGGGCAAGCCTCCTTTTGCTCTTTATCAGATGAAGCTCGAGAGTCGTTCAGTCATTTGAGAGCATCGTGCACCTGGTAAGCGATACGGCTGCCATTTTCGTTTTTCGATTTCTGCTCTTTTCTCTTGCAGTGCCATCATGCTCCTTAGAAATTTTGAATATTGTCAGATAAAGACCCCTCCCAAAAAATCTACTGGTTTGGAGCAGGAACAACTTCAGACTAGTGGATTTTTAAAAATCCCAGATCTGCCTTCCCCTAGTGTTCCAGGCAGGGTCCTCTAGAGCCTTTCCATCTCAATTGTGGTCACTCTTTCCTCCCTGGGGAGGACAGTGTGACTCAGGCAGCAGGATGGGGCCTCTCTGGCTGTGGGAAGACAACAGAGAGACTTCCAGATCTCTGCCTTCTTGCAACTCAGCAACAAGCACGCTTCCCGGGCCACAGCAGTGGTGCGCCCAGCCACTAGAGCCCAAGGACAAGAATAAGCAACAGAAAAAGTCACATGCCGAAACCCGCCTACTCAAGGAGGGCTGTGATGGGAAAGAGGCGCGGGTGCAGAGCAGTTAAATGCTTCTTGGTCTTATTCTGTGCATCAGAAAGATTGCCCAGACCTCGCCAGTTCACGTCTGTCTCTTTCCATTGCGTAAGTTATTAATATTTGTACTTCATTAGACTATTTCAGTTCGTTAGAATGAATGAAATGTTTTTACTTGTGTTAGGTGGTTTGATTCTCCCTACAGAGAAAATGATATTCCTGTCATCCTTCTCTGTAGCTGAGAAAAGAAAGACCCGGAGAGCTAAGCTACATCTAGCTAAGCTACGATCCAGCTAGAAATTGATGAAGCAGGACTTGATCCCACCCTCTGCATCCAAAGTCCACATTCCTCTTTTTCTTTTAATCCACATTCTTCCCTTATATCATTCTGTCTCTTATTCTTACACCCAGCAGACACAGCACCTGCCCTCACCATGCGCACAGGCTGGGGGACGCATCAGTGAGGACGTTGGCTATGACATTGAATTAAACGGCTCCGATGTGCTCCCAAACGGCTCCTCACTGGTAGTTGTTCTTAATAGTGTACCTATCATTCATGAACCTTTTAAACCAACTTCTATTTATTTAAGCCCATTATACGTTTTGGAGAAAGGAAGCTCTTTGGATATTACCCTGCCCTCTACAAAATGCTATTTTTCGATTTATTTCTCTTGAATGGACCTCTTCCAAGTCCAAGTTACAGTAAATGTTCACTCGTCCTACTCTTTAAGGTTATAGGAAGGCTAATCATGCCTTTCATGGTTTTATTCACCTGCTCTGCTCCATCCCAGTGTTCAGTGTATTGTAGATCTGTCTTGGTCCTTGTCCAAAGAGGGTGACTGCCAGGAAGACCTCATTTCAATATAATCCCCAGGGTACGGACGCCAGTGGTGCTTTCAGAGCTAGGCGCCTGCACAGGAGGGAAGGGAAGACCGTCAGAGGGTTTGCAGAGCAGAATGAAACGAGGTTTCCCTTTTAATTAAGGATTTTACTTTATCGAAGGAGAAGGGGTGTAAAATGCAACAACTGTTTTATCCTTCAACACCTGCCTCCTGTTGCCTCGCATTTCTTCTGTGTTCACTGTTTTCCAATTCACCTCACCCCAAGTAACCCTGTTCCGTTTACCCTCCTGCGGGTGGGGGCAGGCCCCCTCCCAGAGCCCATAAGTGTTGGAGCTTCTGTGCTGCCTAATTACCTGCCCTGTGGCATCGGGAAGAGACTGGCCTCAGCTGGAGCCCAGCTGTAGAGAGATGGAATATTAAGACATTTTCCTTTCTTCTGAGTCCTTGTTAATTCTTCCTGGTGGTGATTAGCCAGTTATTTTTAGCTCCATCTGAGCACCCTGGTTAGTATTCAGGGCTGGTTTAGACAGCACTGAGGCACACTCAGCCTGTTCGTGCTCTGATTCCAGTTGGTCCCATTGCAGTGAAGGAAATGAACCTGCAGGGCGGGCCCCCTCTCCTACTTCTCCCTGAAATGCTGGCTGCTGTCCAAAGGGCCTGCTGCTTTGGGGCGGGGACAAAGTCTTACAGGAGAGGTCTGGAAAGTGAGCAATTTGGGAGCCATATGAGGAGGATAGAAATAACACTGCACTGGGAATGAGGAACCAAGTGTTTAGTTTGGACTTTGTCACCTGCTAGCAGTGTCACCCTGGACACATTACGTGCGTTTCAGAGCCATCAGTAAAACAGTGTGGCTGGACCAATCGGCCCCTAAGTCCTTTCCAGGATTAAGATCTATTGAGTCACTAGGTCTAAACAGAAGCGGAATGTGAAGACACGGGAGCCTGTGTGTGGACGTCTTGAGAGTGAGATGCAGGTGGCCTTTTCTTTCTTCCTTTGAGCCACCTGGCTTCCCTTTTCTAAAGCTAATCCTTCAGTGAAGTGGTTGTTCTCATTCCACATCCCTGCCGCAGCCTCTTTCCCTTCCACGTTAATCCCATAGAACTCCTAGGGCTGCTGGGCCCTCTCGGGAGCCGCTGTTGATGCAGCAAAAAGTGTGTCTGGGGAGGTTTGGGCACCTCAGTGCAGTTCTGTTGACAAGATGGAGGAAGCCATTGGATGTAAGAAAGAGATCCAACTCCATCCCATTGAACCGGCCTAGGAATGATGAATTCTCAGTGATGGAACTTACTGTACTTCCTCCAGCAAGTCTAGGCTCAAAGCCAATTCGAAGGGGTGTGTGCATCACCATTTTCCAACAGCTCACCTGGCTTTGGTTTGATGGCAGGGCAAGCCCTCCACCTGGGATGCCGTTTCCTCCCTTCCTTGTTTGTAACATGGGGATAATAACTGCCTGGGGAATAGTCATAAGCAGTAAATATTATGAATTCATATATATAATTTGGCCCAGTGCCTTGCACAGAGTAGGTGCCACTCTGCTTTTTTTATTAGCACTGCTTTGAAATTCTGTAATAATTTCCAGCTTTTACTGAGTGCTCACTCTGGGCCAAGCAGTGTGTGGCGTAGAAGCATGTCCAGTGCTTTACAATGAGGACCACTATACCCCTTCTACAGATTAAAAATTGAGAACTACAGGAGGTAAGCCACTTGCGTAAGCTCACAATACACGTGTGAAGCTGGACTTGAACTCAAGCTCTCTGAGGCTAGGGTCTGAGCGTTCAACCATACGAATATACACATACAGCCTCTGAATAGGAAGATGTGATCTTTTTAAGGCGTACCTCTTGAGGGTTGCACTCATTTTAGAAATGCCCGCTAGCCCTGCACAAAGTAGATTTTAATAGATATTTTCCTGATAAGTTGAAACTGGCCAGTCCCTTCCTCACACCTTTAACCAACTATGTGTTCTGCCCCGTCGTTTCTCTCGTACAGGAGCTCACGACAAGCTCCTCTGCATCCCTAACAGAGCTCTGCCATTCCCCTCATCTCATTTTCTGGCTCATGGGCTATGATACCTGTGCGATTTTTGTCCAAGCCAAATCAGCTGTGGACCCTACCAAGAAAGTCTCCTTTGGTTCCAAGACCTCCGGTGGGCTTCCTTCCAGTCGAAGCCCCAGGCCTCCCACTCACTGTTTCCTTCCCGCTCCACGTTACTACTGAAAGCTGGGCTTGCAAGCATCTTTTGGCCTCTCTCCCAGTTTTATCTGAGGGCACAGCCCTCACTGGGCTGACCTCTGGCCCCTCCGTGACCAGGTCACAGTGTGATGGTCACTTCTGAAACAAGTCGAGAGCGTAACAGCCCTGGGGATGGTCAAGCCTTGCTAACCTGTGGCTGGGAGGTAACGTCGGAGTACGTGTGTATTCACCGATGCAGGGTTCTACTGAGACTGTGCCTTGACTGATCAGTAATCCCTCAGGGTGTGGTTAAGATACCCATGTCTGGGACAAAGACTTTCAGGTAGAACAAGCTGGCTGACTCTGCAAGCCTGGGTCAGGCAAGACCAGTTCTGTCCAGCTGGGATCCGGGGCAGCCTATCCTGCCTTACCTCCTACTTTGTCCCTCTGTACAGAACGTGGTGTATCTGAGTGACCCCACCAAGCCTCCACAGGGGGAGAGGTCTTTGTGCTGCTGTTTGCACAAAGGTCAGGCAAAGCCAAGCCCAGTGCATCATATTTCAACGGCCCTCTCTGCAAGCAGGTCCCACTCGAAGGACCCCAGCTGGCTGACACCTGCCCTTCCCTCACTCTGAGTTTTGGAATCGAAGGAAATTCTTGTAAATCCACTAATGCTCGGACTGCAGATTTTATTGCAATCATAAACAGCACCCAGTGCTGCAACAGGTGCACCAGGAAGCTTGGTTAAGTAATAAATGCAATCCGCTTTGTTTCCTATTCATCCAGCCTGGAAGGACCCTGAACAGCTGGGGGAGGGGCAGCTGAGCAGAACCCCAGGTTGTATTGCTTCCAGAGAGTCAGAGAGGGAGTGTTCTCACCTTGGACCCCGGAGTACAGTGTGGATGTTGACCCATGACAATTCTCACGTACCTACACGGTGTGGAGCCCAGTTCAAATTCCAGGTTTTCAGCTGTGTGCCTTTAGGCAAGCTGCTTAGCCATTCTGATCTGTTTTCTTACCTGTGAAATGAAATTACTAACGTTTAGGGTGACTCTGCGGAGTAGATGAATTAAGGTCCAAGGTATGGGGCCCGGGCTCCCTCTGTCAAGACTCTGCCTGGTCCCCTGGAGCAGTGTTTGGAAAATCTGCTTCTGAAGCCTGTCCTTGGTCAGAGAACCCCTAAAGCCAGGGTTAAAGGAGAGTTATGGAGCACCTCACACCCATTGGCAGGGCTGTCATTTGAAAAAGCAGAAAACGACAAGTGTTGACAAGGATGTAGAGAACCCTTAGACGTGGTTGGTAAAAATGTAAAATGGTGCAGCTGCTCTGGAAAACAGTATGGCAGTTCCTCAAAAAATTAAAATAGACTTACCATATGATCCAGCAATTCCACTTCTGGGTATATACCCGAAAGAATTGAAATCAGGGTCTTGAAGAGATATTTGTATATTCACATTCGTGTCAGCATTAGTCACAATAGCCAAAAGGTGGAAGCAACCCAAGTGTCCATTGACAGATGAATGGATAAACTAAATGTGGTCTATACATACGATGCAATATTACTCAACCTTAAAAAGAAAGGAAATTCTGGCACATGCAACAACATGGGTAAAAGTTGAGGACATATATGAGGTACCTGGAGTAGTCAAATTTATAGGGACAGAAAGTAGAATGGTGGCTGCCAGGGGCTGTGGGAGGGGGAGAATAGAGAGTTGTTTAAATGGCATAGTGTTTTAGTTTTGCAAGATGAAAAGTTCTGGAGGTTAGTTGTACAACAGTGAATCTTTGACACAACTGAAATGCACACTCTAAAATGGTTAAGATGGTAATTTTTATGTGTTGTCAACTGAAAAAATGCACAACGTAAAAGTTGAGAAATGCGTTTTATTTGGGGGACAAAACTGTGGACTTAAGCCTGGGACACAGCCTCTCAGGTAGCTCTGAGGGACTGCTCTGAAGAGGTGAGGGAGGGACCAGGACAGATAGGACGTTTTGCAACAAACACCAGGTAGTCAGAACATCAAAAGGTTACTATTAATTAAAGAAAACCAGCCATCTCAAGTTAATGAAATTAGCACTTTTCTAGGTATGGGAAGATGCAAAAGTCTGGGCTTGTTGAAATCATCCCTTTGATATGCACCTCAGCTATCTGGGGCCAGAATCCTGTGTTTTCCCATCCTGAGTCTCCTCGGGGTACACTGTTGCGGGGTGCCTGCAGTGGCTTGATGGCAGGTATCCTGTTTCTATCATGAGTTCCCTCAGGGCTCACCTTTGGAGTGGCTCTAATGTGATGGCTTGATGGCTGCAACATCCTTTGTTTACTGATATGGCAGGCAACATTTTTTCACTCACAGTGTATTTTATGAGAGAGAGAGTTATAGAGCAAAATGGAAGTGATGGTAGTGACTAGTAACAGGGTCCTCCCAACCAGGGCAGGCACTGAAGTGCAGCCCTCATCATTCCAAACCAGGGCTGGTGGTCAGTGGTCAGCTTCGTTGGCATATGTGTGTGAAGATGTAGACCTTTCATTTGTTTTGTTTTCTTTTTTTTTAATTAATTTGTTTTTTTATTTTTGGCTGTGTTGGGTCTTTGTTGCTGCATGTGGGCTTTCTCTAGTTGCGGCGAGCGGGGGCTACTCTTTGTTGCGGTGCACGGGCTTCTCATTGCGGTGGCTTGTCTTGTTGTGGAGCACGGGCTCTAGGCATGCGGGCTCAGTAGTTGTGGCTCGCCGGCTCTAGAGTGAAGGCTCAGTAGTTGTGGCACACGGGATTAGTTGCTCCGTGGCACGTGGGATCTTCCCAGGCCAGGGGTGGAACCCTTGTGCCCTGCATTGGCAGGCGGATTCTTAACCACTGCGCCACCAGGGAAGCCCTGTTTTATTTTCTTGACAGATGTAGATAATGAAAATAATTACAGTAATAAATGCTATTGAGCGCTAACCTGGGCTTTGCATGTATCACAGCCTTCAATTTTTCCAGTGATCCAATTAAGTAGATACTATTATCCTCAATGGGCAAGTGAGGGAACCAAGGTTAAGAGGCTCGAGTAAAAATTGAATGAGTTATGTCATTAGCTAGCTAGTGCTTGGCACGTGGCTGCAGTGGTCACGGGGATGTGTGCTAGGCATAGGCGCATAGGTGTAGCTGGAGCTTCTCTGTGGTCTCTGGGTGCCCCCAGGACCATGGAGGAGACATACACAGTGAGAGAGGCTCAAAGTGGAGCCTTGAGGTATGGGAAAGGACATTAGAGAGACTCAGGGGTTCACGAAAAGGAGGGGGCAATGAACTGGCAGGAAAGGGGAAAGTTAAGGAGGCCTAAGTTCTGGGAGACAGGAGGTAAATAGTAGATGTAGATGGAAAATAATATTCCTTAGCAGGGGAAAGGGAAGTGCAATTACAAACAAGATTACCTAGTGTGGGTAAGAGGCCATTAGGCTGGGGAAGCCCTATGTAGGGATTGCTACTGCAAACCCATTTAAATCCACATAATATTAGCTAATATTTTTTGAGCCCTAATTGGTTACCAGGCTCTGTTCTAAATTCTTTACATACAATAATGTATTTAATCCTCACAAAAAAGGTATGAGACAAGACTTATTCATTATACTCATTTTATAGGTGAAAAATCTAAGGCTCAGAAAAGTGAAGTGACTTAGTCCACCATCACAGAGCCAGCAGAGGGGAGCAGCAGAGCCAGGTTTTACATCCAGATAGCCTGACCCCAGAATGCAAACATGCAAGCCCCATCATATGTGGTTTGGTGATGTGGAGTAATTATCCAACCAAATTTATTTGTATTTAGACATAAGCGTAAGTAGCAGTCCTGTTCGGTCAGAAATTAGTATTTTGAGACTGGTTGCTGACGTCCCTGTTTTGTGCATTTGTACATATCACAGCACTCATAAAAAACCTGGAGATGAATGTGGGGAGCTGTAAAGAGGGGTTTGGGGCTGAGAACAGATAACGATGCTAAATGTTGTTTCCAACAATAAATCTTAACTTCGCCCCTGTGGATTGTATATGCAGCACACAGCCAGCAGAGATCATGAGAAGAGCTTGAAGAGATCAGAAGGGACCTAAATTAGTCAGGAGCTGGTATTTTTAAGTGCAGAAGCCCAACTCACGCTAGCTCGAGGAAAGAGGAAAACCTGTTGGCTCACCAAACAAGCTTCCAAAACGGCCTGGAGTGGAGTCAGCTTAGAAACACATCACGACCATCACTGGAGACCTCCGTAGGCATCAGTCTCCAACTAGGCACCACACTGTCACTCTCTTAAAATTTTGCCCGAAGTCATTTGCACGAGAATCACTTAGACAGGTGCGTCGGGGGAGCATTCTAAAAACGCGAGTATCTGGAAGGGATTCTAAACCTACTCAGTTAAATTATCTGCAGATGTGGCTCAGGGATCTACCTGCTAAACAGGCTTTCTGGGTGACTCTCCCAATTAAAAATTTGAGGACCACTGCCTAGGTTGCAGCAACAGCAGTGAAGAGTGTCATGTGATCTCCTTCTTTGCCACTTTGCCGTCTCACGGAACCCTGTTCCTTTCCTAATACCTTGTTGAGTAGTGTGAGCATCCGTCATCCAATCGTGTGATCACTTGATGAAAGCCATTCCCCCGCTGGACTGTAGGCGTCAGAAGAGCAGAGTGCTCTCACGTACTTTTCTCGTTTACACAACAGCCCCCTATGAGGTAGGTAGGCTAGACATTATTATTTCATTTTTCATGTGAGAAGAGTGAAATCTAGAGAGAAATTGCCCTGCTCCTGTCACGTCCATAGTAAGTGGTCTCTCAACTCCCATCCTCTGGCCTTCCGATGGGCTCATTCAAACAGACTGGTACGTGGGTCTGCAGGGTTGCTGGGCCATCGTGAGGAGGTCCCCAGAATGACGGAGGTGGCATATGTGATCCCATTCCCCAGCCAATCCACAGACCTCTTTCCTGGACACTTTTTTGTATTTTATGTGTCTTTTTCTAGTGCGCCTCAACCTCCTTAACTGTTTTGTATTGAACCAACTCCTCTTCTCTCTCTATGGGTCAGGAAAGGAAATCAAAGGAAGAGAGGGGAAAATGGAGAGTCCAGTTATGTTGTCGGAAGGGGGACCCCTTCCAGGGCCCGAGAGTGGGCTGTCGTCTAACACTCGGAAATGAATCGTCCGAGGAGACACACGTGCTGACAAAGCAGGAGATTTACTGGGAAGGGGCGCCCGGGCGGAGGGCAGGCGGGAAAGGGAACCCAGGAGGACTGCTCTGCCACGTGGCTCGCCGTCTCGGGTTTTATGGTGATGGGATTAGTTTCCGGGTTGTCTCTGGCCAAGCATTCTGACTCAGGGTCCTTCCCAATGGTGCGCACATCACTCGACCAAGATAGATTCCATTGAGAAGGATTCTGGGAAGTTGGTAGGACACATGGCGTCTCCTCTCTCCTTTTGACCTTTCCTGAATTCTTCCAGTTGGTGTAGCTTGTTAGTTCTGCGTTCCTTACCAGGACCTCCTATTGTTAAGATAACTCATGCAAGTAGCTACTATCTTGCCTGGCCAGGGTGGGTGGTTTTGGTCAGTGGCTCCCCTAACAGTTACTCAGAGATCGGCAAACAATGGGACAAGAGCATTACATTGAACCAAATATCCCCAGACCTGGTCTTCCGTCTGCACACCCCGAGATGAGAACACACGCATCTAGCAAGGGAGCCCCAGACGGTGTGACAGTTATGATGATGGCAAATAGCAACAATCATCTGTGAAGATGCGGTGGATCTTCTGGGTGTTTTGTTCCAAGTATCAGTAGGTATTTACTGAGCATTTCTCATGCCCCTAACAGTCGGCTGCGCGCACAGGAGGGAAGACAAAAAGAGCAGAGGGCTCAGACCCTTGCCTGGAGGAGCACATAGCATCCATTACGTTGGAAAGAATGTGATGTTATGACACAAATAAGAGAGAAATCAAAGAATGTGTTACACGCTGCTGTTAATGCTGGGGGAAGTCAGGAGCCAGCTGTTTGGGCCAGAGGGCATAGAAAGTGTCATGGAAAATGTGACTGGATCTGGAGAGACAGTTAACAGTTTCAGAAGGCTGTGAAGAGGGGGAACATTGCTGAGAAGGCAAGGAGCTTGGCACGAGAGTGGGAGAGGGAAGAGGTTCTGGGAAGAGGGAAGTGGTTCCGGCTGGCAGGTGGAGGTCAGCAAGGTGGTGTCTGTGTGCTCCTTCCCCTCCAGACCCCTTTGGCTTGTCTTCTCCTATCAAATGGGATGGTCATCATGATTATAATAACAAATACTTTAAAAATAGTAAACATCACAATAATCTCCTTCCTAGGGTTGTTTTGTAAGGATTAAATGAGTTAAGATATGGAAAGAGCTTCTTAAAGTGCCTGGTTTGAATAACTAGTAGCTATTGTCATTCACATTCCTTGAGCTTCTGCCGTGTAGCAGGCAGGCAATAGTGGTGGAAGGTCCTTTCTCTCAAAGATCTCCCAGGAAGGAGAGAGAGAAAGCCAGGTAACCCAAACACAGCACCATTGCACGTGCTAGTATACTATTGGACTTGAAGACAGGTTGCTTCTAAGCCTTCCTAGAGGCATCCCAGGAAGACTTCTCAGAGGAGGTGATGGCAGTGGAATCCAAATTGAGAAGTTTCTCAAATGAAGAGGGGGAAAAGAGAGAAGGCTGATGGAGGTAGAGGAACCACAAAGTACTAGAAGTACTAAATGTACGACAGGAGTGGAAGCTGTGGGGCATGAGGAGAATTGAGATTGGAGAGTTAAGCTGGGAGGGTCTGGAGGGGCCTTGGGTGCCAGGCTAAGGAGGTAGGACTTGGTAAGCCATAGGGAGTAATTAAAGGGGAGGCACAGGGCATGAGGAGGCTGGATCTTCATGTGTGGTCCCCTCACCTCCCTGGGCCTTGTTTCTGCATCCGAAAGGAAGGAAGTCTGCGAGAGCCAATTCCTATCTTGCTCTGAAAACTGAGTGGCATCACACCTGTCTAGTGGGCCCCCTGCCCGACCCTCTCCCCCATCCTCCACCTTGCCTGCCAGACTTATGTAATCGCCAGGCCAGCCTGGGGCAGGTTGATAGACATACCTGAAACGTTGTTAACTAACTTATTGGACAGATATTTATCAAACACCTACTATATTCAGGCACTGGTGAACAAGGGAAGATGCCGAGGCCAGATTCCTGAGAAACGGGACAGGACGGGACCGTTGTAGGAAAAATGGGGTGCAAGAGGATGGTCATGTCCGAGGTCTGGGGTGAGTTCCTGGGATGGGCTGCCAAGTGAGGGTCCTTGGCTTCAAGCAGGAAAGAATTCAAGAGTGAGTCAAAGTAGAGTGAAAGCAGATTTATTCAGGGAGATATACACTCCATAGACAGGGTGTGGGCCATCTCAGAAGGTGAGAGGCCGCAGGGTGTGGAGACGGTTAGTTTTTTTATGGGCTGGGTAATTGCATAGGCTAATGAGTGGGAGAAATAGTCTAACCATCTTGGAGAAAAGGAAGGGATTTCTAGGAAATGGGGCATCGCCCGCTCTTTGGCCTTTTATGGTCGGCCTGGGAACTGTCCTGGCACCTGTGGGTGTGTCATGTAGCATATGCTAATGTATTACAATGAGAGCGTAATGAGGCTCAGGTCTACTGGGAGTTGAATCTTCCGCCATCTTGGGTCTAGTAGGTTCTAACTGGTTTTTGTGGTATCCTGTCCTTAATGGTTGTGTTATTCTTTTACTGGTTGTGCCCAGCCCCTTCCCTTTCTCTCTCAGGACCTGCAGAGCCCAGTCTGGCAGCCCCTCTCTTGCAGCTCAGGCAAAGACAGCGCTGTCTCTTCTGGGCAGAATGGAAATGATTTGTGTGCAAGGGTATGCACCCTGGGGTGGGCTGGGGTGTGGCTTGCGGTAAGGCACCGTCTTTGCCCTCCTTCCTGCTGGTAGATGTCTGTCTCACCTATCAGCCTTCCCGTTAAGACTTGAAATGGACATTTCAGGACTCGAAATGGGAGCAGGCATGTACTGAGTCTGCGTGCAGGGGCTTGGCAGGATGAACTGGGAACCCTAGAGCAGTCCCCGTCTCCCGCCAAGACATGCATGCTTGAATAGTTTGTAGAAGTTTAGGTAAATACAAACTCTCATGTTCCTGAGCTGTACAAATCCCACTCCACAAATGCTTCAGAACCAGCCTGCGGGGCATTGTCCCATGTAAAGGAATGCTTTCTTTGTTAAATCTTTTAATCCTACTGTCTCTTTTCTTGCCTACTCCTCTACATTCCCACAGATTCCTAGGGAGCCTTCTCTCTGGTCTGACACAGATTTATCCAGCTGGAACCAGCCCAGGTCCCAGAACAATTGGAAAGCAATGGGCTAGAGTGGTTTCTGTCAATTGCCCAAAGACAAACACTAGCCATGGGCGGTGCCTGGCTTCAAAACTAGGTCCAAGGTTGGGGACAGAAAGTCCCCATGGGCCACTCCTGGGGGCTGCTGGCTGAGACACCCAGCCCAAACTCTCCTTCGGTCCTAGGACCTGACCTGTCTGACCCCGGACCCTTCTTGCCCGCCACATGACTACCTCCTGGGTGTCCCCAAGAGGGATCCTTGATTGTCCCAAGCCAGCCTCCTCAAGTGCCTAGGGTCTCCTCACCCTGCTGCCTGGGCTCTGCTTGTGAACCCTCGTATCACCCTCCATCAGCTGTGGATTTGGGGCTTTATGAAAAATAGGAACAGTATTTACTTCACATAATTATTATGAAGTTTAAATTAGATAATACATATAAACCACATAGTAGAGACTCAGTAACTGTTAGACTCATTCTTTCTTTTTTCTGGGTAGTCTGATGCTCAAAACGGGCAACAGAAATTGTATCGAGTATAAACTGTTGACTGAAAAAAAGTGCACAACCTAAAAGCTGAGAATTATGTTTTGTTCAGCAGACATACTGAGAACTTAAGCCCGGGAGGCAGGATCTCAGATACCTCTGAGGGACTGCTCCAAAGAGGTGAGGGAGGAGCCAGGATACATAGGAATTTTTGCAAAAAAAAAAAAAAAAAAATCAGGTAGCCAAAACATCAAAAGATTATTGTTAATTAAAGAAAACCAGACATCCCAAGTTAATGGATTTAGTGCTTTTCTGTGTGGGGGAAGAAGCAAGAGTCTGGGCTCTTGAAATCATTCCTTTGATATGCGCCTTAACTATCTCCTATTTTTTTTCCATCCTGAATCCCCTCAGGGTATACAGCCGGGGGCAGCTGCAGTGGCTGATGGCTTGATAGTTGCAACATCCTCCGTTTACTGTTATGGCAGGTGACATTCTTCGTCCACAATATTATATGCCTAGTGCTATGTTAAGCACCATGGGAGATACACTAGAGGTTTCTACCTCTGAATCAGTCAACTAAATAATCAGAAAACCGGTGTTTTGGGCTTACTCTGTGCCCGATATAATAGTAAGAGCCATGACAAATTACAGTTATGTATGACGCATGACACTGTCCCTTCCCAGGAGACTCGACTCTAGGGAGATGACGTTTACACAGAAAAAGTTACATAACAACGTAAGACCTAACAAGGCTGAAAGAACAAATACATGAACCACGTGATGTGCACAATTCACTGCTAAATGGGGTGGAAGGTCTAGCAGAGCAGAGGAGCCCTCAGGCTAGACGTTTGGGGATCAGGAGACCACATGGCGAGGACAGGAAGGGGGCTGGGGATCGCCAGTTACATAACCGGGGTTTTGGTTGTTTGTAGTTCTGGTCAAGAGAAGAGGTTAAAACATGTAAAGTGGACCACACTGTAGAAAAGGTGGAACACTTGGTGGGTCAAGGGCCATGAGGTCCGTCGATTGGGTGAGACAGTCCACTCAACCCCTTTACTGCTGGGCCGTCGGGAGCAAGTGACTTAACTTCCCTAAGTCTCACTTGCTGTGAACAGGAATAATAGTGGTTTCTACCTCATGGAGTTGTAAAGATTAAATATTTTCATATACGTTTATTGACGTAGCATCAGGCACTTATGCATCAATATGAGTTAGGATTTATTATTATTAATAACATAAGGAGAAGTTATGGTATCGTTTTGGGGGAATGTAACTCATCCTAAGCCTGGGAAGTCTTCTTGTTTGCTAGGAAAGAGGTGATGTCTGCTACAGTGTATGAATTCGAATTTTTAAAAGTAGTGTTCATATTTTATTTCCTAATTTATTTGATTTGGAAATCTAAAACGCCAACCGCTCAAGAAAGGGAAACTCTTGAGCGTTTCACTTATCTCAAAACCCATTTTCCTCCCATCCACCACAAGAGACAGTCCTTCAAAGATTCTGAGCAAATACACACATGTATCCTAGGTCTGCAAGATGGGGCAGCACGGGGCAAGCCTGCCTTCTCAACCCAGCTAGTCGCAGCCTGGGACCTGGCTCTGGGGGTGTGGATTTCAGTCCTTCTCTTTCTTCTCCTGGCAAGACTTAGCAGAGGAGCTCAAAGAAATCAAGGCAGTTGTCTCTTGTCCGTAAGGGGGAATGAGATTAGCAAGAATACTTGAAATCCACATTCCACCCAACCTGCTCCTTAAACAAACCCTCCACTGTGATCGCTAACAGGCCCTAACGTTGACTGATCGCCAGTCCTCTGCCTATGCCTGCTCTGGTGGGTGTATTAATGAGGAGAGCCAAAAGGCAGCTGGCACAGGGAGGGAAGAGAAAGAGTGAGGAGGAGTAAGAGGGTGTACAGATTGAACCATTTATCTATGAATAATTGAGAGTCAACTCTATTTGAAAATGGACTTTGATAATGGTTTGGCCAGAGCTGGGCCCCAGGAGGCTCCATTCTAGCCTCGTCATGGAAACCATGGGGCCAAAAGCCAGGCCTGCAAGGTTCTTTTCTAAATGGCAACATCTGCTGCTATCATTACCCACAGGAAGGTGTTTCAGGGGGACAGTAGCCCCTGTGCAGTCTTTCAGCCATATTGCCATGAGAAGGGAAAGGCTCTGGGACCAGGGCCCACATAGCCCCAGAGGGCAGTGGTTTTCCAACAGTTCGATCCACCAGCATTGGGAAGGACAAGTGAGCTGGGCCTTTGGCTTAAAGGCTGTGAACTTTGGAGACTTGGAAGGGGGATTTGCAGCTTCCTTTGGTTTTTCTTTGAAAAAGAATCCTATTTGATAAACTTTGATGAGAATTAAGTTCAATCCTATTTCTTAAACTTTCATGAGAATTAAGTTGAGGGCAGGCATGCTGTTTGCTGCAGGTAGAGACCCACCGTCTCTTTGCCGTGGTGGCACAGAGCCTCCATTGTGAGTGAACCAGAGGGCTGGGTCACACTCATTTGGTATCGGTGAGGGTGGCAAGTTGGGTCTGTCTGGACACTCAGTCTGCAAATTCACTAACTAAGGAGTTGTTTACTTCTTTAGTCTGTGGTGTCACCTCATTCATCCAGAAAGAGGCTGTCGGGGGTTTGCAGGAGACAGACTGGGGCTCTATTTAAGCTATGTGACCTTAGCAAGTCACCAAATGCCTCTGAACCTCAGTTCCCTCCTCTATGAGGAAAAGGGCAAAAATGCTTCCACTCAGAATTCTTGGGAGGAACGTGTAAGACCAAAATTCTTAGTGTTTCTCCTAGGACCTGACCGACATCAGTCAGTAACATTGTCTCCCCCTTACATACCCAGTGGTACCAGCATTTGTGGTCTCTCGACAAGGGGGACTCATCCCTTCTGAAGTGGAGAGTCTCCGGGAAGAAGCTGCTATTGGCATAAAATCATCTCTTGAACTTTGCTTTTCTTCATATCAAGTGGACGCCCAATATTTGAAGTCTTTGGGGCTTTCTCCTGAAGGAAGGTCAGAATACTTCTCTGCTTCTGAAAAAGAGCAGCTCAAATTCAAGGCAGGTGAAACCATGAAAAGCCACAAAATGCCACGGGAACCAGCTGGCTACTCCGACGGTCAAACCGTGAAAGTTGGGATAAGATAGCATTTTTCTCAGTCAGTAGGATCGTGAAGCCAAACAGAGCTTATGGGACCCCCAGAATGAAGAGTGATTGTTCCAGCCAGTTCTTCTGTTGACTCATGAAGAGCCTGGATGCAGAGTAAACTTGTGAGAAGAAGTGATCAGGGCTTGAGTAGGTATCTATACAAGGTTTGAGAGGGGAGGTCTTTCAGCCTGACCGGCCATTAGGAGAAGATGCTCAAAAGAGACAGTGATTCAGGGCTGGCAGCGAGGAAGTCTCCCACTTCACAGATTTACCATCCTGAATAATAATTCTATTATTGTTGAAGTCTTCTAGTCATTTGGCTTTTGATAGTTGTGGACCCCAGCCAAGAAGAGGCAGAGGAAACAGAACAGAGGATGTTGCAGAGAAATGTGCAAGAAGTCCTTGTCCGCGAGGTCGCAGAGGGGCCATGTTGGGAGCTGCCCTTGCCCAGAAGATGGTGTCAGATGGGAGAGTCGGGGTTCCTCAGACTCTACCCAGTGCCCTCCCACTCCCCGAGGTGCTGGTGAGGTAGCAGCCCCTCCTCCAGACTAGCTCCCCTCGGCCGACCATCTGTCTCCCTAGGGCAGCCAATGGAGGTGAACTCATTTCCAGAACCCAAGAGGCGGCTCTGACCCCGTCTTGCCAGCTATTGCTGGAGTTGGCCGGTTGAAGCCAGGCTGGCACCAGGCCGGCCTCGCATCGGGCAAATCTGCTGACTCAACTCCCTCTTCATCTAAACAAGCCCTGGGAGCTGGCATGCAGGGAGCAGCGCTGAGGAATCCGATGGCCGATGGCATGTGCCACCTGGCAGGGACTGACCAAGGCAAGTGGAGCAGGGGGCAGCGGTTTTCTGCAGGAGCTGTCACCCACCTGCTAGCCCCAGTCCCACCTTCCGCTAACTGCACGGGGGACAGAAGTATGTGCTTGCCCAAGGATTTCGGGGCTTCTTTCACGAGTAGAAACAAGCATCTCGTGGGAGAGAGTGTTGCGACATGAGAAATATATACTTTGCATGAGAAAAATGGATCACTTGAATGATCTTCAAAAGTTATGCCTGGCGTATGGCACAGCTTAGTGGCTTAAAAAAAAAGCCACATGTCAGTGTTTGAAAAATTAGTACAGAGAGGGCTAAAGAATAAAACAGACATGGCCCATAATCTCCTCTTCCCCACCATCAAGTAATATCCGCAGACATCAAGGAAGACAAGTACTTGATTAGATAATCTATACATACAAAAATGTACAAAATGAAAAATGAAATCTCCCATCCCCTTACTTAGCGCTCTCGCAAGGGTGCCACTTTTAAGAGTTTATTTTGATTTTTTCCCAGGGGAAAAAATTTTTGTATATACCTACATATCTGCTCGTGCTTAAATATTATTAACACACCAGAATAGCCTGAGGATTACACAACTCTGTGGTCACTAGCCCCGTTGTGCTTTGTGGAGCCCTGATGGGGCTCCACAACGTGGTTGGTGTCCACCAGGGTTATGCTCCGTGGTAAGAGTGTTGTTTCCACTTCGTAAGATATACCAGCGTTCTTTCCAGATCAACACAGATACATCTCTCTCTTTTTTTTTCAGTCTGACTTCATAGGTCCCATCATTTGGATGTACCATAATTTACTCAACCAGTCCCTGTGGATGGATAATGTGTTCTCCCCCCACCCAATTACAAAAGTGCTTCAATTAATATCCTTGTGCAGATATCTTAGCAAACCTTTGTGAGTATCCACAGAATAAATGCTTATTGCAGGATTCCTAAATCCATGAGTACATGCACTTTAATTTTATAGATATTACCTACTCAGTAACTTCATTACAAGTAACAGCTACTCCAAGGAACAAAAGGGTTTCCCCGATTTAATCCACCCCCCCACAAAGTAAGGTGAAAGGGATTGACCTGACATTGGAACAGGATCCCCTTATTACTACGCGCAGTGTTGAATGTGTGTGCACACAGATTGGGTGAATAAGAGGGAGGTGAATTGATGAGGGAGAAGAATAAAAGAAATTCTTTGGAATTTAAGAAGGGCTGTCATCCTAACCACTGATAAGGAAAAAGGTAGACAAAGGGGTTATAAAAGCTGCATTTATAGTGTCACTCTATCTCAGCTAGAGCCTCCAAGTAGCCCAGAAACAAAGTGAAAGTTCACTCTGGGCTCCAGATTTTGAGGCGCCCTTGTTCCATGTGTGTTTCAGTTACCTACTGCAACTACTCTAATGTTTTATTATGATCACTCACGGTTCTGGGGTTTCACTGGGCTCTCACCTGGGTGGTTCTCACTTGGGGTCTCTCACGTAGCTGCATTCATATATGGGCTATTGTTTCGATGGGAATTGCCCAAAGGAATTTGTAATTTTTTCCCCCAGCTTCCTGTAGATCCCTATCCTCCTAAAGGGAGTAGGATGGAGGCTTGGCTATTCGTCTCTGGGTCAAACTAACTTAGAGGAATTTGTTGACTCAGGTAGCTGAAATGTCCAGGAATATTTTAGGAAGAGCTGGATCTAGTTGTTCAAAGAATGTCATTAGGAACTTGTTTCACTCCATCTCTCAAATTCAGTTTTCTCTCTCGACTTCTTTCTGAATAACGCCACTAAGAGATTCAGGCTTAAGGTTAGCAACCCCAGGAGAAAGGAACCTTCTTTGTGGCAGTAGCTTTAGCACCATCTTGAAGCTGTTGTTGGCCTGACATGGGTCATAGGCATGTCCTGTGGGAGGGGAATAAATCACCCCACCCAGTGAAGGGCCAAGGCTGGGTCTGCTACCAACCTCTGGGTCTCAAGGTGGGATCAGACTCACCCAAACCCTGGGAACTGAGATGGAGGGTGAGGTAAGGTGGTTCCTTAAAATGAAAGAGGAAGAAGGGAGGTGCTGGAGCCCATCGAGTCCAGTCCCCAGCCCAGTGACGGAGTCCTTTCCACACCACCCCTGTAAACACTTAGAAATGATCCGTGACAGGAAGCACGCTCACTGCCTTTGATAGCAATCTATTCCACTATTAGTCAGCTCTAAGCCTAAGTCATTTTAAAGTAAAACAAATACTAACACCTTCAGTGGTTCCTGTGTGTCAGGCACTGGGCTATGTACTTTGCAGGCATTTTCCAATTTCTTTTTATAATATTCCTGGGAAAAGATATACTATTGTTAGCTCCACTTTACAGAGGAGGAAATTAAAGCTAAAAGGCATTAAGTAACTCAGGTATTTCAAGGACAAAATCTTCGTGGTAAACCTTTGCACTGTGAGGGCTTGCCACACTACATGCTTTTACTCCTTGATTGTACTTTGGCCTTTTGGAGTTATTTGGCTAAGCTCTTCAAATAACTAGACAGCTATGACATAACTCCTAAGACTTGCGTCTTCTCAGGGAAGCATCCCTAGTACCTCCTTATATTCTGAATGTCAAAAAGCTTGCAGAGATTTCATTAAATGCCCTTCTCTGGGCATGCTCAGTGTCTCTCTTAATATGTGCTTGAAACCAACGTGCTCCAATGGGGGTCTGACCAGTGTGAAGTACCTTGGGACCCCTTTCTCTGGCTACCCTCTGTCAGCAGAACCTCAGACTACATGCGGGTCTTAAGGAGGCACATTCCACTGACAACTTGAACTTGGAGTCATCTTCCATTCTAAGGTCTTCTTCATCTACACTTCTTCTGAGTCTGCCCCGGTTATCAAGGGCAGGTAGCTTTTGCAGCCTCAGGGGCAGGGCTTTCCCTTTGTCCTTGGTAAAATTCACCCTGTTCATTTATTGTCCCAGCCATTACTGGGGATTCTCATTCTGTCAATCTATATACCTCACTCCTCTTGGGTCCTCTTCAAATTCGATGAGCATGCATTTGTCCAAGTCAGAAGTTAAAGACACATTTGACAATAAAGAGGCATCAATGGCAAATGCCACTGGAGGCCTTCTTATGGACGTCCTGACCTATTAACAAATCCCACCAACCAACCATCACTCTCCCTTCGGTTCTCCACTCTTTTCTACAAGAGTTTACCAGAGACTTGTCAAATACTAAGGTTAACTGCTGATAAACCATGTCCAAGGAGCTAGTACTCTACTCTAATATCTCAAGAGGAAAAGAGATGAGTTTCACATTCATTTATCCATTCAGTTATCTAATATTTCTTGAGTACTACCTCACTATTAATTAGATGAGAGGCCCTGCACAAGCTGCTTAATCCACCTGTTCCTTAATTTTCTAATCTGTAAAATGGGGATAATAACCTCACAGAGCTGATGTAGAAATTTAATGAGATAATAGACTAACTGACTTAGAACAGCTCCTGGCACATGGTATGGTAAATGCTCAGTAAAACTAAAATACAGAGCCCTGTCATGAAGCCATTAATGCTAGTTTCCCTCGCTTCTTGGTTCCTGTGTCAAATCCACTTCCACGTTTGTATTTTGTCCTTCTTAGGCCCCGCTCAGGTTCCTTGTTGGTTCAGATGAGGATCTGGTGCCTTCTCTTTTTCTCCCTCACTTTGCTTATCTGTGGTTTTATCATCTTGGTGCCATTTTTAAGGTCCTCTTGTCATCCCTCTGTTCAGGTTTTCAAGTCCTTCCTGGCAGGTGCCTGCAGTTGCCCCTCTGAAGGCTCGTGACAGCTGCCTGCCAGGGAATGCTTGGCAGTCTCCTACTGTTGGCCAGTTGTCAGCAGTGCCCTGAGGTGATTGCCTTACTTCAAGACTCCTAAATGGGGGCTTCCCTGGTGGCGCAGTGGTTGAGAGTCCGCCTGCTGATGCAGGGGACACGGATTCGTGCCCCGGTCCGGGAAGATCCCGCATGCCGCGGAGCGGCTGGGCCCGTGAGCCATGGCCGCTGAGCCTGCGCGTCCGGAGCCTGTGCTCCGCAACGGGAGAGGCCACAACAGTGAGAGGCCCGCGTACCGCAAAAACGAAAAAAAAAAAAGACTCCTAAATGGGACCACAGCTCTCATCCTCCCTCCCTTTCTGTTAGCCTTGATACTAGGACTGAGGATTTCCCTGCAAAGATTTCTCACATAAATGGATTTAAAGTCCGAGTAGTCCACCCAAGTCTCTCGTAGAAAGAGAGGCTCCAGCTCCCTGATAGACTGTATGGGAGGAGGGCTGGCAGTCATGCAATCTTCTTATCATTCCCAAGTGCTTTGATAGGGCAAAGGACTGCCCCCCGGCCTCCCAGCCTCAGTCTCTTGGGCTCTCTCTTGACAGGGTACTTCTCACCTCAGAATCTGCAGCTCAGGAATCTGCCCCAGACAGTCTTTCTCCAATTTTTAAAAATTTATTTATTTTATTCATTTATCTTATTTTTTGGCCGCATTGGGTCTTCATTGCTGTGCACAGGCTTGTCATTGCGGTGGCTTCTCTCGTTGTGGAGCACGGGTTCCAGGCATGCGGGCCTCAGTAATTATGGCACACGGGCTTCAGTAGTTGTGGCCCGCGGGCTCTAGAGCGCAGGCCCAGTAGTTGTGGCGCAGGGGCCCAGTTGCTCCACGGCATGTCGGGTCTTCCCAGACCAGGGCTCGAACCTGCGTCCCCTGCAATGGCAGGCAGACTCCCAACCACTGCGCCTCCAGGGAAGCCCCCAATTTTTTTTTTTTTTTTGTCTTTTGTTTTTCTCCATGCCCTTCTACCTGCTGACATTACACAATTTGTTTACTGTTTCCCTCCCTACTAGAATGGAAGCTCCTAGAGGACAGAGCCTTTGCCCCAGAGCCTAGAACAGTGCCTGCCTAGCCCAAAGTAGCACTTGGGAAAAAGCCATTGAATGAATCAATGAATGAGTGACAGGGAAGCAGCCCAGTCCCACTGAACGAGCTGGAAGGACCTTGGAGATGGCCTAGTCTTTCTGTCTGATTTTTCACGAAAGAGAACTGACAACAGTCTGGAGATTCTAGGTGACTTCTCAGATTTGACACTGGAACTGGACTTTGTGTTTTTCAAGGAGCTTTCAAGGCACACTATCCCCATTTGACTTCTCATACTCTCTCTGAGGAACGTTCTCATGGTGAAAATGAAGGCTTAGAGAGGCTAAGTTGCTCAGGATCACACAAACAGAATTTAAACTCAGGTTTATCTGACTCCAGGACTCTGCTTTAAACCAGTAGGTTGGGGATGACAAATCCATTTCCTTTCAAGAGCCAGGTGCAATTAACTGGGAATGCTTGCTGGGTCCAGCATTTTGAGGAGTCTGAGGCTACATGTAGGTTCTGTAGAAAAGAGTGCACGATTGATTAGCAATGTCTGCCACAAGTGCAGGGAGGGGAGTGGCAGGGTTCTGCCATCCCTGGGACCGGATGATATTGCAATATTATAATATTAGGCTCCTTATCCAGGACTCTTTCTTCCTCGCCATACTACTTCTGAAGCCAGTATTTCTACAGCTCCTGCCTCAACATTGAGAAGCCTTTTGGGAAGGTTGTCAAGCACAGACAAGTTGGAGGCCAAGCGTTGTTAGAAAGGAACTGAATGCACATTTGGTTAGTCTAAAACCTTCTGTCCATCACACAGGGCTTAGTATCACCACCGTGTTAGAAGGGCACAAGTACATGAATGACAGGAGACAGATAATCCAAAATTATTTATATCTACTTTTGGAGGGGTGATGTGACCTTTGGGCACAGACTTACTCGGTTCTCTTATCCTCTGAGTCCCCTGAGAACATGGAAACATCCCTGAAACGTGCTATGCGATGGTGGGACTGGAGAAGCATTTGCTGCCAATGACTGCAAAGCAGAGAGCCCATCTGCAGAGGATGGAGCATGGACTGTGGAAAGAAGGCCTGGCCACCCATGGCTGAGACACCCTGGAGTTAAATCAGTGAACCCACAAAGGCTTACTGAGTCATAAGCTAAGGCTGTAAAATGCCTTGCATCACACATGCCTGGCACAGGCACAGTGACGGGCATTTCCATTTTCTCCGGCTGCCTGGACACGTTCTGCACGGTGCTAATAACAGGGGGCTTAGGCACGGACCCTGCCTTCGAGGGCACGATGCCCTGGTTGGGGATACCAGACTAACCCACCCCTTGCAAAAGCATGGAAAATTGGCCTGCATCCCTCTCGACCTCTATTTCCCTTCCCTCCCTCAGAAGCGGCCTATCTTGAAATTCCCCTGATATCTTGTGTTGTTTCACACCTCCATGCCTTTGCTGACTCTCCTAGGCTACCTGGCAAATAGCTCTTCATTGCTTTGAATCCCATCTGTGGTTTGCTGTAGCTGTGAGGCCCTGGACAAATGATTTAACCATTCTGTGCCTCTGTTTCTTCCTCTTAAAATGGGAATAATAATAGTTTCACCTCCTAGGATTGTTGTAAAAATTAATGATACAACATCAAATACGTATGAAGCACTTTGAAGCTCAGCTTAAGCTTCAGCACTTAAGAAACATTAGACAGAGTTATTCATCGTTATTACTCATCTTTCAAGACTCGACTTGAACCTTATCTCTACCAGGAAGCATTGCAAAAATACCCTATACAAAGTCAAAAGACAAAAGATTACCGGAAGAGATGTTTGCAAAACATATGACAGGGGACTAATTTCCTTAATTTACAAGGAACAGGCACAGAACTGTAGGAAGACTACAGTTCAGTAGAAAAATGCCCAACGGACAGGAACATGCCATTCACAGAAAAAGAAATACAAGTGTCAATAGCAAGAAAAGATGCCCAATTTCACTCATTATTATGCAGTTAAGTAGCAACTAGAGGGCATTTTTTGGCTCTCAGATTGGTAACGTATTTAAAGTTTGATAATATTCCATGCTGGGGAGGAGGGAGAAACCGACCATTTACACATAATCTTGGAGGGAGTATAGATTTCTGCAGCCATTCAGCAAGCATTTGGAAATATTTATCGGAACTAAAAATGCACATTTCCTTTAGTCAAGCAATTCGCGTTTACTCTATTGATATCCTCACAAAAGAACAATAGTATATGGCACTACCGTATGCTAGTTTTCACAACAGTGCCCGGCCTACAGAGATGCTGGACAAATATTTGTTGAATGAACACACGAACCAAAATGTTCATTATAGCAATGTTCGTAATAGAAACTAAAGACAACCTAAATGTCCAGCAACAGGGAGGCATTAAATAAATGATTGGAGAATTCTGCAGCTGTTAAAATCAATGTCATATATCTGTACCTTCTGATTCAAGAATATTTCTAATTCAGAAGGTAAAAAAAACACCTAAAAACATCAAGGTGCGGAACAATAAGCACTGTACATGATCATTGGTGTAAATAGGAAGGAGTATGCATATGTAAATATTCAAATATTCTAATATATGCATTATTTCCTGGAAGGATGCCTTGGAAGCTGTTTATAATTTATTTGTGGGAAAGGACCAAGGATAGGGAGGTAGGCAGAAAGGGAGAATTTTATTTATTTTTAATTTTTTTAATTGTTTGGGATATAGTTGATTTACAACGTTGTATTAGTTTCAGGTGTACAAGCCAAGTGATTCAGTTATACATATGCATATATTCATTCTTTTTCAGATTCTTTTCTCATATAGGTTATCACAGAATATTGAGTAGAGTTCCCTGTGCTATATAGTACTTCCTTGTTGGTTATCTATCTTCTATATAGTAGCGTGTATATGTTAATCCCAAGCTCCTGATTTATCCTTTCCCCCCATGTTTCCCCTTTGGTAACCATAAATTTGTTTTTGATATCTGTAAGTCTGTTTCTATTTTGTAAATAAGTTCATGTATATCATTGTTTAAAAATTAGATTCCACATATGAGTGATATCATATGATATTTGTCTTTCTCTGACTTACTTCACTTAGTATGATAATCTCTAGGTCCATCCATGTTGCTGCAAATGGCATTATTTCATTCTTTTTAATGGCTGAGTAATATTCCATTGTATATACGTGCAACATCTTCTTTATCCATTCCTCTGTCCGTGGACATTTAGGTTGTTTCCATGTCTTGGCTATTGTAAATAGTGTTGCAATGGACACTGGGGTGCATGTATCTTTTCAAATTATGGTTTTCTCTGGATATATGCCCAGGAATAGGATTGTTGGATCATATGGTAGTTCTATTTTCAGTTTTTTAAGGAACCTCCATACTGTTCTTCATAGTGGTTGTACCAATTTACATTCCCACCAACAGTGTAGGAGGGTTCCCTTTTCTCTACACCCTCTCCAGCATTTATTGTTTGTAGAGTTTTGATATTGGACATTCTGACCTGTGTGAGGTGATATCTCATTGTAGTTTTGATTTACATTGCTGTAAAAATTAGTGATGTTGAGCATCTTTTCATGTGCTTTTGGGCCATCTGTATGTCTTCTTTGGAGAAATGTCTATTTAGATCTTCTGCCCATTTTTTGATTGGATTGTTTGTTTCTTTTATATAGAGCTGAATGAGCTATTTGTATATTTTGGAGATGAATCCCTTGTCAGTTTCTTCATTTGCAAATGTTTTCTTCCATTTTGTGGGTTGTCTTTTTGTTTTGTTTATGGTTTCCTTTGCTGTGCAGAAGCTTTTAAGTTTAATTAGGTCCCATTTGTTTATTTTTGTTTTTATTTTCATTACTGTAGGAGGTGGATCAAAGACGATAATGCTGCAATTTACATTTACATTGCTTCTGTTTTCCTCTAAGAGTTTTATAGTAATGTCCAGCCTTACATTTAGGTCTTTGATCCATTTTGAGTTTATTTTTGTGTATGATGTTAGAGAATGTTCTAATTTCATTCTTTTACATATAACTGTCCAGTTTTTCCAGCACCACTTATTGAAGAGACTGTCTTTTCTCCACTGTATATTCTTGCCTCCTTTGTCATAGCTTAATTGATCATGGGTGTGTGGGTGTATTTCTGGGCTTTCTATCATGTTCCATTGATCTATATTTCTGTTTTTCTGCCAGTACCATACTGTTTTGATTACTGTAGCTTTGTAGTATGGTCTGAAGTCAGGGTGCTTGATTCCTCCAGCTCTGTTTTTCTTTCTCAAGATTGCTTTGGTGGGGGCTTCCCTGGTGGCACAGTTGTTAAGAATCTGCCTGCCAATGCAGGGGGCATGGGTTCGAGCCCTGGTCTGGGAAGATCCCACGTGCCACAGAGCAACTAAGCCTGTGCACCACAACTACTGAGCCTGTGCTCTAGATCCCGTGAGCCACAACTACTGAGCCTGTGTGCCACAGCTACTGAAGCCTGCACACCTAGAGCCCATGCTCTGCAGCAAGAGAAGCCACCACAATGAGAAGCCTGCACACCGCAGTGAAGAGTAGCCCCTGCTCGCTGCAACTAGAGAAAGCCCGCACACAACAACAAAGACCCAATGCAGCCAAAAATAAATAAATAGATAATTTTAAAAAAAAGATTGCTTTGGGGGCTTCCCTGGTGGCGCAGTGGTTGAGAGTCCACCTGCCGATGCAGGGGACACGGGTTCATGCCCTGGTCTGTGAGGATCCCACATGCCATGCCCACATGGCAATTAGGCCCGTGAGCCATGGCCGCTGAGCCTGCGTGTCCAGAGCCTGTGCTCCACAGCGGGAGAGGCCACAACAGTGAGAGGCCCGCATACTGCAAAAAAAAAAAAAAAAAAAAAAAAAAGATTGCTTTGGCTTTTCAGGGTCTTTTGTGTTTCCATACAAATTAAAAAAACAAATTTTCTAGTACTGTGAAAAGTGCCATTGGTAATTTGATAGGGATTGCAATGAATCTGTAGGTTGCCTTGGGTAGTATAGTCATTTTGACAATATTGATTCTTCCAATCCTAGAACATGGTATATCTTTCCATTTGAGTACCTTCGATTTCTTTCATCAGTGTCTCATAGTTTTCAGAATACAGGTCTTTTGTCTCCTTAGGTAGGTTTATTCCTAGGTATTTTATTCTTTTTGATGTGATGGTTAATGGGGTTGTTTACTTAATTTCTCTTTCTGATCTTTCTTTGTTAGTGTATAGGAATGCAAGAGATTTCTGTGTATTAATTTTGTATCCTGCAACTTTACTGAATTCATTGACGAGGTCTAGTAGTTTTCTGGTAGCACCTTTAGGACTTTCTATCTGTAGTATCATGTCATCTGAAAACAGTGACAGTTTTACTTCTTCTTTTCCAGTTTGGATTCCTTTTCTTTCTTTTTCTTCTCTGATTGCCATGGCTAGGACTTCCAATACTATGTTGAATAAAAGTGGTGACAATAGACATCCTTGTCTTGTTCCTGATCTTAGAGGAAATGCTTTCAGCTTTTCATTGTTGAGAATGATGTTAGCTGTGGGTTTGTTATATATAACCTTTATTATGTTGAGGTAAGTTCCCTGTATGCCCACTTTCTAGACAGTTTTTATCATAAATGGGTGTTGACTTTTGTCAAAAGCTTTTTCTGTATCTACTGAGATAATCGTATGTTTTTGTTTTTTTTTACTTTATTTTTGGCTGTGTTGGGTCTTCATTTCTGTGCAAGGGCTTTCTCTAGTTGTGGCAAGTGGGGGCCACTCTTCATTGCGGTGCACGGGCTTCTCACTATCATGGCCTCTCTTTGTTGCGGAGCACAGGCTCCAGGCGCACAGGCTCAGTAGTTGTGGCTCATGGGCCTAGTTGCTCCACGGCATGTGGGATCTTCCCAGACCAGGGCTCGAACCTGTGTCCCCTGCATTAGCAGGCAGATTCTCAACCACTGCGCCACCAGGGAAGTCCAATTGTATGGTTTTTATTCTTCAGTTTGTTAGTGTGGTGTACCACACTGATTGATTTGTGGGTATTGAAGAATCCTTGCATCCCTGGAATAAATCCCACTTGATCATGGTGTATGATCCTTTTAATATATTGTTGGATTCGATTTGCTAGTATTTTGTTGAGTATTTTTGTGTCTATGTTCATCAGTGATATTGGCCTGTAATTTTCTTTTTTTGTGGTATCTTTTTCTGGTTTTGGTATCAAGGTGATGGTGGCCTCATAGAATGAGCTTGGGAGTGTTCCTTCCTCTGCAATTTTTTGGAAGAGTTCCATAAGGATAAGTGTTAACTCTTCTCTTTGATACAATTCACCTGTGAAGCCATCTGCTCCTAGACTTTTGTTTGTTGAAAGGTTATTTATTTATTTATTTATTTGTGGATATGTTGGGTTTTCATTGCTGCACGTGGGCTTTCTTTTGTTGTGGTGAGTGGGAGCTACTCTTCATTGTAGTGCACGGGCTTCTTATTGCGGTGTCCTCTCTTGTTGCAGAGCACGGGCTCCAGGCACGTGGGCTTCAGTAGTTGTGGCACACGGGCCCAGCAGTTGCAGCTCGCAGGCTCTAGAATTCAGGCTCAGTAGTTGTGGCACACGGGCTTAGTTGCTCCATAGTACGTGGGATCTTCCCGGACCAGGGCTCGAACCCATGTCCTCTGCATTGGCAGGCGGACTCTTAACTCCTGCGCTACCACAGAAATCCTGTTGGAAGATTTTAAATCACAGTTTCAATTTCATTACTTTTGATTGGTCTGTTCATATTTTCTATTTCTTCCTGGTTCAGTCTTGGAAGGTTGTACCTTTCTAAGAATTTGTCCATTTATTCTAGGTTGTCCATTTTATTGGTGTATAGTTGCTTGTAGTAGTCTCTTATGATCCTTTGTACTTCTGTGGTGTCAGTTGTAACTTCTTTTTGATTTCTAGTTTTATTGATTTGAGCCCTCTCCCTTTTTTTCTTGATGAGTCTGGCTAAAGGTTTATCAATTTGTTTATCTTTTTAAAGAACCAGCTTTTAGTTTCATTGATCTTTTCTATTGTTTTCTTCATTTCTATTTCATTTATTTCTGCTCTGATTTTTATGATTTCTTTCCTCCTACTAACTTTGGGTTTTGTTTGTTCTTCTTTCTCTAGTTGCTTTAGGTGTAAGGTTGGGTTGTTTGAGATTTTCAGTGTTTCCTAAGGTAAGAATGTATTGCTGTAAACTTCTCCCTTAGAACTGCTTTTGCTGCATCCCATAGGTTTTGGATCGTCATGTTTTCATTGTCATTTGTCTCATGGTAGTTTTTGATTTCCTTTTAATTTCTTCAGTGATCCATTGGTTGTTTAGTAACATATTGTTTAGCCTCCATGTGTTTGTGTTTTTACAGTTTTTTTTCTTGTAATGGATTTCTAATCTCATAGCACTGTGGTCGGAAAAGATGCTTGATATGATTTCAGTTTTCTTAAATTTACTGAGGCTTGTTTTGTGGCCAAGCATGTGATCTGTCCTAGAGAATGTTGTATGTGCACTTGAGAAGAAGGTGTATTCTGCTGCTTTCAGATGGATTTGACTGAAGAAAGGCAGAATTTTAGATTGATTTGACAGTTTTCTTTCTTTCAATAGATAAGCAGCAAGGATTTGTTGCATAGCACGGGAACTATATTCAATATCTTATAACAACCTGTAATGGAAAATAATCTGAAAAAATGTGTATAACTGAATCATTTTGCTGTACACCTGAAACTAACACAATATTGTAAATCAACTATACGTCAATTTAAAAAAAAGTATATCAGAGATAGATGATTTAAAAAGTATTTTTTATTCAGTCTTAATTAAGGGGCTCTGAACCCTATGTCACCTTTCCTTCTCATCTCTTTCTGCCATATTTCTTCAGCATTTTATTTCCCCTTAGTTTCTTCACATCCTTGCCTGCAAACATTATTCTCTTACCCCATTTTCACACAAGGTTATGTTGCAAAATTTCTTATTTTCCCCTTTTGACTGTTCAAATTATCCATTATTCATCTGCAGTTTTCTTTTGAAATATTTTCTCCATCCCTCCCCCTCTGTTTCTCTTTCCTTCCTTCCTTCCTTCCTTCTTTCTTTCTTTCTTTCTTTCTTTCTTTCTTTCTTTCTTTCTTTTTCTTTCCTTCCTTCCTTCCTTCCTTCCTTCCTCCTTCCTTTCTTTCTTTTTCTTTCTTTCTTTCCTTCCTTCCTTCCTTCCTTCCTTCTGTCCTTCCTTCTTTCTTTCTCTTCCTCACTTCCTTTCCTTCTTTTGCTGTACACGTATATTGATTTTATTTTAAAATATAAATAACTGAATATACATTTTTGTCTTTTAGTACCTGCCTAGGCTGTCCAAGATCTGCCCTGCCTGCCTCTCAGTCTCCTTCTCAAACTCTCCTCCCAGGGCTTTGCTCTTGCCATGGGCCCCCTCACTCCCTACCTTCCCCTGTTCTCCCTCTCTCCCCCTGTTCTTTAAGGCATTCTCCCCATGCTCCACCCCCAGGCTAGGCTGGTGCCATCGCAGGGTCCCCACAGTACCCCACTCACGTATCTATCTGTCCCTGCACCTCTCCATGCTCTTGTTTGGAAGAGGGCAGGTGTAAAATACCCTCAGGGCAGGATATGCTTCACTCATCTTCACAATCTCAGCTCTTATCACAGTGCATCTTACATAGAAGACTCTCAATAACGTTGGATAGATGGATAATGGGGGGGGGGGAAGGTCTTGTCTGGAAAATTATGAAGAAACTCTTAAACTCTTTGATGACTGATACTAGAATCCTCACATAAAAAGAGAATAGAACCACTGGCAAAGCTGGGTATTTGAGTAAAGAGAGCTGCTTCTCCACTAGCAACTTGTCAGGAATAATTGATTCCAGCACGAAAACCAGGTTGACCAGCCTTTTTCTGAGTCCCTCTTGCTCCTCTCCTGCTATCTTGGCTTCTGTCCACAGCTGCATACAAGGCATCCCTAGAGAGATAGCAAAGCCTTAGAAGGGAGAGGAGTTCAGTTGTTAATTCACCTGTGTACCGAGCACTTGCTGTGTGCCAGGCACTGAGCCAGTAGGCATCACAAAGAGGGTAAGGCTGGGTCCTTGCCCTTCAGGACCTAGTCTAACTGCAAAAGAGAGGGTTGGGGAAAGAAACTGAATTCAGATAGAAGTAGAGAGAAAAAAATTGCTGCCCATTACAGAGCCCAGAGCCTCCAGGTCTCCAAATCAAGAGTTTGCTTTACCTAGTGATAAAACCCCTGCCTGGTGGAAAGGCCCCGGAGGAGCTGGTGAAGATTAGAAGATGCCATGAGAACTATAAAATGCTGCTGCAAAGAATCTCTGGGTATCCAGGGAAAATGACCATCTGAGGGAGTGGATAGAGTCAAAGGTTTTAAGGCCAAAGATGCAGAACCAATAGAGTCAATGAAAGTTTCATGGCTGCCCTTAAAGTGATTTTTCTGTCAATGTCATGGGGCTTAGTTCTCCCATGAAGGGAAAGTATATGACATCTGGGTTAGATAAGCCAGGTTTGTAAAGTCCTCAGACATCTGTACTTAGAAGCAGTTGCTGTGGGAGGCTGGTAGACAAAGGGTAAGGTATGGGGGATGGGCAGGGTGAGCTTCAGACCTGCTTCTCTACTTCCTTGTACTTTTCCATCCTAACCCAGCTCCCTCTCATCTGTTCTGGCCCTGACCTCTAAGGCAAAAGGTCACTGTAGCTTTGGCACCAACAGCCTGAGTGGTGTCAATAATATGGCCCAGGAATTCAAGTGAGGCTCGGCATAAAGCAACAGAGAAAACATGTGGGCTAGAGGGATTCAAATAGGATGGTACCCAATCCCGGCTCTGCCATTAACCCACTGCATGACCTTGAGCAGGTAGCCCCTCTCTCTGTGGGTTAACTAGGTTTACATATCTGAGATTCCTTCTGCATCAACGTTCTCTATCGCATTCTCAACTTCACGTGTTTTCTTAGACTCTGAACTTCTAGAAGCACTAGAGGTTACCCAGAGAGAAAGATTTGCTGAATGAAGGCAATTCAGCACATACATCTTTCATCTCTCACCAGGGATTTCGTAAGCAATAACTGGAACATTTCACCACAGTTTCTAACTTAATCTCATTATGTTTATTAAAGGCTTATTACATGTTAAGTAATTGGGTTAATATTTTGGAACAAGCACTGTAAATAATATTAACAGCACTATTATGTGTGTTACACTGTCATGTATGTTACACTATCATGTATGTTACATCCCTTAACTCTCAGTTCTGGGGAGGTAGGTATCATCATTGCCGTTTATATAGAAGAAAACAGATGCTGATGGATTAAGAAAACTGGCCCAGGGCATGTAGCACGTAAACAACAGGGCCAAGTTAAAAAACCCGTGGTCGTCTCATGTCAGAACCCGAATGCTTTACTAAGATTTACTGACTCACCTGGAAATAATTATAGGTGGCTTAGAAAGAATGAATAATGACCACATGAACGGATATAACAAATCTGCTGCTGGTTAGACCTAAGCGGTGCTTTCTCTTCCCTCACCAGATTTACCTTCCAACCAAACTGGCACTTCTCACCAGCAGCCCCTAACTCAGCTGTTTACCTGGTTCCGCCTATACCACCTCCTGAGGATGGATGGACGGCTGACCCACCTAGTAGGCCTGTCTACCTAAACGCGTTAAGCTAGATTTATTCTTTTTTTTTTTTTTTAAATTTATTTATTTATTTTTGGCTGTGTGGGGTCCTCGTTTCTGTGCGAGGGCTTTCTCTAGTTGCGGAGAGCAGGGGCCACTCCTCATCGCGGTGCGCGGGCCTCTCACTGTCGCGGCCTCTCTTGTTGCAGAGCACAGGCTCCAGACGCGCAGGCTCAGTAGTTGTGGCTCACGGGCCTAGTCGCTCCGCGGCACGTGGGATCTTCCCAGATCAGGGCTCGAACCCGTGTCCCCTGCATGAGCAGGCAGATTCTCAACCACTGCGCCACCAGGGAAGCCCCTAGATTTATTCTTTATATGGCAGTTGTCATTTTCACAGGAAGGGAAATGAACCCCCTTCACGATATGGACCAGAATGTGGATTCCACCTCCTACTGGACTAAAGAAACCTTGCTAAGAGTCCTCAGCGATATTTGTTCTGTGGTTGTTATTTAAACTGAAGGGTTGCTGAGCTGCTGGACCAGACAAAGGCATAGATGACAATTTAACTTTCCACAGGTGTAGGTGGCAGGAACCAGGGAACTCTTGCTCTGTGGCTGAGGCCTGGATCTCAGGGTGGAAGGAGAGTCTTAAGCCACTTTGGCTGGCTCTGGGGGCCCACTGGTCCCTGCAGAAATCTTGGAAGCCAACAGAGTACTTTCTGGGGCCAAGTGGCAGGAACAGAAGGAGGCAGGTTCAGTTTGGCTTTGTGGGTTCACAAACTGCTGATCCGAGGCCCAGAAAGGACATTCTGCTCACAGGTGTGCGGCAAAGGAGCATAACTGGTGTAAGCCTGTGGCAGTCACAGATCACACATCAGACCTTAACGGACTCAGCGAATGCAAAGCAACCCTTGAGAACAAATAGTATCAATAGAGTTGAATACAGAGTAGAGAGAAGGGGCAGATCTCACAGACTGCTGGAAGAGGAGAGCAATCTGGGTAAGTGGCACCCGAGGGTGTCCCCAGGAGTGAGGTGGTAGGGTTGTCTATTGAGATTTCCCCACCTGTTAAAGAATTCTAGAATTACCACTGCTTGAAGGACCTCAGCCAGCTTCCATGTTGTAGGTGAGGAAGCTGAGACCCAGGGAGGGGAGGCGCCTTGCCCAAGGTCACACAGCAGAAGAGGGACTGGAACCCAGCCTTCCTGACTGCTGTCCCAGTGCTCTTGTCCTCTGCTCCGCTCTGTCTCAGCGTTGGACTGCTTCTCACCCTTTGGCCCTGAAAACCGGTTTCACTGTTTCCCATTGTTTGTGCAGAACTGCAGTGACCATCTTGGAGGTCATTAGCATTGTATCCTAGGGATTCAGCCTGAGTGGTGGTGACAGAGCTTGTCATCTGTAAGTTATTTCTCATATGTGGAGAGTTATAGGGCCTAAGAGGGTTTTGCCTGAAGAAGACTTCAGGCTGATGTGATACTGATGATCAGATACCTGGAAAGTTGTGTAAGAGGAGTCGCTAGACTCGCTCATTATTGCTAGAGAATATTGCTTCTCAAAGTGTGGCCCAGGGACCAGCAGCATTAGCATTACCTAGGAACTTGTTAGAAATGGAAAGTCTTGGGCCTCACCCCAGACCTACTGCATCAGGATCTCTGGAGTGGCACCCAGCAGAGTGTTTTATCAAGCCCTGCAGGTGATCCTGAGGCTTTAAAGTCTGAGGCCCTCTGGCCAGAGTTGGGATGAATGGGTCATATTGACAGGAGACAGATAAGGAGGGCTTGGGTAAGAAGGATGGACTTGGTGGGGGGCCATGGGGGTAGCTCCCCTGATGCTGGCTGCACTCACACAGAATGAAGGCCCACCAGCCGGGAGAGGTGTAAGGGGGGCTACCCAGGGAGAAGAGTAGTGAACTAGGTCACCCCTAATGTCTCCAAGATACTGTGATAGTTTTTGCCTGATAAACAGGCCAGGAAACACAATTGTTTCCCTTTCTAAGATGTAAGCACTGAGGCAGCCAGTTTTGTGCTTTTTTTTTTTTTTTTTTTGTCTTCTTCAGTACTATAACCCCAGTGCCTAGAGCAGGGGCACGATTCATGGGCTAAATCTGGCCACAGGCTGCTTTTGTAAACAAAGTTTTATTGGAACAAGCCATGCTTATTCATTTACATATTGTCTACAGCTGCTCTTATAATATAGCGGCAGAGCTGAATCATTGCGACTGACCACATAGCCTGTGAAGCCTAAAATATTTACTGTCGGGCCTTTTGTAGACAAAGTTTAACAATCCCTGATCTAGAATATTGCCTCTATCACAACAGATACTCAACAAATATCGAATGAATGAGTGAACTATTTTCTCTGTTGGTGTCACAGACCTTAGTTTAGAATATAGAGGTATAGAGGATGTGGGCATCGAAAGCAGAGCTGGGCAGATCTGGCCTTGAATCCTGGTTCCACCATCTACAAGTGGTTTGACCTTAGGCATATTAATTGGCTTCTCTGAGCTCCATATTCCTCATGTGTTAAACAGCAATGATACTAGGCATTTATGATGAAAGAACAAGTCACACACTGCACAGAAAGCGCAGCACCTGACTCACGTAGCTACTGGATACATGTAACCTGGTTATCGGTAACATCCAGAAGCCTTTGGTGAGAGAGGTTCAGCTGTGACCGTTTGGACACCGTGAACAGGGAGTCGGCAGTCAGAAGATTCTTCCACCACGCATGAGCCCTCTGCAGGAGGGGAAAGGGCAAGTTCAGAGATGATTACTAGACAGCTCAACATTTAAACTTGTAGAAAGCTACTATTAGCCAAGGTACATGTAATGATATCTAAGACAATGTATGAATGGGCAAGATTTAATTGCTGTAGGCTTTCAGGTGTTTTTCCAATGGTGAAAAATAATGATCCATCCATATTTTCTCACGTATTCCCCGATGACCAATTGTGCAAAACTGGCTTGAGTCAGGGCTGAGCAGCCTGAGGTGATGGGAACCCATGGGAGCTACCTGGTCACAGAGGGACTGACCTTGGCCCTGTTCACCAGCTGGTGGTCAAGTCCCCAAAGAGGGAAGTGTTTTCTCATCTAGTGCAAGTGTGGCCCCTTTGTACTGTGGGTGGTGTTAATTTTTTTTTTTTTTTCTGGTAGGATCTCTTAATGTGTACTAGGTGTTCTGGAAGAAGTCTCCAAGCCCTCTAATTCCCCAGGTTAAGCCAGAAACAAAATAATCACGGGCAGGTGCAAATCCACACTAGCAAGAGGCTGAGTCAGAAACATGTTGTAACTCAGGACTAAAAATACCCATATGGACGGTTTCCATGATTCTGAGATTTTGTAAATTACCCTATATGCCTGGCTGCTGCATATCAGTTCAGCGTTTTTCTTCACTCGTGTTGGGAGAAACATGGCAGTTTCCAGAACTCTTTGGGGCTATGCCGGCAAGTGCGTTTTCATATGTGAGAATAGGAGCTGGAGACTCACCCGCACCCTCATTCACATGCAGCAAGCCCCAACCCCCAACCCTCAATTCACAGCTCTCATTAAGAACTGCTCATCTCTACCATGTAGAATTCAATTATAGATATCTCTAGGGTCTGAGAATCTGCAGTGTGTTCTCACAAATAGAGGTTTAATAAAAAGGAAAGTGAAGAAATACAATCCAGACCTTCATTTCTTCATGTTTTTATTTTCTTATATATTAGGACCCAGGACACTGTAATCCACTCTCCTGGGAATCAGTTGCGGCCTCCCTGCAGAGAGAAACACTAAGAGTTTTCTGTCTCTAAGGTTCTCTCCTGGGCTACATTCCTCTGACCTTCAACCACAAACAGCAACTATCAGCTGGTAACTAGACCACCACCTGCCACCAAGCACATTCCCAAATAGCCACAAATTTTCAGTGTCCCACTGGAAACTCAAACATGTTTCTATATCCTTCCCAAAAGCACAACATATGCCCCAAATGCTCCCGTAATCATCCACAGACCGCTTTCAGATCATATGCGGAAGAATCCTTCAAGCTTAGGAGAGCTTGGTAGATGATGGGAGTGGGGGGGGAGGGCTTTGAGTGAGGAAGCCTGGAGTAGTTCCACGTTCCGTACTCAAGCACAAACTCATCATCCGCCCCATCTTCCTTCTGTGATTCTTTCCATCCTCACATGGGCCACACTCTCTCCTCTCAAGCAATCCAACGTTGAGATATCTTAGCTCAATATTACAGTGACCTAGCCCCAAACAGGTGACTCCAGCCTCCAAATTCCCTGTTAATTGAAAAATGAGTCCTTGTTTCTCTGCAATGCAATAAGAAAGTAGGCAATATTTGTCCAGGGGACGAGAAACAAGAAAGGGGACTAGCAAGGACTAGCTCCTTCCCTCTAACTGTTCTCGCTCTTAGTCACCCACTGAGCTGTCTCAAAATAGACCCCACCGAAGGCATGAGTAGCCTTCAACAAGAAGGTAGCTTTTCTTCAGGAAGTGGGAGGCCCGTATATAAGCCTAGAGAGCTTAGTTAGTGACAGTGTATGGAATTGCAGGCTTTCACAGAGGCATCCTACAGTCCTTTGTGCAAAAGTCTCTAGAAATTAGCAGAGCCTTTCTGCACGTAACACTATGCCTAGGATTTCAGGGCTGCTCTCTTCAGTTGCAGGGCTTGGAGTCTCTCGAGGTTGCGAAGGAATATTCACGCCCATGAATCGGAAGGCTAGCTCTGCTTAGCTGGACCCAAACACCACCCTGTCACTGCCTCGGTCCAGGCACTGGCCTCAGTTTTTATGGAGTAGAGCTCTTCCTCTCTGGGTAACACGTCCCTCCCTGCAATTTCTTGGTGCCCTCTCCGAAAGCCAAATTTCGGGAACTGCGCCTCAGCCTCTCCCCTGGCACCCAGATTGCATCTTGGCACTCTTTTGCTTTCACACTCATTTTCCTCTGTTGGCTTAGTCCTTTCTGTTCTGTGCTCACCTGCCTCTTCTCCCAGGTCACCTGGCCAATTCTTTGCTTCCTGCCCTTGGCCATTCTTGTCACCTCCAGAAACACTTCCTCTTCCCTTAGGGTTTCCTGGGCAGGTGAGAGGAGAGCTCGTGTTTTCCTGGTTCCACTCCAGCTAACCTTTCAGACGCCACTCCCAAAACGTCATTATCTGAGGAAAAAGCCAAACCAATTAAAAAAAAAAAAAAAGACGGGTGGTGGAATAGGGAAAGAGACCACGAATTTGCTAGGAAGGGAGAGAGGGGGCACCTCTCCAGCTTCCTGTCCCACCCAAGCAAGGCTACATGGGGACTGGGCTGAGAACCTGGTAAACTTTGGGAAGGTGGGAAACAGATGTTGAAGTATCTGAAATACCCCTAGCTTGAAATCCACACATTTATGTTCACACACATTTATTCACCTGGAAAGTGAGAGGTCATTATGGAATGCAGGCTTTCTTTTTGCCTGATTCCTGTTCCACTAAACCCCAGCCTAACACCCTTCCATTTTCTTTTTTCTTTCTCCCTACTTTTAACTCATGCGACTTGGTTTATTTTTTTATTACCACCAAATAAACCACTAGAGTACTTTCTAGAACAAGACAGGTCTTAATCACATCTACTCAGATTCTCTTTATTATGTTCCCATCCATGCAAATAAACACAAATGTCCCCCTCAAACAACTAAGAACATATACAAACCGCATTGGGACCCATATGAGTGGCACACAGAGATAAGGGTGTGTGTGCCCACAAATAGCCTGAAATGTTCATTTGGGGGAGCCCAAAGGTAGTATATTGGCTTTCACAGGTCCGTTCAGAACACTGGGTAAGAGGGTTCCTGGATTGTACTCTCTGGCTGAGAGCAGGGGTGAGGTCTGAGCAGGAAAGGAAGGGAGCAGGTAGGAGGAGAAAGATCCAGTGGGTGTAAGAAATACCGCATGGTCAACCAAGAGACCCAGGGCTCTGCTGATTGATTGATATTCTTATTATGATGGTCCTGAGGTGTCTGTCCAGATTAGATTGTCTGTCTTAGGCTGTAAACCTCCAAAGGACTGGACTGGACCCACATGTAGTGCTGCCTGTGCTCCGTCAGGCACGAAGGGCTCATTGCTGGTAATGATGAGGGCTGGCAACGCTGTCATGGGTTTGTTGACTAGCTAAATGACCTGGCTCCCAGACCTGAGTGTCTTTTTTTTTTTTTTTTTTTTTTTCTGGCGGTACGCGGGCCTCTCACTGCTATGGCCTCTCCCGTTGCGGAGCACAGGCTGCGGACGCGTAGGCTCAGCGGCCATGGCTCATGGGCCCAGCCGCTCTGCGGCATGTGGGATCTTCCCGGACCGGGGCACGAACCCGCGTCCCCTGCATCGGCAGGCGGACTCTCAACCACTGCGCCACCAGGGAAGCCCCTGAGTGTCTTTAAATGCCTGATGAACTGCAGAATACCGTAAAATACACTTTCTCTGGGCTTTACGGAAACGGAGCCCTTCACCTGGTTGAAAGAGTTTGGGTGCCGTCCTACCGAAAGGCAGATGTGCTTACGCGAGCTGCCAGCAGCCTTTTCAGCCTTGGAATTGCTGTGATGAGATTCCCAGAACTTGAAGATGCCATGAAATGACACTGTGTTTTCATTGATTGTTTCCATGTCTGCCTCCCTCAAGAGAAGAAAGGGCTTGAGCATTATTCACTTCTGCATTTCCAGAGCTTAGAACCATGCTAGAACATCATGGGCGCTCCGGAAATACTGATATCAGGGAATGAGTGAGCTTGAGCCTAAAGAATGGAGTTCAATCCACCTCCACCCCCAGAATCCGCCCCTCCCCCATCCCCCTCAGGGGCATCCCAGGCAGGTATCAAGTCTCTCATTAAAGCAAAAATGCAGAACCCCTGGCTCCCGCTAGCATTTAGTTTACAACCTCTATGGTGAATACTATTATAATTCCAATTTGGGGGGTTCTAAAACTGAGGCCCAGAGATGTTGTAAATGTTATCGGGGTCACATTGCTAGCAAAAGGTAGCACCAACACTGGTCTTCCAGACCCCGAAGCCCTTGTTCTTAACCACTGAGTTAATCCTTACACTCTTGTTACTAGCTGCATGCCCATTGCTTAATCAATTGAGCGCTCAGGTTGGAGTTTCCCTGTCTGTAAAACGGAAATAATGAAACCTACTTAAAATAATGGTAAGATTTGGATGATGTGTATGAAACAATAAGCAAAGATATGTAGCTATGCTTTCAAAGGATTTACCTTTAAAATTTGAAGGAAAGAGGCACATGGAGAGTTTTCTTATCTAAGCCAACTTAAGTAAGAAGTTGTAGTCATATAAAACCTCCTCCTTGAACCAATTAAAGTAATGATCAATTCATCCATTTACCCTTTCACTCATTCAGCAAATACATCTCAAGGGTCCTCCACATACCTTTTGGTACCAAAGGACAGGAAAGCCTAGTAGGAAAGTGGGCTTTGACTTAGCAGGCTTAGACTGACAGCCTCAGTCCTCCCTCTACCAGCTGAGTGAATCTGGGCAAGTCACTCAATTACTTGGCCCTCAGTTTTGTCATCCATAGAATGGGATGATAACACCTAACCCACACAGCTGGGAGGTTTAAATAAGATTCATATACCAAAAGGACCAGGTCCAGTCTCTGATACAATGTACATACCTACAAAATCATAGCTACCGTTTCCATCACTGGCCTACTGCCTTCCTTACTGCCTATACATGTACAGACTACACCCACCACCAGCTTTTGGGAAGCAGATGAATACTTGTGCCAAAGTATTCAGGTGGTAATCAGAATTACTTTGCTTGGTTATAAACCACATTTATAGTAACCCCACTTAGAGTCTGTGAAGGAAATCAGTAGGCTTTGTTAGCAGCAAACATCTTAGTTAATCCAATAAAAAAAAAAATCTGTTTTTTTCCTATTTAAAAAAATTTTTGTAGTAGTATAATATACATAAAGAAAAGCACATATTATATAGCTTGCTGAATTTTCACAAGCAGAGCACACTCAAGTAATCAGAAGCCAGATTAATATACAGAACGCTGTCAGTTCCCAGAAGCCCCTTCAGGCTCGCTTCCAATAACTACACCCTTTTGCCTGTTTTTATAAGTAGAACTTTAATAAGTAATCCCTGGTGTCTGGCTTCTTTCATTGAACATTACGTTTGGGAGATTCATCCACATTTTTGTGTCTGGTTGTAGATGGTTCATTGTCGTTTTTGTGTAGCATTCCACTGTGTGACTATACGGCAATGTATTTATCCGTTAAACGATTAGTGGACATTTGGGTTGCCTCCAATTTATAGTTATTATCAATAGTGCAACTATGAGTGTTTTAGTATATGTCTTTTGGTGACTATATGTATGTGCTTCTGTTGGGCATATCCCTAAGGAGTGGGATGGCTGGGTCTTAAAGAATGCATATGTTTAGCTTTATTAAATACTGCCAGACAGATTTCCAAAGTGGTTTTTCAAAGACATATTAAAAATTGCATTGTCACTTCTAAAACTTCAAAGTCCTTTCTTGGAGTGACGTAATAGGCTCAGAGAAAAAGGCACGGAATGGATGTCTGTGGTTAAATGAATCACGGGGCAGAGAACCTTCCAGCATTTAAAGCAGTCACTTGAGCTTAGCATTCCGGGAACCTGCCTAGAACACAGAGCTTGGTTTCCCAGACTTTCTGCTTCAGATTAAATTCTCAAAGACTTTCCCCACAAGAGGTCCTAAGTCATCCTCACCTCTCTCTCCTGAGCTTCAGACCTGTGTCGACCACACAGGCAGATGAGTCTAGGCACCTTAGCATTCGTAGACTGCACCTGAAACTCAACACTCTTACCCACTCCTTGCTAAAACTCAGCCCTTGCTCCCCCTCACTCCCCCCATCCCCTGTAACCAATCAGACTCAAGTCCTGTTGATTCTGCTTCCACTTTCCCCTGATCCCTTCCACTGTCACCTCCCACGTGGATGCCTACAACCCCCAACATGTCTCCTTGCCTCCACGAAGCCTTTCCTCAAACTTGTCTTCGCCCATATCCTTAGACATCTTTCTAAACTATGAATCTGATCATTTCATCCCTCTATTTAAACCCTTTGGAAACCTTTGCAATACCCTCAGACTCAAATCAATCAAAACTCCTTAACGTGTTCAACGAGATCATATGAGACCTGGCTCCTGCTTAACTCTCCAGCTTCCAATGCCTCTCCTTTGCCAGAGGCAAGGGGGTTCCAGAAATCCTTCAGTGATCCAGCCTTGCCAAACATCTTTCTGTTTGCTGAATAAATTATGCTCTCTCTTGCCTTTATTTGGCTTTTAAAAAGCATATGTAATAGCACTATTGAGATATAACTCATATATTATACAATTCACCCATTTAAAGTGTACAATTCAATAGTCTGTAGTATCATCATAGGATTGTAACAGCATTCACCATAATCAATTTTAGAACGTTCTCATCACTCCAGAAAAAAACCCAGTATCCATCAGCAATCACTCCCCATTTCTTCTCAACCCCCTTCGCCTTAGCTAGTGATCTACTTTCTGCCGCTATAGATTTGCCTATCCTGGACATTTTATACAAATGGAACCATCCGATTTATTGCCTTTTTTGACTGCCTTTTTTCACTTAGCTTAGCATTTTCAAGGTTTATCCATGTTGTAACATCTGTCAGGACTTCATTCCTTTTTATTACTGAATGATATACCATTGTATCAATATGCCATGTTTTATTTATCCATTCATCAGTTGTTCAACATTTGGATTGTTTCCAGGTTTTTAGCTATGATGAATAAAGCTGCTGTGAACATTCATGTACAAATTTTTGTGTGGACACATGTTTCCATTTCTCTTGGGTATATATCTAAGAGTGGAATTGCTAGGTCATATGGTAATTATGTTTAACCTAATTGCCAGACTGTTTTCCAAAGCTATAGCACCATTTTGTATTCCCCTCAGCAGTATATGAGTGTCAATTTCTCCATATCCTCTAAAACACTTGTTAATATCTATCTTTTTCATTATAGCCAATCTAGTGAGTCTGAAGCAGTATATCATTGTGATTGCGCTTTTCATTTCCCTGATGACTAATGGCACTAAAGCATCTTTTCATGCGATTTGTTGACCATTTATGTATCTTCTTCGGAGAAATGTCTCTTCAGATCCTTTGGCATTTTTAATTGAGTTATTTGTCTTTTATTATTGACTTGTAAGTTTTTTTTAATGTATTCTAGATACAAGTCCCTTATCAGATATATGCTTAACAAATATTTATCTACACATAGAAAAATTGGGGGAACAAATACACTGGCTCTTAATTCAGTGCCAAGGTGAGTCCCAACATAGTGGACGCAGTCTTAGAAGAGAGAGCTGGGAGGCCAGGAGTAGTCAGGGACATCTTAAAGGAAAGATGCACCTTGAATGATGGGTAGGCTGTAAACAGGCAAGGAGATGCGCTGCTGAACCTTTTATCATTGAATAATAAGATAAACCTTATCATTCATTCTCCAGTATTTATTGAGGACCTACTCTATGCTAAGCACTCTTCTAGGAAGCAATGATAAATAAGACGGTTCTTCCCCCTCAAGGTGTTTACAGTCCAGTGGGCAAGAAAAACACATAAACAAATATCAGTGTTTGCAATTCAAAGTACTCAGTGCAATTACAAGTATTATGGAAGCACAGTGAAGGAAGTTAGTCCTTTCTTTTAAATTGAAGTATAGTTGATTTTCAATATTATGCTAATTTCAGGTGTACAGCATAGTGATTCAATATTTTTATAGATTACGCTCCATTTAAAGTTATTATGAAATATTGGCTATATTCCCTATACTGTACAATATGTTTTTGTAGCTTATTTATTTTATATACAGTGGTCTTGATCACCTTAGATTTTCAGATGACTTGTCAAATCAGGGAGTCTTAATCTGGACTCTTTGGATAGAATTCAAGGGATTGTTAATTTGGAAGATAAAAAAATACATCTTTATTTTTAATACCTGAAATTGAAATTTAACATTATCTTCATTTATGTGTGTAAGGGACAAACCAGAGTAGTATTTGCAGCAAGTGTGACTTTGTCATAATAAAAACCACAGGTATTTATATATTTTATTACGTTTGTTGTAGATCTTGGGGTGTTATTTATGCTCATCACTACATCAAAATCATGATAGTTATAGACCTACCACTAGATCTTGTTATTTAATGTGCTGATAAATAAGTACTATATTATTATTGCCAAATTGGGTTTACTAAATTTTTGATTATTATATTTTAATCTAGTTGGTTGCCTTCGTAATCCTATATATTATATTTTATGTATTTATAAATTGAGAAGGGGTTCATGAGCTTAATCAACTGCCAAAGTGTAGATGGGACAAAAACGTGAAGAAGCCCTTTATTAAATCAGTCTTAATTGAGGCTGGAGATTCTACCGAGCCTAGAAGACCAACAGACAAATAAGCAGATAGTTTCAATGTAATGGTAAATATATAACAGAGGATACAAGTACAAAGAACAATGAAAAGAAGGACTAATTCAGAGAGGGCTACAGGTGATATCTGAGCTGACCCTTGAAAGATGAATAAAGTTGAAGAGACCTTTGTTCATCTGGTCCAACCCTGTGTCCAGTCCCCGAGTTACCTCTACAGCATTCCATCACCTGGAATCCGACCTCTGCCTGGAGGCATGCAGCCAGACGTTGGCTGGAGCGGGAGGTAGAGGAATGAGGAGGAGAGAAATGCGACAGATGGAGTCACTAGGCAAAGGGCAGGCCTGTGTTTGTGCAGCCGAAGGAAGACAAGATGGAAGGGAAAGAGAAATAAGACCCCAGGGCCTGTGGGCTGGGGTCACACAGAATGAAAGAAAGACCCTTGACTTGGGGGATCAGTCAAACCTGGATTCCACACTCCAATATAATCTGTGTTACCTTAGACTACTATTTAATCTCTTTGAGCCTGTTTTGTCACATGTAAATATGAATTAAAACCCATATTTCAGGGCTGTGAGGAATCAAGTGATAGAGCATGTGGAAAATTACCCGGCATCGAGTAGGCAGTTGATAACTGTCAGAGCCTCTTCCTCTCAGTTTGCCCAAAGCCAGCCTTGCTAACCTCTTCCCTTGGGTAAGAAGTTGACCTTGATTACTCATCGTCTGGGACCAGTAATAATGACTAGATTTATTAACTTCTTATTATGTGCTTGACCTTGTGCTAACATTGTCTCTTTTCCTCCTTGCAACAACTTATGAAACTGGAAGTCTCTATTTTACAGATGAGGAAACCGAGGCTCAGAGACATTAAGCAGTATCATTTGCCCAACGTCTCACGGCAAGAAGTGGTAAAACTGGAACTTAAAGCCTGATAGGGCTGACTAGGAAGCAGCTGGAGATGACTCTGTTAGGTAATGCCTATCAACATTTGACCAAAGCTCAAGAATGCTGTGCTTTAATAAATGATGTTTATAAACACCAAAATCAACAAAAGCAAAACAGTAGGTCAGACAAGTGAAAATCCTTAAAAGAAAGATCCTCTAAATAAACACTTAAGAATAATGACCGCAATCTCTTGGGCACTGGAGAATATCATCATTGTTCCCAGACAGCCGAAGGCGACAACTATAATAAGACTTGAGATTCTGCACTTCTTTCGGGTTGTGATTAAAGTCGCCTGGGACGGTGGTAATATCTCGCCTCACAATCTGTGCACCCTGACATTAAGTATGGAGATCTCAATCACAAAGACTAATATTTGTGTAGTGCTTACAGTTTAGTAAACTTTCTCATTTACAGGGTATCTGCTGACACAACCCTGGGAGATGTATAGGGTCAGGGTCATTTGTGTTCTCATAATAGGAACGTGAGGCTCAGAGAAGCAAGGTGACTTGCCCAAGGTCAACAAGCCAGTAAAAGACAGAATCATGATTTAAACTCCATCTTCTGACCCCTTTCCTAGGGCTATCTCCACCTCCACTGGCATTTCCATCCATAGTCCAAATTAGAAAGGAGATGGAGGCTCAAACTTCTAGACTCTTGGGATTTGTGTAAATTTTGGCAAAAAGGCTCGTCAATGGATTGGAAGGAAATGGAAGATAGTATTCATGATAAAAGCAAAAATCTAGCATTTCTTGAAATAACTGCTTTATTGAGGTATAAGTCATATACCATAAAATTCACCCTTTTAAAATGTACAATTCAGTGGTTTGTAGTATATTCACAAAGTTTTGCAACCATCACCACTAATTCCAGAACATTTTCATCACCATTGAAAGAGACTTCATGGCCATTGCAGTCACTGCCCATTCCAGGTCCTTTCACCCCCTGGAAACTACTTATCTATTCTGTTTCTGTGAATTTACACTATTGTATATTTCTTATAGCTACAGTCATTCAGTATGTGGCCTTTTGTGTCTGGCTTTTTCTACTTACACCATAATGTCTTCAAGTTTCATTCACATTGTAATAGGTATCAGTACTTCATTCTTTTCGTGGCCAAATAATATTCCATTGTATGGATATACTGCATTTTATTTATGCATATATCAGTTAACAGATATTTGAGCTGTTTCTACCTTTTGGCTATTTTGAATAATGCTGCTGTGAACATTTGGGAGTAAGCTTTGTATGGACATATATTTTCACTTCCCTTGGTATATACCTAGATGTGGAATTGCTGGGTTACATGGTAACTGTATATTTAGCTTTGTAAGGAATTTCCAGAATAGGGCAGTTCTTTATTTATTTCTTTATTATTTACTCTACTATTCTATTTATACTGTGTCCAAAGTGGCTGAACTATTTTACATTCCTACCAGCAGTGTATGAAGGGTTCCACTTTCTCCACATCCTCCCAACTTGTGTTATTATCAGTTGTTTATTATTATTATTATTACCCTCCTAGTGGGTGTGAAGTGGTATCTCGTTGTGGTTTTGATTTGCATTTGCCTGATGGCTAATGATCTTGAGCATCTTTTCATGTGCTTATTGGCCGTTTGTATACCTTCTTTGGAGAAATGTCGATTCATGTTCTTTACCCACTTAATTGGGTTGTCTTTTTATTGTTGGATCATATATTCTAGATATAAATCCCTTATCAAATATATGATTCGCAAATATTTTCACTCATTCAGTGGATCATCTTTTCACTTTCTTGATAGCATCCTTTTAAGCACCAAAGTTTTTTAATTTTTATAAAGTCCAATTTATCTGTTTTTTCTTTTGTTGCTTGTACTTTTAATTTCATGTCTAAAAAATATTGCCTAATCCAAGATCACAGAGATTACACATATGTTTTCTCTTAAGAGTTGTATACTTTTAGCTCTTACATTTAAGTTCATGATCCATTTTGAGTTAATTATTATATATGGTGTGAGGTCAGTATCCAACTTCATTCCTTTGCATGTAGATATCCAGCTGTGCTAGCACCATTAGTTGAAGACTGTTCTTTTCCCATAGAATTGGCTTGGCAACCACGTCAAAAATCAACTGACCATAAATGTGAGGGATTATTTATGGACTCTCAATTCTATTCCACTGATCTCTATGACCACCCTTATTCTAGTACTGCACTACCTTGATTACTGTAGCTTTATAATAAGTTTTAAAATTGGGATGTGCGAGTCCTCCAGTTTTATTCTTCTTTTTCAAGATCACTTTGGCTATTTTGGGTCCCTTGCATTTCCATGGGAAGTTTAGGATCAACTTGTCCATATCTGCAAAGAAAAAACAAAAGGAACCAGGATTCTGTGTGGGGTTGCTCTGAATCTATAGATCCATTTTGGAAGTATTGCCATCCTAACAATATTGTCTTCCAATCCATGAACCTTGAATGCCTTTCCACTTATTTAGGTCTTCTCTAATTTCTTTCAATGATTTTTATAGTTTTCAGTGTACAAGTCTTACATTACTTTTGTTAAATTTAGTCCTAAGTATTTTATTCTTTCTGATGCTATTGTAATGGGATTGCTTTCTGTGATATTGTGATCTATAATATGAAATACAAATTTGGTCTTCATCCTCATTCCTGGTACATAGCTCCCCAAACCCTTGTAATTTCCTAAGTAGTTAGAACAATAGGGACATCTTTTGTTACAATAATTGGGTTTTGTCCTCAGTTCCTGATGTGGCTTCAGAGAGATAAGGGTAAAATGGGTATCTTGTTATTTGTAACAAGCCCCTTTCAACCACTTATGTTAATGAGGGGACTCTTGGAAAGCCCCTTAGATGGGGCTGGTTGTCAGGAGAACCAACCATGATTAGAAGGCTGCAACTTTCAGTCCTACCCCGTACCCTCTAGGGGGAAAGAGGGACTGGGGGTTGAATCAGTCATCAATGGCCAATGATTTAAATCAACCATGCCTATGTAGTTAAGCCTCCACAAAATCCCCAAAAGATGTGGTTAGAGAGATTCCAAGTTGGTGAACACGCAAAGCTACTGGGAGAGTGGAGAGCTCAGAAAAGGCATGAAATCTCCACACTCTTTCCCACATCTCTTCCAACTGGCTGTTCCTAAGTTGTATTCTTCTATAATAAGCAGGAAATCTAGTAAGTAAAATGTTTTCCTGGGTTCTGTGAGCCACTCTGGCAAATTAATCTAAACCATGGAGGAGGTTGTGAAAACCTGTGATCTACAGCCAGTTGGTCAGAAGCACAGGTAACAACCTGGACATGCAATTGGCGTCTGAAGTGGGGGAGGGGAGCAGTATCATAGGACTGAACACTTAACCTGTGGGATCTGACACTATCTCCAGGTAGATGGCGTCAGAATTGACTTAAATTGTAGGACACCCAGCTAGTGTCACAGGACTGTTTGGTGTGGGCAAGCCCCTCACACACATTTGCTGACCGCGAGTCAGGAGTAGTGTGGTGATAGTAGTGTGGTGAGAGTAAAGGAGACACAAAGAAGGAGTGTGTTTTTTCTTTACACTTTCCAAATTTGATTTTTGAGCTGTTCAGTGCTAATGTGTAGAAATACAATTGATTTTGTATCTCATATCCTGCAACTTTGTTGAACTCATTTATTAGTTCTAATGATTTTTATTAGATTGGATTCTTTAGAATGCTTTACGTACAAGATCATGTCATCTGCAAAAAAAATAAAAGGTATTTTTACTTCTTCCTTTTCTATCTGAATCCCTTCTATTTCTTTTTCTTGCTTAATTTCTCTGGCTAGAACCTCCACTACAATGTTGAATAGAAGTGGCGGTAGCACTTGCCTTGTTCCTGATCTTAGGGGAAAGATTTCAGTATTTCACCATTAAGTATGGTGTTTGCTGTGGGTTTTTCATCGAAGGCCTTCAGTAGATTGAAGACATTCCCTTCTATTCCTAGTTTGTTGAGTATTTTTATCATGAAAGCACATTAGATTTTGTCAAATGTTTCTTTTGCATCTGTTGAGGTAGTTATGTAGCTTTTGTCTTTCATTCTATGGAATGGTGTATTATACTAATTGATTTCCATATGTTAAGCCACTTTTGTATTCTTGGGATAAATCCTACTTGATCATGTGTATGATACTTTTTATGTTGCTGGCTCAGTTTGGTAGTACTTTGTTGAGGACTTTTGCATCTATATTTTAGAGATACTGGCCTATAGCTTTCTTTTCCTGCAATGTCTGTCTGGTTTTGATATCAGTGTAGTAACAGCTTCATTGAATGAATGACGAAGTATTCCCTCCTTTTCTATTTTTTGGGGGGAGAGTTTGTGAATCATTTGTGTTAATTCTTCCTTAAAGATTTGTTAGAATTCACCAATGAAGTCACCTAGGCCTCAGCTTTTCTGTGTGTGGGAAGTTTTTTTAATTAATAATTTAATGTCTTTACATATTATAGATCTATTTAGATCATCTATTCTTGGTTTAAGTAATTTGTAACTTTCTAGGAAGTTGTTCATTTTGTCTGTGTTATCTAATTTGTTGGCATAAAATTTTTCATAGTATTCCTTTATCATCCTTTGTATTTCTGTAAGATTGGTAGTAATGCCTACTATTTTATTCCTGATTTTAGTAATTTGAGTATGTTTTTCTTGGTCAGTCTAGCGAAACGTCTCTTAGTTTTGTTGGTCTTCAAAGAACCAACCTTTCATTTCCTTGATTTTTCTCTAACCCTTTTTTTATTCTATTTTTCATTAATTTCCACCATAGTCTTTATTATTATAAAATGTACTTGTTTGTCTCAGTAACAATTTTTGTCTTAAAGTCTATTTGCCTGGTATTAGTAAAACCATTCCAGCTCTCTTTTGGGTACTGTTGGCGTGTTATATCCTTTTCCATCCTTTCACTTTCAACCTATTTGTGTCTTTGAATGTAAAATATGTCTTTTGTAGATAGCATATAGTTGGATTGAGGTTTTCCATCCATTTTTCCAACCTCTGCTTTTTTATTGAGTTTTAGTCCATTTACATTTAAGTAATTACTGATAAGATTTCATTTGTCCTTTTGCTATTTTTTTTTTTTCAGTATGCCTTATGGATTTTTTGTTCCTCTGTGCCTTTATTACTGCCTTCTGTGTTAAATAGAAATTTTCTAGCATAAAACTTTCCCTTGCTCTCTCTCTCTCTCTCTTTCTCTCTCTCTGAGAAGAAGACAGAGAGACAGGGGAGAGGGAGAAGGGTTGAGAGAGAGAGAGAGAGAAATACATAGATATATAAACACATTTACATACATATATATGTGTGTGTATATTTTAATTTATTTATTTTTTCTTCGTGGTTGGCCTGAGGATAACAAGATCTTAACTTAAAACAACATAATTTGGATTAACACCCTGCATTTTTACAGCACATTCTCACTTACATTTTTAAATTTAATTCTCGGGAAGGAAAAAGTAAAAACTATGGGCTGGAAACTCTTTCTCTATCATGGCCTAAGTACCTGTTGGGAGCAATGTTACTCATACATAATGCTTCTCTGGGGGCAAATTATAGCCACATGAGAAAGATCCCTCTGATTCCAGAGTATAGCTTTTCAGGGTGATCATAACACCTTTACATGGACTTTCTAACTTCCAAAATGCATTCACATACATCAGTGATTCTCAAAGTATGGTGTAAGGATCCCTGAGTTTTCCTGAAACACTTTCAGGTGTCCTCAAAGACAAACCTATTTTTGTAATAATGCCAAGATGTTATTTGCCCTTTTTAGCTCTCATCCTTTCACAAGAGTGCAGTAGAATTTTCTAGAGGTTACATGGCATGTGATATCATAACAGATTGAATACAGAAGCAGATACAAGAATTTACTGTCTCCATTAAGTCAGGCATTAAAGATATTTGCAAAAGCCATGCTATCCTTCTCTCTAAGTTGTTTTTGAGAATATAGTGATATCTCATAAAATATGTCCTTTATGTTAACATATCATGGTTTATTATTATTAATTTTAAATGAGTTTTTTAAAGTTTCCCAGTTTTAATTTATAATGTGGTAAATATTAATAGGTATAACCCATTTAAACAAAAGCTTGTTTGGGCTCTTGATAAATTTTAAGAGTATAAAGGGGTCCTGAAACCAAAAGTTTTTGAGAGCTGCTGACGCATTATCTCACTTAACCATCCCAACATGTGAAAAGTAAGACAGGTTCAGTCACTTACCACTATGGCTCCTTGGATGAGAAAACAGAGACTATGGACCTACGACTATACCTGGAAGGACTGGCTTTGATGGGAAGGCAGTCGATGATTCTAAGGCCAGAACCAAACCAGTTAACTGGAATGACTGGACTGACACTAGTGGGAGCTCTAAGCTCTTGATGGCCATTGACATGGTTGACCTCTCCCAGGCTTGAATACTCTCTCCACGTTGGCTTCCATGACACCATGTTCCTAGTTTTGCAAATGGCTCCTCTGCTTCAACCTGCCCCTTAACTATTGCTATTACCCAACATTCTATCCTCCACCCCCTTCTCATCTCTCTCTGTAGTCTCCCTGGAAGAGCTCACCCACCATTACATAAGATGATTCCCAAATGTGTCTCCCTAGCTTATATCTGCCTCTTGAATTTCAAAGCTAAGTACTGGATGTGTCTACCTGGATATCCCTCAGATGTTTCAAACTCACATGCTCAAAATTCTCTAATCACTAGGTGTTCAATACATTGTGCTAGGCACAGGTATTGTGACAGTGAATAGGACATAGTCCCTGTTCTTAAGGAAACAGCAGTCTAGTAGAGTTGATCAGTTTGTCCAAAACCAACTTCTGTATTTTTGGGTCTGGTTATTATTATCAACACTGGCCCAGTTACCCAAGACTCCTCCTTCTTCCCCATCCCCTCCATCCAGTGAGTCACCAGGGTTTATGCATTCTATTTCTGTAATGTCTTTCCAGCCTTCACTTCTCTCCGTCAGTACTGCAACTCCCTAGGATGAAGCATTCCTCATCTCTCTTATGAACTATTTCAGTAATCTCCTAGCCACTCTCTTGGCCTCCCATCTCATCCCCGTCAAATTCACACTGTACACTGCTGCCCGAGTGATCGTTTCATAACCTCGAATCTGCTCTCCTTGCTGCCATGCTAAAACTCTTCAATGACTCCCTCTTCCCTGTAAAATAAAATCTGAACTCATTAGCCTGACTCGTAAGTTTCTCCAGGTACTGACCTTTGCTTCATTTCCTATCACTCCTCTGAATGTATCCAAGACATTTCAAATGGTGTTTCTGGTAGCAAAACTACTCTCCCTAATCACCTGTTCATCCTTCGTGACCCTTCTCAAGTATCTTCTCCTCTGTTAAAATTTTTATGACCTTCCTAAGAAGTCTTGGTCTACCGCTATCTCTTGCATGGGTCTCTCTTCATTATAGTACTTATCACACTGTCTTATAATTTTTATTTCCACAGCTATCTCCCGCTCTGGACAAAACACCTTGATGGCAGGCGCTGTGTCTTATTCACCTTGGTGCCACCTGTCCTGGCCTAGTGACTGGCAGAGAGTGGGTATCAAATAAATATTTATTGACTTAATAAATATTTGAAGGTCTGTAAAATATGGATCACATCAAAACTTCTTCCCATTTTCTAAGTTTAAAATTCCCTTCCCATTTTCCACACAGTCACCCAAGCCCAAAACATGGGTGTCTCTATTAATAGATACCACTCTTCCTGATTCCCTATAGCCAGAATCACCAAGTCCAACTTACTCTGTTTCTGTAATCTCTCTCCAGTATGTCAGTTGCCCTCCGTTACCACATTTAGAGAAGTCCTCTATCCCTTATGAACACTGTACCCATATTTTCAACCTCAAAAATTGGGGCATGGAATTTTCATGACACCTCCAGATATGAGGTATTCTGAGAAACAGAGGTTAATTCTAAACAGTTAGCATTCTTTAAATGTTTCAGTGATTTCCAGGGACAGCAGTAGAGAATATTTGAAATCACAATGCTATTAAGAATTCAGGTTGGGTGGTCATTTAGCCTTGATTGCAAGGTTCTTAGGCTTCTGTTTTAAGAGTCTCAGACCTTAAGCTATTGAACATCTGGGTGACAAAGGACAAATGCACAGGCAAGGATAACTAAAAATACAATACTGTAAGTACCAAATAAGTGAAGAAGTAATTGAGAAGAGAAATACAGAGGAGATATGACCTGAGCTGGGCTTTAAGGTCATTGTTACAGAGGTGTGCCAGCTCACACCTAAATGTGCCCGTGTGGAAACACCCCAACTCCAGTCCCCACTGATGGAACTGGACCCTTGTCTACCAGCCAAGGTTGACCAACCTGACTGGAGAAAGCTGATGCAAGGGCAGTTCTTCCTTGAGCAAGCTGAGATCTATGACTTGGACCAGCATAAAAAGATAAGCTATGTCAGTTAGATTCCCTTCTGGAATCTGAAATTGGGAAACCAAAATGGGAGATCTGGCAACACAGGCAGTTGCTAAAAGACTTGCCTCGGGCGTTAGCTTCAGGTAAAGATGGGGCTGGAAAGTTCAGGGCAAGTCAGAGCTGCGTGTAAGCCAAAATTATGAGGAAATAGAAATAAAGAGCAGACAGAACCAGCTGTTAGTAAAGGAGCCAGCACTCAAGGTAAGTGGCAACAGCAAAGGAAAAGGGAGACTTTGCCCTGGGACAAGAGAGGTGAACCGGCTAGTCCCTGAAGCCACCTTGGAACTTAAAGTCTTGTCATCTGCAGTCCAAATCTATGTTGTAGCCTTACAGCCACTTCTTAACCTTCTTTTCCTGGTGATTCTTTTGAATGCAGCTCCTTGCAACCTGAGAGCTAAACTGAAATAGATTCAACCAAGCACAGTGGAGGGGAAGAGAATTCCAGGAGCCCAGGTCAGTATGGATGGTGCACAAAGACTGAATGTCTCACAGACTACTCAGGGAAGGGTGGAAAGGGATTTTAATTTCTTAGGTGGGAGATGAAAGGGACTAGAACATCTTCAATTTTAAATAAGCAAAATTGGTATCTGACAAATGAATGAATGCATGAATGTAGGTTAAGGCCAGAAAGTACACAACTTGGAACAACAGGTTCAGGACTTTAGACTTGATACCATCAGCATTAGGAAACCTCAGCAGTTTGGAAGAGGAAAAAGATACCATTGGTATGGTGTTTGAAAAATCTTGAAGGTCTTGGGAGACATTCCATTTGCCAACATTGAAGCATGCTTGTCCCAGTTCCACCATGATGGTTTGAACATGTATGGGTAACGTTTGGCTGAGAGCAGAACAGGAAAGCAGCACTACTGATTAGGATGGCCTGAGGGAGGCTTCCACTCAGACAGCCTAGAAGCTAGGAAAGAGAGCCGAAGACCTCGGGCCTGGCACACAGCTGTGCAAAATGCTGCACCTCTTTCTAACTGACTGGCAATAGCTATAAGATCAGTGAATGTCACCTCCATGTGCAAACCTATGCATGCTCAATTCTAAATGGGCCCATTATGACAAGGACTGCCAGGCCCCCATGGACTTCCATGTAGAACCCAGATGTCAGCTGTCTCCTCATCCTCTCAACCAGCCGCTTTAAGCAGCTGTCTGTTTCATATCACGTCAACATGAACTCAGATCTCAGCAACTCTTTAAGTGCACCAGCCCCTCCCCAAATCTATTCACATCACATTAATGAACAGTGGAGAATCTCCTGACAGTTTCGTGAGGGAATATCTATTGTACACCCCATAGCAAACAATTAAAAAGAAGAAACAAACAACCAGACATTATGTTCTGAAAAGCCCTCTTTTGCTGGACAACCACCAGGGGTCTCTTTTTCAGCCCATCCCCCTGGTCTAATCTCCTGGATCCTCTTTCTCCTTCCCAGATTCCTCCTGCTCTGTTATGCAAGGTCATTCTGTCCTGCCCTAGCTGCCATTCCCAAATTTGCATACCCAAGTCCAAAACACAGCTCAGATAAATAACCTGTGCTCCATACAGGACCCACCTTCCTTGAAATGACAACTGAGGTTATAAACAAAGCAATTGTTACACACACACACACACACACACACACAGCAATAAGCATACAGATTAGTAGTTTCCAAAATGGAACCAGCTATGTTTCCTTGGCCCCATCACTCTGCTCTCTGGGCTTTTGTTTCTTACTCTTTAATCTAAGAGGCATAGGTGGGGCAGTCTGGGTGAATCCCATATGCAGCCCAGCTCTCTCCATTAAGAGTAAAGTGAAGACCTTCAAGATGGTGGGAGGAGTAAGACGTGGAGATCACCTTCCTCCCCACAAATACATCAGAAATACACTGCATGTGGAACAACTCCTACAGAACACCTACTGAACGCTGGCAGAAGACCTCAGACTTCCCAAAAGACAAGAAACTCCCCACATACCTGGGTAGGGCAAAAAAAAAAAAAACAGAGACAAAAGAATAGGGACGGAACCTGCACCAGTGGGAGGGAGCTGTGAAGGAGGAAAGATTTCCACACACTAGGAAGCCCGTTCACTGGCGGAGACGGGGGCGGCAGGGGGAACTTCAGAGCCATGGGGGAGAGCGCAGCCACAGGGGTGCGGAGGGCAAAGCGGAGAGATTCCCTCACAGAGGATCGATGACGACCAGCACTTACCAGCCCGAGAGGCTTGTCTGCTCACAGGCCAGGGCGGGTGGGGGCTGTGAGCTGAGGCTCCAGCTTCGGAGGTCAGATCCCAGGGAGAGGACTGGGGTTGGCTGTGTGAACACAGCCTGAAGGGGGCTAGTGCACCACAGCTATCCGGGAGGGAGTCCAGGAGAAAGTCTGGAACTGGCTAAGAGGCAAGAGACCATTGTTTCAGGGTGCGGAAGAAGAGGGGATTCAGAGCACCGCCTAAACAAGCTCCAGAGACGGGCGCGAGCTGCGGCTATCAGTGCGGACACCAGAGACGGGCATGAAACACTAAGGCTGCTGCTGCAGCCACCAAGAAGAGTGTGTGCAAGTACAGGTCACTGTCCACACCTCCCTTCCCAGGAGGCTGTGCAGCCTGCCACTGCAAGGGTCCTGTGATCCAGAGACAACTTCCCAGGGAGAACACACGACACGCCTCAGGCTGTTGCAATGTCACACTGGCCTCTGCCGCCGCAGGCTTGCCCCACACTCCGTACCCCTCCCCCCCCACCCTGAGTGAGCCAGAGCCCCCCAGTCAGCTGCTACTTTAACCTAGTGCTGTCTGAGCAAAGAACAGACACCCTCAGGTGACCTACATGCAGAGGTAGGGCCATAATCCAAAGCTGAACCCCAGGAGCTGTGTGAACAAAGAAGAGAAAGGGAAATTTCTCCCAGCAACCTCAGGAGCAGCGGATTAAATCTCCACAGGCAACTTGATGTACGCCGCATCTCTGGAATACCTGAATAGACAACGAATCATCCTAAAATTGAGGCAGTGGACTTTGGGAGCAACTGTAGGCTTGGGGTTTGCTTTCTGCATCTAATTTGTTTCTGGTTTTATGTTTATCTTAGTTTAATATTTAGAGTTTATTATCATTGGTAGATTTGTTTATTGATTTGGTTGCTCTTTGCCTTATTTTAAATATATAGATATATGTATTTTTTCCTTTTTCTCTTTTTGTGACTGTGTATGTGTACGCTCCTTTGTGTGATTTTCTCTGTATAGCTTTCCTTTTACCATTTGTCCTAGGGTTCTGTCTGTCCACTGTTTTTTTTTTTTTTATATATAGTTATTAGCACTTGTTATCATTGGTGGATTTGTTTTTTGGTTTGGTTGCTTTCTTCTTTCGTTCCTTTTTTTATTCCTTTTTAATTTTTTTATTGTTAATAATTTTTTATTTTTATTTTAATAACTTTAATTTATTTTTTTCTTTCTTTCCTTCTTTTATTCTCCATTTTCATCAGAGCCATGTGGCTGACAGGGTCTTGGTGCTCCGGCTGGGTGTCAGGCCTGTGCCTCTGAGGTGCGAGAGCTGAGTTCGGGACAGTGGTCCACCAGAGACCGCCCGGCTCCACATAATATCCAACAGTGAAAGCTCTCCCAGAGATCTCCATCTCACCGTGAACCCAGCTCCACTCAGCAAGCTAGAGTGTTGGACACCCTATGCCAAACAACTAGCAAGGCAGGAACACAACCCCACCCATTAGCAGAGAGGCTGCCTAAAATCATAATAAGGTCACAGACACCCCAAAACACACCCACCGGATGCAGTACTGCCCACCAGAAAGACAAGATCCAGCCTCATCCACCAGAACACAGGCACCAGTCCCCTCCACCAGGAAGCCTACACAACCCACTGAGCAACCTTAGCCACTGGGGGCAGAGACCAAAAACAACAGGAGCTACGAACCTGCAGCCTGCAAAAAGGAGACCCCAAACACAGTAAGATAAGCAAAATGAGAAGACAGAGAAACACACCGCAGATGAAGGAGCAAGGCAGAAACCCAGCAGACCTAACAAATGAAGAGGAAATAGGCAGTCTACCTGAAAAACAATTCAGAGTGATGATAGTAAAGATAATCCAGAATCTTGGAACTAGAATGGAGAAAATACAAGAAATGTTTAACAAGGACCTAGAAGAACTAAAGAGCAAACAAACAATGATGAACAACACAATAAATGAAATTTAAAATTCTCTAGAAGGAATCAATAGCAGAATAACTGAGGGAGAAGAACAGGTAAGTGACCTAAATAAAGAACAGGTAAGTGACCTAAAATAAAAGGATGAAAAGAATTGAGGACAGTCTCAGAGACCTCTGGGACAACATTAAATGCACCAACATTCGAATTATAGGGGTCCCAGAAAAAGAAGAGAAAAATAAAGGGACTGAGAAAATATTTGAAGAGATTATAGTTGAAAACTTCCCTAATATGGGAAAGGAAATAGTCAAGTCCAGGAAGTGCAGAGAGACCCATACAGGATAAATCCAAGGAGAAACACACCAAGGCACATATTAATCAAACTATCAAAAATTAAATACAAAGAAAAAATATTAAAAGTAGCAAGGGAAAAGCAACAAATAACATACAAGGGAATCCCCATAAGGTTAACAGCTGATCTTTCAGCAGAAACTCTGCAAGCCAGAAGGGAGTGGTAGGACATACTTAAAGTGATGAAAGGGAAAAACCTACAGCCAAGATTACTCTACCCAGCAAGGATCTCATTCAGATTTGATGGACAAATTAAAACCTTTACAGACAAGCAAAAGCTAAGAGAATTCAGCACCACCAAACCAGCATTACAGCAAATGCTAAAGGAACTTGTTTAGGCAGGAAACACAAGAGAAGGAAAAAACCTACAATAACTAACCCAGAACAATTAAGAAAATGATAATAGTAATATACATATCAATAACTAACTTAAATGTAAATGAATTAAATGCTCCAACCGAAAGATATAGACTGGCTGAATGGATACCAAAACAAGACCCGTATATATGCTGTCTACAAGAGACCTACTTCAGACCTAGGCCCACAAACAGACTGAAAGTGAGTGGATGGAAAAAGATATTCCATGAAAATGGAAATCGAAAGAAAGCTGGAGTAGCAATTCTCATATCAGATAAAATAGACTTTAAAACAAAGACTATTACAAGAGGCAAAGAAGGATGCTACATAATGATCAAGGGGTCAATCCAAGAAGAAGATATAACAGTGTAAATATTTATGCAACCATCATAGGAGCACCTCAATACATAAGGCAAATGCTAAGAGCCATACAAGGGGAAATTGACAGTGACACAATCATAGTAGGGGACTTGAACACCCCACTGTCACCAATGGACAGATCAACCAAAATGAAAATAAATAAGGAAACACAAGCTTTAAATGATACATTAAACAAGATGGACTTAATTGATATTTATAGGACATTCCATCCAAACACAACAGAATACACATTTTTCTCAAGTGCTCATGAAACATTCTCCAGGATAGATCATATCTTGGGTCACAAATCAAGCCTTGGTAAATTTAAGAAAATTGAAATCGTATCAAGTATCTTTTCTGACCACAATGCTATGAGACTAGATATCAATTGCAGGGGAAAAAATCTGTAAAAAATAAAAACACATGGAGGCTAAACAATACACTACTAAATAACCAAGAGATCATTGAGGAAATCAAAGAGGAAATCAAAAAATACCTAGAAACAAATGACAATGAAAACACAACGGCCCAAAACCTATGGTTTGCAGCAAAAGCAGTTCTAAGAGGGAATTTTATGGCAATACAATCCTACCTCAAAAAACTAGATAAATCTCAAATAAACAACCTAGCCTTACACCTAAAGCAATTAGAGAAAGAAGAACAAAAAAAACCCCAAGTTAGCAGAAGAAAATAAAACATAAAGATCAGATCAGAAATAGGTAAAAAAGAAATGAAGGAAACAATAGCAAATATCAATAAAACTAAAAGCTGGTTCTTTGAGAAGATAAACAAAATTGATAAACTATTAGCCAGACTCATCAAGAAAAAAAGGGAGAAGACTCAAATCAATAGAATTGGAAATGAAAAAGGAGAAGTAACAACTGACACTGCAGAAATACAGAGGGATCATGAGAGATTACTACAAACAACTATATGCCAATAAAATGGACAACCTGGAAGAAATGGACAAGTTCTTAGAAAAGCACAACTTTCCGAGACTGAACCAGGAAGAAATAGAAACTATAAACAGACCAATCACAAGCACTGCAATTGAAACTGTGATTAAAAATCTTCCAACAAGGGGGAATGTGAATTGGTACAGCCACTATGGAGAACAGTATGGAGGTTCCTTAAAAAACTAAAAATAGAACTACCATATGACCCAGCAATCCCACTACTGGGCATATACCCTGAGAAAACCATAATTCAAAAAGAGTCATGTACCAAAATGTTCACTGCAGCTCTATTTACCATAGCTCGGAGATGGAAACAACCTAAGTGTCCATCATCGGATGAATGGATAAAGAAGATGTGGCACATATATACAATGGACTATTACTCAGCCATAAAAAGAAACGAAATTGAGCTATTTGTAATGAGGTGGATGGACCTAGAGTCTGTCATACAGAGTGAAGTAAGTCAGAAAGAGAAAGACAAATACTGTATGCTAACACATATATATGGAATTTAAGGGAAATAAAATAATGTCATGAAGAACCTAGGGGTAAGACAGGAATAAAGACACAGACCTACTTCAGAATGGTCTTGAGGATATGACTAAACTACATAAAGCAATCTACAGATTCAATGCAATCCCTATCAAACTACCAATGGCATTTTTCACAGAACTAGAACAAAAAATTTCACAATTTGTATGGAAACACAAAAGACCCCGAATAGCCAAAGCAATCCTGAGAAAGAAAAGCGGAGCTGGAGGAATTAGGCTCCCGGACTCCAGACTGTACTACAAAGCTACAGTAATCAAGACAATATGGTACTGGCACAGAAACAGAAATATAGATCAATGGAACAGGATAGAAAGCCAGAGATAAACCCCCACTCATATGGTCACCTTATTTTTGATAAAGGAGGCAAGAATATACAATGGAGAAAAGACAGCCTCTTCAGGGCTTCCCTGGTGGCGCAGTGGTTAAGAGTCCGCCTGCCGATGCGGGGGACACAGGTTCGTGCCCTGGTCCGGGAAGATCCCACATGCCGTGGAGAGGCTAGGCCCATGAGCCATGGCCGCTGAGCCTGTGCATCCAGAGCCTGTGCTCCACAACAGGAGAGGCCACAACAGTGAGAGGCCAGCGTACCGCAAAAAAAAAAAGGCTCTTCAATAAGTAGTGCTGGGAAAACTGGACAGCTACATATAAAAGAATGAAATTAGAACACTCCCAGACACCATACACAAAAATCAATTCAAAGTGGATTAGAGATCTAAATGTAAGGCCAGACACTATAAAACTCTTACAGGAAAACTTAGGCAGAATACTCTATGACATAAATCACAGCAAGATCCTTTTTGACCCACCTCCTAGAGAAATGGAAATAAAAACCAAAAGAAACAAATGAGACCTAATGTAACTTAAAAGGTTTTGCACAGCAAAGGAAGCTATAAACAAGATGAAAAGACAGCCCTCAGAATGGGAGAAAATATTTGCAAATGAAGCAACTGAGAAAGAATTAATCTCCAAAGTTTACAAGCAGCTCATGCAGCTCAATATTAAAAAAAAAACAACCCAATCCAAAAATGGGCAGAAGACCTAAATAGACATTTCTCCAAAGAAGATATACAGATTGCCCACAAACACATGAAAGGATGCTCAACATCGCTAATCATTAGAGAAATGCAAATCAAAACTACAGTGAGGTATCATCTCACACCAGTCAGAATGGCCATCATCAAAAAATCTACAAACAATAAATGCTGGAGAAGGTTTGGAGAAAAGGGAACCCTCTTGCGCTGTTGGTTAGAATGTAAATTGATACAGCCACTATGGAGAATAGTATGGAGGTTCCTTAAAAAACTAAAAATAGAACTACCATACCACCCAGCAGTCCCACTACTGGGCATATACCCTGAGAAAACCATAATTCAGAAAGAGTCATGTACCACAATGTTCATTGCAGCTCTATTTACAATAGCCAGGACATGGAAGCAACCTAAGTGCCCATCGACAGATGAATGGATAAAGAAGATGTGGCACATATACACAATGGAATATTACTCAGCCATAAAAAGAAACGAAATTGAGTTATTTGTAATGAGGTGGATGGACCTAGAGTCTGTCATACAGAGTGAAGTAAGTCAGAAAGAGAAAAACAAATACCGTATGCTAACACATATATATGGAATCTAAAAAAAAAAAACAAAAAAACAGTGGTTCTGAAGGACCTATGGGCAGGACAGGAGTAATGATGCAGACGTAGAGAACGGACCTGAGGACACGGGGAAGGGGAAGGGTAAACTGGGATGAAGTGAGAGAGTGGCATGGACATATATACACTACCAAATGTAAAATAGATAGCTAATGGGAAGCAGCTGCATAGCACAGGGAGATCAGCTTGGTGCTTTGTGACCACCTAGAGGGGTGGGATAGGGAGGGTGGGAGGGAGGGAGACGCAAGAGGGAAGAGATATGGGGATATATGTATGTGTATAGCTGATTCACTTTGTTATAAAGCAGAAACTAACACACCATTGTAAAGCAATTATACTCCAATAAAGATGTTAAAAAAAAGAGTAATATGAAAAGACAGCTATATAAACTCTATGTGTTGGGGGAGGAGGAGGGGGATAGTGGGAGGGGAGGAGAAGGGATAGGAAAGATGGGGGCAGGCAGGGTCGCAGCGGCGGGGTGAGTGTAGGGCTGCTCCCTGCAGCAGGCACGACGCAGCCCAAATGCAGAGCACGGAGGAGAAATGGCTTTGTCTCGGCGGCCGCCCACGCTCTGACTGCATTAAGCCTCACGCTTGGCCCAGGATGACTGTTTGATGAAGGAGATGCAGCATCCTACAGGGGCCAGCAGTCTCAGGGAAGAGAAGAGCTCAGCAGAAAGGGCACCCAGCTTTCCAATATGCTCGTCTCTCATCAGCTTTCTTTTTCAAGTGCATTTTCTGGATGCTATTTTCCTTCTAAGCTATCTGTTAGCTTCTCAGTAAGCAAGAAGGGGGGGAAATCCAACCGCAGTGACAGCCAAGTGGCCAGTTTCTGTGGGAACACCTATGGATGTCTACTGTACTGGGCAAGAAGAGAACAAAGTCGCTTTTATCTCCAGCTTTCCAAAAGCCTTTGTGTGCTTCAGAAGCTGGTTATTATTGCATTATTAAAGCCCCAGTGAGCCGGGCCAAGGCGTGGATACGCTAGAGCTGTCCCAGGCAGTCTCAGCTAGTTCAGAGTTCTCATCCTGTGACCTAACCTGACTCCTGGCTTGCCATCCATCGCATCCCAGTGAAGGGGGAGCGGGAGGGGGAGGCCAGGCCTTTAGAGATGGTGCCTCGGGCTTCCGACCAAACTGGTCTGTTCGGTTCCCAGGAATCATTTTGAGTAGAGTCCATTTTGCCAATATTGTGTTTCTTAAAGCACCAGCAGTGTAAACTGGGGGGAGAAACTGTTGTGTAAGGACATACATATCTCATACCAGATTTTCCTGGGTTTCAGCCAGCAGGTCGTGCAGGGGAAGGTTGGGAGGACGAAGCGTTCAGGTTTGTGTGTCACTGGGGTCTGGGGATGAGGGCTGTGGTGAGGACAGGCTGGGGCATAGTTTGCTGAGAGCAGATTTGCTCCGGTTTGTTGCAGATTGCTATCACAACACCTATGAGCTTTGTCAGCTGTCCCAACCCCTACTTTCACAGAGGAGAGGAAGCCCAAAGAGGCAAGGTGACTTGTCCAGGGTTGCACAGTGAATCGGTGTCCTGCTGAGCTCTCCACAGCCTGGACACGTGCTGAGCATGTGTGGTGTTCGTGCTCCAGACCTGCAGGCACAGGTGCCCTTTCAATGGCAGTGCCAGTTTCACATTTCACGTCAGTGTTTGGGCAGAGAAGCCCCCAGAAGGTGCAGACTATCCATTTCACTGGGTCTTGTATGGCAAGCAGCAAGGCTCAGGCAAAGGTAGGAGTTTATGTTTCCGGACAAACCCTGAAAAAAAGATCAACGTCACATCTTCCAACCAGCTCCCGTGTGCTTATTCTCAAGTAAATGTGGCAAAACGGTCCAGCTGGAGAGGCTGCAGAATGATAGCACAGCAGAGGGCTGCCATGGATGGTTGTGCAGACCACGCACTCCACAAAGGGCCTGGATGAGGGGCTGAGCAGTAGCTAAAATCCAGCCTGCCTTCCACTAACTGGGCCCTACCCTGGTACAGTGCTCCTATCTTTCCCATCTCATGAAGACTTCCCCTTTGAGCAGGAAAGCTTCCCTCTCTGCTGGCCCTTCTTCTGTCCTTCCCTTCTACCTCATTCCTATTCACTAAAGGTTTCACTTTTTTTTTTTTTAATTTATGTTTTTCAGATTCACTTGTTAAGCTGTAATCACCAAACTAGTGACGAGCCCTGCTTACACTGCACTGTTTGAAACCACTGAGCCCATCTTCAGGCTGCCTGTTCCACCTTCTGGACATGGTCTTCCCATGGTGCATCTGGCTACCTCTGTTCGTGTGCTGCTTCCTCCAAGAAGCCTTCCCTGACCATTACCTTTTCCCCCACACATCCCACCTCAGGAGTGAGTGAGGTCTATCGCCCACAACATCCTAGGTACAACCTTGGGGAGCTTTCGATACATTGTGGGATGATCTATTAATAAGCTCATCTTCTCCTTAGATCTGCCCTGTCCGATATGGTGGCCACCAGCCATATGTGGCTATTGAGCACGTCTGATCTGAATGGAGATGTCTTGTAAGCTACATACCACATGGGAAATGCTTAGTATGAAAAAAGTAACCTAAAATATATCATTGATAATTTTTATATCGATTACATGTTGAAATGACAATATGCGAGATAAATTGGGTTAAATTAAATGGCTGATTAAAATTAATTTCACCTGTTTCTTTTTACTTTCTAACGGGGCTACTAGAAAATTTTTAATTACCTATGCGGCTTGCATTATATTTCCGTTGGACAGCACTGCTTAGACTGTAAACCTCTGTAGGTCAGGGACCCTGTCTTACTTATCTTTGTACCCCCAGCACCTGATGCAGGCACACATTTGGATGCTGAGAAAGTAGCAATACAATCGTCACCTTGTACTGTCACTGTCACTGCCTACCTGTCTATCTCCACCAGGATGCTTTGTGTGCCCTGAGCACAGAGACCGTGCCCCACCTAGCACAGCATTCGACAAGAGGTAGATGCAGAAGAAATGTTAAAGAATAAGGTAGAGGAAGTATTTTATCTAAATATGTAAGAAGGGTTTCTTTTCATTTAATCTTGCTGTTTCATTCCACTCGGGGACCACAACTTTGTAGGTGGGAAAGAGCTCGGTAGCTGCAACATCCTGACTGGATCTTTCTGAGTTAAGACAGGGGAAGTGAGCAGAGGAGGAGCTGGCACAGCCAGAGGGAGAGCAGCTGCACCCCACAGCCAGCCCAGCGGCTGGCTGTTAGATGAGGGGCAAGCGTCTTAAAAGTCAGGGATTAGAAAAACCATTCTGGGTGATGCAAATAAACAGAGGACGAAGGTCATGGAATATAGAGACTAACTTTCACGACCACATCATTTAATAGCTTAGCCTGTCCTCTTAGGTACTGACCAGTGGATGGTAAATTTTAAAAATCTTTACATATTTTTTGACTATAGAAATAAAGCTGGCCCACTGTAAAAAAAAAAAAAAAAAAAAAAGAAAAGAAAAGAAAAAAGAAAAAATGATTTTTGAAGCCAAAACCTCACAATTATATAGAAACGTTTCAAGTGAAAACTCAAAGTCCTCTGTGACCCACTCCAAAGCAAAACCCAACAACCACTAATAACACATTGGTATTCTTCCTTCTAGGCTTTTCCATTATGCAGATACTTTGCTTTTGCTTTTTTGTTTGTTTTCTTTTTCCATAAATGAGATTATATTCTAAATAACATTCTGCAACTTGCTTTTCAAACGTATAGCTATATTGTCCACGTTTCCTCATGTCAGTATATAAAAATCTATCTGTTCTTTTTAGCTGGACCAGAGTGTTCCATTTATTCAAATCACCCCCTTGTCACTGGACATCAGCAATAAAGACAAACACTTTTTTGCTCTTGCAGACAGGCTGCAGCAAACATCCTCAGACACGTCTTGGCAACTTTTGTGTTTCTATAGGAACAAAAATAGTTTCATTTATGTCCTAATGAAGATGGTGCTGCTAATCAGAATAGGACCACCCACATTAGAAAAATTAAAAACAGATTGGGGTGGAGGCGCAGGGAGGGGACGGTGATGGTAATGGTGGGTTTGGGGCCTGGTGTCAGTATTTTTGTAGTAGTGAAAGAAAAGTCCATTTAGCATGAATCTCATTTTCCAGCTCGAATTCTAAAACTGTTCCTTTTAAATTTAACCTGAAAGCTCAATTTTGGATCAGCTTGTGTAAAGTTCAAGAACATTCTCTTACATATATCCCAGTTAGAACTGTAATTGGATATGTCCTTCGGTCTGGAATTCACTGGGTCAAGCTTCCACTTTTTCCTACTGAAGGACTTACGTGTTCTTTAATTACACAGGTAACTGTGGTTTGAAATTCAAAACAACAGTATGTCTCTCATAGTTCTCCTGAGAGAGAAAAATTCCAATGATAAACAATGCCCTTAGGGTTTCATGTCCCCCACCAAGTGCCTCTAGATGCCCTCCTGGCTTTACCTGCTATACTAATAGGGCAGACAAGTCACTAATCTCTCCTGGCCTGTGACGTGGTGCCGCCTACTTTATTATTATTGTCAGGAATAATGTATGAATCATTATAGTCAGGATTACAGATAGTGTATGTAAAGCACAAGAACAAAGTACACGTTCAAATTATGGTGACTAGTATTATTTTCAATTTAAACTACTAGGATTACATAAAAAGCAAAAGAGATAAAAGTCAAAAGCAGTGAGGAGGAAGGAAGGGCCAAAGAATATTAGTAGTCACTTTGAACGTTTTTATTGCAGAAACTTCGATATGTCTTTTCCACAGTGCCGGGAACTAACGTCAGTTAAGGTAGCACCATCTGCCAAGTTCTGTGTGAGGGATTTTACATATATCATCCTACTTAATCCTCCCAACAGATTTGTGAGGTAAGTCATCTTTTCCCATTTTACAGGTGGAAAAACTGAGACCCAGGTTTACTGGGGGTTTTTTTTTTGGATTTTTTTTTTTTTTTTTTTGCCGTACGCGGGCCTCTCACTGTTGTGGCCTCTCCCGTTGCGGAGCACAGGCTCCGGACGCGCAGGCTCAGCGGCCGTGGCTCACGGGCCCAGCCGCTCCGCGGCATGTGGGATCTTCCCGGACCGGGGCACGAACCCGTGTCCCCTGCATCGGCAGGCGGACTCTCAACCACTGCGCCACCAGGGAAGCCCCCAGGTTTACTCTTTAAACAGCTTTCTCAGACTTATCAATGAAGTAAGTGGATAAGCTGGTATTAAAACTCAGAGCAGTTTGCCCCAAATCTACACTTGTCTGGGTACCAAGCTGCTGTCCACAGCATTGGACTGCCTCATGAAGCCCTAACAGATGCTTCTCTCCTGCACATCTTTCTTCACCTGACCCCACTTCAATTTGAGGCAGATCCAGGACTTCCGTCTTGCCTTGTTTGATTCTCTACTGTATCAGTCAGGACTCTCAGTTGCAAGGGACAGAAAGTCAAAGCAAACCGGCCTCAGCACATCAGGGACATGTGCTCATGCACATGAAAAGTCCGAAGATCGACTTGGGCCTCAGGCATGGCTGCACTCAGGGGCTCAGATAGTGTCGACAGGCTCTGTCTATCCTCCCCAGCCCCCTGGGTTCTAGGACTGGCTTTACTCTCAAAGGAGTCTCTCTTTGGGGCAGAAATCACAGTCCCACCCAAAAAAGAGCACCCTTCCTTTCTCCCAGTGTCCATATTGTCCATATATTAAACCTTAGTGAAAATTCACATGCCTATTCCTCAAACAGTCACCATGGCTGGAGGTTTGGTGTATCCTGCTGGCCAGACCCACCCCTGTGGCCAGGGAATTTGGGGTCACCCTTCCCTGAGTCACAAGGACTAGTTCCCCACAGAACATAGGGTTGGCAATGAAAGGAAGGGCAAAAGGAGTCCTCAATAGACCAAAGCCACAGATATCCTCTGCAGAATTCTTGTTCTTCACTCAGCAACAGCTCACAAACTCTGTCTTTTGCCTGGAAAAAACCTCATACTTTAGATATATGATTTCATAATGGTTTGTTTTTTTGCACATTTCTCTTGCATCATTGTGTACAGTGTCTACAAGAGGTCTGCAAATCCCATTGGACATGATGTATCTTGCCCCCTCTTTCCACCTAATTATCATAACAGCATTGTCATTTTTGATGCTTTGGGCTGAAGTTTGTAGAACCCTCTAGTCAAAATGGCTTAAACAGTGGGAAAATGTCCTTACCCACACACGAGGAAGTCCCAGATAGGGCAACTCTAGGTTGACTGAGTCCACACCTCAGACTCTCTCCATTTCTCTCTCTGCCATCCTCAGGGTGTCAGCTCTGTCCTCTGTGCTCCTCTCCAGGTTCCAGGATGGCCATACAGTCCCGGGTACCACACCCAGATGAGATAAAATCCTGTAGAAGAAAAAACTGGCTGCCCTGTATTTCGTTTGCCAGAACTGAGTCACCTGAGTTACCTGGCCTGAGAGGTCCAATAAATGTGGCAAGTGAAGTTTACCTTTTAGTTCATTCAAATTTGGTAAAATCAGGGAATTCCCTGGTGGTCCAGTAGTTAGAACTCAGTGCTTTCACTGCCAAGGGCCCGGGTTCAATCCCTGGTCGGGCAACTAAGATCCCACAAGCTGCATGGTTTGGCAAAAAAAAAAAAAAAAAAAAGAATTTGATAAACTCAAAAGTACATCAATCACACTAGCCATTTTTCCATGATCAGAGACACTTCTATTGGACACCTCTCTATACCAGTCACTGGCAAGGAGAATACAATTACTATGATTGTCAAGTCAAACATCAATAGTGGAGTCTGCCATTGGTACCTAATAAGTTTCAATTTTGTGCATGGACTTTGCAGTGGGCCAGGAATGCAAGAAATGTATACTCTAGCGAGGGTGACGGACGCATACACAGACCACCACGATAAAGGGTGACTTTCATAAATGCTAAAAGACTAGAACCAACCAAAGGGTTCTGAGTGTTCCACACAAGGACAGATTGTTCCTGGCAGGGGACAACAGGGAAGGCCAGCTTGAGAGCATTTACGTGGCAGCAGTGTATAGGGTGGATCTGAGAGCTTAGTTAAGAGGCTGTTGCCATAGTCCAGACAAGCAAAAATGAAGATTAAGAAAGAATGGAAAACAGGACACAAACGTGGAGAGCTTTTCCTTAAGAGTCTGAGTTCCACTGAAAGTTAAAAGCCAGACTGACTTTGTAAAAAATCAGAATTTCAGAATATTTCAAAGAATTGTTTTTCTTCAAGTTCATATTGTAAAACAAACCATGAAGATAAATTGGAAAGGGACCCCAGGACAACTGTCCTTTGTGTGAGATCTGAGCCTTCCATGAGAAGTTTACCTTTATTTATTTATTTAATTGGCCACGTCAGATCTTAGTTGCTGCACATGGGATCTTCGTTGTGGTATGCGGGACCTTTTGTTGCAGCGCTCAGACTCTTCGTTGCGGCACACGGGCTCTCTAGTTGTGGCGTGAGAGCTTAGTTGCCCTGCGGCATGTGGGATCTTAGTTCCCCGACCGGGGATCGAACCCGTGTTCCCTGCATTGGAAGGTGGATTTTTACCACTGGACTGCCAGGGAAGTTCAAGAAGTTTACCTTTAATGAGACATTCTCCCTTTGGTCATCAGACCATCTCCTATATTAGTTGACATCCATGGAAATACATGTTTGTTATGACGCAGTAGTTCAAATGTAGATTCAAATGTTATGTTTAAATTGGAACAAGAGTGATGGGTTTTTGGTGATGCCATTTCAGGGGATTACTGGGTTGCTTTGTCAGGGGTGGCTTGGCCCGGGGATGATGGGCTGCTGTGGGCAGAAGACTGATTACACTGAGTTAGCATCAACCAGTCTCTTCCCCGAGCAGCCCAGTATAGCAGCAGACCTACTGCAGCGTGTGCCACTGCAGTCGCTTCTGCTGGAAACTGTGGATGAAACTGTCAGCCTTCCCTTGACCAGGCCTGGAGGGCTCCTCACTTCTCAGTTGCCCAGATGACACCCCTACTTCCAACTTTGTAAGCACGTGCCACACCCTGTCCACGGTGCTGAGAGCTGTAGCTCTTTCTTTTCCAGGAAGTGGAGACTGCCCTTTACCATGAAGTCCATGAAGCTTAACCTTCAGGGCCTCTCATTTGCATAGGCCCCTTCCACGGCCCTGGCAGGAGTCTCGCCAATGTGTTCACATGGTCTTATGTTTTTGTAAAACTTATCCAAGTAATACATTTTCCTTGCAATTGATTAAGAATACTGCTTCTTGCAGTATTCTGAGTGCAGATACCCACTCCCTCACAGAACTCTAGGTGGAGTAACATTGGAGGAGCCCCAGGCATTTTCGGAATCCAGTTAAGGGGAAGGTGAGTGAAGGAGAAGTTTAGTTTGGGTTTATGAGGCTATATTTGTGTGGGTCACAGTCACTTCCATGTATAGTTGTATTACTGCCAGCCGTCCCAGAGAGGAATGACTTTCTGAAACACTCCTATCACCTACCCTGCCAACACCCTCACCATCTGAGTTCTCAGGTACAGCACCTCGGTCATATGGAAATGTGAACATGTCCTTTAGCCCCAGCGTGAGATATATATGAAGAGTGGAGGAGAAATATGCAATCTCACTCCTGGCCATATGCCCAGAGAAAACTCTAATTCAAAAAGATGCATGCACCCCAATGTTCATTTCAGCACTATTCACAATAACCAAGACATGGAAGCAAACTAAATGTCCATTGACAGAGGAATGGATAAAGAAGATGCAGTACATATATACAGTGGACTACTGCTCTGCCATAAAAAAAAATGAAATAATGCCATTTGCAGCATTATCTCTAGGATGGACCTAGAGATTATCATACGAAGTAAAGTAAGTCAGAAAGAGAAAGACGAATATCATTTGATGTCACTTATACATGGAATCTAAAATATGACACAAATGAACTTATCTACGAAACAGAAACAGACTCACAGACATAGAGAACAGACTTGTGGTTGCCAAGGAGGAGGAGGGGGTGGGGGAAGGATGGACTGGGAGTTTGGGGTTAGCAGACGCAAACTATTGTATAGAGAATGGATAAACAACGAAGTGCTACTGTCTAGCACAGGGAACTATATTCAATATCCTGTGATAAGCCATAATGGAAAAGAAGATGAAAAAGAATGTAGGTATGTGTAACTGAATCACTTTGCTGTGTAAAGTTTGAAATGCATTGAGCCAGAGATAATATATGGAAATTCTTCCAAGCATAAAGTATAGAAAGTTGTTAAGTGGATGATTGAGTCCCTTCAACATCTAATCAGACTGGAAGTCCTCTTTTACCAGGATAATGCCTGGTGCTGTACTGTATACAGTTACAAAGAAAATCAAATCCCCTTTGTTGTTATTGTTAATGGGAATCGTGAGAAGTAGAATTTATGAAGAGCTCTGTATTTATCAGGTGTATGTTCCAAGCAAAATAACAAAAGCAAGTGCGTTTATAATGGTTCATATATGATAGAAACAAGAGAAGTTTTCTCAGATTTGAATACAATCATACAAATCTACACGGCATTACCCATAACAAGTTGGGAAGCTAAAAGAAAAAAATTTTAAGTATCAATAATAATAAAAAAATTGATTAACCATTCTAGACGCTTCCAGGAAGAAGGAAATGTTAAATTACCTTTTTTTCTCCTTTTAGGTTCTGATATCACAAAACTGTTATCAAGTGAAGAGGTAATGAAAGAATTTTCAGACAAAGGATGCTCTTAAAAGAAAAAGACTTTAAAGAGGTACAGTTAATAAAAGGCAATAATAAGATAAATGATAAGGCCATTAATAAAACTATTGTTATTTCTTTGGATTTGTGATATTTCTGGTATCTGTCAACTTGAAAATTTTTAACTTACTGTGATTCTTCTCTCTAAATAAATGTTTATATTGGTAATAATTTTTTACTCATACTTTTGATTCTTTTTCTGACAGAGAATCCCCCAAATCTAAAAAGCTTCAGGGCCTCCCACAAAACCTGGATCCATGGTTGGTCAAGGGAGATTGTGAGGTAATAGTAAAGTTTACTTTTGTTTTACTCATAGCTGGTGAGTCTGTGTTTCTGTGTAAGTTTCCATTCAAAGAAAACGGGATTTGTTCCAGTGGAACTGAAAAGTTAGCTTCAGCCAGGCCAACAAAAGAGGCAGCATGGAATGAATGACAACAGACAGTAGATTTTGGTGTAATTTTTGGCGTTCTGGTGGACTGAGAAAGCTCGGACATGTTATTTATCCTTGTGCGTCGGTCTCATCACCTGTAAAATGACAAATTTGGCTAAGATGAGCTAAGAGTTCCTTTCCAGTGCTATGTTTCTGATTTTAACAGCTAAGTGTTGCTAATTCAAGGTGTTCCGTGACTTGCCTTGGAGAACATAGAGGAATGGCTCGTTAATTTTTAATTTGCAAATGACTGCCGCAAGTTTGTGAAACCCGATCAGTCTCATAAGTAGGTTACATATCCCTCGTATATTATTTGCATTGTTTAATTATTTAATACATCCTTTCTTTCATAATAGGGCAAAGGTAAACTTTTGCACTGCCCCTTCTACATAGCCACAAATTCTGCATAAGTGGGATCCAGAGCAATTAAGGTTTACTGTTAAAACTCTACCACCACCTTCGTTTCTTTATACTTCCTATTTTTTTAAGCTGTTCTTATAGATGTGATCCTATTTTATCGCCACCAAATTCTTAGAGGGTACACGAAGTATGTATAGTTATCTCCATTTAGCAGATTTGGAAACTGAGATGGAAAAAGGCTAAATCACGTTTTATTAGTTTTAGTTGACTAGAGGCAGAAACAACTGGAATACAGCTCCTCTGATGCCCACTCCCCCTGTGGAGGTCAATATGTAGAAATAAACATCTGGGACAGAGAGGTGGACACTCTGGTTACTGGCATATATTGGCCAAAAGTCCTAGGATTTCATGGCAGTGAGAACATGGGTGGCAGCACGGTGCCCAGGCAGTGTGAGGACGTTTATCCACTGCTGGGGACAGATCTGGAATTCATTTTCTTTTCTTTTCTTTTACTTATTTTTACATTTTTCATTGAAATATAGTTGATTTACAATGTTGGTTACAGGTGTTCAGCAAACAAAGTGATTCAGAGATAAATATATATATGAATATATATAATATGTATGAATATATTATATATACATATATAGTATACATGAATATATATTATATATATGAATATATATTATACATACATATATGAATATATATTATACATACATATATAGTACACATGAATATTATATATATGAATATATATTATATATACATGTATAGTATACATGAATATATATAATATATATGAATGTATATAATATATATGAATATATAAAAATATATATGAACATATATATATGAATATATATAATATATATGTTCATATATATATATTCTTTTTTAGATTCTTTTCCCTTAGAAGTTATTAGAAGGTACTGAGTATAGTTCCTGTAATTCATTTTAAATATTAGAGGAAAGGCAATTGAGACTAGCCAGTCCCTGAAGGTTTAATGGAACACTGTCCAGAACCCCCTGACAGCCCCAGTGCACAGCTAAACATGCTGGCTGAGCAACCTGCAGCCATCAGATACCTCAGAGTCTGGAGAACAAGATAACACCTCTGCACACAGGGTATCTGGCTGGCGTTGGCTCCTTCCCCCGACCCATCCTCCACTGGGTTCCCGAGATTAGTCCGTTTATTCCAGGCAGGGTTAGAGAGGCCGCGTGAAGAGGACACAGGTGCTTCCTGCAACTGTGCACCTCAGCATGCATACACCTATTTAGGGGCCTCTATTCAAATATTGATGACCAGAAGCTTCATCACAAAGGCCGCACAGCCACCCTCTCAGGGAAACGGGAGCTCCCTCTGAAGCAGCCTGCCCAGGCGAGAGCAATGTTTCTGAGAAGTGCCGCTCTCAGAGCTCAGCCTAGAAGTTAGGACAGCTCCCGGGTGCCGGAACAAGAAGCTTTGAGATGAGTCTGGTGACTAGTTGTGTTGCAATAGTTATTGACTATTTCCTTTTATATATATAATATATATATACACACACACATGTATATACACATATATGTATTGATATGTATATATGTATGTATTTATAGGTGAAACCATAGAGACAAACATTCTGAGCACATTTTAGACACGTAGGTCATATGAGACTGGGCTCTGGGCCTGAGTGTATCAGTAAGCTGAGGCTTGCTGCTGTCAGGACCATCTGGGTTGTGTCCCACCTAACTGTCCAATTGCTGTCCCCCATGACTCCATCAGGCCACCAGAGACACTTGAAGTCTCGAATACAATCAAAATTTCAGCCCCCCCTCACAGAAGTAAAATCCAAATGTAAGGTGAGAATTGTAATATCCAGCTGGTGATTCTGGCTTCTCCGAGTTTTAATGACGAAGAACACATCTTGGTTTTATTATCTACCCAAACATTGCTTTGTAAGGACTCTTCCTACCTAACACTTAATATCTGTGATAAAATTATATTTTTGTGTGTTCCCTGTTCATCTGTGGCATTTCCTGGCCTGAGTTAATGGTAATCTACAGCTACCAGAGAGAAAGAAAGAAAGAAATGGAGTAGGAAAAGATAATTCATGCTTAATGAATGCTGTCTGAATGCCAGGGTCTGTACAATGTATACGGCTTTTATATCTCCCTACAACCTTAAGAGGTCTGTATTAGAATCCCCATTTTACAGGTGAATAAACTGAGGCTCTTAAATGTTTTACGATTCACCCAAGTTTACATAGGAACTAGTCTGGCTTGATCAACCCCAACACCACCCATCTCCGAAGCCCACATCTGAGAGCCATGTTTATGACAGCTAATTTGTCAACTCTCGGGACTCTTTGGCCCTGAGCAAATGAAATCCATCTGTATTTGTGAGTTGCTTAAATGTTCACAAGTCTGGTATTTCACCACAGGAAGGCAGACTCATCAAATATTTTATGTGGTAAAACTGCTGATAAAGGCTAGGCAGGACGCTAAGAACATACAGTTAATTGTTTTTCTAACTGTTCCTTAATATTAATGGACCTTGGCCACTGTTTCAGTAGCAGCATAAAGAATCTGAGAATTTAAACCAAAAACTTGCTCTTCTCCTTGATTTTAAGATGATCTCAGTTTTGTCACTTAACTTTGCTGTGCTCTACTTTCCTTACCTGTAAAATGGTCACAACACATTATGCTGAAGGTGTAATGAGACGGTATACCTGAAAGCTGTTTGAAACCTTTATTCAGGTATCTTGGCTTCTGTCTAAGAAGGATAAGCAAGGTGTGAAATGGATGCACACTTGTATAATAGTAGCTGATGTTCATTGGCTATTCGGTGTGCACAAGCACTGACCAAGCACCTTACAGTCATCCGAACGCTATGAGATGAATACTAGTATTATCCTCATTTTACAGATAGGAAAAACAGGCACAGAAAAGTAAGAAACCTTCCAAGTTCCATAAGTACAATAGAAAGTGGCAGTCAGGTGGGATTCCAACCCAGATAGTTTCCTTCCAGAGCCTATGTTATTAACCATTGTGTTATATTGCCTCCCAATTATAAGTATAATGAAATGACACTCAAGGCATTATGTAAACAATTAGGTTAATTATCAAAGGATAAACATTTGACCTACAGTCTCTTGCTGGAAGATTCTAGTTCAAACATATCCCTGACTACGCTGGCACCCTGGAACATAGCCTCGTTAAGTCCCCAGCACCAACGGGTCCTGTCCCAGTTCTTGGTGGTTCCCGACCAAGCTCTCCCTGTTTCTTCCCTTCAACCATGGTGACCGTCTGGCCTTTCCCTCTGCTGATTCTCAGTGGCCTGCAATATCTCCTCACACTGTTCCTCCTGCCTGACTCTCCCAAGAAGCCTTCCCAAACCCCAGGATTAGGCTAACCATCTGCCTTCCATTGGCCCTTAAAGCTCCCTGAGCTGGCCCCTGTCCTGGCACCACCTCATCTAGTGGAATTCTTTACTTCTGTGTCTATGTCCCTGTCATATGCACCTCAAGGGCTGCCCTGCATTTTAGTCACCTTTGTATCTTCTTTGTATCTTTGGCACTTCATGCTGTGCATATTCAAAGTTGTCCATGGTGGGTCTTTAAAAATTGTTAGTGGTGTCTTGGATTGGATCCTGGAACAGATGAAGGACATTAGAATGGAAAAATAGGTGAAATCCAAATACAGTCTGTAGTTTGGTTCATAGTGTTGTACCAACTTTAATTTCCTAGTTTCAATAAAAGAAGCATGGTTGTATCAGATGTTAACATTAGAGGAAGCTGGGCGGAGGTTATATGAGGGCTCTCTAAGCCATCTCTGCAACTCTTCTGTAGATCTAAAATTACTATAAAATTAAAAGTTTAAAAATCAATCATTAGATGACTTTTAGCCTAGTGTTCAAGACCACCCTTTTGGAGTCAGACAGACTTAAGTTAAAATCCTAACTAAACCATTTACTACATATACTAAGTGATCTTAAGCAAATTAAAGTCATACAGTCCCTCTGAACCCCACTGTGAGCTGGCCTGGAGCAGTGGAAACAATAAATGGTAGTTAATTTTGTTACACTATTGTATTCACAATAATAACGTATTATTATTACTATAACAACTTATCAAAAATATGGGCCAAACGTTTTCTTTCAAACATACTCCCACTGCATGCCTCCCAGCATCCCTACATACCCTACCCTTAAGCCACAAACACTTGTTTACTCAACAAATATGTTGGGTGTTCTGGCCACTGTTCTGGCACTGGATTTATAGCCAGGGATGAAACAGACAAAAAACCCTGCCACAAACAGCTTACATTCTAGTGGAGACAGGCAATAAATAAGTAAGTAAAATTAACAGCGCATTGGTTCTCAAAGTGAGTCCCAGATCAGCAGCTTCAGCATCACCTGGGAACTTGTTAAAATGCATATTCTTGGGCCCCACGCCAGATCTACTGAATCAGAGGCCGGTTGTAAGTTTTAACAAGTCTTCCGGGTGATTCTGGTTAGTACTTAGGTTTAAGAACCACTGATATAGTAGGTTGTGATAATCTGTGTTCTAGAGGAAACTAAAGCAGGAAACGGGGTGGAACACCAGGGTGAGCAAGGGGTTAAAATTTTTAAATAAGGTGGTTACTCCAAAGGTGGCATCTGCTCAGAGACATAAAGAAGGTGAGGGAGTGGGCCTCCAGGATATCCAGGGAGAGAGTGATTGATTGATTGGTTTTAGGGGGAGAGTGTTTTAGGCAGAAGGAATGGCAAATGCAAAGGCACTGAGGCAGGAGCAGGCCTGGGGGTCTGTGCAAGGAACAGCAAGGAGGCCGGTACAGCTGGACTAAGGTGAGCAAAGGGGAGAAAGCAGGAGGAGTGAGAGAGTCATGGGGCTCCAGACTGCATAGGAATTTGTAAGCCATTGCAAAGAGTTTGACATTTATATACTGAACCATAGACACGCTACATTTTTCTGTATAGTCTAGAGCCCCTAACACTCTACAAATCCACCTGCCCTGCCTAACCTTCATGGTCCTAGCCAATCCCTTCTCTCCCTTAGGCTTCCCCATCCCACACTGTCAGGACGAGCCTCTCCCATCCCTACCTTTCATAGGCATGTTTGTTTATCCCAATCTACAATATAGAGTTTGCCTATATTTTGCCCTATTGGACTGTGTCCCCTGAAGTGGAGACCTTGTCATTTTCCCCCTTTATTCCCACTACCTATCATAATGTCTGTGCATTGCAATGCAACATAAATATTTACTGAGTTTCTCTTAAGGCATCAGGATAGAAACCAACATATTATGGGCACTGGATGAATATTACAAATGCTGCCAATGATTTTGCAATTTCTTCTGTCAGAGATAATAAGAAAAGGAGCTCATAGCTTTATTCTCAAACCACCAATGCTTTTTGGATGCATTTGCATGATTCACCCAGAGTTTGACTAGAGCTAGCAGAGTGACTCCTTCTTGCCAGCAGCTCCCCTTTGTGCCTGATGGCCTAACTAGCTCTGTGCTGGCTTTGGCTCTGAGTATTGCCAGAGCGTAGCATCAGTTTACTGCTAGCCTTGGACCAAAATGGACGAGGGTAGGAGGTGGTGCGAAAAGAAGAGGGGCATTGGAATCAGCCAGGGCTAGGTTTGAATTCCAGGTTCAACACCCACAGGGGGCTCTTCTCTTCTTCCTTCCTTCCTCCTTCCTTCCTTCCTTCTTCCCTCCCTCCCTCCCTCCCTCCCTATCTCCTTCTCTCTCTCTTTCCCTTCCTCCCTCCCTCCCTCTTTCTCTCTCCCTTTCTTTCTTTCTTTTTCTCTCTCTTTCTTTCCTTCTTTCTTTCTTTCTTTTCTTTTCTTTTCTTTTCTTTTCTTTTCTCATGAATCCCCTAGCAAAGAAACAAAGTGGGTGTTGAACCTAGAATTCAAACCTAGCCCTGGCTGATTCCAATGCCCATCTTCTTTTCGCACCACCTCCTACCCTCGTCCATTTTGGTCCAAGGCTAGCAGTAAATCGATGTTACACTCTGGCAATACTCAGAGCCAAAGCCAGCACAGAACTGGTTAGGCCATCAGGCACAAAGGGAAGCAGCTGGCAAGGAGGAGCGACTCTGCTGGCTTTAGTCAAACTCTGGGTGAATCCTGCAACTGCATCCCAAAAGCATTGGTGGTCTGAGAATAAAGCTATGAGCTCTTTTTCTTATTACCTCAACAGAAGAAATTGCATTTCCAAGTATGAACTTTTCTAATGCATAAAATAAAATTAGAGAGAAAACATTTTACTGAAACATAATTGAAATTGTGTTGTTATCATAATATTTAAAAATTAATCTGTTACAGTAATATTTTTGCCTCTTTATTAGTACATTAAGCAACAGGATCCAGAGGCAAGTTCAATAAGTGCCAACATTTTGACATAATGATGAGCATAGGAGAGATGTGAGCTATTCACAAATGTAGTGTAATATGAAATTATCTGCAATTCCTGTTACTGACATAATGTAGGTACTGCTATCACTACAGTGGCTTGTGGCTTACATTTATGATTGAAGGAGATGCCAAATTTTAATTTGACTCTGACTCTAATTGTTAGAGGTTAGTGGGGGGGGGATTTTTCTTCATCCTATTTTACTCTGTATACTATGCAAGACCCCTTCATTGCCCCAGAATATACGTTGGGATAAATTACTTTAGCTCTCTAAATTTCAGTATCCTGGGACTTCCCTGGTAGTCCAGTGGGTAAGACTCCACACTCCCAATGCAGGGGGCCTGGGTTCAATCCCTGGTCGGGGAACTAGATCCTGCATGCGTGCTGCAACTAAGAGTCCGCATGCTGCAACCAAGAAGCCCGCATGTTGCAGCTAAGAAGCCCGCATGCCACAGCTAAGAGTCCGCATGCTGCCGTGAAGAGTCCATATGCCACAAAGAAGATCCTGCATGCTGCCACTAAGACCCGGCACAGCCTAAATAAATAAATATTTTTTTAATAAATTAATTATATTAAATCTCAGTATCCTTATCTGTAAAGAGATACTTAGATGGCAGTTATTGTTATTTTTATTTTATTAGCAGCAGTGGTAGTAGTTAAAGACTCCTCTATAAGCTGACTATAAGTTGATCCGTTTGGCAGTCATCTTTTTTTTTTTTTGGCCGTGCTGCGAGATATGTGGGATCTTAGTTCCCCGACCAGGGATTGAACCTGAGTCCCCTGCAGTGGAAGTGCAGAGTCTTAACCACTGGACCACCAGGGAAGTCCAGGCAGTCATCTTTTTAAATTGAGGATTCCTACTCCCAAAATATCCCTTCTTGGCCTGAAATTTCACCTTTAGAGAAACATGCATACTTTGGGGGCTGAGACTCCTTAAAGGTGAGTACTGCTGACCTGTCACCCTAACCTCCATCCATGCCCACCTACAGTCCTAAGTTAGGGAGTAGGACATGGTATAGCCCAGCAGGAGGTGTGGGTGGTTAGAAAAAGAAAGGTGATACATACTTGGGACAATCTTCCCTCGATTCATTTTATTTCCAAAGGACCCTTTTCAAAGTCCAGATTTTTGCCAAACAAGATCACATTTAGTCTGCACTCCTGGTCTCAAAGAGGATTTTCCTAAAACTCAGCAGTGGGTTTAATTATAGCTTGCATGGGCCTACATAACCCCTGTATTCTAATTCATTTCCCAGTTAATTCCCATCTTAAATTAGTATCTTCACTATCTTTGCGTGACATGAAATTGGTTTTCAAGCACTTGAGAGAAAGGTGCTTACTTCTGGGCCATCCCCTCTGGAATTGCTCTCTTCATGGACCCTGCGATTTCTTCAAGCTCTGTAGTGATTTTCAAACTTGAGTGTGCAATTCTCAAACTTGAGAATTATCTGAAGAATCCATTAAAATGCAGGCTGCTGGCTCCCACCCCTAGAGAGTCTGATCAGTAGGCCAAGGGTGGAGCCTGAGTATTTGCATTTCTAACTTGCTCCCAGGTTTCTTTACCTCTTTGAGTCCAGTTTCTTTATTATTAAGCAAGGGCAATAATACCTTCTTTACAGGGCTGTTGAAAGGATTAGAAAAAGATATGTAAATATACTCAAAAATACTAAGCCCCTAACAGAAATTTAATAACTATTAATTCCCATGATGGGGCATTGTTGTGGAGAGAAGAATATCTGGAGATGGAGATTTCTGGAGAGCAGCCTTGAAGAAGCAATAGAAATTGCTGGGGAAGAAGGGAGTGAGAGGCGTTCCCAGCGTGAAAAACAGTGTGCAAAGGCTGGGGAGCGTGAAAAACAAAATAGCTAACTCGGAAAGTTGCCAGGAGTTACACTTTGGCTAAAGCAAGTTCATGGATCATGTATACATACGCGGGGAACAAGGGCATTCTGTGCTATTCTAAAGAGTTTCAACTCTCTTCTGAAGGAGATAGAAAACCGTTGAGGTCGTTTGAAGCAGGCAGTGATGTGAAGTAGGGATTGTGTTGGTAAGGAGGAATGGGTCCAGGCTGATGACTAAATTTCTCTCTTGAGTTTCTGTGTAGGTGATGGCGATGTAACCCACCAGGAGAAGTACCACAGAAGAAAAAGCTGGCTGGGAGAAGAAGGTGAGTTACACTTTGGATATGTTAAATTCAAGGTAACAATTAGATACCCGCATGGACATACTAAGTGGTAATTAGATACATGAATCTAGATTTTTCTTTTTTTTGGCTATGCCCCACAGCTTGCAGGATCTTAGTTCCCCAACCAGGGATTGAACCTGAGCCCCGGCAGTGAAAGCGCAGAGTCCTAACCTACTGGACGGTCAGGGAATTCCCAATCTTGATTTTATTTATTTATTTTTTGGCCCAGCTGCGTGACACTCAGGATGTTAGTTCCCCGACCAGAGGATCAAACCCGTGTCCCTCTGCTGTGGGAGCACAGAGTCTTGACCACTGGACCACCAGGGAAGTCCCTTAAAGAAATCTTGAAACATACATTTAGAAGACCTCAGCACTTAGGTGGAACTTAGATCCACAAGAATAGATGAAGTAGCCCAAGGAGTATATAGCATGAGACAAGACTTTAGGACTGTATTCTGAAGAACAGCACAGTTTATGAACAATCTCTAAGGGACCTCAAATTGAGGTTAATGACAGTCGGCAGAGCCTGTGTTTCCTATTCTTTTTTTTTTTTTTTTTTTTTTTTTTTTGCGGTACGCAGGCCTCTCGCTGTTGTGGCCTCTCCCGCTGCAGAGCACAGGCTCCGGACGCGCAGGCTAAGCGGCCATGGCTCACGGGCCCAGCCGCTCTGCGGCACGTGGGATCTTCCCGGACCGGGGCACGAACCTGCGTCCCCTGCATCGGCAGGCGGACTCTCAATCACTGAGCCACCAGGGAAGCCCTCCTATTCTTGTATTATCTGTATACAAGCAAACTCTGGCTTAAATGGACATTGAGGTCAGCCTTGGTCAATGGTACCCACAATAGCCAACACCGCACTTAGGTGGTAGAAGCAACGCAAGAAAAACATCACCAACGTGGTCCATAGGGACCCTGCAGGGAGTTTGAAGGAAAGGCAAAGGCTGATAATAACAGGAGTTGAATGTGATCACCAGCACTGCCTCCTAGTCATCCTTCAGGTGCCACAGTCCGTAGAGAAGCAAGTCCATGAACAACTGTCCCAACTGGTCATCCTCTAGAGATGGGTCTCTCCCCCAAGAATTTTTGCACGAGTGAGATCCCTAGATTTGTCAAAGCTTAGACATCACCTGCTGGGAGAAAAACATTGTGAACTGAGTCATCACAAAAATAAATACTATTTCCCTTCCTCTTCTGAAGACAAACAAGACACCAACATGAATCCTATTTCATGCAGCCAGAGCTATCCTGCTGGGCTTGGCCAAACTAAGCCCATAAGCCAGCAGGATCCCACGTCAGCCCAGCCCTGAGCACTCGCCTTTCCTGCCATGGGCTTCTGAACAGTGTCACCCATGGGGAACACGTGCAACAGCCTGTCCCGCCAGCCCAGGTAGGAGAAAGGTTAAGGAAAGCAGAACACTAGAAGGGAGTCCAGGCTCTTTTTAGGTAGGAGCAAACAGCAGAGCAGCTGCGAACCTTCTCAGGGAGAGGGAAACACTCCTCTTAGATAGGAGGTCTACAGTTAGACCACAGTTCAAGCATATCCATTGTATCCTCATCTCCCCCTTAAAAAATTCAGTGCTTAGGGTTCCCTGGTGGCGCAGTGGTTGAGAGTCCGCCTGCCGATGCAGGGGACACGGGTTCGTGCCCCGGTCCGGGAAGAACCCCCATGCCGCAGAGCGGCTAGGCCCGTAAGCCATGGCCACTCAGCCTGCGTGTCCGCAGCCTGTGCTCCACAACGGGAGAGGCCACAACAGTGAGAAGCCCACATACCGCAAAAAAAAGAAAAAAAAAAAAAAATTCAGTGCTTACAAAACTCCAAACCTATCGGGAAAATGGGGCGATTTCAAGTGTATTTTTCTCATTTCCCCACTAAAGAGTGAATTTAAGTATGAGTTCATACTCTCTCATTTTAGGAAATGCATTATGCAAAAATAAAAATGAGGCCCACCTGCATGGGAGCCTAGATCTCCCCCAATAATTAAGAAGCCTAGTCATCCTCAAAGGCATTTCTTAGGAAGAAAACCTGTGTCCTAACCTTCGAAAGAACGAAACCCCCATCCTGATTTCACAGTCCTCGGGCCAGAGGTGTGGAAGTTCAGGAAGGGAACTGGGGCTTTGATAGGATTGTCACAAGCTAGGAAAACATAGGAAATGTTTAGTCAGAAGGAACAAAAACACAGCGTACTGATGGAAATGTGATCTCCGCAGACCTATCTTTATTAGAGCTGGAGGGGGGTGGGGTGAGTGGGGAGAAGCAAATCTAAAACCAGCAGACTGTTAGAACTGTAATGGGGCAAAAAGCCTTCCTCGGGACAGAAACCTCCTGTCCTGCACTCAGTAAACACCTGTGCCGGCCAGGAGCCCAGGCATTCAGGCTCTTAAGTACCTCGGGCTGGAACATTTTATTCTCACAGGCTGCACCTGTGAACTTTCTGGAGGGCTTTGTTCCAGTTGGTGATGACTCCTGGGAATGTTAAGGCTTGAGCCCTGGGTCTGAAGAGACCGTGTCCCAAGACAGTGTCCCATAACAAAAGAGAAGGGGGAGCAAAGCCATTACCGGCCTGACTCTGAAGAGGACTGGGGGCCAAGGGGAATGGGGGCTTAAGGGGAGTCTGAGTCCCACGTTCCTTTCTGAACATCCTTCTGAAGCTCCCCGGGTAGGCATGACCACCCGTCTGCCAATGAAAGGCTAAAATTCAAGGCCCGAGCCAAACAGCAAGAAAGCCTTCTTGACCGTGTTATTTTGCAAAGTAAATACATCTTTGTTTTTTTGCGGTACTCGGGCCTCTCACTGTTGTGGCCTCTCCCGTTGCGGAGCACAGGCTCCGGACGCGCAGGCTCAGCGGCCATGGCTCACGGGCCCAGCCGCTCCGCGGCATGTGGGATCTTCCCGGACCTGGGCACGAACCCGTGTCCCCTGCATCGGCAGGCGGAATCTCAACCACTGCGCCACCAGGGAAGCCCAGTAAATACATCTTTACGGAGGAGAATTACTCTTACAGGTCCCTGTCCCACCTGCGATGGAGGTGGAAAAGGAGCTGCTCTCTTCAGGACTAGATGCTAATTCTATCCTGATTGGCTGGATTAGGTAAGAATTCACTCGGGTGGGGTTGGAAGAATTGTTTTGTTTGTTTATTGGTTTGCAAGGGATATTTCCCCCAAAGAAAACCTACTGGGTTGGCCAAAAAGTTCGTTCGGGTTTGCCCTAACAGCTTACGAAAAAGCCAAACGAACTTTTTGGCCAGCCCAAATACACTGGCCACTATATACAAGCCCAGAAGCTCAGGCTGCATCAAGAACTGGTGACCGTGTGGTTCCCTTGCCTGCTTGGCTCCTCCTGCCCCTCTGAGGCCTCCTCTGGGACACCTCCTGGGCCCCCCACGCTCCTCCACGCTCAGTTGGGAAACACGGAATTGATCAGATCGTTACGTGTTGGCTTGGATTCCCCTGTACCATGAGACTCAACCAGCAGAGTGGCTGGGTTTGCAGCAGAGCCTAGCACATGTTAGCTGAATTGTCAGAGTAGGCCTTCTGCTCCACGGTGGCCTTGGAAGGCCTGTAAAAATATTCCCCTTAGTAAACCAGCGGCTTCCACGCCAGGAACTATGGGTGGGTGTCTTGGTCTCCTCATCATACAAGCCCCAAACCAGAAAGAACCTCTTTGGGCTCCCTCCTGACACTCCCTCTGATATTCATTGTTCGCAAGTATGAATAATGCCTGAATTACAGAATTACACATTGAACTAAATTAACCTTCTCTAGAATGAACACGTCCATAATACTTACAACAAAAACTAATTAATGCGTTCTGATTTGGTAGAAAGAGAAAAGGGTTACCTTATTTCCAAGCATCTTGTGTCAACAACTCACTTTAGGTTCTGTAATTGCCACTCCTGAATAATTAAAAGTCAAGGTCACACATGGCACTGAAGAAACCTATAATTAACATCTAAGCATAAGCTTAGATCCTCTAAATCGACTCAGATCGTTCTTAAAAGGATGGTAGGGGAGAGAGAGCTTGACCTAATATCTTTTAGGAGAAAACAGCCTTTCCTGTTCTCATAGTTTTTTAAAAAATAAGGAGATAAACACATGTTTAAGATAAACTTACTGAGTAAATGACAGCCATTTTATAGATGGATATTGCAAGGTCTTGAGAAAGTTGCAATGACCTGATCTACATGGTAGATAATAGAAGGAATGCCAGATATTATCAGATCCTATACCCGCATTCTTTCTACAAGTAAGGAAACTGAAGTCCGGGTGGGTAAGAGAACTCTTCCTCACATTGCACAGTTAGCTAGTAGGCAGACAAAAATGAGAACTTCCGTGTTTATGGCTCCAAATGTAGTGCTTTTCCTACCACCTCATGTAGTAACAGCAAGGCGGTCAGAAAACATCTCCCAGGATTGCCGTTTTGCTACGATGCAATTCAAATAGTGTTCGTCAGACATTATATGCAGCTAACAAGGAAAGCCAGCATCAGTTTATGCCCTGTACACATTTGTTATGAAAGGAACGATCCTTAGGCTTTTGGATGTCTCCTTCATCTGTTGGGTCTCCATGGACCAGCTAGATCAGGGCGTTTCTGAAAAGCCAAAGACAGTGGGAGGAAGGGCAGAACACAGGGGTTGTACTGGAATGGGATGGAGGCAGTATGGTGTAGCCCAGTGGATCTCAGTCCCAGATGCACCAGAATCACTTGGAGAGATTTTTTTAATGTACCAATGTTGGACTATACCTCCAGAGATTCTAATTTATTTGACCTGGGCTGGGGCCCAGGCACTGGGCATTTTCCCAAGATTCCTTTGGTGATGCATGGGTGCAGACGGGATTGAGAACCACTGGGAAGAAAAGTCGTGGTGTCAGACAGAGCTGGGCTAAAAATCCCCTACCCTGACACATATACCTATTTTCTCTGAGTTTCCCCTCATATATTTAAAAAGAAAGAAAGAAAAAAATCCTAACCCGTTGAGGGGCTATAAGCATTAAATTGGATTAGTATATAAACCACAGAGTAGTTTCTCCATGAATTTGGCTCTTCTTTCTTTTCTTTTCTTTTCTTTTTTTTTTTTTGCGGTACGCGGGCCTCTCACTGCTGTGGCCTCTCCCGTTGCGGAGCACAGGCTCCGGACGCGCAGGCTCAGCGGCCATGGCTCACGGGCCCAGCCGCTCTGCGGCATGTGGGATCTACCCGGACCGGGGCACGAACACGCGTCCCCTGCATTGGCAGGCAGACTCTCAACCACCGCCACCAGGGAAGCCCTCTTCTTTCTTTTCTACATTTAAATGGCAATAACAAAGAAGTAGCCTAAAGTCAGCCAGTGAAAGAGAACAGGCATGAGGATAACTAGAGGGGCCTGACATTGTGAACAGTATTTGGTGCAGGATCAGTGTATCTGAATTCTTCTCTGCCTTCTGCTGGCTCCTTTTTTTTGCTGGATAAATATCCATGTAAATCAATGGCTGGACACACTTAATCCCTCAGGAGGTAGGTCTGTCCACTCAGTGATTTGCATCACTTGGTTCAGGTCTGGCAACTTCCACGGACCTTGCATTTGTGTAGGTTTTCCGCTCGAAAGCAGTAAGCTATCAAGGGAATCTTTTTAGGAGATAAGATAAAGGCCGGAGGAGATTGGCTAGGGGCAGAGACACATCTCTTCTCTCTGTCAGGCACACTTTGTGCCACTTTTGCACACGTGGTGGTTCTCTGCCAGCCCAGCCCTTGTAGGATGCCTCAATGAGTGTGTAGATAACTCCATATGGCCCCACCCAGGGGCATCAGATACCATGTCTGTTCTCATCTCTGAACACACAGCATGTGGAAAATTCTTGTGCCACAGGAAGCAGGGCATGGAGCTAGAATACGTAAATAGCAACAATCAATGCCTTTGATTCCTGGAGCCACCCTAGTGTCAGAAGCAAAAATTGTGCTCCATGCTTGGTTTTCTTTATTCCACTTGTACTTCAAAAGCTGCAGGGAGTAAAAAGAAACAACAAACAAAAAACCCAGAGCTCTCACCTCCTGGACACCTGATCTTCTGCTGGCAACCCTGCCCCAGACCACTGTTTGTCCTCAGCCTATATCCAGTGATGACACAGTAGGGGCCCCCTCCAGCCAAGGAAGCCACCTCTTGTACCTTATTCTGTGCCTGCCTTTGAGTAGAGCTCCTTCCCAGCCCTCTGGTTTGGATTCTTTTCCATTACCCACACTGTTGCAGGAAGGGGGACCCCTTCCAGAGCCTGAGAGTGGGCTCTTGTCTAACACTCAGAAATGAATTGTCCGAGGAGACACACGCACTCTCCCCAGGGATCCCCCGCCCTTCTCTCTCCTCTCACCCAGGATTCCCAGGCCCTTTTTCCTGTAGTCACTGAGCACATGAGCCATTCAAGTGTGCAGCTATTTTTACTAGAGTGTGAAGGATTCTCAGGGTATAAACTATATTTAGCAGAGGTTAAAGTTCACATTACACAATCACTGGGGCACAGGCTTAAATCTTTAAACAGCCTGGTTTCGGTCTTCCTGCTTCAGTCCTCTACAAATGGGCTTTTCCAGCCCTAACGCTTCTCCTTTCAATTCAGCCTACAAATACTTCAAGGCCTTTGTTTCCCACAAGAAACGGAATTCTTTTTAGCCCTCAAGTCCCTCTTCTACCTCAGACAGAGGTTTTCTTACAGCCATCAGAACCTTTGATTTAGCAGGAATCTATAAGGAAATGTTAAATGGAACCTTTCCAGGGTTGAAAAAAATCTAGCCTAGAAATTCTTAAAAATGCAAACTACCCACCTAAAGGCTCAAATTGACGCTCATTGCCAACCGCAGTTGACTTTTCAGGCCAAGGTACTAAGAAGGGATTATGTCTGAGGGTGTTTAAATCGGCATGGAAAATAAAGAGGAGGGCTCTAAGCTAGCTCATCTCAAGAGAGGAACTGGAGACCAGGGTTCAGGACTGAGTGTGTAACATGACACGCGGCCCAGCTGGCCCTTCAGCCGCTGGAAGCACTGTGTACAAACAGCCTGAGGTGCCAGCCCTGTACCGAAGGGCCTCAGCTGTAGAGTCACCTCGCTCAAGATGACACCCCCTTCCTGGGGCAGCCTGCACCCAGTGACTGGTCAGGGTTGGATACAAAGGCCTAGTCCCTTCACCTCAACTCAAGACAAGTCTAGAGCTGCATCTCTGCTTCAGAGCCCCAGGGTTGAGCAGCCTTTTGTTGAGACTGCCTCCCTGCCCGGCTTCCCCTCTGCCTCCTGCACAGGTGGAAATCCCCAGAGATGCTCCTGCGTGCATCTCCATCTCAGCCGTTGCTAGCGACATGTCTTAAACTAGGTGACATCCTCCTGGTAAATGCTCTTGGGTAGCCCCGCGTTGCTACATTGCTACGAAAGTGCCGTCAGCAGACCCAGCAGCGTGGATACCCCAGGTGAGGGTATTAGAAATGCAAGATCTCGGTCCCCATCCCAGAACAATGAAATCTGGATCTCTAGCTGGACAAAAGCCTCAGCTGATTCATACGTATATTAATGTTTGGTAAGCACCGGCCTGCATGATAATCGGATGAGAAATGATGAGCAGGAGTGTTTACTGCGAGCACAGAAGTACCCTGGCCCAATGAGAGCCATCTGTTTTTAGTTCAGAAACTGTTTCCTACTAAAAGGAGTTTAAAAACCCATTCGTTTGCCACAGTCCAATCACAAACAAAAGGGCAGAACATAGAGGCAGCGGGTCAATTGCTCAAGTTAGGAAACCAAGCTGCAGTACTGAGCAAACAAGGAAAAAGCTCATATTTAAAGTAAGTATGTAAAGTAAGTGCCAGTGGTCCTTAGAGTACAGAGGAAAGATGAAACACTTCCCTTGCAATACAATAGATGAACGTCAAACACAAGCAGGGACTTGGAACTTTCCCAAATGACCACTAGGGAACCCGTATAAAAAAGCTTCCCCAAGGGCAGGCACACGCACACAGTGGGGCAAGGGGATGAATTCACATTTATTCTCTTAGCCACACCATCTAAAGATTTGCACCAGGTCTTCAGTAAGAAGGAACTAGTTTATGTTAGAATGGCAATAGTTGGTTGCAGGGAACATGCTAAAATGTTAAGGTGTAATGAAATGTTTCCATGGTTCCCGTTTCATAGGGAGGATTCAGTCATTCTCAACAGATCCTTTCGTGCTTATAAAACACTGCATTAAGCTGTCTCTCTGGAATTCTTTATAGATGGATATCGAGACTGAGCTCGACCTCTGTGTGTGTTTTCTGATAAAAGTCCTAGAAAACAGAAGAGGCAAGAACAGGTAGGTGGTGCCGTGAAGGATGTTGCTTCATCATGATTGGTTTATGTCTGGCGGGGGGCCTGTTCCCATTGAAGGGCAGCAAGGAAAAGGGGAGCTGTCATGTGACCGGAACCCCCGAGGGAAAATGTAAGTGTCCTCAGATATCAAGGGAAGAGGCGGGGATCCAGTTCTGGATGAAATGGAGTAAACACATGAATGCAGCTATAAAACCTGAACAGCCTATCTGAGGACTCTGAAAAGTAAATGGTAGCAGGGGGCTTGGGAAGGAAGAGCAGAATTCCACGTGCCACTGAACCAGCCCTGAGTGTCTCACCTGTCCTCCACGACCTTGGTCCGGAGGGGAGACAGCCCCAAATGCAGAAATGAGCAACAGGTATGGCTAAAAAGAGCTCCCGCTGGTTCTGGCTCCAGGTGCAATTAACACGCACAAACAGTGGGGAAATCCCCTGTTCATTTTCTTTCTTTTCTTTAATCTCCCAGCCGCACCCTCCCCAGGCAATCAGAGCAGTGGCAGTGAGAATGGCGGTAGTGGAGCCCACAGTGGACCCTCTCTCTGTGTCTGGAGGAGCTGTTCCCCAAGAGAATGGGGGAACCCCCAATCCTCTTCTCCTCTCTCACTTCTCCCACCACCTGGCCCCTAATGTGGGCGCATTCACAGGAAGTGTACAGCACAGCAGGGTGGATAGAGCCCAGGCTTTCCGGTCCAGAGGATGGATAAGGGGGGGGCCACAAAGTGCTGGAAAGTACTAGAGAGATCTCAGAAAGGGAGGAACTCGGGCCAGGGGCCTCTTAAAGCTGTTCACAAACTCCTGGGTTTAGTCCTGTGCTGTGTGGGTGTGGATCTGCTCCTAAATACACACCAAAGACATGAAGACCGAACTAAAGGGTGGGCCATCAGTCAGGTCCCAGAATGACCCCCAATGGCACACGCACAGAGAAAATCTAAGTAGCTGCAAAGGCTCTGAAAACAAACCTGACATTGAAACTACGACTTACAAAAGGCTGACAGAATTTTCAGCCTGAGTCCATCCAGGTTGATTGCCTGTTAAAACATAAATATTATAATTTACATAAGATGTAAATAAAACCCAGGCTCTCAAAACATAATATTCAAAATATCCAAGATATAATCCAACATTACTCAGTGTATTAGTTTTCTACTGCTGCTACAACAAATGACCACAAACCTAGTGGTCATTAAAATAATAGTTGGTTTTTTGGGGGGTGTTTGTTTTTGTTTGTTTGTATGTTTGTTTTAAGTTCTATAGGTCAGAATTCCAAAATCAGCCTCACTGGGTTAAAGTCCTGGTATGGGCAGGGCTGGCACCTTTTGGAGGATCTGTGGGGAAACTGTTTCCTTGCATTTGCAAGATTTGAGGGGCTGCCCTCATTCCTTGGCTCGTGGACCCCTTCCTCCATCTTCAAAGCAAGCAACATAGCATCTCTCTAACCCTTCTTCCATTGTCACCTCTCTTTCTGATCATAACCAGGAAACATTCTCTACTTTTAAAGATGCTCATGATTATGTATGTCCCACCAGTATAATCTTCCCATCTCAAGGTCCACATCTGATAAGCAATCCTATTGCACCTGCAACGTTAATTCCTTTTACCATGTAACATATTCACAGGTTCTAGAAATTAGGATGCAGACATCTCTGAGAGCGACTTTATTCTACCTTTCACCCTCAGTGTATGAAGAACCATGAAATCTCAACTCACATGAAAACAATCGGCAGATGCCAGCACTAAGGTGATGCAGATGTTGGAATTTTGTGACAAAGCCTTTAAAACAGGTATTATAAAATATTCCACAAAGTAAGGGGCAACAACACTCTTGAAATGAATGGAAAGAGAAAGTCTTGGCAGGGAAACAGAAAGTATAAAGAAGATGTAAGTGTAAATTTTAGAGTTAAAACATACAGTAACTGAAATTTTAAAACCTGGATAGACCAATTGAAATTATTCAATCTGAACAACGTAGAAAAAAATTTTTTTAATGAACAGAGCCTCAGGAACCAGTGAGATTATACCAAAATGTCTTAACATTTGTGTCATTCAAGTCTCAGAGGAAGAGAAAAAAATACAGAGCAGGAAAAAAAAAAATACTGGAAAAAATAATGGCTGAAAACTTCCCATATTTGGCAAAAGACATAGACATATAGATTTAAGAAGCTCAGTGAACTCCAAATAGGAAGAACACAAAAAATCCATGCCTAAACACATCATAATCAAACTGCTGAAAACCAAGATGAAAAACAACCTCTTTAAAGCAGCCAGAAAGATGATATATTGCCTGTAAGAAAACAGTTCAAGTGATTGTGGATTTCTCATCAGAAATCAGGAATATGCAAATATAAACAAGCCGCACACTTTTGCCCATCAAATTAGCAGAAATTTTTAAAAATTATTACTATCTAGTGTTAGGATGCAAAAATATGTTAGTGGGAAAAGAAATAACAACATTTATAAAACGTAATTAGGCATCGTCTACCAAAATTTTAAATCTACGTACCTTTTAACCCTCAATCCCACTTCTAGAAATTTATCCTACAGAAATATTTGTCCAAGTGCTCAAAGATATTTATTGTGGCCTTGTGTGTAGTGGCAAGTAAATACATGAATAAAACATTATAAATAATTACTGATGAACTATTATTTAAATAAATTACAGAATCCCACAGTATGGAACATAATGTAGCTTTTAGAATGATTATATTGGAGCCAAGTCTGTTGGCATTGAGAGGACATATGATCTAAATGTTAAATGATAAAGACATTTGTCAAATATCACAAGCACAGACATACACACAAATTGGGTTCTGTAATTGTGTGTGTGATTATAACTGACTGGGAAAAAATCAGGAAAGATAAAAACCAAACTGATATTAGCAATTGCTTCTATGGAATAAGATGAGAAGAATAGGAATGGTACTTGTGCTTTTTACTTCATCTATGTGTGAATATGTGTGTATGTTTTAACAAAGGACAAGTAGTATTTTTGACATTTTTTTAAAGAATGGTAAAAGGCCTATCTATGTAAGTTTCATAGCACTGTCCTCCAGGGTTCTGATCTTAGAAGTTAACTAGCTGGTCTTTCACTGTTTTCTGGGAATTGAGCATTTTATTCACGTCCCTTAAGGAAACCCAATCAACATGTTTAGCATCTCCTAGTGTATAAGTTTTCTACCGCGGCATAACAAATTACCTCAAAATTTGCCATCTCAAAACAACCAAAATTACCTGATATAGTTTCTTAGGATCAGGAACCCAGGAGTGTCTTGCCTGGGTGCTTCCAAGTCATGGTTTCTCATGAAGCTGGAATCATCTGAAGGCTTGTCCAGGACTGGAGGATCACTCACAAGTCCCTCACATAGCTATTGGTAAGAGAACTTGGTTCCTCACTGGCTATGGTCACAGGCTCAATTCTTCATCACACAGGCTTCTTTGTAGTCTACTCACTGCTGGCAGCTGGCTTTCCCTAGAGTGACTGGCCAAAGAGTTAGAGTGGCCAAGTTGGAAGCTGCAGTGACTTTTATAACCTCATCTTAGAAGCGACTTACTATCACTTCTGCTATAGTCCACTGGTCACACAGACTGACCTTGGTACAATATGGCGGGAGAATACACAAGAATGTGGATACCAGAAGTCAGAGGTTATTGAGGGCTGTCTTAAGGACCCGCTACCACAGTTAAATTTTTCCCCACTATCTCTCCTCCCTGTCTAAGTTCATAGACCCTTTTGGGGGTTAAAGTATACCTATGTCTCTACACAAGAACAACATGAAATACTTCAAGGCACAGCATATCTGGGACTTCCTTGGCGAGCCACTGGTTGAGACTCCGCGCTTCCACTGCATGGGGTGCGGGTTCAATCCCTGTTCAGGGAACTAAGATCCCACGTGCCACACAGAGCAGCAAAAAAAAAAAAAAGAAAGAAAAAAAGAAAGAAAGAGAGAAAAAGACACAGTGTATCTGAGAATTTTCTGATATATGGATATACCTGACTGCAAAAGATGTATATTGTATCCCTAGGAGTATATTTGAATGTATACTGTATAGCATAGGTTTAGCCAAACATTTAAGTATTCCATAATAGGCTTGTAGATATGATAGAGAAATAAAAGAGTAGATTTATTATAGGTTCAGCAACCCTTATGCAACACATGTTGATTAAATCATTGTTTTCAACTGGAAAGAAGTTAACGTGCCTCGGGGCTTTGAATTTGACCTTGTCTCCTTCAACACTTTTTTACAAACTATTTGGACAAAGGCAAAGAAAATGTACTTGTTGTATTTTCAAGTGCTATCATGTTAGGAGAGCCAAGAAGCTGAATAATAAAGTCAGGATTCCCAAAGGTCTTCAAAAGATTGAAGTGATAGGCCAGAATCCATGGCATAAGAATGAGTGGGAAGGAAGTGGCATAAAATCTGCCCAAGTACAAAATGAGACCTGGCACAATACCAGTTAATGCAGAAAAGCTTTAAATGAACTGCAAGTTTAATATGAGTCAGCAGCTTTGCCAGTTCTGCCAAAAAGGCAGTGAAGAAAAGTAGTCTGCATTGTAAAAGAGTACAGTACTCAGAACCAGGGAGATCTTGGTCTGATGAACCCCACACTGTGAATATGTGGGTTCCTGGAACGATCGACAGATTCCTCAATGACCACGTGTATCTTCTAACTCCAAGATTGTACAGTTCTCTTTATAACACGCCCCGAGTGACCTATCTAGTAATTCTAACCCCCTAAAAAGGAAATGACTTTGTTTATTCTGTTCTTCAGTCATTCAAACAATATTTATTGAGAAAAAAATATTTACCAGGTACCCTGCTAAAAGCCAGGAACACAAAGATGCTTGGAATACACACACTTTTTCCCAGTTATGCATTCAAACACGAATATAGCTGCTGCTGTGATGGGATTTGGTCAATGTAGTCAAGGTTCCAGATCAGAACTTGAGCTAGATTATCTGGATGGACCTGACCTAAGCACATGAGCACTTTAAAAGCAGAGAGTTTTCGATGGCTGGTGGTGGAGTAAGTCAGAGGTTCAAGGCATGGGAAGGATTTGATGCACCTTTGCTGGCTTGAAGATAAGGGGGCCACATGGTAAGGAGCGTGTGTGGCCTCTAGGAGCTGAGAGTGCCCCCCAGCTGACAAGCCAGAAAGGAAACAGACTCTTAAAACCTCTCGGAAATGAATTCAACCACAAGAATTAGCTTGGAAGAGGACCCCAGAGGAGACCCACAGCCCCAATCAATGCTTTGATTTCAGCCCAGTGAGACCCTGAGCAGAGCATCCAGCCTACCATGCCCAGACTTCTGACCTGCAGAAACTGTGAGGTAATAAATCTGTGTTGTTTTACGTTAAGTTTGTGCTATTTTCTTATTCATCAATAGAAAACTAACACAGAGGATAAATAAACAGCGGCCACACAATAAGTGCTCTGATGGGGCAAAGCTGCAGTGTACATGGTTGTTGACTCCAGACCTACTTTTCCCTTCTTTTTCCCAAATAAGTCTCAGTTTTATTCAGGTGGCCACTGCTCACCCATACGTACATTCATGGCCGCTACCTGCACTCCAAGTGCGGGCTGATGAGTCTAAAACAGCTTTTCTCAATTTTGGTACTATTGACATTTTGGCCTGGATAATTTTTTTTTTAATATTTTATTTATTTATTTATTTGGTTGCGCTGGGTTTTTGTTGCGGAAGGTGGACTCCTTAGTTGCAGCTCGCCAGCTCCTTAGTTACAGCATGTGGGCTCCTTAGTTGTGGCATGGGAACTCTTAGTTGCGGCATGCATGTGGGATCTAGTTCCCTGACCAGGGATCAAACCTGGGCCCCCTACATTGGGAGTATGGAGTCTTATCTACCGTACCACCAAGGAAGTCCCACCTGGATAATTTTTATTGTGGGGGAATGTCCTGTGCATTGTAAGGTGTTCGGCAGCATCCCTGGCCTCTACCTACTATATGCCAGTGACACACACTCCTTTGACCCCCAGCAGTGACAATCAGATATGTCTCCAGATATTGCCAAATGTCCCGAGCATGGGCAGGTGGGGAGCAAAATCACCCCCAGCTGAGAACATTCGATCTAAAGGTCCAGAATAAGTATGTGATCACTTTGGGAAAATGAGCTGTAAAGAGAGGTTTTGGGGGGAATATTGAGAAAAGCTTTTTCTTCAGGGAACGCCACTGGAAGTAACCCTGTTTCTCTTCCTGTAGACATTATCGTATGCAGATTGAGTCCTAGGGATGCTGCAGCCAATCCTGAAACCTACCTTACCTTTAGACTTCTAAATTACATGAGCCAATTTCCTTATTGTTAAAGATAGTTTGAGATTGTTCAAGAGAGTTCAAGGCGTGTCTGGGTTTTGCAATGAAGAGTTGCCTGGCTGGTGCCAATGTACAAGGTGCTATTGAAGCCCAGAGGCAGGTTCATTCACGAAGCTGAGTCAAGAAATAAAAAGGAGGTAGACCTGGGGGAACACAGTTACAGAGTGCTTTCACACCACATGTTTTTAGAGACTACACTCTTAGCAACTTTCAAATATGCAATGCAATATTATTAACTATAATCACCATGTTGTACATTGCATGCCCAGGTCTTATTTATCCTGTAACTGGAAGTTTGTACCTTTTGATCCCTTCACCCATTTCACCTACCATCTACCCCCAACCTCTGACAACCACCAATCTGTTCTCTGCATCTATGAGCTTATTTATTTATTAGATTCCACATATAAGTGAGACCATACAGTATTTGTCTTTCTCTGTCTGACTCATTTCACTTAGCATAATGCCCTCAAGCTTCATCCATCTTGTCACACATGGCAAGATTTCATTCCTTTTTACAGCTGAATAATATTCCATTGTGTGGGTATGATGTGTGTATATACATGCACATACATGTGTGTGTGTGTGTATATATATATATATATATATATATATTCACATTTCCTTCATCCATTCATCTATCTATGAACACTTAGGTTGTTTCCATATCTTGGCTGTTATAAATAATACTTCAATGAACATGGGAGTGCATGTATCTTTCTGAGTTAGTGTTTTCATTTTCTTCAGATTAAACACCCAGAAATGGAATTACTGAATCATACGGTAGTTTCTACTTTTAAGTTTTTGAGGAACCTCCATACCATCTTCCAGAGTGGCCACACCAATTTACATTCCCACCAGCAGTGCACAAGAGTTCCTTTTTCTCCACATACTCACCAACACTTGTTATATATTGTCTTTTTTATAATAGCCATTCGAAAAGGTGTGAGGTAATATCTCATTGTGATTTTCATGTGCATTTTCCTGATGATTAGTGATGTTGAGCATCTTTTCATGTACCTGTTGGCCATCTGTATGCCTTCTTTGGAAAAATGTCTGTTCACATCTACACATTTTTTAGCCAGATTGCTTGGCTTTTTAGTATTGAGTTGTATGAGTTTTTAATACATTTTCAATATTGACTCCTTATCAGATATATGATTTGCAAGTATTTTCACCCAGTCAGTAAGTTGCTTTTTCATTTTGTTGATGGTTTCCTTTGCTGTGCAGAAGCTTTTTAGCTTGCTGTAGTCCCACTTGTTTATTTTTGCTTTTGTTGCCTCTGCTTTTGGTGTCAAATCACATCACTCCTTTGTTCCTAACACTACCCTGAAGAATGTACTATTACCCTCATCTTATGTCTCAGGAAAGTTAATGGCTTTCCATCATTACAAGGATGAGTCAAGGTTTAAACCCAGGTCTTCTGATGCAAGATATACTTTCCGCCATATTTCTCTGAACTATGACTTCTTTCCTATCATCCTCCTGCTCAAAAATATTCAACATAGGGCTTCCCTGGTGGCGCATTGGTTGAGAGTCCGCCTGCCGATGCAGGGGACACGGGTTCGTGCCCCGGTCCGGGAAGATCCCACATGCCGCGGAGCGGCTGGGCCCATGAGCCATGGCTGCTGAGCCTGCGAATCCAGAGCCTGTGCTCTGCAACGGGAGAGGCCAAAACAGTGAGAGGCCCGCGTACCGCAAAAAAAAAAAAAAAAAAAATTCAACACATTCCATTGTCTCTAGGAAAAAGTTCACCCTTTTGAGCTAAGGATTCAAAAATTTCCATCACCCCACTTCTACTCATCACCCCAAACTATGTAATCTCATCACTCCAGTTAATCACTCCAGTTGGATCTTTTCTTGGGCTTCCCCCATTGATAGAAGTATAGATGCTTGCTGTTTCTTCTCCACTTGTCTTAGTTCATCATTTTATAAATGATGAACTGAAATTATGCAAAATAGCCCAAGGTTTTGGTGAGGTTTCTTCCTTTTACCTCTTAGATTATTTGCTAAGTGCATGTCATCCAGATGCCCTTCAGCTTCACCATATGGGGTGTTAATAGCAGTAGTCATCATAAGAAAATTCACTAGTCTGGTCCCCACTTGCTTATATGGACCCCATCACCATACAACTTCTTCTCGGCCCTCCTCACTGAGGTCTTCCTTTTGGGGAGTTTCACCCCCATTCCTGAAACCCCTCTCACTGTGAGAACTCCAACGTCTGTAGCAAGAGTGCTGCATCCTAATGCCCAGGGTCTCAACCCTCACAGTCCCCAAGTGGCCAGTTGTGGTGGTCCACGCTGAAGAAGGAAGGATGCCTCTCCTAGTCTAGGTCACTCTTGGTTACCTGGAGGCCAAAGCAGCTTTGCCGGTGCCTCAGCTCCTCCATCTCAGCCCCCAAAGACAGAGCCCGGCAAAACAGCTTCTTCAGCCTCCTTCTGCAGCTCTTTCCTAATGTGGCTCTGTTGGAATGGACACAGGCCCCATGCTGCTCCCTTTCTTCTTTGTCACTATTTCTAGAAATGATATCAGCCGCCAGGTTTCGACTGCTTGCTCTGGGCCAGGCATTATGCTAAGCCCCTGACAAGTTACCTTGTTTGATCCTCGTCACCACCAGATGGGATAAGGATTCTGATTATACCCGTTTTACAAAACGGTCTCTTATAGCAAAAATAGTTTAAGTAATTTGCCCAAGGTCACACAGTTTATCAGAGTCTCATTCTGCTATAGTCCTTGCTTAATTAACACATATACTGCTCTGAAGCTACCAAAGTACCAACCTCCTCCTCGGTCTCCGCTGGCCAAAATCAAAATCCCCTTAAAAATGAGCTCTTGCGAGTTTGCTTCACTAGCACCTGGTCTGCAGATGCACTCAGACATGGTACGTATGGTATTACAAGTCATCGTTGACGTGTACTGAGTGCTCACTATGGATCAGGCGCTGTTCTAAACACTTTGTATTATTAATGCATTGAATCCTCAAAACAACCCTGTTAGTAAGTACTATTATTATCCCCTATCTCACAGATGGAAAAAAGTGAAGGCACTAACAGGTTAAGAAACACGCCTGAGGTCACACAGCTAAGTGGCAGGGCTGAGACGAGGCAGTCTGGTGCCTGAGCCCATGCTCTCACACTCTACTGCCGATTACTGAGCATCTACTATGTGCTGGGTACTGGGTCCTCTGCACGCACTTTCTCTAATCTTCACAACATTCCTGCTAGAGAGTTATGTCTCCAGGTTTCCAACCGAGGAAACTGAATGTCAGAGCAATTAAATACACTTGCCTAAGATCTTGGTTAGTAAGTGTCAACATCCAGGTCTGTACTGAACTGTAGAGTCATTTGCCTTTTCATGTGCATGTTTCTCCTATAGCCCCAACCAGCTCCCCTGCTCCATCTTCCCAGGACCTCTCTGAGAGCTCTAGATCAGGTCTATGTTCTCGGTATAAATAGGAGGAGGGAGAGAAAAGAAGGTGGTGGCTGCCAGCTGCTGCTTCAAACAAAATATATCCACACTTACAAAGGCACCCAGGCTGGTTGCCTAGCAACAACTTTCTGCCTCCCCAACCTGTTCCACCCCATCCTTACCCACCGCAGGTTACACACACCCCGTGGCCTGCAATGCCCTCTGAGACATCCCCCTTCAAGGCTGCCTTTGTTCATTTCAACCTGATTTGCAGGGCAAATGCTTGCAGCTTGCAACTTGCAGGAAGTCCAGGAATCACATAATTTGTATCGCAGATGGCCCTAGAGCAGGCAACACAGAGCTGCTCTCCCTGCACAGCCCATACCTTGGCACTCACAGGGTATCTAAGGCTGTGGGAAGGAGAAGGTCTCGTTTCAGGCTCTTTGTCATATCCCTGAAGCTTTTAAAAAAGAGTTTTGTGTTTCACATATGTCAGGTCCTTTAAATAGTTCTTTGAAATAAAAGTTTGATTGGGATAGAACTAAAGTAGACTGTCTGGATTTCTTTTTTCATCTTATCTCCTGTGTTAGAAGCTGAGAGCCTCTAAAATTTAAACTTATCTTCAGTTCAACCAGTCCAAAAGGCCTTGGGGCTATTTTTGTCCTAGAGTCTTAAAGGGAGGTAGGACAGGGCAGAATACGCAGCTCTCTGAGCTATTCTTTCAAGCATAAATAAAAAGGGACAACAGTAGGGCAGCCAGTGCAGCCCCTGACAAGCCCAGAAGCTTCAGCTTCATGGTGAGAAGGTGATGCTGACCTGAGAGCCAGGGCTGCAATATCCCTGTCATGGGCCCCAGGCACTCTTGCCATCCTGGGCCACTTTGACCACAAAAAGAACGAAAAGATATTAACAATTGCATTTCACTATTATGTGGGTATAAAGACAAATATGATCCAGGATTCATTACTATATATTCATTATTTTTATTATGCTCTGTCCATCTTCTTTCTGATTTAAAAAAAAAAAAAAAACATTTTCATGGGCCTCCGAAAGGCTTGCGGGTCCAGGCCACTGTGCCTGCGGTGCCTAATGCTGAGAGCAGACCAGCATGCACAAGCATTACTGGGATTGGTGCCCAGGCCTGTGCTCAGTCAGGAGGTTAGGAAAAATGTGAGGTGTCACGCCTGCACTCAAGGGGCGTCCAGCCTAGCTGGGCAGAAAAACAAAGGCAACAAGTATCGGTTTGGCCAAAAATTTCATTCGGGATTTTCCATAACATCTTATGGAAAAACCCAAATGAACATTTTGCCCAACCCAATACAATCACTGAACCATAGAAACTCATCTTGACAGCCACCATGAAAATCATCAAGGCCCCTTTCTAGCTTAGTTGCATTCCCATTTAAATAAATAACATATTTTAAAATCATAGCTGAGGACCTCCCTGGTGGCGCAGTGGTTAAGAATCCACCTGCCAGTGCAGGGGACACGGGGTCGAGCCCTGGTCCGGGAAGATCCCACATGCCGTGGAGCAACTAAGCCCGTGAGCCACAACTACTGAGCCTGCACTCTAGAGCCTCCAAGCCACAACTACTGAGCCCGCGAGCCACAACTACTGAAGCCTGCGCACCTAGAGCCCATGCTCCACAACAAGAGAAGCCACCACAATGAGAAGCCCGCGCACTGAAACTAAGAGTAGCCCCCACTTGCCGCACCTAGAGAAAGCTCTCGCACAGTACGGCAGACCCAACGCAGCCAAAAATAAACTTAAAAAATTTATTAAAAAAAATTTTTTAATAATAAAATAAAATAAATAAATAAGAACATAGCTGATTGAGAAAGGTGGGAGGTGGCTCTGGCAAGCAGAGTATGATTGGATGTTGGGGATAAAGCGAAGTCAAGGAAGATCTCTGGGCTGGGGGCTTGAGTCACCATCTACATAGACAGGAAATACAGAAAGAGGAATGGATTGGAGGAGGCAGCAATGAGTCTTTTGTTGGGCAGGTTGAATTTGAGATGCCTTTGGAGGCATAGTAAGAGGCAGAGACCAGGGCTGTTTTACTCCCTGCTGGAGTCCAATCTCCCTGCTCGTGGATATAGGTGGAGAAATCTAGTAACTAGTTGCTTTTACGGGTCTGATGCCCAGAACAGGCATCTGGGCTATAGTTAGACACTGGGTGTTGCAGCAGATGCTGGCCCCTGACATTCACTCTCTACCCTATTTATAGGGTATTTATTTATAATCAATATAAATAAATAAATAAAAATAAACCCTATTTATAGGCTGTTTATATGAACACCGGTAACTCCCTGCCTGTTCTGGCTTCAGAAATAGATTTGGCCCATACACAGGGCAAGCTGGAATTGCCAAAGAGTTAATGCCCCAGAGCAGCCCTCAACCAGCGATGGAAAGGAAGTTGGGGGAATTCTCTGGCGGTCTAGTGGTTAGGACTCTGAGCTTCCAGTGCAGGGGCCCAGGTTTGGTCCCTGGTCAGGGAACTAAGATCCCGCAAGCCACACAGTGTGGCCAAAAAAAAAAAAAAGGAAGAAGGAAGTTGGTAGATCAATAACCCAACTTCTTCATCCTTCAGTTGGGATAACTCTGAGGCATGGTCTATACAATCTCCCAGAATTCTCCAGTGAGATTGAGTTTCTAGAGCCTTGGGTGAGATTGAAGACACCCTGGTCACACCTTTTTTGGGTAAGAGGCTTTTTTAGATGAATGACTGTGTAGCCAGTCCCAGGACCATGCACATCTGGAAAGGAAGGGTTGAGATTCTTAACTGACAATGATCAACTTCCACTTGAATACTTACTGCTTACATGGAGAGCTTGCCAACTCAAAGACAGCCCATTCCATTTTCAGATAGATCTAGTTACTGGAAAGTTCTTTCTCAAAGTGAAATAACATAAGTTTTTGACTTCTACCTTTTGGTTCTACTTTTTTTTTTAATTAAAATTTTTATTTTAGTAAAAAAAAAAGTATGCAATTCAATAGTTTTTAGTGTATTCACAGAGTTTTGCAACCATCACCAACATCAATTTTAGAATATTTTCATCACCCCAAAAGGAAACACTATATCCATTAACAATCTCTCACCGGTACCCCCTAATCCTCCCAGCCCACCCCTAGTCCTAAACAACCACTAATTTATTTTCAGTCTCTATAGATTTGCCTATTCTAGACTTCTCACATAAATGAACTCATATAATCTGGGGACTTTTTTTGAATGGCTTCTTTCACTTAGCATAATGTTTTCAATGTTTATCCATGTTGTTAGCATGTATCAGTACCGCATTCCTTTTATTGCCAAATAGTATTCCATGATGGATAGATCATATATTTATTCTTTCATCAATTTATGAACATTTGGGTTATTCTACTTTTTGATTCTCTGAATAAGGTTGCTATGAACATTTGTGTACAAGTTTTTGTGTGGATATGTTTTTATTTGGGGGGAGTATATACCTAGGAGTGAAATTGCTGGGTCATATGGTAACTCTGTGTTCATCATTTTCAGGAACTGACTGTTTTCCAAAGTTACATTCCAATCAGCAGTGTGTGAGGAGTCTGCTTTCTCCTCATTCTCACTAGCAATTGTTATTTTATGTCCTTTTTATTACAGGAATCAATAGTGGTTATAAAGTGGTATCTTGTGGTTTTAATTTGCATTTCCCCAATGACTAATGATGTTGAGAATTTTTTCATGTACTTACTGGCCATTTGTGTATCTTTTTTTTTTTTGGCCACACCATGTGGCATGCAGGATTTTAGTTCCCCAACCAGGGATTGAACCCATACCCCTGCAGTGGAAGCGCGGAGTCTTAACAACTGGACTGCTAGGGAAGTCCCCATGGCCATTTGTATATCTTTTTGAAGAATTGTCTATTCAAATCCTTTGCACACTTTACTTACTTTTTTTTTTTGGCTGTGTTGGGTCTTCATTGCTACACGTGGGCTTTCTCTAGTAGCAGCAAGTAGGGGCTACTCTTCGTTGCAGTGTGTGGTCTTCTCATTGCGGTGATTTCTCTTGTTGCAGAGCACAGGCTCTAGGTGTGCAGGCTTCAGTAGTTGCAGCACGCGGGCTCAAGAGTGCAGGCTCAGTAGTGGTGGTGCATGGGCTTAGTTGCTCCACAGCATGTAAGAATCTTCCCCGACCAGGGATTGAACCTGTGTCCCCTGCCTTGGCAGGCGGATTCTTAACCATTGGGCCACCAGGGAAATCCCCCTTTGCACATTTTTAATGGGCACATTTGTCTTTTTTTTTTAAACGTCTTTATTGGACTATAATTGCTCTACATTTTTGTGTTAGATGCTGCGGTATAACAAAGTGAATCAACTATATGTATACGTATATCCCCATATCCTGTCCCACTTGCGTCTCCCTCACACCCTCCCTATTCCACCCCTCTAGGTGGTCACAAAGCACCAAGATGATCTCACTGTGCTATGTGGCTGCTTCCCACTAGCTGTCTATTTTACATTTGGTTGTGTATATATGTCCATGCCACTCTCTCACTTCTTCCCAGCTTACCCTTCCCATTCCCAGTTTCCTGAAGTCCATTCTCTACATCTGTGTCTTTATTCCTGTCCTGCCCCTAGGTTCTGAAGAACCATTTTTTTTTAATTTTTAGATTCCATATATATGTGTTAGCATACGGTATTTGTTTTTCTCTTTCTGACTTCATTCTGTATGACAGACTCTAGGTCCATCCACCTTACTACAAATAACTCAATTTCATTTCTTTTTATGGCTGAGTAATATTCCATTGTATATGTGTGCCACATCTTCTTTATCCGTTCATCTGTCGATGGACACTTAGGTTGCTTCCATGTCCTGGCTAGTGTAAATAGTGCTGCAGTGAACGTTGTGGTACATGACTCTTTCTGAATTATGGTTTTCTCAGGGTATATGCCCAGTAGTGGGATTGCTGGGTCGTATGGTAGTTCTATTTTTAGTTTTTTAAGGAACCTCCACACTGTTCTCCATAGTGGCTGTATCAATTTACATTCCCACCAACAGTGCAAGAGGGTTCCCTTTTCTCCACACCCTCTCCAGCATTTATTGTTTGTAGATTTTTTGATGATGGCCATTCTGACCGGTGTGAGATGATACTTCATTGTAGTTTTGATTTGCATTTCTCTAATGGTTAGTGATGTTGAGCATCCTTTCATGTGTTTGCTGGCAATCTGAATATCTCCTTCGGGGAAATGTCTATTTAGGTCTTCTGCCCGTTTTTGGTTTGGGTTGTTAGTTTTTTTGTTATTGAGCTGCATGAGCTGCTTATATATTTTGGAGATTAATCCTTTGTCAGTTGCTTCGTTTGCAAATATTTTCTCCCATTCTGAGGGTTGTCCTTTGGTCTTGTTAATGGTTTCCTTTGCTGTGCAAAAGTTTTTAAGTTTCATTAGGTCCCATTTGTTTCTTTTGGTTTTTATTTCCATTTCTCTAGGAGGTGGGTCAAAAAGGATCTTGCTGTGATTTATGTCATAGAGTGTTCTGCCTATGTTTTCCTCTAAGAGTTTTATAGTGCCTGCCCTTACATTTAGGTCTTTAATCCATTTTGAGTTTATTTTTGTGTATGGTGTTAGAGAGTGTTCTAATTTCATTCTTTTACATGTAGCTGTCCAGTTTTCCCAGCACCACTTATTGAAGAGGCTGTGTTTTCTCCATTGTATATTCTTGCCTCCTTTATCAAAAATAAGGTGACCATATATGCGTGGGTTTATCTCTGGGCTTTCTATCCTGTTCCATTGATCTATATTTCTGTTTCTGTGCCAGTACCATACTGTCTTGATTACTGTAGCTTTGTAGTATAGTCTGAAGTCTGGGAGCCTGATTCCTCCAGCTCCGTTTTTCTTTCTCAAGATAGCTTTGGCCATTCGGGGTCTTTTGTGTTTCCATTCAAATTGTGAAATTTTTTGTTCTAGTTCTGTGAAAAATGCCATTGGTAGTTTGATATGGATTGCATTGAATCTGTAGATTGCTTTGGGTAGTATAGTCATTTTCACAATGTTGATTCTTCCAATCCAAGAACATGGTATATCACTCCATCTGTTTGTATTGTCTTTAATTTCTTTCATCAGTGTCTTATAGTTTTCTGCATATAGGTCTTTTGTCTCCTCAGGTAGGTTTATTCCTAGGTATTTTATTCTTTTTGTTGCAATGGTAAATGGGAGTGCTTCTTTAATTTCTCGTTCAGATTTTTCATCATTAGTGTATAGGAATGCAAGCGATTTCTGCGCATTAACTTTGTATCCTCCTACGTTACCAAATTCATTGATTAGCTCTAGTAGTTTTCTGGTAGCATCTTTAGGATTCTCTATGTATAGTATAACATCATCTGCAGGCAGTGATAGTTTTACTTCTCCTTTCCTTATTTGGATTCCATTTATTTCTTTTTCATCTCTGATTGCTGCAGCTAAAACTTCCAAAACTATGTTGAATAATAGTGGTGAGAGTGGACAACCTTGTCTTTCTCCTGATCTTATTGGAAATGGTTTCAGTTTTTCACCATTGAGGATGATGTTGGCTGTGGGTTTGTCATATATGGCCTTTATTATGATGAGATAAGTTCCCTCTCTGCCTACTTTCTGGAGAGTTTTTATCATAAATGGGTGTTGAATTTTGTCAGAAGCTTTTTCTGCATCTATTAAGATGATCATATGGTTTTTATCCTTCAGTTTGTTAATATGGTGTATCACATTTGCGTATATTGAAGAATCCTTGCATTCCTGGGATAAATCCCACTTGATCATGGTGTATGATCCTTGTAATGTGCTGTTGGATTCTGTTTGCTAGCATTTTTTTGAGGACTTTTGCATCTATGTTCATCAGTGATATTGGCCTGTAGTTTTCTTTCTTTGTGACATCTTTGTCTGGTTTTGGTATCAGGGTGATGGTGGCCTCATAGAATGAGTTTGGGAGTGTTCCTCCCTCTGCTGTATTTTGGAAGAGTTTGAGAAGGATAGGTGTTAGCTCTTCTCTAAATGTTTGATAGAATTCACCTGTGAAGCCATCTGGTCCTGGCTTTTGTTTGTTGGAAGATTTTTAATCACAGTTTCAATTTCAGTGCTTGTGATTGGTCTGTTTATAGTTTCTATTTTTTCCTGGTTCAGTCTCGGAAGGTTGTGCTTTTCAAAAAATTTGTCCATTTTTTCCAGGTTGTCCATTTTATTGGCATATAATTGCTTGTAGTAATCTCTCATGATCCCTCTGTATTTCTGCAGTGTCAGTTGTTACTTCTCCTTTTTCATTTCTAGTTCTGTTGATTTGAGTCTTCTCCCTTTTTTTCTTGATGAGTCTGGCTAATGGTTTATCAGTTTTGTTTATCTTCTCAAAGAACCAGCTCTTAGTTTTATTGATCTTTGCTATTGTTTCCTTCATTTCTTTTTTACCTATTTCTGATCTGATCTTTATGTTTTCTTTCCTTCTGCTAACTTGGTTTTTTTTGGTTCTTCTTTCTCTAATTGCTTTAGGTATAAGGTTATATTGTTTATTTGAGATTTATCTAGTTTTTTGAGGTAGGGTTGTATTGCTATAAACTTTCCTCTTAGAACTGCTTTTGCTGCATCCCATAGGTTTTGGGCCATTGTGGTTTTTTTGTTTTTGTTTTTTTTTGTGGTACGTGGGCCTCTCACTGTTGGGGCCTCTCCCATTGCGGGGCACAGGCTCCGGACGCGCAGGCTCAGCGGCCATGGCTCATGGGCCCAGGCGCTCTGCGGCATGTGGGATCTTCCTGGACTGGGGCACGAACCCGCATCCCCTGCTTCGGCAGGCAGACTCTCAACCACTGCGCCACCAGGGAAGCCCTGGGCCATTGTGTTTTCATTGTCATTTGTTTCTAGGTATTTTTTGATTTCCTCTTTGATTTCCTCAGTGAGCTCTTGGTTATTTAGTAGTCTATTGTTTAGCCTCCATGTGTTTTTATTTTTTACAGTTTTTTCCCTGTAATTGATATCCAGTCTCATAGCATTGTGGTTGGAAAAGATACTTGATACAATTTCAATTTTCTTAAATTTACCAGGGCTTGATTTGTGACCCAAGATATGATCTATCCTGGAGAATGTTCCATGAGCACTTGAGAAGAAAGTGTATTCTGTTGTTTTTGGATGGAATGTCCTATAAATATCACTTAAGTTCATCTTGTTTAATGTATCATTTAAAGCTTGTGTTTCCTTATTTAGTTTCATTTTTGTTGATCTGTCCATTGGTGAAAGTGGGATGTTAAAGTCACCTACTATGATTGTGTCACTGTCAATTTCCCTTTTTATGGCTGTTAGCATTTGCCTTGTGTATTGAGGTGCTCCTATGTTGAGTGCATAAATATTTACAATTATATCTTCTTTTTAGATTGATCCCTTGATCATTATGTAGTGTCCTTCTTTGCCTCTTGTAATAGTCTTTATTTTAAAGTCTATTTTATCTGATATGAGAATTGCTACTCCAGCTTTCTTTCGATTTTCATTTTCATGGAATATCTTTTTCCATCCTCTCACTTTCAGTTTGTATGTGTCCCTAGGTCTGAAGTGGATCTCTTGTAGACAGCATATATATGGGTCTTTTTTTTGTATCCATTCAGCCAGTGTATGTCTTTTGGATGGAGCATTTAATCCATTTACATTTAAGGTAGTTATCGATATGTATGTTCCTATTACCATTTTCTTATTGTTTTGGGTTAGTTATTGTAGGTCTTTTCCTTCTCTTGTGTTTCCTGCCTAGAGAAGTTCCTTTAGCATTTGTTGTAATGCTGGTTTGGTGGTGCTGAATTCTCTTAGCTTTTGCTTGTCTGTTAAGGTTTTACTTTCTCTGTTGACTCTGAATGAGATCCTTGCTGGGCAATCTTGTTTGTAGGTTTTTTGCTTTCATGACTTTAAATATGTCCTGCCACTCCCTTCTGGCTTGCAGATTTTCTGCTGAAAGTTCAGTTGTTAACCTTATGGGGATTCCCTTGTATGTAATTTGTTGCTTTTCCCTTGCTGCTTTTAATATTTTTTCTTTGTATTTAATTTTTGATAGTTTGATTAATATGTGTCTTGGCATGTTTCTCCTTGGATTTATCCAGTATGGGACTCTCTGCGTTTCATGGACTTGATTGACTCCTCTTTTCCCATATTAGGGAAGTTTTCAACTATAATCTCATCAAATATTTTCTTAGTCCCTTTCTTTTTCTCTTATTCCTATGGGACCCCTGTAATTCGAATGTTGGTGCATTTAATGTTGTCCCAGAGGTCTCTGAGACTGTCCTCAGTTCTTTTCATTCTTTTTTCTTTATTCTGCTCTGTGGTAGTTATTTCCACTATTTTATCTTCCAGGTCACTTATCCATTCTTCTGCCTCAGTTATTCTGCTGTTGATTCCTTCTAGAGAATTTTTCATTCCATTTATTGTGTTGTTCATCATTGTTTGTTTGCTCTTTAGTTCTTCTAGGTCCTTGTTAAAGGTTTCTTGTATTTTCTCCATTCGATTTCCAAGATTTCGGATCATCTTTACTATCATTACTCTGAATTCTTTTTCAGGTCAACTGCCTATTTCCTCTTCATTTGTTTAGTCCGGTGGGTTTTAACCTTGCTCCTTCATCTGCTGTGTGTTTCTCTGTCTTCTCATTTTGCTTAACTTACTATGTTTGGGTTCTCCTTTTTGCAGGCCGCACGTTCATAGTTCCCATTGTTTTGGGTGTCTGCCCCCGGTGGCTAAGGTTGGTTCAGTGGGTTGTGTAGGCTTCCTGGTGGAGGGGACTGGTGCCTGTGTTCTGGTGGATGAGGCTGGATCTTGTCTTTCTGGTGGGCAGTACTGCATCCGGTGCTGTGTTTTGGGGTGTCTGTGAATTTAGTATGATTTTAGGCAGCCTCTCTGCTAATGCATGGGTTTGTGTTCCTGTCTTGCTAGTTGTTTGGCATTTGGTGTCCAGCACTGGAGCTTGCTGGTCGTTGAGTGGAGCTGGGTCTTAGCATTGCGATGGAGATCTCTGGGAGAGCTGCCGCCAATTGATATTATGTGGGGCCGGGAGGTCTCTGGTGGTCCAATGTCCTGAACTTGGCTGTCCCACCTCAGAGGCTCAGGACTGACACCCGCCTGCAGCACCAAGACCCTGTCAGCCACACAGCCAGGTACATGGGGAGTTTCTTGCCTTTTGGGAAGTCTGAGATCTTCTGCCAGCACTCCATAGGTGTTTTGTAGGAGTTGTTCCACATGTAGATGTATTTCTGGGGAGGAAGATGAACTCCATGTCTTACTCCTCTGCCATCTTGAAGGTCCCCCACATTTGTCTTCGTATTATTGAATTGTAAGACTTCTTTATATATTCTAGGCGCAGATCCCTTATCAGGCAAGTGATTTGCAAGTATTTTCTCCCATTCTGTGGGTTATCTTTTCACTTCCTTGACTGCACCATTTGAAGCAACAAAGTGTTTAATTTTGATGAAATCAAATTTATCTGTTTTTTTATTTGTTGTTTATTCCTTTGGAATTGTGTATAAGAAATCATTGTCTACTTCAAGGCCATGCAAATTTACTTATGTCTTCTTCTGTAATTTTAGTTCTCACTTTTCGGCCTGTAACCCATTTTGAGTTAATTTTGGGGTATGGTGTGAGATAATGGTCCAATGTCATTTTTTTGCATGTGGATATCCAGTTATCCAGGTATTATTTCTTGAAAAAACTAGTGTTTTCCCCTTGAATTGTCTTGGCATCTGTGATGAAAATCAATGGACCATAAATGTGAAGGTTTATTTCTGTACTTTCAGTTCTATTCCACTGATCTATATGTCTGTCCTTGTGCCAGTACCACACTGTGTTAATTACTGTAGCTCTGTAGTAAATTTGGAAATGGATAAATGTGAGTGCTACAACTTTGTTCTTCTTTTTCAAGATCACTTTGACCATTCTCGGTGACTGGCCCTGCATTTCCATATGAAGTTCAGAATGCATTTGTTTTTATCTACAAAAACAAAAAACAAGACCAAACAAAAAACCACATGCGCATCTGAGATCTTAAGTAGGATTGTGATGAATCTGAAGATCAATTTTGGGAGTATGCCATCTTAACGGTATTAAGTCTTCCAGTTGATGAACCTGGGATGCCTTTCCATCTATTTAGATCTATACCCCTTTTGTTAAATTTATTCCTAAGTATTTTATACTTGTTGATGCTATTGTAAATGGAATTATTTTCATTTTTAAAAAATATTTATTTATATTTTGGAAGTGTGGAATCTTAACCAGTGGACAACCAGGGAAGTCCCTGTTTGGTTGTTTTTTAAATTAATTAATTAATTAATTAATTTGCATCAGTCTTAGTTGCAGCAGGTGGGCTTCTTAATTGTGGCTTGCTGGCTCCTTTATTTGCAGCATGCAGCATGCGAACTCTTAGTTGCGGCATGCATGTGGGATCTAGTTCCTTGACCAGGGATCAAACCCCGGCCCCCTGCATTGGGAGCATGGAGTCTTAACCACTACACCACCAGGGAAGTCCCCTGGAATTATTTTCTTAATTTTATTTTTTGGATTGATCATTGTTACTGTATAGAAGTACAATTTAATGTAGACATATAATTTGTATATTGATGTTTTACCTGCAATATCACTTATTAGTTCTAATAGTATTTTTGTGGATTCCTTGGGTTTTCTATATACAAGATTATAACATCTGCAAATAGAGATAGTTTTACTTCTTCCTTCCAATCTGGATACATTTTATTTCCTTTTCTCACCTAATTGCTCTTGCTTAAAACTTCATGTTGAACAGAAGTGGTGAGAATAGACATCCTTGTCTTGTTCCTGATCTTAGAGAGAGTTTTCAATTTTTGCCATTAAGTATAATGTTAGCTATGTGTGTTACATAGCTATTTTTTTTCAGGTTGAGGAAAGTCCCTTCCATTCCTAGTATGTTGAATGTTTTTTTCATGGAATGTATTAGATTTTGTCAAATGCTTTTTCAGCATCTATTGAGATGATCATGTAGCTTATGTACTTTATTCTATTATTGTAGTCCATGAAATTAATTTGTTTTCATGTGTTAAATCAGGCTTGCATTCCTGGGATAGATCCCACTTGGTAATGATCCCTTTTAAATTATTGGATTTGGTTTGCTAATATTTTATTGATGATTTTTGCTTTTATATTTATAAGATATATTGGTCTACCATTTTCTTTCTTTTCTTTTCTTTTCTTTCTTTCTTTCTTTCTTTCTGTCTGTCTGTCTTTCATTCTCTTTCTCTTTTCATATTGTCTTTGGTTTCCTTATCAATGAAATACTGACCCTCATAGAATGAGTTGAAAGTGTTCCTTTCTCATCTACTTTTGGAAAGAGTATATGAATGATTCATGTTAAGAATTCTTTAAGCCTTTGGTATAATCTGTCATTGAAGCCAATTTAGGCTAGGGTTTTCCTTTGTAAGTAGTTGCTGGGTTTTTTTTGTTGTATTGTGTTGTGGGGTTTTTTGTTTTGTTTTGTTTTTGAGCTGATTCTATCTCTTGTTATAGGTCTATTCAGATTTTCTAATTCTTCATGAGTTAGTTTTGGTAGTTTGTGTCTTTCTGGAAATTTGTGCATCTCATTTAGATTATCTAACTTTGTGGCATACAATTGTATTCCCTTATAATCCTTTATATTTCTGTAAGGTTGGTAATGATGTTCCCTCTTTCATTTCACTTTCAGTTTATTTTATTTCATTTTATTTTTGCGGTACGCGGGCCTCCCACTGTTGTGGCCTCTCCCATTGCGGAGCACAGGCTCCGGATGAGCAGGCTCGGCGGCCATGGCTCACGGGCCCAGCCGCTCTGCGGCATGTGGGATCCTCCCGGACCGGGGCACGAACCTGTGTCCCCTGCATCGGCAGGTGGACTCTCAACCACTGCACCACCAGGGAAGCCCCATTTTCATTTTATTAATTGGAGTCTTCTCTCTTTTTTCCCCCTTGGTAAGTCTAATGAAAGATTTGCTAATTTTGTTAATCTTTTCAAAAAACCAATTTTCAGTTTTGTTTATTTTCTCTAATACTTTTCTATTTCATTATTTTCCACTCTATGTTTATTATTTCTTTCCTTCTGTTTCCTTTGGGTTTAGTTTTCTCTTCTTTTTCTAGTTTCTAAGGTGAAAAGATAGGGTATTGATTTGAGATCTTTTTTACATGTGTAAGTTTCCCTCTAAACACTACTATAGCTGCATCCTTAAGTTTCGGTATGTTATGTTTTCATTTTTATTCACCTCAAAGTATTTCTAAATTCCTCCGTAACTTCTTTGACCCAGTGGTAATTTAGGAGTTTGTTGTTTAATTTCCACGTATTTAAGAGTTCCCCAAATTTCCTTCTGTTATTGCTTTCTAATTTCATTCTATTGTGGCTAGAGAATATACTTAGTATAATTTCAGTCCTTCTAAATTTATTGTGGCCTTGCCTTATGGCCTAGCATATGGTTATCCTGGAGAATATTCCATGTGCACTTTAGAAAAATATATGTTCTGTGCTTGTTGGATGGCATGCTCTGCAGAAATCTGTTAATTTTTTCAAGTCATTCTCACCAGCACATGGTATTGCCTGACTTTAGAGTTTTTGCCAGTCTGATGATGTGAAGTAACATCTCAGTGATGCTCTATCTGGTTCTTCTCTGATTGCTGGTTAGGTTGAACTTTATCTCGTCATATGGTTATTAGCCACTCAGGATTCCTCTTCTGTGACATATGCATATCTATTGTCCTTTTTTTCTATCTTTTTACTGCTAACTTGCACTAATTCCATTAAATTCAAGCAAGATCCTATTTAAATTTAACCAAAAAAATAAAAAAGAAAAGAAAAGAAAAAGCATGTATGAAATTATACCATTGTGCAAAATTATTTTTCTCCCATTGCCTAACTGTCTCTCCTTCTGGTTGTCAATGTGCATAAAGAGATAACCAGAATGATATTCCCCAAGTGTTGGCCACGGTTATTCTGGAATTTGGGAAATTCTGTTTATGTTTTACTTGTTATTGTTTTTTATTTTATTCTCTCAATTTTTTATGTTCCTTGAGTTTTTATTATATTTTTGTCTTTTTCAATGACCTTACTGAGATATAATTTATATACTGTAAAGTTCACTCATTTCCAGTCTATACTTCAATGCATTTTAGTATATTGTCAGAACTGTAAACTATCACAACAATCTAATTTTAAAACATTTCCATCATCTTAAAAAGAAATCTTAAGCCCATTTATAGTCACTCCCAATTTCCCCTTCCTACCCTGTGAAAACACTAATCTACTTTCTGTCTCTAAATATTTTCCTTTTTTGGACTTTTTGTGAAAGTGAAATCATACAATATGTGGTATTTTGTGTCTGTCTTCTTTCACTGAACATGTTTTTGAGGTTCACCTATGGTGTAGCATGTACTGGTACTTTGGTCCTTTTTATTGCAAAGTAGTATTTCATTGTATGGATATATACTGTACTATTTATCCATTCACAAGGTTTTTCAATTATTTTTTTCAGCTTTAATGAAGTATAATTGGCAAATGAAATAGTATATATTTAAAGTGTACAATATGATGATTTGACATATATATAGTTTGTGAAATGATTATCACACTCAGGTTAATTAATATATTCATCACCTCACCTTTTTAAAAAAAATTCATCAGTTGATGGAAATTGGGTTGTTTCCATTTTTTGAGTATTGTAAATAATATTGCTATGTCTATCTCTGTAAACACGTTTTTGTATGGAGAGATACTTTTACTTCTCTTGGATAAATACCTAGGAGTTAAATTGCTGGGTCATATGATAAGTCTATATTTAACTTTTTTTTGTTGTTTTTAAAGAGGCATTGGGGCAGCACATAGTATTTTTGTTTGTTTGTTTTTTGGCTGCGTTGGGTCTTTGTTGCTGTACACAGGCTTTCTCTAGTTGCTGAGAGCTGGGGCTACTTTTCATTGTGGTGCATGTGCCTCTCATTGCAGTGGCTTCTCTTGTGTGGAGCACGGCTTCAGTAGTTGTGGCGGCTTCAGTAGTTGTGACACACGGGCTTATTTGCTCCACGGCATGTGGTATCTTCCTGGATCAGGGATTGAACTGTGTCCCCTGCATTGGCAGGTGGATTCTTAACCACTACACCACCAGGGAAGTCCTATATTTAACTTTTTAAGAAACTGTCAAAATGTTTTCCCAAAGTAAGTGTACCATTTTACATTTCCACCCGCAAGTTATAAATGTTTTGATTTCTCCACATTCTCGTCAACACTTGTGATTGTCCGTCATTTTTATTATAGCTATTCCAGTGGTTGTGAAGTGGTATTTCATTATGATTTTGATTTGCATTTCTTAATGACTAATGATATTGAGTCTTCTCCTGTGCTTATTGACCACTTGTAAATCTTTTTTTCAATATGTATTATCTTTATAACAAACAAAACTATCATTTAAAAACACTTGGCATCTAGCATTGGACATAATCATCCAGATGACGTCTGACCAGCATAGAGTACAGTAAGTGTGGATGCCTATGACTTACAAGCTGCACTTTTACTAATGCAGGCAAATATTGAGCAACTTTTGCAGAAGGCACATCATATTATAGCCTCAAATTAAGCCTGCACTTAACTAAATTCCCCAGATCCTGTTCTCACTGATTATCGTGGAGCTGGGTTTCTCCCATTCTGTATTTGAGTAATTGATTTTATTGAGCTTAAATGCTGGAGCTGACATTTATCCCTGTCGAATTTTATCTTGTCAGTGTAGACCTAATGTTGCCACCTGTAAAAACATTTTATATTGTCTGTCAGATGACAGACTTTACTTACCTGGCAACCTCATTTTTTATGTCAAAATATCTAAAAATGGGGGATTTAAAAAAATCATTACATTTTTGTCTTTTCAGAATCAAAATGAATTCATACCTTCCATAAGCAATATGAAGACTCAATTCCAGTGCATGAAATTTGTTAAACAAAATAAGTACCTAAGAAATAAAACTAGGGCTTCCCTAGGGCTGCGCCAACTAGGGTGGCGCAGTGGTTGAGAGTCCACCTGCTGATGCAGGGGACACGGGTTCGTGCCCCGGTCAGGGAGGATCCCATGTGCCGTGGAGCGGCTGGGCCCATGAGCCACGGCCGCTGAGCCTGCGCGTCCGGAGCCTGTGCTCCGCAACGGGAGAGGCCACAAGAGTGAGAGACCCGCATACCGAAAAATAAAAATATTAAAATAATTAAAATAATATAGGAGATTAATAAAAATCTACATTTTTATTTTTTATCAACACAGGAACATATCTCTAATATATGAAAAGTTGTTAAAAGTAAGCACTGACATTCAACTTTGTTTCATAGTAGTAGCCACTTTTAATGAATTTATGTTTTTAAAAAATATTTTATTTATTTATTTATTGGCTGTGTTGCGTCTTCGTTGTGGCGTGTGGGCTTCTCTCTAGTTGTGGCGTGCAGGTTTTCTCTCTCTAGTTGTGGCGCATGGGCTCCAGGGCACGTGGGCTCTGTAGTTGTGGTGCGCGGGTTCCAGAGCGCATGGGCTTTCTTGTTGAGGCACGCAAGCTCAGCAGTTGTGGCACGTGGGCTTAGTTGCCCCGCGGCATGTGGGATCTTAGTTCCACGACTGGGGTCGAACCCGCGTCCCCTGCATTGGGATGTGGTTTCTTTACCACTGGACCACCAGGGAAGTCCCTGAATTTATGTTTTTAAAAATGAGATTGATGAGAAGAGAAAGTTATATAACGTCACTGAAGTGCAAACATTTCATATATAGGGTATTCTATTATATTTTGAGTCTTTCTGATTTCATTTTTAGTGGGAATTTTTTTTTCTGGAAACGCTGGAAGTAATTTGTTGCCACTTTATGCATTAATTGCTTTACCCCTAACCCACTCACATCCCACATCTTCCTTGAAAAGTCTTTTGGGTCTTCCCAAACCACTCTGATCTTTTCCCTCTCTGCAGTTCCTATGCAGAACAGAATTCCTCATTCTCCTCAGTCCGAAGCATATCCTTCATGGTTTATCTTTGTTTATTTTCTCCCTTTCACTCTCGTCTTCAATTTCCACTTCCTTCCCTTCTCCAGCACCCCTCTGGTGCATTTAATGTGTGTCCTTCCAGTCTGACTCGTATATGTTTGTTTAGATAAATGTGCATCCATAAAAAACTGTTTATATGTCTGTTTTAAAATTACATAAATAATATTGTGCTACAAATCTTATTTTAGTTCTTACTTTAATCCTCGAACATGTTTTTGAGAGATATCCATGTGCTACATGTAAATCTAGTATAACACTTCTGCCTGTTGCATACTATTCTATCAAATGCATATACAAAGTGTACTTACCTGTATTCTTCATGATGGACCCTCAGGTTGCCTCCAAAACACTTCCATGAACGTCTATGTAAATTGACTGTACTTGCAGTGGTCTCTATGCTGGTCAGAGAAACTGTCCATAGAGAGAAAGTTGCAGTTTCTCCTTATGGACTGTTTCCCTGAGGTATGTACCCAGGAGGGAGATTGCTGAGTCATAGGATCGTGCTAACATAACTTCAATAACAGTTGCCAGATTGTTCCTTACAAGAGCTGCAGTGGTTGACCTTCCCACACCAGTGGTGCAAAGGTTTGTTTCAAGTCATTCTCACCAGCACTTGGTATTGTCATACTTTAGAGTTTTTGCCAGTCTGATGATGTGAAGTAACATCTCAGTGATGGTCAGTCTGGTTCTTCTCTGATTGCTGGTCAGGTTGAACATTTATCTCCTCGTATGGTTATTAGCCACTCAGGATTCCTCTTCTGTGACATGCCTTGGCATATCCATTGTCCTTTTTTTCTACCTTTTGTTTGCTGACTTGCACTAATTCCCTGTACATGCTGGCCGTTAATACCTTAAAGATTTTAGGTATTGCAAATATCTTCTACACTGTCACCAGCCACCTGTCACTGTTAACTTTGTCTATGAAGTCCTTCATTGAACTCATCTTTCATTTTTTATTATTGTCGTATTCATCAATTTATTTGTCACCTCAAACGTATGAGGTTTTCTTTAGCAATGTCTCTACCATCCAAGGGCTAACAGATACTCCCCAATATTTTCTTCTATTAGCTTTATAGTTTTACTTTCACATTTTGAGGGCTTTTTAAAATGGGTCAAGTTAGGGATTCAAGTTTATTTTTCTCCATATAGTAAGATCATTTTCTCCCAAATTTTCTAAATAGTCTATGCTTTTACCACACACTTGTCTTTATCATATATTTCTCATAGATGCATAGTTTCATTTTGAGACTCTTTATTCTTTCCATTGATCTATTTTCTTGTTCTGCACTTAAATCTTATAACTTTAGTTACTATGTCTTTCTCAAATGTCTCATTTTCAAGTAGAATTGTTCCTTCCCTTTGTCCTTCCTTTCCAAAGTTGCTTAGTTACTCAAGATCCTTATTCTTCAATATAAAATTTAAAATCAGTTTATCATAATCCCAGAAATTCCTGCTGTGATTTTGATTGGACTTACAGTATATGTAAATTATATCATATATTGATAGATATAATTTTATAAATTAATATTATATTTTCTATTTATACTCCTGTGGTCTCTTCAAGGTTGTATTTGAGGAGAGGCAGCCAATAGCTGAGGGAATATTTAATATATTCAAATATACATTAAATGTCTCTAACCTAATGTTTCATTGGTGGCTAGTGGCCCCAATGAGATCATAATCTTCATTAAGATGGATACCTGCCCATTGCATTTCACATTACTTTCCTCAAGATCTAGCTCAGTGCTGTGTACATATGCACATAGACAGAAGGAGACAGCTTCAGCCTGAGGGGCACACAGTGGACTTGGAATCCAAAGGCTTGAGTGTAATCCTTCCTCTATCTCTGACTTTGAAGTAGTCCCTAATCCCTCTGAGTCTCTCCTTCCCCATTCCTAGCACAGGACTAATGAAGTTATTACAAAAATTCAAAGAAGAAATAGATGTATCTTACACAGAATTTGGCATGTAGAGGCAATACCTGCTATTTGCATCTAAAGGCAAAAAATACTTAAATCAGCTGTAGCCAAAAGGAGAGCAATGACAGGAAAGAATTATGAACTCCAAAAACTGTTCCCAACAATTAAAAATTCCTACCATATTTACACCAGCCAAGGACATCAACGACAATTTATAATTGTGTCTCCAGAAACCAAATGCTTTCATCAGAGGTTTTTAAAATTTGTGGCTAAAAGGAGAAGCTTCCATCCCATGAAGACGACCACTGGCCCTGGGCTTTCTAAAGAAGTCCAGAAAACACTTGCTCTGAAAATATGGTCTTTTAGGTGTAGGAGGAAGCTGCTGTGGGTGATGAGGTACTCTTCTGCAAAGAGATAGTTTGAGCAGAATCCCAAATACCTAGAGTTATCTGTATTCACATGCAGATGTTGCAGGTGTTTAAAGCATAGTTGAAACAAATAGGAATCCCTCTTTTTGCTTTGTTATTGTTCATCTTTTCCACTAGGCTAGAAACTCCACAAGAGCAGGGACCTGGTCTGTCTTGTTAGTGTACTTAGACTGGTGCCATGCAGAGTGGACTCTCAATGAATGCTTTTTGAATGAATGAAGGGACCCCAGATCTATGAGAAATGGAGCGATAGCTCCTTCTTGTTTCCTCACATCACACATGGGCATCAGCTGACCTTTGTGGCAGGAAGTGGAGTTGCTGGATGGAACTTGCTATAATAAGCAACTACTCAGTTAAGTGCTATCTCAAGAAGCACTTTGAATTGATCTGCCTGGAATTCTAGCATTAAGAAGGATGAACACACGTTGGCCCTGACTTGACTTTAACCCCTTGGTTCCTGGAATCCACACATTCCTGAGTTTATCTTTCAGTAATCTGAGACGTAGAGCCTATGGCAATGGTCTTGAATGAATGAGTAATGCAACAAGTTACAAAGTTCTTAAACGAAAGTTTGAGGATATGTCCTTATTCTCTTGGGCTTCTCCAGCCTTTATTCATTGCATATGGTGGGGGTGGGGGGGGGAGGGATTTATATAAAGCAATAATCAGTTATTCTTTTTTTCTTTTGTTCCTACCCCTCTCACTTTATTTTTTGAGAGAAAGAATGAAGAGCATAGGACTGGAAAGGTGGCAGATTTCTAATGAAATCACAATATTTTTCTAAAAGAAAATGATAACACTACAACCATAAGGCAAACCAGTAGGGGGTATTAAAGATAAAATTACCACTCAGAAGTCAATGGAAATGTAGTTATAGGAAATTATTGCATGTTCTCTGTGTCCTTTGTAAGTGAATTGACCTTTAAAAATAAAATTGCTCTTGATTGTGTTTCATAAATCTCATTTTCTGTGCTTCTGAGATTGTTTCCAACTGTTATCTGTATATTTTTTAAATCTCCAAATATACTGTTATAAATAATAGTAACCAAAATTTCTTGGATTATTAACTTTCCCTTATATTTTTAAAATATTCATGTTGTATATCTCACCATGAATAAGCAAATCATGCTATTGCCATAAAATGGAATATTATGCAGCCATTAAATAGTACTTTTGAAGAAAATTTTAAGATTATGGTAATGTTCATCATATAATCTTATATTAAAAAACAGGATAGAAAACTGCATCTATAGAACGTTCTTCATTTGTGTTTTGTTTAAAATAGTGATTATGGGATTATGGGTGAGTTTTACTTTCTTAATTATATAAATATTTCTCTGTAATTTCCATATTCTGTTCAATAAATGTCACTCATATAATCAGAAAAAAAATTATTAAAATGCTCAGATATCTTTTCAATAGAATTTAATTTGTCTTTAAAGTATCTTTAGAGGTAGGTAGGGAATAGACACAATTTTTCTATTTTCAAGTGGATATACTGAGGTGTCATGAAGTGCCCTGCTTCAAATCACATAATTCATGACAGAGAACTGGAATCTCAAAGAGAAGCCAGGACTTCCCTGGTGGTGCAGTGTTTAAGAATCCGCCTGCCAATGCAGGGGACACAGGATTGATCCCTTGTCTGGGAGCATTCCACATGCCGCAGAGCAGCTAAGCCCGTGCACCGCAACTACTGAAGCCCACACGCCTGGAGCCTGAGCTCCAAAAAAAAGAGAAGCCACTGCAAGTGAGAAGCGCGCTCACCGCAGCGAAGAGTAGCCCCTGCTCGCTGCAACTAGAGAAAGCCTGCACGCAGCAACGAAGACCCAACGCAGCCAAAAAATTTTTTTTAATTAAAAAAATAACAGAGAAGCCAATCTCTTGAGTTTGTATGAGCTCCAGGGCTGGTCTCTCCTCGGAGTCTCTTGGTGCCTGGCTCTTGGGGACTGCCTTCCTCTCTGCACTGACAGCACCTGGAGGAGACCCCGAAGCTGAGCAGAGGCTCCCCTTCCCTGGGTCGGCCCTCTCCAGCCTTTTGCCAAGGGAAGGGAAGAATCCTGAAATGTATCTCTGGATTACCACAATTTCCAAATAACTGGATCTACCTGGTTGAGATCATTTCAGATATAAATGCTATCATCAGCAAAGGCCAACAGTCCATGTTTTCAATTACTGGAAGCCTAACTTTAGAATCATTGTGCTCTTGTCACCTTGAACACCTCTTAAGAACAGGGACTGTGTGTATTCTCTTGCAGAGTCTCCTAGGCAAATTCCTCATACAGTGGTATTACACTTGTCGTGGAATCTTTCTGAATACTCATTAACTCATTGACCATCAGCCTTAGAACATTGTACCTTGAGGGCACTAGATCACATTCAGACTTGGTGGACAGCAGGTGCAATACGCAATGTCTTATTACCATGTGCAGTGACTCATTCATCAGTGTGGGATCTCTAAATTTCCACTTGGAGAAGCAATAAATCTTATGATTTGCTTTCAGGTGGCTCTTTTTTTTTTTTTTTTTTTTCCTGAAGTGCCAAATGACAGCAATTTCTTTCCTTTGGTTATGGATCTTGATGAACAAACAAAATATATTGATTACCTGGGCTCACCTATAAAGATTTGGCTTCAACTGGGTGCCAGCAGGGCCCAGGTACTGGTTTGTTTGTTTTTTAAATCTTCCTTGATAATTCTAATGCTCATCCAGGGTTGAGCACTGCTAATTTAAACTCTGAATCTTTGCCTCGATGATATATTTAGTATCTCTGATTTATCTGATGCCAAGTCTTTGGTCAAGAATTCAACATCCAATTAGAACACAGATTCCATGGGTAAGACCAGATTTAGGACTTTCCATGTGGTTTCCAGAAATGTACTGCGGCAACAACCAAGTAATTTTGGATATTTTATATTTGTCTAACACCCCAGTACCTTCAAAAGAAGCACCTAGGAGAGGCGTGTTTTCTTAAATCTGTAGCTCAGTTTAGGGAGAATGACTTCTTTGCAATAGTGAGTCTTCCAATCCATGAACATTATTTATTCCTGCATTTATTTAGGTCTTGTATCAGTCAGAGTCCAGTGAATTGCTGAAAACCAGACCAGTACTTTGAACAGAAACATTTTAATATAAAAAATCTCTTACAGCTAGTAAAAAGGTGAATAACTACTGAAAAGCGTAGAAGATGCATCTAAGGGGTACAGAAGGAGCCACTGCAGAGAGCAGCTGTGACCTCTGGGGCAGAGGGATAGTGAATGTGAAGATACTTGGAAACGTAAAAGGATCCCCTTAAGGGCTTCCCTGGTGGTGCAGTGGTTGAGGGTCTGCCTGCCGATGCAGGGGACGCAGGTTTGTGCCCCGGTCCGGGAGGATCCCACATGCCGCGGAGCGGCTGGGCCCGTGAGCCATGGCCGTTGAGCCTGCGCTTCCGGAGCCTGTGCTCCGCAACGGGAGAGGCCACAACAGTGAGAGGCCCGCGTACCGCAAAAAAAAAAGAAAAAAAAGGACCCCCTTAAAAGAGGCTGAGATTCAGACTTCTTTGGAGGTGTGGCTGCCATAGAAACCTGCAGTCCACCAGTGATGGAGAAACAGGAGGGTCTGAGCTACAGCTGAGTTTTAGGAATATAGCCTGCCACTGAGTGGAGGGGAAAGTTGCTAGAGGCGTGGGCTGAACAGCCGGTCTCAGGACTTCTGTTATGATGGTAGAAGTGGTGGTAATGGGTAACAGTCACTCATTCCCAACCTTAGGGTGAAAATGTTCAATATTTCACCAGATCTGTTTTCTTGATGTTTTTAGAGGCTGTGGGCAACACCCAGGCAAAATCACAGTATGTTTCTACCACAAAAAGGCAACCTTTTATTATCAGTGGGGTATGATTTATGGTAAGAAGGGCGGCTTTAAATAGGAAAATAAGGTTACCAAAGAAATCTCTGATCCCTGCGTTGAAAAAGGTAGGAAATTTGCTGCTATACCAGCAACTCTTGCCCCCAGGGCACTGGGGCTTATGGGTCCCACCAGCCCCCCTGCAAAAGGATCCAGAATCAGTACTTCACCATCCACCACCACTATTCTAAAGTGTGGGGATCTGATTTTCTGTACATTAAGCATGATCCAGATGCAGGTAGATGGAGTTCTTCTGATTAGAATTTTCAGAGGAGCCAGGAGGAGAGGCTGCTCTGTGGAAAGGCAGGGCTGTGGGTAGCTGGCTGTTGTAGCAGCAGAGAGAGAAACAAGAGTGGGCGAAGGAACAAGGAGATCTGAGACACTGTCCATTTGGCAAGAAACAGGAGAGTAAAGAGACAATAATGCCTTAGAGGCTATAAAATATTAGTGATTCTAGATCAATATCAGAAGAGCCCTATCAGACAGAAACTAGTTTTGAAGAGGAAATTGGAGCTTAACTGCTTCAGGACAGGATATGGTGGATGAAATAATCTTATGGCACCCTTTCAAATTTAGGCAAGTGCCCCTTTATTGGATTAAGAAAAGAGATCTGAGGCAGGCCAAGGGAGCAGAACGGAACCTGCTGGGAGTTGGACCAGGCTACTGGAGGCTGCTCTGGCTGCCTCGGACTCCCCCCTCGGCCTCCACTATCTGCCCAAGCCTTACCCCAGCTCCACTCCCAGGCCCTTGCCCCCATGCTCCTGCCCTCCATGTTCTTTTCAGCATGCTCCTCCAGTTGGCAGAAGGAAGAGAAAAGTCTGCGGATGTTGGAGCCAAGAGGGCCGTGGAGTGGAGCTGGTCACCCAGCAGCTCGAGGAAACCCCATACAGGTGTGATGCAGAGTCCAGGAAACTGTCATTGGACACAGAGCAGGCTTCCCAGGAAAGGAGTTAGAGGAGTCTTGTCCTGAGCCTGGGACCCCTGCAAGAGATTTTAATTTAATTTTACCTTGACACCATTCAAGGCTTCCTTGAATTCTCTCAAATTCAAAACAATAGTGTGTGTATTTGTCTGTGTGTGTGTGTGTGTGTGTATGTGTGTGTGTCTTCAGACATAGCTCCATTGAGACATGAGTGAAAAGAGGTCGAGTGAGATTTTTAAGATGAACCTATATGAGTACCCAGAGAAACATGGAAAACTCTGTTTTCAAAAAGTTGATCCTTTGAATTGCATGTTTTGGATAACCCTCAGTTCTTGGTTTGGAAGCAAAACATCTCTGTCCTTAAGTAGATGTTTCCGAGTTGTCCTAAAGCTAAGGAAACAGCACGGTGTAGTGGAAAGAGAAGGGGCTGGGGTCTCGATTTGACATTAAGCAGGTGTTTTGTGACCCTGGGAAAAGCACATGCAGCCTCACAGACTGAATTCCTCTGTAAAAGAGGAGAGCAGACCAGGTTATCTGTGGTGTGGAATTCTCATTTCATAAGCTCAGTGTCCCTCGTAAAACCCAAACTGCCTGCGAGTGAGACTTCCGTCCAATGCAGAGCTCCCCTCCCAACTCAAGCATCCCATGTTGCCTGAGCACAGGCTCCTAATTGTACTCAGTTCTAGACATTTCAGATCCAGGGAAACAGACTTGAAGGAAAGTACAAGGACTTGCTCAAGACCACCCAAGTTCCCAGCATTCTGTTTCCTTTTATATCTTGTCCTCGCCAACCGTCCTGCTTGACACCAGCTCTGTTGTGCACGAAAACAGAAGGTGAGGCTGCGAGTTGTATGCAAAGCTAGTGACTCTTTTCCTGCCATGCGGGCATCTCAGGTCAGGGAACGGGACTGCAACCCCATTCGTGCTGCCTGATGGTGCCTCCCTTTGGGGAAACAGGAGTGGCTGGCAAACGTGAAGCCTGCTGAGGAGGGCAGGGCATGGCATCCAACCCATAGATGGACACCTGATATTCCTCCCAGGCTGCCCACCCCTCTTTCCACTATTTGAGGAGTTGGAAACACTCAGACTCCTGAATCCTCTAAGAGAGCGAGGTGATTTCAGTCATACATGTTTCTATCACGTGGATGTCCAAACAGGAAGACAAAGAAAACTGGCTTTTCATTTTTTGTTTTCTTAAGGCAGCGTATGACCAGGAATGGATGAGACCAACATGACTGCCTTCGTTCTAAATGTCTGCATTTAGAATCTACCTAAGAAATCTACCATGCATTGAGGTAACCTGAGGGAAAACTGCTTTCGCTATTCAGGAATTAAGGTTTCTGTATTGTGCATGGACCACAAGCTTGCGCTTAGAAGTCAATGCAAGACTTCAGCTGACACTTGCATACCTGTCAGGAGCCACTGATGAGGACCAGGTGGGCTGTTTCAAGCAGAAGTCAATTACCCAGATGGCGACTGTTTCTTAATTCAAAACTTTAACATCACCTTTTTTTTTTTCTTCCATTATGAAAAAAAGCAAAGGGGAAAGAGAATACATTGAGTTTGAGCACTCTGGTTGATAAGGTTAAAGGCATGAGAGGGAAGTGGATCCCTGGGCCCACCTAGCTCCCTGCAGCTCCAGTCTGCAGCATGGTGCCTGGAAGACTCAGCTGCTTTTTCCAGGATCGGGAGTGATGGCCCCGAAACACAGCAGGGCCTGTTCTTAGGAAGAGGAAGAACTCTCCCTTGCCGATTAGCAACTGCATTAAGCAGATGGGACCCTCCTTCCTTTTTCTTTCTTTCTTTTCTTTTTCTTTCTTTCTTTCTCTCTCTCTCTCTTTCTCCCTTTTTCTTTCTTTCTCTCTCTCTCTCTTTCTCTTTCTCTTTCTTTCTTTCTTTTCTTTCGTTTTGTTTTTTTAAGTAAAAAGGAAAAAATAAGAAAAGGCTTTGATGGTTTTAAGTTGCACTTCCAAGTGCTTTCTTAAATGCTTTCTTTTTCCCAAGGAGGTTGTGCTGTATCAACCCCTGCAGTCCAGAACATGGATAGTCAAGCTTCTTATTCTGAAGGTGAAAATTTCTCCATGAGGCCAGTGCTGCAATGCTTTAGTGCAGGGCTTATTTCCCTGGTCCTCACCTGTGGTTTGGTGATAACTAGACCAATTCAGATAGGTGGAGTGTTGCCCTAACCTTGCTTACCTAGCTCCTGCGCTCTGTACTCTGGTTTCTGCTACAAGCTGGCTGTGTGTCCGCAGACAGGCCCGCTGTTGGATACAAGAGGCTGGTGGGGGGAGAGGAAAGCCAGCAAAAAGCAGATTCTGTTCTCACTCCCTCCTCCTCTAGACAAATTTTCATGGATGCTTTCATCCTTCCTTGAACCTTGTTTCTCCCAGGCTGAATAGGAATTTGAAATCAAGACAAGATCATTCCTTACACTTTTTGAACAGTTACTAGGCGACAGGCCCGATGTTTCCTTAAGAGTATCATGTCACTTGACTCTCACGGCAGCCCGGTGATATGGTTACAGATAAAATAGACTCAAAAGCTTCATGTGAGGAGGAAGATGCAATTGCTTGAAGGAATTATTCGATTGGGAGCCTGTTATTGGATCAGCTGTTTTGGGTCCACCCCCTTTAGCATCGTTGCAGCCCCTACCCACCACCTCCGTCATCACCACCCCACCAGCATCTCCACCCTGCCTCTACTGCCATGCCCACTACCAGATGCAAAGTGTCAAAGCGACAGAGAGTTGTCAAAGAAATAAAGAGCTGAAATTTGTTGACACGGGGACATCTTTTATTTGAACTGTCTCGACCACGGAAGCCAAATTGTTCATTCATTTGGCCTCTTACTCTATCATCACTATCCTTTAGATTGCTGGTCCTTATATGTGAGATGGGGAGCCAGGCAGCTTAAATTTTCTTTAGTCAGTGGAACTGCATCAAGAACTGGTCTCTGAGGGAGACGCAAGAGGTACGAGATATGGAAACATATGTATATGTATAACTGATTCACTTTGTTATAAAGCAGAAACTAACACACCATTGTAAAGCAATTATACTCCAATAAAGATGTTAAAAAAAAAAAAAAAGAACTGGTCTCTGGGAGAAGTGGAAGCCAACCAAGTCCTCGGTCTATTTGGAATTTGGCATAGCAAAAAAATATTAGGTAAACTAGGTAAACTGCTGGTACTGTCCCTGCAGATTGAACCATCTTCCAAGGTCAGAGACTTGTATACTAACAGATTGTTAAAATTATGTCCAAATCCCAGTTTTCCACTGTGTCTGGCAACTTGAAATCCTCTGTTTGGGAGAAGCGGTGAATGATTGGGATTATAATGGGGATCAAGACATGCATGTGTGTACACAAAAAAGGAAGAAAATAAAATTAGCATGCCATCTCAAAGCTATATGGGGGGGCTTCCTTGGTGGCGCAGTGGTTGAGAGTCCGCCTGCCGATGCAGGAGACACGGGTTCGTGCCCTGGTCCGGGGAGATCCCACATGCCGCAGAGCGGCTTGGCCCGTGAGCCATGGCCACTGAGCCTGTGCGTCCAAAATACATTTAAATAAAAAAAAAAAAAAAAAAAAAAAAAAGCTATATGGGGAAGCATGGATGTCTTGAGATTCTGAATTCAGTAATACCATCAGAAGAGCTTTGGTAAACGCACTGATTGTGAAAGCTTATCCCACGGTTCTGGTACTACCAGCGGAATATTTCCAAAGCACAAATCTGATCATGCCACCTCCCTGCTTAAGATCCTGCAGTGTCTCCCTGTGGGCTACAGGATAAAGTCCAAGCCCTTAGAATGGACATCCCAGTCCTCCACAATCTGGACCCTGCTCACCTCTCCAGGCTCATCTCCTGCTGCATTCTCTCTCACAGCCTACGCTCTAGCGATTTTAAACTACCAGCCAGTCTTCCAACAGACTAAGTTTGTTTAGGTGCTGAGGGTCTTACCCATGCTGCTGCTTTTGCTTGCAACCAACCCCTGCTACACAAACACATACACACGTGCACCCGCACGAGGCTCCACTTAATGAACTCCCACCCATCTTTCAAGATCCAGCCAAGGGAGCCTTTCCAGCTCTGCAGGCAGAACTGACCACTTCCTCCTTTATGCCCCCATGATACGCTGCATAGATATAGCACCTCTCACTGTGCTGCTAATATCTCTTTGCATGTCTTTCTCTATGCCAAATGGTGGACTCTCTGAGGGTAGAGAATGCGTCTTAGTTGTCGTTTTATGCCAGCAGCAAACACCATGTTAGGCTCAGAGTAGATGCCCAGTAATGGCTATTCTTGGGGTTTTTCTGTTTTGTTTTGTTTTGTTTGTTTTTTGCACGAACTAGCTCTTACTTCTGTTAAACAGTGTAGAGTGCCAGAGTTAGGGGTTGCAGAAGGGAAGAAAGAGAGGGGACTTTCTTAGGGGCTTATCAGTAAGAGTTCACATGTAGAGGTTACCCATCAACCAAATGGCAGACTCCAGAGTAAAACCTAAGCTGTTAGAAATGAATTGAGCTGGTTACTATTTTTGTACCTGACCTATTTTTGGGTTACTTTCTACAAAAACTCCCAGACTCTTGTAAATGAACCAAACCACTTTTGGATGGTTTTGTATTCTCTCCTATTATGGTGGCTTTTCACTCCGCTGAAGGGAAAATCTGCACAGTCCCTGAAACCCAATTTTAGTGCAAAGTCATCTAGGGAAGAGTGCTGTTCTCAGTGGAACCAGCTTTCACAGAACTTTCTCGATTGTTTTTCCATGCAGGATTTAAAGGCCAAGAATAGCAAATCTATCTACCCCAATGGCAGCACTCATTTCCTTAGTGCTCATGCTGTATTCCCCTGAGAACAAGAAGGGTTCGATGACACTTATCTGCTGCCTCTTCTCTGCCTTCGGCTTGCCCGTGCTGGCTCGCAAGCCTGCCTGAAGCCACGTCTCTACTGCCTGGACACAGATACGACTCTGGCAATAGACTATTTTAAGCTCCAGATCCCTTGTTTGTTGCCATTTAATTTTTGTTTGCAATGCCCCAGTGGTTGTTGATTTATAGAGAACAAGGGATGAGTTTTTACATGAGTTTTACAAGGGATGAGTTTTTACATTCCAGGATATTGTAAAATTTAATAATGTTTTGAACTGGGGTGAGGGGAGTAGCAGTGGACTGTGGGGAGAGTGCTAGAAAAGAAGACTCAACCTGACTCTGAATTTCAGGACTCAGTGTAGAACACCTGGGGAACAACTTCATAATTGTTTCATTTACAAAGACTGCTATTAATAAGAGCAAATTATTTAAGTGGCAGTTGTATTAAAGGAATGCTGAGGAAAAGACTGATGAGGACTTGACTCTGTGTGTTTAATAACAGCCTCCAAGACAGGGACCAAGAAAACGTTGACTTTTATAAATAACCAGAGGCAAACCTAAGGGCTTCAAAAATCATTAACAGAAGAAAATATGTTTACAAGCATACTAAAGAGCTTTGATAGGGAGTTAAGAGACGACTGGAAAACAGAGTCAGGGAGGAAAAGTTTCAGGGGTCAGAATTCTTTAGCTGACAGATTTCTGATGGTCAGTGGTCTGCCTAGAACTGTGCTTTTAAAGCAGGAGGTAAGATGTCTGCTGCTAGACAGGAAAAAAGAGATTTGCAATGGCGAGATAGACATTGGCTAGGAGGAACTTTGGGATGGTGACAAGGGTTGGCTTTAATACAGTGATAGCGGCAGCTAAGTGGCTTTCTGGGGTACCAAGGGAACGGTAAAAGATAAAGATGCACGCTTAAGATTGTTTCCGTGCAACCTTTAGTGCAAGCTGGGCCAAAGAGACTTCTGTCCTTCCAGATCCCTAGCTCATTGATCTCGCAAATGTTTGCTTCCAATGGAAAATGCTAACTTCACGTAGGTTCCAACTCTCATTCTAAAGCCCTTAATTGCAATGGCATGTTTATTCATTTCAGCAAGTACTTACTCAAAGTGCTAGCACACTTGGCTCAAAACACTGACTTGCATCATATTTTTTCAGACATCTGCTGACTATTCACAATGACTGGGCCAACCCTCCATGGTGTGTCAAATCCTCCTCAAAGCCATCCACACTTGGCAGCCTTGAGGGCTGCAAATGCTGAGTCTCTGGACCGATCAGTTTAATTGTTTCCCAAGCTAGGAGTTTAATAAGAGCTGATAGAATAAGAGGTAGAGAGAATAGAGAGGCAGAATTTGCCCTACCTTCTCTTCTGGAAGTTTCTTTTATCCTCAGCATTGCTCTGGGAGTTTGAAAAGATCCACAGTAGTGTTGCCAGTGTCCTGGGACTGTCCAGTTCCAATCACTCCCTGGGCCTCAGTTTCTTCGTGTAAAATGAGGGGAATGTTTGCTCTCCAAGGTTCCATTCAGAAACCTCTCCCAAGAGGAGGAAAGAAGCCTGTCCCCCAAAAAGGATATTTCCCCCTTTGGTCACCTCTGTTCCAAAGCATCTCTCTCACATCTGAGATTTCTGCACCTCAATTCTGGCCACAATGTCCCTTTGTCTTAATTTTATAGGCGTGTTCAGGGCTCCATAGTACAACCTGGCAGGCATTCATTCCAACATTCTTTCCCATAAAAAGTTTTCAGCTCCTGCTTCCTTATCATGTTTCTTCCCTTCACCTCTTAAAATTTGTCCTCAACACCTGGCAATAAACTTTACCCCTAAAAACACCCCTGAAAATTGCCCAGAACTGCCGAGACCATAACACTTGGCTGTAGCGTTTGTAGAAACATCAACTTTAGAGGAGTAATAGCAAGGCCCTTTCTGATATTCTGACCTGTTTTTGTCGAATTATGTTTCTTTCAACAGGACTGCAATGAAAAATGGATTATCAAATGACTTGAAAATGGAATGGGATTTGCCTCTAGAGGTGGGATCAGGTGGGTCAGAACTGTGGTGGAGGAGTGTTTGTTGATCTATATCAGTCATTTTTATAAAAGAAATGGTTCTCTGCCTCACGGTGATGCACACAGTAGACTGATGAAGAGTAGAAATTTGCAGAAAAGGCTCTTGCCGAGAGGAGAGGCACGTGGAAACCCTCTCTCTGTATTTGTGAGGACAGCCATGTTGAAAGCAATTAGTATTCTTCCACCAAAACTTCCTTGGTGCTATGCTCAGAGACCACATTTTACAAGCAGGAAGATGGGTTCCCATCTTGCAATTTTGAGGCCAGGCTCCCCCATTGCTAGCTGAGTGGCCTTGTTAGAAGGAAGTCCTCAAACCTCCAGTTTCCCACGCTGGAAAGTGCGGCTAAAGCCCTTTACCTTTTGGACTTGTGAGAATTCTAGCGGATTTTGTATGTAAAAGTGCTATGTGGAGGTGATGACAAGTTTTGGATTTTAATATTTCTTATTTTTATGCCTTTTCCCCTCTCTGGCATATAGCTAGAACTTTGAGGTCCTCCTGAAAGGACCTTCGGTAATCTTCAGCTACCAAATGAACAGCTGTAGAGACCAAGGGAAATGCCTTGATTTATCAGGTTTATGCTGTTGAATGAGGGGAAAAAATGATAATTTTACTTATGAAGGGAGGAAAAGGTGATCCGCTAGCAGGAGAAACCTACATTGTTCAGACTTTTGCTTTCTACGTTTTGTTGCTGTTCTTGCTGTGTTTTTTCCATGCAGACCAGGGCCCAAGGGATAATGAATCTCAAACAAGCTGAGAGATCTTTAGCAAGCAAAAGCTTCCTACAGGTTAGCGGTAATGGTAGATGTAGGGCATGTAAATAAAGCATTTCCTAGACCCTTGGAGACAGAACCCTGATAACTCTTCATAAATTCCTTCTGTTGAATTAGCAGCATTTGGAACTCTGTTCTGGATTTGGGGGTTCTTTCCCCAGCAGTCACGAATTTGAATTCAGTTGGCAATTCCTCTGCTCTTCAGGGCCCCCACTGATTTAACCAAGGTTGAAGGTCGCTGGAGGAGGCACCAGCCCTTAATGCATTCTTGGGCAAGAGGAAAGAAACAGTTTCTTCTAAGGAACAAGACTTATGCTAATGGTCTGATAACACAGTTGCTACTTTTTCCCCCCTTTGTTTTTCTTTCTTCCTTCCCCCCTTCCCCGTTTCTTTCAAGTTTCACATCTTTACTCACGTTAAATTAATACTTGGAGTTGATAGGGCCGGTTTTAACTTGCTTAGGAAGTTAATGTTTTCCTTGTTTCTAGTCGGAATTCCCAGAGACATGGAGTGACTTTCTCCTGCAAATCGAGCTTTCCCAGAGTATGCCTGACTTCCCCAAAACATTGTTAATAATACTTCGCTTTTTAACTGTAGGAGACCTTCAGCCATTGCAGCCTCTGCAGAAGCTGTAATGGGAGAAAGCCACACAGCGCAGCCAGGCCAGGGCCCTCTGGGGGGTTCCTGGACTCACCACACTCCAGGCCCAGGTCCCTCACAGCACCAAAGGCTGCGGTGAAAGAGGCCCTGCTGTGCCAGGTTGGGGGCAAGGAGAGGCATGAGACAGGCCCTCAAACCTCTCCTCCTCGGAGGAGCCCCTTTTGCTAAGGATATGCATTCCCTTAGGTTTCAGTTATTCCTCCCCCACAAAATGAATCCCCAAACTGGAAAAGCAGCTTTCATTCACACAGTAGCGTGAATAAATTAACAGCAGGCCCTTTGGATTATCATTTGGGGGTCTTGAAGCAAAGGAGGGAGAAGGCACTTGGGACCTCCGGCAAGGCCAGCTCAGGCCCTGGGGGGATATGGATAACGGGGATACCAAGACCACAGGAGACATTCGGGGGGGCACCAAGAGGCTGGCCGGGGAGGCCATCGCAGGTGGGCGCGGGGGCCTGGACTCCGCAGAGGGGGCGCAGTCCCTCCTGCGGGCGCTGGCTGCAGGCACATCCGACCCCTCACCCCCATCCCGGTACTTCCCTTAGTCCCAGAGGAGCTTTCCGATGCCCAGAAAGGCCCCTTCGCGCAAGGTTTCTGCCTCCTTTCTGCGGAGGTTCGGGGACCCAGTTCCGTGGACGTCCCCGCACCCACCGAGGACCTTGCGTGCCCTCCAAAGCAGGCCCGTCACGCAGGGCGGCGGGAGGGGGGCGCGGGAGCTGCATGGCCGCCGAGTCCCCGCTGCCCAGCCAGCCGGCGCGCCCGGGAGTGGCGCGGCCGCGGCCTCCCGGGGCGTGGGCACACGCGCCCCAGGGCCCGGCGCCCTCCTGCCGGGAGCCCGGACCGGCCGCAGCCGGCGCGCCCCGGCCTAGGGGGTGGGGCTTGGGGCGGGGGCGGAGCCAGGTCCGCGGCCGGTGTCAGGTTGCTCCGGTAACGGTGACGTGCCGCGGCGTGGGCGGGGCTAACACGCAGGTTGCATATTTTAGGAAGTGAGGAGGAGGCGCGGGCTTGAGCTGCGGCTGGGTCTGGGGCGCAGAGCTGCGGCGGGAGGAGGCGGACACGTGGCAGCAGCAGCGGTAGCAGCCCCGGCAGCGGCGGCAGAAAAGGCATCGGCCCGAGCCGCCGGCCGTCTTCCCTCCTTCCCGGCCCGCGGCAGCCCTAGCTCCCTTCTCTCCGCTCCCCCGGTCGCGCTTGCTCGGCCGGGAGCCGCTCTCTTCGTTTCTTTCTGATTTTCAAGCAACAGGACCCGGCGCGGGGCACAGACCACCGCCAGTATGGGGAAGGGGGTGAGTGTCCGGGGAGCCAGGGGAGGGGCACGGGGAGCCCTGGAGGGGAGGAGGAGGAAGAGGAGGAAGTCAGGAGGGCGACCACAGCCAGCGGGAGGCGGAGGAGGAGGAAGCGGCGGGGCGCGGAATGGGTTGGCAGAGCGGTGAGGCTTAAAAGACGACGCACTTTGGAAATGGAGGAAGCGCAGTAATGAGGGGCGGGCGGGGGAAGGGAGCGCCGGGGGGACGGAGGGCGGCAGCGCCGGGCAGCGCTCACACCCTGGAGAGGGGCTGCGGGCCCTCGAGTCCGAGCGCGCCCGGGGTCCGGGCTCCTGGAGGCGGCGCTCGGGAGCCGCGGGCCCAGGAGGACGAGGGAGGGACGGCTGCTGGGCGGCCCCGGCAAGGAGCGGGCCGCCGGCGGCATCCCCAACCCGCTCCTTCCCTCCCTCCCTCCCTCCCTCCGCCCGCCCTCACCTCGCGTCTCTCGCCTTCCTTTTTTCTCCGCCTTTCTTGCCCCGAGGAAAGGCGTGCTCCTCCCCTTATCCTGGGGCGCTCTGCTCGGCCACTTCCCGGGCTGCTGTTCCCGCCGCGGCTCCGGCCCGGCGCTGGGGGGCTTGCGACGCGGGGGCGGCCTTAGGGTCCCAGGCTCCTTCTGGAGGCTTCGGGCTTAGCCAGTTGCCCGCAGAGGCGGCCGCCCTCCCCTAAAGGAAAAAACTGGCTTCCCCTTACTGTGGAGCCGGTCGGGCAGGCTGGTGCCAGAAAGGGTGTGTCTTTGCCCTAGGATGGCCTTTAAGGTATACTTTTGAGAGCTTTAATGGGCCCCTTTCCATAAACATGGGATGCGCCCGGGGCAGCTGGAGCAACTGGAATGGTTATCTTAATGGTGGGGAGGATGTGTGTAGATATTTTTGAGGGATGATCCAGGAAGGAGCACAGGCTGATCCACCAGGGTCTCCGGGTACTGTAAACACGAAAAAGGACGGGAAGTCGGGGCAGTACGCAGTAGGAGTGCCGACCTGCGGAAGAGGGGTGTTCCCGAAGGAACGAGGGGGGTCCCCTGGGCAGGAGAGGCGAGCGCTGTGGGGATACCAGAACGACGGCTGGTTCCTGCATTTCTGTAACTTGGAGCTGTGATAACCCGTAGCCACGGCAAGAGACTGGGTGGCAGACCCCAACGGGGCCAAAGTCCAGTCGAGAAAAGTTTATACAAAAGAACAATCAGAAGTATCAGTTGATGGGATAAAATGACCAGGTCAAGAGAATACTGGTAGGAGAGGATCCGCTCCATTGTGTCCAGGGCTTGCACAGTGCCTTGGCGGTTAGTAGGTCTTTGAAGGTTCTGAGGGTTCCTCGGTATGGAGTGAGTGATGGGCGAAGAGGGACGGTGCATTCTTTGGGGACTCTAAATGGATTTTGAAGGAGGTCATTGAAAGGCTTGGACCTGGTCGAGAAAGTAAGGAGAGGTGGGAATGCACAAGTGACATCTTCTAAAAGCACAAAATGTGGAGGGCTGGCTCAGGTCAAGCAGCTGGAAAGAGCTGACTGGCAGCCTCTGTACTTCCAGGATGAAAACTGGGTTAGTGGCCTGTGCTTGTACCACACTGTCAAACCCTAAGTCATTCCAGTAAACAAGCTCTTTAAAGCTCATTTCTTTGTCTCTTTCCCCTGAAAAAAAAGTTTATTTCTTGAGCCTCACATTACTGACTGGGGGGCTGTAGAGATCGTAGATATGTACCCGGGGCCTAGGAAGGTGAAGTGATTTGCTCAAGGTCAAATGGTTGGTTAGTGACACACCAGACGTTCCTGATTCGTGAACAGCCGGTGGTCTCCCAGCCTGAAAACTCACTCACTCCTTAACATTGCCTGATATGCAGAACTCTCAAGTTATTTTTCAGATGAAACTGGGTGTTTGTGAGGCTGGATTAATGGACCAGAGAGATGTTTGAATAACTAAGTTATGTCCATAGATCTATATGTCCCTTTCGTAACCACACACATGCACAGTGGTGGTAAAGAAAGCAACATACCTGGGTCGTGGAAGTTCAACCTAGATGTCTTATGGATCTTTAATAAAATGCCTAGTGGCTGGCAAACACAAAATTGAATTGTAACTGGTTAACACAGGCTGATACGCTGCTTGTCTGCTGGGTTGTAGTTAGTATTTTGGGTACTCTGATAAATTAAACACGGGGGGGTGGTGTGTGTGTGTGGGGGTGATTCCCCTGGGATAAAGTTACCCCTTTGTCCCCAGTGACTTACGGTGATAGTCCAAATGTTCAGAAGGATATTTTATGCTCAAATGTTGGGATTTTTCCACATGGGGATTAGAATGTGGGTGGAGTGGTGACTAAAGCCCTGCTGATAATTGGTTAACTAGGAAGCCAGTGCTGGTAGCTAATTTTTAAGGTCATTGTTAATTTCTTCCCCTCCCCTTCCCATTACTGTTGGGAGCCCAGGTTTTGATGATATTTCAGGTGATTTTATTTCTCCTTAAAAATTGATCTCCTAAGCTTTTGGTAAAGAAATGGAAGAACAGCTCCTGCTGAATCATTCCTGGATGAAATAGGATTTTGTCCTTTTTTTCATACTGGGTGTTTTTGCCAGTCACTTGGCTTAAATCCACAGCTAGGCCTACCAATCCTTTAGCTCACCAAAGGTACGTAAGAAACTTTCTTTTTTCTCAAGTTTACAAAAAATGAGGGGAGGGGAGGTGTCACCTGCTCCTTCACTGCAGTTCTCCATTGTTTGAACATTAACTTAGTTACCTAGAAAAGAAACCATGGTTTATGGGTAGTGATTTAAAGAGGAGCCTGGAAAAAGGTCCAGGTGAAGGTTGCACAAGGGATACAGATGTCAGCAGAAATCGTGGTTGTATGGTAGCACTATCAGCTGCCCTTTGGGAGCTCAGCTTGAAAGTGTGACTAAATTCCCTCTGGCTGCTATAAAGCTAGTACTTTAGACTGAAAACATCGCACGGCAGAGTCCTCAGAGTGGAAGGTTGCCCAGGCCTGGCCCGAGCAAGTGGAGTGGTTACTGGAGGAACTGGTTAACTAGCCGCAGGGACATAGAAGAAGGTCGGGGATGCATCACACCGTTTGCCCCTGTCAAGTGTTAAGTATATAAGTGACGAACAGCCCCCACCCCCCTCGCCTTTCTGTACCCTGCTCTGAGGGTGTATTCTCTTTGGGTAACTTACTGTTTGTTAATTTGTAGTTTTCTCTGCCAGTAAGTTTGTAACACTCTGGTGACTCACCTTTGGGTGGGAGGGTAGGAAAGGGGGAGGTCTGCATCATAAGTCAGAGGAGATTGAGAGTAGGCTAAGCCTGACAACCCCTGTCCCCAAAAGGGGGCGAGGCATTTTTTAAAATCCAGTAAAATGTTTATTCAGGTGAGGAATAAAACTTAAAATATCCAGACCCCTGGAAGCGTTATTCCTAAATTGCACTTAAAAAAAGTGAGTTCGGGCTTCCCTGGTGGTGCAGTGGTTGAGAGTCCGCCTGCCGATGCAGGGGACACGGGTTCGTGCCCCGGTCCGGGAAGATCCCACATGCCGCGGAGCGGCTGGGCCCGTGAGCCATGGCCGCTGAGCCTGCGCGTCCGGAGCCTGTGCTCTGCAAAGGGAGAGGCCACAGCAGTGAGAGGCCCATGTACTGCAAAAAAAAAAAAAAAAGTGAATTCAACATTGTAAAGCCTAATAGACTGGGTACCCATCCATTCTCCATCCCAGAACCCTTCTAAAGCGTTGTTTTCTGATTATTTTAGCAACAAATGAACAGATAAGTGACTTTCTGTTCTGTCAGGCTATGTTACTTTTTTGGGGGGGTTGCATTGGGTCTTCGTTGCTGCGCGCAGGCTTTCTCTAGTTGCGGCGAGTGAGGGCTACTCTTTGTTGCGGTGCGTGGGCTTCTCATTGCAGTGGCTTCTCTTGTGGAGCACGGGCTCTAGGCATGCGGGCTTCAGTAGTTGTGGCGCACGGGCTCAGTAGTTGTGGCTCGCGGGCTCTATAGAGCACAGGCTCAGTTGTTGTGGTGCACGGGGCTTAGTTGCTCCGTGGCATGTGGGATCTTCCCGGACCAGGGCTTGAACCCGTGTCCCCAGGTGGATTCTTAACTACTGCGCCACCAGGGAAGTCCAGGCTATGTTCTTTCACATAGCATACACAAACTTAAGAATGAAAGAGGCTTTAAGGAAAATAGTTTTCGAAGGATTTTGTCTGGAAAAGTAAGTAAAATTAGTTTCTTTATTTAAAACAAAGTTTTTTAAAGCCCTGAAGTGTCAGTTTCTCATCTGGCCCTTAGGTAGAATACTCACCCAAGTGAAAGTCACCTGTGTTCCGTTTAGAGAGGGTACAGGGGAAGTGTGAGTGGCAGCTGTTGTTGGGATTTTAAAGCATTTGGCGTTGAGAGATCTAATCTTTATAAACTGAGTTTTTGCTGTTTGTCAGTCTTAAGTCTTTTCAAAACTAGAAAATGGTTTTTCTTTCAGCTGAAAAAAAACTACTGAAAATTGAAAAGAATAGGAAATATTGAATACTATGAATTACCCTCCAAAGGGCAGCTGAGGGGAGGTGTCATTGGACACTGCTGGGATGCTATTGAACGGCATCTTCGGGTTCTCATTTACTTTCACTTTCCAAGTAAAAGGCTTTACATTTTTAGAGCCTTGGTCAAAGTCTTGTGAAATAAAATGGGCTTTTCAGCCCTCTGTGAGGGACAGGAGGGTGAACATTTGTGCTGTGGTGCCTTCTTCTAGACGCCCAGGGCGCTCTGCCAGCCAGCAGGCCAGAAGAAGAAACACGAGTGTCAGATCAGATGGGCTCACAGTAATCAGAGTTGCTGCTTTTGGCCAGCAAAGCACTGGGCAGAATGTTTCCCCATCCCTGCCAGAGCTGTCCAATTTTGGATTCCGCTGAAATTACGTGTCCAGTAAGTGATAATGTGAAGGACAGAGAATTTTAAAATCCACTACTTTTTTAAAACTCTCCTTCGTTTATATATTTTTGGAAAAGGAGCCATAACCAAGTCAGGTCTGAACTTTCTCACGTTGCTATGAATCCAGTGTGTGTGAGAGGAAGTGTATTCTTTGGCTGTAGTCATAGAGAGACTGTTCTTTGCCTATGAGTCACCTCCTTAGTTGTGTTTAAATCTGTCGTCAGGAATCCACAAGCAGTTCTTCACATTTATTTGACTAATGTTTCAGATAGCAGATTCTGTCAGTGAGAATAGAAGCACCCCACTCTACCCCCCCCCAACCCACCCTGCAGTTTTTCTCTCTGGTTTCATTTGGATCTTGAGCCAAGGGGATTTTGGCCAGTGGACCCCATTCCTTAGTTCCTTTGTGACTTTACAGTGGATTATATCTGAGCATTAATTATCTCTGTACCTGGTTTTATTCAAACCCTGTTCAGTAACAGCCGTTAGATGTTTTTGGTTGGTGATCTGAAAAGTTGATCCTTGATGGCTTGTGTTTCTGTCTTTGGGACCTGTATTGTTTGGGGGCCTGATAATCAGTGTGTTACGGGGTTTTGTGCATCGTTGAGACTTAGTGCTTGGTTTATCCTTCCGGTTTGTCGTCATGGTGAGGGCAGGGCCTCACGCACTTGGGGTGTCATCTTCTTGTGTTTTTCCTTTATCCTCCCCATGGTGCTTCCGTGGTGCCGTATTGGTTTATTGGTTTCAACTCAGGTGGCGTTTCTCTAGTGACACACCAGACGTTCCTGATTCGTGAACAGCCCGTGGTCTCCCAGCCTGAAAACTCACTCACTCCCTGACATTGCCTGATACGCAGAACTCTCAAGTTATTTCTGGAGAGTTCTATTTCCCTGTTTCTCTAGGGCCTGTCACTGCCTTTGTCCTCTTCAGCCCTGCAGCTGTTTTACTTCCCACCCTAGGCTTCAAGGTACCAGTTGAGGAGTGATCAGGAGTTACTGGAAATTGATTCAGTCCCCTTTTAATGCTTGTGCTGGTTATTAAGCCAGGGTCTCTCAAACCAACAACTTCTTTTGAGTAGCACCAGCTAAAGAGTGGCCTGACAAAATGAAAAAAGGCATGAGGAGGGCAGCAAATGGGTGGAAACAGGCAGAACGTTTTAACCCCTCATTACCCAGGTACCTAATGTAGAGGTAGAAAACCCCATTGAAAAAACAAGTTTTTTTAAAGAGGTCATAAATCTAAAGTATATTGATTATTTAGAGTTTTAGGATTTTTTTTTTTTTTCTTTTTTTGCGGTATGCGGGCCTCTCACTGTTGTGGCCTCTCCCGTTGCGGAGCACAGGCTCCGGACGCGCAGGCTCAGCGGCCATGGCTCACGGGCCCAGCCGCTCCGCGGCATATGGGGTCTTCTCGGACCGGGGCACGAACCCGTGTCCCCTGCATTGGCAGGCGGACTCTCAACCACTGAGCCACCAGGGAAGAGCCCCATAGAATCGTTTTGAATGATCATGGATGTATACTGACTATTGCAGGTAGGGTGGACTGGCAGTCTCGTTGAAATTTCACATGCAGGCAGATTGGGGAGGAAGGTTAAGCCTTGTTCATTTTGGGCTGAGGGAACCCACTGGCTAGAGCTGGAGCTGTTTTCTTTGCCCCCTGCTGGCTGATGGGCTGCAGCCCAAGTTTGGAGGGACTGAGCTGGGCTCACAAAGAGACCCACTGCTTTGGCCTGGCTACTTGATATTCCCCACCTCGCGGAAGGTTTAGGTGAGTGAGAGAAGGACTGGGAAGGCCAGGTGTCCCTTGGGTCACGTCCTCTTCCTTCTCTGCCCTAAACGCTGCTCTGGGCTGCAGAGCCCTGCAGTGCCATCCTCTTTCAGCCCCAGCCGTCTGCACCCTCAGCTCCCTGGATGGAAAATCCTTGTACATAAACTAAACTACTTAATCATTTAGGAGCCATCGGTGGTGTGATGAACTGCGATTGGTCATGTCTTATATCTTTATAAGTTTCAATTGATGATGAAATAAAAAATGCCCCAAATGAGGTGTTTTTTTTTAAATTCATAAAGACTTTTCACAGTGACGAGTGGCAGTGATTTACATGTTCATTAAAACCAAGTTATAATAACCTTTGTGTAGTGCTTTGCAGAGTACCTTCACATACACATTTGTATTTGATAATGATTAATCATATATCATCCCAGGGAGACTGGAAAGCCTACCGCGCCCCGCTTTTTACATAAAGGAAAGATGTAGCCCAGACTAGGCAGTGCCTCTAGGTAACCAGTGAGGATCGGAGACCATCCTTCCAACTTCCTGCTAAGGTGGAATTTGCCAAATTGGGTTCAGAGGTATCCTTTCTACAACCCTCTTGGCCAGCTTTGAAATGTGCTGCGTTTGGGGCAATTACTTTTACCCTCCTCTGGCCCCTCTTGATAGTCCAAAGCTTTGTCAGTTTTGGAAACAGTGCTGTTTTTAGGTGTTTTGTTTTTGGATTTGATGGCAGCCCCTTGATTCATCTATCAGAACGCCTCTCTAGAGTCTTTAGTAGTTATACCAAGTGTTATTCCCATTTTAGGCAACAAGGAAACTGAGGCTGACTGTTCAGGGTTGTCTAGCTGGCACATGGCAGAGCTAGAATGACTTGGGACTGACTTAAAAGTACCATCCATAGTCCTGTCCAAGGGGCGTGGACATCTCTGCTTCCAAGTACCCTCCAGACTTTATCAGCAGCAATTTTGGAAGTCTGAAGACCTCTGACCTCCCGGCTGGCCACAGGGCATTGTGCTGATGTGGTGGGAGCTGTGGCCAGACATCACACTGCACAGTTGAGAAAGCCTCTAAGGCCTGATGGGGGCCGGTTGAGATGGGTCCGAAGGCCTCGGGGCAGTTTCAGCTTACGTAGACGTCAAGTGACTCACGTCTAGGATGGAAGCTTGTCTCCTAAACTCATTGCACCTTCTTTGTGTGCCTTTGTAAAAATTTTTGGGATGTTTCTCTGTACCTGTCATATCCGCTTCCCACTCCACCCCCTTTAAATTGTTAATTACTGAAGAAGAGGAAGGAGCATCTCCAGCCCTAGCAGGCCTTGCTCATTGTAAGGATTTGGTCTGTGTTTTTAAAAAAGTGAACGTTGGGGCCTCAGCCCTCGGGGCTGAGGGTGGGCACCTTCCCAGCGTTGCACACCAGCCCCACTCTGTGCGTAAATTCACAGACAGACGTGAATGGATGACAACAGAAAATAGTGTTATAATGGCGGGAATCAGCAATTTTGCACAGGAAGCTTTGGGAGATGTTTACTGTCTGTAGTCTCCCTGAAGTTGGGACAGAATTGAACAAATGAGGAGTTTGGTGCTTTGCAAAGTGGAAAAGCTGCTAGTGAACTCTCTTCTCCTCTATCAGGAGAAGTGACTGAAATTAATGAAGCTTTTGCAGAAAATCCACGGCTTGTCAACAGATCTTGTTTTGAAGATGGTTGGCTGATCAAGGTGACACTCAGTAACCCTTCAGAACTAGATGAACTAATGAGTGAAGAAGCATCTGAGAAACGCATAAAATCCATTGAGGAGTGAAAATGGAACCCCTAAAGAAACTAGTTTGAAACAACTAAAAAAAAAAAATAATAATAAACAAGCGCACCTTGCTCCAGGTTTCAACCTTGGTTTCTCCTGTCAAGAATTTTCTCACCCCATCTCCTGAGCACCCTTTCCCTCTACCCAGATCAACTGGTGGCAAAACTGATAGTGAACCGTTGAGAGGATGAAATCCCCAGGAAGCACAGGGCGAAGTAATGACACTTTATTTTAGGCTGTGTCACACTGGGCAAGCCCCTGCCCTTGTTGTGACCTCCCACTTCCTAAATTAGAATGGGAAAAACAAATGTTCACAAGTGGCCCTTTTGGGGGGGTGGTATGATAGTGGCCTTGAGCCTCCATTGTGTACCCTTCCCCTTTCTCAGAGACGGCACAGCGGTGCCCAAGGGTGCTCTTGAAGGGAGCCCGGTCACTGCCTGTCTTCCGTGGAGGAAGGAGAACTGACCTGCATTCCCTAATGGAAACAGTGGGAATTGTGTGCCCAGTGCCCAGAGGAGTGGGCAGGTCATCGCAGTAGATGCGGGAGACCATATTATCATTCCCCTTTTCGTGACCTTTGTTTTTCCCAAATGCTTTTAAAAGAAATAATAAAGAAAATGCTGTCTACCTAATTTTAGGCTGTTCCCTGTCCTACCCTGCACCACTGCACCCCACCCCAAACACACACACACAGATTTTTTTTCTGCTTTGAAATTAGTATTTGAGATTGGTAGGGACTCGAGTAATATTTGGTTCGCATCAAGATAAGCTAGTATTTTTGTTTTACTCGTAGGGAAGCACTGAGTTGCATAAGCTGCCTAGTCTTCTGGACATTGCCTAGTGAAACAGTTGAAGCTTGAAGGAGAAGAAATCTCACTTGTTAGCACTTCCCCTGTCTCTTTCACAGATATCCTGTTTTAAACCACCACCCCTTATATGCCGTGAAGGGATGAAGAATGGGGAGGGTTATTAGGGAATCTTGATTTCCAGCTACCTGAACCACTGATAACTGAGAAGCTTCAGGCAGGAGATCTGTTTTATAAATGGGGATAACACTCTGGAACATGTCCAAGGTCTAGCTGCTCCAATAATTCTCTCCCCGTCTTTCGGAGTGGAAAATATTGGAAGTCGGAGAATAATCAAAGCCTACAGATGGTGAGGCAGAGGGCTTTTAACTCTGATTTTCATATCTTGAAATTAGATACGTTTTAATGATACTTAACTTGCTTAATGAGAATTTGTGAACTGGATTTAAGAAATCAATACAAACGGGCCACGTGAGTCTTTTAGAGATCCCTAGTCGATGCCTTTGTCGTGCTTTTTCAGTGTTGTGCTTCCTTATTAAATATATGAAGGAAGTCCCACTTCAGTTCCTCTCTGGTGGGAGCCCCGTCCTTTGTTTTGTCTGTTTGCTTCCAGTGTGTGTGTGATGTTTCATTTTAACTCTGGCCCCGGGGCTCTCCCAGAGAGGCTCCCGGCAACGTGTGGTTGCTCTGTAGTGGAGAGAATGTGGAGAATGTTGACTGTCTTTAGACTTGCTTCATTCTTAACAGATCAGACGCAGAAACTAAAGAACACTCTGAAAGAGTTAATGGGCAGGGAACACTGTAAATGTGACCACACAAGTTGAGCAATGTGAATACTGTACGTGTCTCTGTGTTTTGGCAACACTAACTAACCTGGGGCCAGGATCTCTTTAGAGTCTTAAGAAGGTATTTGCAAATTCAAGTGAACATTGTATTTATTTGCAACCATATCAGCTATGACTGAAAGACACCTATATGCTTTGATTTTTTTAAATTTACTTTATATTCAGCACAGGACAGTTTTAATCTAGACAGTGTTTCTACTTGTTGCTTTAGTAGCTGGTGAGGTACTCCTGAAAATCAGAAGTGATTAAGGGAGAGCCACAAATGAATACAGATAGCACCGCGTAGCATCCATTGTAAGAAAATTGCTAATGTAATTGCCTTTCTTTGCCCTTCTTAGGCGATAGTATCAGTTTGTGGGCTGGGGGGCCTCTGGAGTGAGGGGCGCCTTCTCTCCAGGGACTACTAGTCTTGGGAACACCAAGTTCAGGCTTTGTGTAGCTGAGCGCATTTTCAACAGGAGGTGGGGGAGTGGAACAATCTAGATTTAAACTGTGGAATCAACGTTTTCTCTAAAACTTGTTCCAGTTTTCAGGAGGCGTGGGTGGATCCTGCACATGCTTTTCCTACATCCTGCTTGTGTCCAAATATTTCCAGGGACTTTCACTTGGGGGCTTTATTCTCGGGCTGCAGATTGGGGTGGGGACTCCCTTTGTTTGTCTTTCACTTGAAGAATTTGAAGGATCCTTGGGCTGACTTTTTTTTAATAAGATGAAAAGGTCAGTGCTCTTAAGGCAAACCCTAAAGATATTTAATGTTGATCCGAAATGACTTCTTTGCAAAGATAAGAATTCAAACGTCACAATAAAAGTCATTCACATTTAGGTGTATGTATCAGTTAATCCTCTCAAACCTCTAAGGAGGTAGGCGCCTTAGCTCCATTCTAGGGAAGAGAACAGAAGAATTTCAGAATTAGTGACTTGCCCAAGGACACACAGCTATGAAGTGGTGGAGCCCAGGGTATGAACCTGTCTGATTCAGAATCCAAGTGCTTAAGTAAGTTAGTGATGTGAGGATAGTTTCATCTTTCATTGGGGAAGATGGAGGGCCAAGGCGTGGAGATGTTGACAGCACATCCCTCTCCCCCCATTTACCCCAAATGGAAGCAACTGGCAGGGCCATTCTGAGGCCTGACAGGACTTTCCCACTGGTCTTAATGCCCTAGGGTGCAGATGGCCTGACCTGAGCTAGTGATGGCAGTATCAGTCCTAGACTGTTGTTGAGTATGCAGCCTTAGAACGTGTATTTCCGTGGATATTAGCCCGGTGACTCTTCAAAATGATGGCTCTCCTAAAACTGCCGAAACTCCTTTCTCCGCCGTCTCGAGTTTCGAAATGCTGTTCTGAATTCACAACCACACGTTTCCCACATCCCTCTGTAGGTTGGACGTGATAAATATGAACCCGCAGCTGTTTCAGAGCATGGCGACAAAAAGAAGGCCAAGAAAGAGAGGGATATGGATGAGCTGAAGAAGGAAGTTTCTATGGTAAGGTACTAGGAGGAAGGCTGCTCTTGGTTCGTCTTAAAAATTGATTGCATCTTACCTCCTTTGAGTGTTACGGTACCCCTCCCCCCAGTCATCCTTCAGTCAGAGACTTGCTTTATTTTCAAAGTAAAGAGATTACAGCAGTTGTACAGATTTTACTGAATTGTAGAGGTTGCTATGGAAAAATTTCATTATAAAAGCCGTTAGAGGGTTGGACAAGTTACTCAACGCTCCGGCATAACCAAAGGTCCACAGAGGAACCGTGGATGATATTATCGTGGGCCTCTGCTTTTGTGTTTCTGCATCATACTGAACACGGAGAACTTCCAACCTCTGCAGGCTGCGGAGGCATCCACAGATGCAACCTGTCTGTAATCTGCCTGGTCATCAGAGAAGGTAGATGAGGTCTCATAGGTCTCTAAGACTGTTGGGTTTCTCTGACGATAGGTGGCAGACAGTCGGGCTCCCATCCCACAGCTTGGGCCGTTCTCCAGTGAAGACTATTCAGTAGGTAGCTGTATGGTTGCCAAGCCATTGGGCAACGATGGTGAAAGTATACTAACTTGTGCACTGAAGAAAAACTTGTCTTCTGAGCCTAATGGTAGTGAGGAGTGATGACATTGATGCTTTTTAAAATCTTTTTTTTTTTTAATGGTACAGTGTTGAATTCTTTTCCTTCTGTTTTCCCTTAGGATGACCACAAACTTAGCCTTGATGAGCTTCATCGCAAATACGGAACGGACTTGAGCCGAGTATGTTCTAATTGGTTGTATAGAATCCTGATTTTTCCCTATCCCGTTTTCCCCAGTATCACAGGCCTAACCTTAGGGACTCAAGGAGAACGACGACAGCCACCATCTGAGTGTCTGCTACATGACGTGCACAAAGCTTGGGCCCTTTTTTTTTGTTACAACATTGCTTCTGTTTTACGTTTTGGTTTTTTGGCTGCGAGGCATGTAGGATCTTAGTTCTCTGACCAGAGCTCAAACCCATACCCCCTGCATTGGAAAGCCAAGTCTTAACCACTGGACCACCAGGGAAATCCCAGGACCGGGGCTCTTATATGCTGTTTACTATTTTGTTTCCCCTGAAACTTTTTGGAAGTGCATGTTACTTTCCCCATCTTATATAGCAGGTGACAGCCAATAGGTGGGAGTCCCAGGATTTGAAACTGAAAAGCTCCAAAACCGTGCTCATACCCTGACCTTGTGATTACAAACCTTCTCTTTATTCTTCTACGTTTGTTAAATTGAGTTATTTCAACTAGTTGAATCTTGAACGATTCAGATTTTTGCACTTTTATCAGCTAGCTCATTGCTGTGTGTCAGAGCCTTTGGTTTATTCTAGCATTTATTTGAAACTTGTTTTTTGAACAGCTCAAAGAAACCTTTAAATAAAGTATGTATTGTGTATCCTTGTTATCGAGGGGATTTTGATATTAACTTTGCCACAAACAATATAAAAGTAAACAGTCAGGCGCAGGGGTGGAGTTTGTTATTTTCTAGACAATCACTAGAAAGTCTGAGGAATGACTAGAGTGCCAGCTAGTATGTAGCTATTGTTTCAATAAATTATCAAGAAGTTCTGAGAAGTCTGGGGGCCTTAAGCTCTGAGAGGAGGCCTGACTGTAAGACCCAGCAGGCAGTTCCTCTCTGAGCACATCACATGGGTTATCTCACCGAAGTTTTCATTAGATTCCTGTGAAGCATGTTCTTTGGGACCCTAAGTTACTTAGGGTCTGTTTTCTTACTTGTAAAATGGGTTGTGGTGAGAATTAAACAATTAATTGGAAGCACTGGATTGACTCAGTGCTCAACAAGTAGGGACAGCTCAGATGGCTGGTGGTGGTGGTGGTTATTCTGTCCAGGGATCACATCACGAACTTGAGGCAGGGGAGGGTCCTAAGTAAGTCCTTGTTTTCCTTGAACCATTTCATGTTCTTTATCCCTTTCCCTATACTCCCTAGTTAACTCCAATATTAAAAATAACATGAAAACAAAATATGTATACACACTTCAGGCAAAAATGTGTTTTATGTCTTTTTTATGAGTTGGTATCTATGATGAAAGTAATCACATTTTCCCCTCATGGCCGGAAGCCTCATGTCTCTTGTCTGCTGTCATTGCATCTTGGTTTTAAGGCCCATTAGAAAACAGCAGGGCCTCAGTACAGTGGTTGCTTCTTCCGGTGAATACTTTTCAACTGACAGGTGTCCGGGGGTTTAGCTCAAATACGCACATGTGTGAACCCTTCCCTGCCAGACAAGTTTTTTTTATTTTTATTTTTTCGGTACACGGGCCTCTCACTGTTGTGGCCTCTCCCGTTGCGGAGCACAGGCTCCGGACGCGCAGGCTCAGCGGCCATGGCTCCCGGGCCCAGCCGCTCCGCGGCATGTGGGATCTTCCCGGACCGGGCCACGAACCCGCATCCCCTGCATCGGCAGGCGGACTCTCAACCACTGCGCCACCAGGGAAGCCCCAGACAAGTATTTTAATTGCCGTCCAAAGAATAAAGTTCTATACTGAAGCTTGGCAAGTTAACCCAATAACAGGTTGGATTCTGACAGATATTTTTTTTCCTCCTTTGATATTAGTAGTGATCCCCCCACTCGCCCCCCCCCCCCCGCCGCTGCTTCCCTGACAGATTCAGTACATAGGAAACTCTTAAGCTCTTAATTTGCAAAACTGAATCGATTAGTTAAGATTGATATCTTTTTGGTAAAAATGCAGTTTGGCATGAATCCCTTATCTAAGACTCGGAAGAGACCGGACCAGATTCCAGTCTGTCCGTGGATCAGTTTTAAAAGAATTTTAGTTTGGGTGTTGTAGGTTCCTCAGGAAACTTGGGCTGTTGTCTGCCTGAACCGTTGCAGACGTGGGCAGGGGTTAGGCGGGGAATCATCAGAATTTTCCAGCTTCTACATTGCCCTGGGACATTTAGTTTTCTCCTCAACTCTTTTATTGCAGCTTCCCAGCTGTCAGGTGGCTGTATTAGCTTGTAAGTCCTGAAGCAGTTTGTCTTATTTATGTTCCTCTATTTCTCAGGGCTTAACAACTGCCCGAGCTGCTGAGATCCTGGCCCGAGACGGTCCCAACGCCCTCACTCCCCCTCCCACGACCCCCGAATGGGTCAAGTTCTGTCGGCAGCTGTTCGGGGGGTTCTCAATGTTACTGTGGATTGGAGCAATTCTTTGTTTCTTGGCCTATGGCATCCAAGCTGCTACAGAAGAGGAACCTCAAAATGATAATGTGAGTGCCGTCGTTTCTAATTTGGATTATATTAGGTATGCATAAAGTATCCTCTGTCTTTGCCACCTACTTATTTTCAGTTACCACTGGTTACTTGATGGTTTTAAACACTGAGGAAAAGTAGCATCAGCAACGATTGCCTTCAAGGCCATCCGTTCTTCCTTCTTCGTTTCAAGTTCTCTCTCCCATCTCCTGCCCTGTGTGTAGATGTTCTTCCAAGCTGGGCCTCTGCCCTGCATGTTGTTTCTGTGAACAAGCAGCTCTGCTCGGGCCCTGGCTCAGGTCTTGCTGCCACTGAGCGGCAGAGCACAGCTTTTAATATTGGAACATTACACACGTCCAGAAATGTTTGGTAGCCATTCTTCAGAAGTCACAAGTTGTTTTGAAAATATCTTTCTTTAATAAAGCAGGAGAAACTGATTCACGGAGAATATTTCCCAAAGTCTGTCAAGCTAGTGACCAAGCGTCAGTGTGACTCCATTTCTGACACTCTTGTACACCGTCTCGCGGAAGATAAACATGAAGACATGAGTTCTGTATTTCTGAAGCCTTGATCTCTGTGAAAAGTCTGGTTTTTATTCAGTCGAAAATTAACTGAATGTTCCCAATTCTTTACCAAGAGCCATGCATCCTAACTTGTTTGTTCTGTCCCAGCTGTATCTTGGAGTGGTGCTGTCTGCCGTCGTCATCATAACTGGGTGTTTCTCCTACTATCAAGAAGCTAAAAGCTCAAAGATCATGGAGTCCTTCAAAAACATGGTTCCTCAGGTACCTGCTGCTTTGTCCTTCTCCATCAGGTGACTTGACAGCCCCAAGAATTGGAGCTGGTGTGAAGTTAAGGTTTTCCAGATATTCAGTGGCTCCATCAGAGAGAGGGGGATGCCTTCTCCCCACACCCAAAACCAGACCTGTTTTTCTTATACCCCAAAAAGTGAGTGTCTTCCCTCTGAATGTACACCGCACGATGGCAACATGCGGGCTGCCTCATACATAACTTGAGCAAGCGTTTGTAACTTGTATAAGTAAACAGATTGATATCTTTGCTATACATTCAGCTAATTAGGATTACAGATCATTTTGTAATTTTGACACTACCTTCTTGCTGGTATTGGTTTTTATCCGATGGAATGGTGTAAACTGTATTCTCCTTCCAAAAGCAAGCCCTCGTGATTCGAAATGGTGAAAAAATGAGCATAAATGCAGAAGAAGTTGTCGTTGGGGATCTGGTGGAAGTGAAAGGAGGGGATCGAATCCCTGCTGATCTCAGAATCATCTCTGCAAACGGCTGCAAGGTAGGTTTAAACAGAGTCTCCATAGTTCCGGACAGAGTGAGTTGAGTGGGCCAGTAGCCCGGGATGAGGCTCGTGTTGCTCGCATGACGCGTCTTACTTTTCTCACGGGCAGGTGGATAACTCCTCACTCACTGGAGAATCAGAACCCCAGACCAGGTCTCCGGATTTCACCAATGAAAACCCCCTGGAGACACGGAACATTGCCTTTTTTTCAACCAACTGCGTTGAAGGTAGACCATTTTCAAGCACTCTTCAGCACGGCGTGGTATTTATTTTGGGCATTAACAACCACCACCAAAATAAACCCCCGGCCACAGTTTCTCTTTTTGTCTTATTGGCCCCATTTCTGACCACTTCAGTTAGGCACAGAGCAGAAGCAATTGACTTGCTGGCAGGAAGACCCAGGAGGCCTCGGGGCTATTTTTTCCCTCTTCCCTCCACCTCTGCGTGCCTCTTCTGTTGGCAGGGCTAAGCTAGCGTGGGGTTTGGAGCCGCTGTCCTGCTAATGGAGAGAAATCCCTTTGCCACAGTCGCTATAGTTTAAAACGGACGGTGTGTGCCGCCCAGGAGCTGGCCCTTAAAAACGTGTGTGTTTCTGTCTCTTTTTTTTAAAACCTGCCAGGTAATTGTGCAGATTCTGCGGCTTCATTGGTAAAACTTAGTACAATTCCCCCTCCTCCTCCTCTTAAGGTACTGCACGTGGCATTGTCGTGTACACGGGGGATCGCACCGTGATGGGCAGAATCGCCACGCTCGCTTCTGGGCTGGAAGGGGGCCAGACTCCCATTGCTGCGGAAATTGAACATTTTATCCACATCATCACGGGTGTGGCCGTGTTCCTGGGCGTGTCGTTCTTCATCCTTTCTCTGATCCTTGAATACACCTGGCTTGAGGCCGTCATCTTCCTCATCGGCATCATTGTAGCAAACGTGCCAGAAGGTTTGCTGGCCACCGTCACGGTAAGAGGCTTGGGGAAGGCGATGCTCGCTGGCTCTGACGGCCTGCCTGAGTGTGAGAGTCATCCGCTACCCTTTCCTCAGGGACTGCGGGGGCTGCCGACTTAGGGTTTTTTTTGCATGTGTTTGTATGTGGGTTTTCTTCAGAGCCACCTGGTGGGGTTAGACAGTGAAAAGATCTCAGCATGTTTTTATACGGAAGATAGTAACCCAGAAGCATACTTTTTTTTTCCTTGAATTTTATCACGTGATCCAGAACAGTGTAGCACAGAAAGGAGAAGAACTTGGGGGAAAGTAGGGAAAACAGACTATGGTACATCCTGGCTATTTTCACTTTTCTTAATAGTCTGCTTTTTGGAGGGGAGTGGGGGACGCCCCACATACACATTACCATTATTATTTCCTCCAACTTCAGAGGACGCTTGGAGAGATTTAGTTTTAGGCAAATTTCTCCCATGTTAGGGGGTAGCCAGAGTTAGTATGGAATGGCCGCCTGGTCGAGTTAGAAATAATCTGGCTCCAACGCTTTAGGTGTGCCTGACCCTGACCGCCAAGCGCATGGCCAGGAAGAACTGCTTAGTGAAGAACCTGGAGGCTGTGGAGACCTTGGGGTCCACGTCCACCATCTGCTCAGACAAAACTGGAACTCTGACCCAGAACCGGATGACGGTGGCCCACATGTGGTTCGACAATCAGATCCACGAGGCCGACACGACGGAGAATCAGAGTGGTAAGACTGGGGCCCGGCCCACACCTGAGCCTCACCTGCTTGCTTGCTTTTTATCATTTGGTAAAGAGTCAGGGTTTTAGATGGTTTAGGATTTTGTCTTCTGGGGTTTTGTTTGCATGTCAGTACAAACATGGTTGGAAAATGCCTAAAACCTGACTAGTTTTGTTCATTGGGAAATGAGACGTGTCACCTCACATTTCTGTGGGCCCTTAGTACAAAGCCAGTGCATTATTTTCCTCTCTTTTTGCTTCCACCAGGTGTCTCATTCGACAAGACCTCGGCCACCTGGCTCGCTCTGTCCAGAATTGCAGGGCTTTGTAACAGGGCCGTGTTTCAGGCTAACCAGGAGAACCTGCCTATCCTGAAGGTCGGCTCAGCAGTTCTGTTAAGGTTGCCTTTGAGGTGTGCAGATGCCACCCAAGAACCACCACCTGAGGGTTCTGTTTGAAGAGCACGGGACCTTTGGGGGCTGTAGAGTGATTGGGACACTTGGAATGGTCCATGGGATGCTTTGCTATGTGTAACTTGAGTTGTGTTGCTTGTAGACCCCAAACACTTTCGGTACCCTGTGGTCAGTATAGGTCAGTAAAAGTGGAATATACAGTAAAACCTGACCAAAGAGGAGTTGGGGGAGTTGGGAGGCAATCTTTACTGGTGAAAAACCTAATTAGTAAAATCCAGCTTTACTATTCCTGAGTTTATGTGATGATCACCTAACCTAGCAGACAGTGAGGGCTACTTTTGTGACTTAAGAATTGTATTTGCATATTAGGATACAGCAGATTCCAGTCAATCCCTTAAGCCATTTATTTTCTTAAAATAGCTCAGTTATTTCTCTTATCTTATTTGTTCTTAGCTGGCTACTAATGTTGCAGAAATAAGCTAAGCGTAGCCCCGTGGAATTTGCATGAAATTTGAAATGACTTGAGAGATTTTTTCTGTGTGGCCCAGTAAAGACTTGGTCCCAGAAAGGTCACAAGCTGCACAAGGTCCTTGCGGACAAGACGAGCTGCGTGGGGCCCTCTGGGCGGCTCCCTCTCCCCAAAGCTGCCTGTGGTGCTTCTGGGTCGAAACTGGGTTGTCAAAGAGACTGTGGCTCCGACGGAACCGAGATGGCTTCTGTTGTGAAGATAGGACTCCTTTATTCTTTAAAGGAGATTCTCTTGGCGTTGAATTGATGTTGTTTTGAGGAGGATGTTGTTGATCTTGGGATAAAACTTGAGATGCCAGCTTCATCGTTTTTCTTACCTCAGAGTGGAAATTTCCTAGTCTTTGAGCACAGGGACTCATAAATATCCAGTCTTTGCTCATTTAAAAGCTCCAGAAAGGTAGCATGAGATGTTATTTCTAAGTTATTTCAGGGGGTTGGGGCCATGTTATCTTAGTGGCGTTATCAAAAAAAAAAAACATGCAGCCCTATTCTGCTTCAGTAACTGGCCTTTACTAAAGTGATCCCACTTATTTCATGCTTCTTACCAAACTTCACCACATTTCTCGTTAAACAGGGCTACCATATTTGTAAGTGAGCATTAACTTGCTATCTGCACGTGCGGCCTGGCATGCCAGAGTTCTAAAATGTTTATCTGTGTAAGTTTGCTGTAGCCGAAAATGTTCTCAGTATGTCAAAATACAAGTGTTACAGTGTATCACACAAAATACGTGTGTTACCCAACATGTGTGCATTAACTAAAACGGTGGCTCATTACATCGCCGTTGAAGCTAATAATAGCTTTCAGTTCGCATCATTCAGGCCCAGACAATCCTGCACAGTTGAATTAGTTCAGAATGTGAAGTCCTGTTTTGCCCTTGACACAGACAGCTTGCCCTCCGTCCTGAGAACCCAAGGCGTTTTCTTTTTTAAATTGCAGGGCAGTGAAGGGTACCGTAAATATTTACATTCTCACTCTGTATTTTCAGATTCATAACTAGAAATAGGTGGTTGGGAATGGTTGGCTTTGAGACTTCTCAGCAGGCCCAGGAAAGGTAAAAAAAGGCCGGAGCAGGCTGGAAGAGTGTGTTGTGCTTTTCCCAAGCGTAGGTGACACCTTCTTGCGCCGGTATGGGGCAGGGGGGCCTCTGGGTGGGGCGGGAGGCCAGGAGGCTGGCAAGGAGGAGGCTGGAGTTTAGGGGCTTTGTCGCCGTGGTCACTCACCACAACTGTGCCCCTCCTTGCCAGCTCCCCTCTCCTCCTGACGGATGGGAAGACATTCTGAGTCTTCTCTGGCTTTCAGGGATGCCTGGGTAGAGCGCTTTCAGGGTGACTGACAGAGGCGTCTCTGTTCACAGCGGGCCGTTGCAGGCGATGCGTCCGAGTCCGCGCTCCTGAAGTGCATTGAGCTGTGCTGCGGTTCTGTGAAGGAGATGAGAGAGAGATACACGAAGATCGTTGAGATACCCTTCAACTCCACCAACAAGTACCAGGTCTGAGGGTCTGGGGAGCTTGTGGGGGGCCCGAGGGGACAGAAGAGGAGGACATACGCTGGAAAAAGATCCATCATCCCTTTTGGAATTTTCCACGCTGAAATGCTTTCTAGAAACGAATGAGTCACAGTCTTTATGAATGCTTTAACTTTACATCTTACCCTGACTCCTCCGTATAGGAAATCCTAACTTATTTGAGTATGAGTAGGATAAATGAAGCCTCTTCTAATACGTTGTCCGGGCCCTTCTTGAATTCTCATTTGTCGGTTGGAGAGGGGGCTGGGTAGGGCTGCAGGTGCACACGCGTGTGCCAGTCCCTCTTCTGAATTTTCTTCGGGAAAATTGTGTACATGAACACGTGTCAGGGATGTATGAGCACCTCGCCACGTTTGATTCTTCTGTCGCATTCAAAGTGTGTTACAAGGTGCGAGACACTTCAAAGTTCAGAAATAGGGCATCTTGGATATTTTTGAAAACAACTACTAGGGACTTACCTGGTGGTCCAGTGGTTAGGACTCCACCCTTTCACTAACAGGGGCCTGGGTTCCATCCCTGGTCGGGGAACTAAGATCCCACAAGCTGCGCGACGCGGCCAAAAAAAGAAAAAAATTCCCTCCCTGGGCTGTCCGGCCCAGCCGTCCATCGTTTGTATCTCCACCATCCTTCACAGTTGTCCATCCACAAGAACCCCAACACGGCTGAGCCCCGGCACCTGCTGGTGATGAAAGGTGCCCCGGAAAGGATCCTGGACCGCTGCAGCTCCATCCTCATCCACGGCAAGGAGCAGCCCCTGGACGAGGAGCTGAAGGACGCCTTTCAGAACGCCTACCTGGAGCTGGGTGGTCTTGGAGAGCGCGTGCTGGGTATGCAGATAGCCTGGCAACAGGGCCGCAAACAAGTCCAGGAGAGGATTGCAAGTTACTGGGTTAACCTCTGTTTCTCGTTAACTTCCCTTTACTTGCCCCCTATTGTTTTGAAAACAATAAGCGCCGGAGACACTGGGTAGCAAAATGCTGCTGGTTTGCTTCTGACTCGGACTTTGACCTTTGGTCTCATGCTGGTCAGTTCTGTTTGCTCAAAAAAAGAGGGGAAAAGAGTTTTATGATCTGGCATTTGTTGCTGTGCCCGTGATCTGTAAACTTAACGAAATGAAAAGGAGTTCCCTAGGGCATCTAGAATAAAGCCACTTCCTGACTGCCACGGAATGGCTGCGAATTTACACGGGCGCTTGTGCCGCCAGCTCATAAATTAGATGAACGGTAAACTCGGGGCCCAGGATGCCACCTGTCCTTCCTGCTCTGTCAGCCACCTCGGATCAGAAGTACATTCACCCACTGTGTCATTGAGAAAGTGACATTTATAATCTTGTAGGTTGACAGATAAAAATGCATTATTGATGTACTTCTTCTGTTCTTAGTTTGGGTAACTTAGAACTGGTCCCTTACTCATGTTCTTACCTGCTCTCGTCTAACTTGAGGTGTCTTAGGTCTCTATCCAACTGAAAGGTCGCTCTTAAGTGGTTTTTGTTTCTGCACCTCCCACCCCAGAGTAGAAGCAGCCTCTCTTATATGAACTCCACTTGATACCACTTTAAAGTACACTGTAGCCTTCACACAACATTGAAAGAAATATCTTGAATATTATGATTCTTGTATGAACAGTAATACTAGACATAAACCCCTTGGGCAGAACGTGTCTGATCTGCATTTATCCTCAAAGAAGCTGGCACGATGGCCCACGTGGGTGCTCAGCGGTATACTTTGGTTAGACGAACAGTGAGCCAGAGATGTGGCCTTGATTTTTTTCCCAGAGACGGAAGTGGAGACAAATAATGGCATGATGTGCCACGTCTCAGTAACTGAGTGGGCAGGTCTAGGAGCCGGAAACCCTGGTGCCAGAGTCAGTCTGCTCTACGTTGAACAAAACCTCTTCCCCTGAGGCTTAGTGATGGACTCTGTCTTTTGCACAGTTCTTCTTCTAGGCATTCTGTGCCATTCATAAACGATCGATAAAACTCACTTGGTTATAAAAGTAGACTTTAAAAAACCTTCCAAACTAAGTGAATAATAAGCCTCTGTCCTGCTGCTGCCTCTGTCACTAGAGGTCCTCACAGGCTCCCTGCCCTCCTGCAGGTTTCTGCCACCTTTTCCTGCCAGATGACCAGTTTCCCGAAGGCTTCCAGTTTGACACCGATGATGTGAATTTCCCTGTTGATAATCTCTGCTTCGTGGGGCTCATCTCCATGATCGACCCACCACGGGCTGCCGTCCCTGATGCCGTGGGCAAATGTCGAAGTGCTGGAATTAAGGTAACGCCCCGCCCCCCTTTTTGGCATCACCTCTCAGCAGCTCGGGGCACCTTACTTAGTGACATTGCCTTGTGGGGTCCATGTGGCAGCTGGTGTTTCTCACCTGGAGTATCAATTTCTCATCTCCAAAGCTTTTTAGTTACCACCAGAGAAGACCACAGTGGTATTAAAATGTTGGTGTAAACTGCAGATGAGGGATTAAAAAAAAAAAAAATCAGCTTTTTAAGGGAAATGTAATGTAGCAAATTAAAAAGAGCAGAAGACTTGGTAAGTTTTTTTTTTAATAAAATAAATTTATTTTAAAAGTAGTATGGTTTAACATATTTAACAAAGTTACATTGGCACTTTTTTTTTTCTTTGACATCTTTATTGGAGTATAATTGCTTTACAATGGTGTGTTAGTTTCTGCTGTATAACAAAGTGAATCAGCTATACGTATACATATATCCCCATATCCCCTCCCTCTTGCGTCTCCCTCCCACCCTCCCTATCCCACCCCTCTAAGTGGTCACAAAGCGCTGAGCTGATCTCCCTGTGCTATGCGGCTGCTTCCCACTAGCTGTCTGTTTTATGTTTGGTAGTGTATATATGTCCATGCCACTCTCTCACTTTGTCTCAGCCTACCCTTCCCCCTCCCCGTGTCCTCAAGTCCATTCTCTACGTCTGTGTCTTTATTCCTGTCCTGCCCCTAGGTTCTAAAGAACCTTTTTTTTTTTTTTTTTTTTTTTAGATTCCATATGTATGTGTTAGCATACGGTATTTGTTTTTCTCTTTCTGACTTACTTCACTCTGTATGACAGTCTCTAGGTCCATCCACCTCACTACAAATAACTCAATTTCGTTTCTTTTCATGGCTGAGTAACATTCCATTGTGTATATGTGCCACATGTTCTTTATCCATTCATCTGTCGATGGACACTTAGGTTGCTTCCATGTCCTGGCTATTGTAAACAGTGCTGCAGTGAACATTGTGGTACATGACTTTTCTTGAATTATGATTTTCTCAGGGTATATGCCCAGTAGTGGGATTGCTGGGTCGTATAGCAGTTCTATTTGTAGTTCTTTAAGGAACCTCCATACTGTTCTCCATAGTGGCTCTATCAATTTACATTCCCACCAACAGTGCAAGAATGTTCCCTTTTCTCGATACCCTCTCCAGCATTTATTGTTTCTAGATTTTTTGATGATGGCCATTCTGACTGGTGTGAGGTGATACCTCATGGTAGATTTGATTTGCATTTCTCTAATGATTAATGATGTTGAGCATTCTTTCATGTGTTTGTTGGCAATCTGTATATCTTCTTTGGAGAAATGTCTATTTAGGTCTTCTGCCCATCTTGGGATTGGATTGTTTGTTTTTTTGTTATTGAGCTGCATGAGCTGCTTGTAAATTTTGGAGATTAATCCTCTGTCAGTTGCTTCGTCTGCAACTATTTTCTCCCATTCTGAGGGTTGTCTTTTGGTCTTGTTTATGGTTTCCTTTGCTGTGCAAAAGCTTTTTAAGTTTCATTAGGTCCCATTTGTTTCTTTTTGGTTTTATTTCGATTTCTTTTAAGAAGTGGGTCAAAAAGGGATCTCGCTGTGATTTATGTCATAGAGTGTTCTTTTGAAATATTTGCCTTGTTCTAAGTTAACGCACTTCATGCGGTGAATGGCGCGTGTCGTGTGTCTTCAGGTGCTGGTTTGGAAGGAGTGTCCGGTGTGCTCTGTATTGGTCTTAAGTCGCAGAGCATTGTTCAGGTGTGCCGCGACACAGCGTGGCTCGGTGCAGCCCGTGCGGTCTGTCTTGCTGGCTGTTTGATTCTCCACTTTCTCATAATCAGGAGTACTACTGCCCTGAAAAGCTTTGTAAAAATTATTCTCCTGCCACCTCGACTGTATGCTAAATAAAATCTGGGGTCAGAAAGAGCAGTGACTGATTTGAATTCTTGTTACTTACTGCCTTCCCTCCAAATTGGGCCAGTTTCAGAATGCTGACCCTTTACTCACCAGCATCAGGTTTTTATCGGTTTTTTTGTTGTTGTTGTTGGTTTCAGTAAATTTGAGTATTTCTCTGTGATGGTGTAAAAGGACAAAGATACTGTTTATTCCGTGTGATTGTGTGTACCAAGATAAAAACTGGGTATTGCTTTGTGTCTTGTGTGAACTCACATCTGTATTTTGGGCTAGCTCGTGTTTATCGGTTTTATATTTGCATTTCTTTCCCCTTGATGTTACAAGCCGAATCATCCTTGACGTTTATTCTTGCGTACTTGTAAGACTTCTCAAGGTCATTTGCTAGGCAGCTGCGTTCGATAAATTGTCCTCTTCCTCGTCACAGGTCATCATGGTCACCGGAGACCATCCAATCACAGCCAAAGCCATTGCCAAAGGTGTGGGCATCATCTCGGAAGGAAACGAGACCGTAGAAGACATCGCTGCCCGCCTCAACATTCCAGTGAGCCAGGTGAACCCCAGGTAAGGCGGGAAGGTCAGACCACTGTTGCCTTGAACGTGCAGGTGCTGGAAGTTGGGCATCTTCAGCTTGGTTCTACACAGTTTTCTTCTAGGCTTGCTCCGGGTTAGGGATGCCCCTCCAGTGCCAGAAAACAGCCTTGTTCCTGGGGAGGGTTTTCAATAAGAGCGGTCACCGTAAGCAACACTTAGATGGTGCCTGCCGTTCTAAGCACTTGCTACGGTACCCACGAAGGTAGGTGATACTCCCACCTTGCGGAGCAGGGAGGCTGAGGCTGAGTCATGCAGTACACTCGGCAGTCTAGCTTCTGAGTTCACACTGCTAACCGCTGCACATACGGCCCTGCACCCAGCACCTTGTCATTTTCAGGTCCACACTAGCAAAATAAAATGGGCAAGGCACAATTGTCCGGGTAGCTCAGGCCAGAAAAGGAGATTTTGGTAATAAAGTAGAATAGATAACTTGAGACAACTTTGTTTTTAATGTTTTGTTAAGGTTTAGGGCCACCGCCACTCACGCCCAGCCAAACAAACCCTACTTTGGGTTTGGTTTTCCGTCAGCTCTGTCACCGCCGAAAACTTAGTTATGTTATTTCAATGCGTCTTATAAAGATGGGGAAAGGAAGGTGAGAGACAGGCCTGCCCAGTGATTATTGTGGGTCTTGAATGAGATAACATATATGAAAATGCTCTGTAACCTCTAAAACACTGCACAGATAATACATAATGGGGACAGTTCCCTCTGGCTTTGTGGTGTTTATGAAGTGTTCTGCGTAGTGTGGCAACATGCCTTCTTGGGGGTGAGCACCATGCTGGTGAAGTGACGGGTGACTTGTCTTTCGGTCCTAATGGTAGGGATGCCAAGGCCTGCGTGGTACATGGAAGTGATCTGAAGGACATGACTGCCGAGCAGCTGGATGACATTCTGAAGTACCACACGGAGATCGTGTTTGCCAGGACCTCTCCGCAGCAGAAGCTCATCATTGTGGAAGGCTGCCAGAGACAGGTCAGCGCACAGCCGGGGCCGGGCTCTTTCAGGCGCCACTGACCTCAGTGATGGCAGTTCCAGTAAAAACAAAAAACAAAGCAACAGTGGTGGAAACATGAGCCAGTTTCTCTCGGCCTCAGTATACACGTGCCAGTAAGACGCTCCAGGCATAGAGAGAAGGGTGGTGACTGGATCACGGTTCAGCCGAGACACGTACTCCACTGTACAGGTCTTCGCCGTGGCCCACAGTCGGAGCTTCGGCACTCGCCTGGAATAGCAGAGCAGGGTCCTAATGTGTACACTGGAGATGTGCATGTCCAGGAGACTCGCATCCCATACCTGGCAAGGACCTGGGGGTGGGGGTGGGGGTGGGGGTGGGGGGGCTTTCCAAAGCGCCGCTCACCCAAGTCATGACTTTGAGTAGCCCTTGTGAACCAGGTGAGGGACACATTTGCTGTCACTCCTGGACTCTGGCTGTGTGCATTACTGGCTGAGACGGTTCCGCGTCTCTGTAGGGTCTCAGTGGGAAAGGAGCAGTGTCCGTCTCGAGATGCGACTGGAGGCTGCCACCTCCCTTGTACCCATCGCTAGACTACGCGATTCCTAACCCGCATCCCTCCGTTTTCTGGCAGGGCGCCATTGTGGCTGTAACTGGCGACGGTGTCAATGACTCTCCGGCTTTGAAGAAGGCTGACATCGGGGTTGCCATGGGGATAGCTGGCTCAGACGTGTCTAAGCAAGCTGCCGACATGATCCTCCTGGATGACAACTTTGCCTCAATTGTGACTGGAGTAGAGGAAGGTGGGAGTGCTGCACGTAAAGCCACCACCAAAACCTTATCCAGATGCTGCCGAGCCGTGTCCTTTTCTGTACGCTTAAGGGATGTGTGCAGTATCTGGTCCCTCTCATTAAGCTCCACAGTGAAAACAACCTTTTGCTTTCATAGGTCGTCTGATTTTTGATAACTTGAAGAAATCCATTGCCTACACCCTCACCAGTAACATTCCAGAGATCACCCCCTTCCTGATATTTATTATTGCCAACATTCCACTACCCCTGGGGACTGTCACCATCCTCTGCATCGACTTGGGAACAGACATGGTGAGTGACTGTCACGGCTTCCACACATCATCGTGTTAAGGTGTGGCATTAGCATTCACCGCTGTGCTCTCTGGGTCCCCGTGGCCGCTGGAAGGAAAAGAAATTCTCGGTAGTGACATTTGCAATGTGTGGCAGCCTCAGCATCAAAGACTGACTCAGTTGTCATTCCTCAAGACAGCTGACAACATCCATTTATCAGATAGAAATCTTCCCTTTTGTATAATTTTGCCCCCCCCCTTTTTTTTGAAAGTGGGACTCGTAATATCTCATGTTATGAAAAACTTTTTTTTTTTTTTTTTTTTTTTTTTTTTGCGGTACGCGGGCCTCTCACTGCTGTGGCCTCTCCCGTTGCGGAGCACAGGCTCCGGACGCGCAGGCTCAGCGGCCATGGCTCACGGGCCCAGCTGCTCTGCGGCATGTGGGATCCTCCCGGACCGGGGCACGAACTCGTGTCCCCTGCATCGGCAGGCGGACTCTCAACCACTGCGCCACCAGGGAAGCCCATGAAAAACATTTTTTAAAGGGAGGGCAAGAATTTTAAAACAAAAGGTTCACAGCATCAGCTTGCTGGTTTCTGATCATTTTGAAATCCCTTCTCGCCCCTCCTCCCCAGGTTCCTGCCATCTCCCTGGCTTACGAGCAGGCTGAGAGCGACATCATGAAGAGACAGCCCAGAAACCCCCAAACGGACAAACTCGTGAACGAGCGGTTGATCAGCATGGCCTACGGACAGATTGGTGAGCCGGCGGATTTAAAGTATCTGTAGGGGTGGTGTCTGCCTTCTGAGACTTCAAGTGTTGGGTGACTTTCAAATCTAGGGTGAGCCATGACCTAGGCTGAGACTGGGGATTTCTTTTTAGGTTCCTTTCCAAGTGAGAATAAATCTTCTGCTGTCTGCCGAGAACCCATAGTTCTCTAGACTGGGCCCCTGCGACTGAGCTCATCTGCCCTAGGACTAAGGACGCCCCTGCTCACAGAGCCTTCCCAGTGCCAGGCACAGTTCCTGGGAGCTGCGCTATTAACCCGAAGGCGGCTTTTCCTGGGGAAACCTAGTATCTGTCACTCATTTGACTCTGCAAACCCTAACTCACCGTCCAGAGTTTGCAGGTTTGGCTAATGGGTCACCGCCAAGTGGCTCTCTGCACACCCACTCTCCCCACCCCCAGGGCTTGATTTCTGTTCCACCAGTGGCGCATGACCAGCTAACAGGTGGTCTAGGCGGTGGGCAGCGGAAATACCCTTTGATCCTAAATCCTCTGCCTTTAGGAGAACTTGGTGAAGCCACCATTAGCAACTTGTTCTTCTGGAGTAATGGGTTACATCACTGCGAACACTCGGGTAAAATGGGACAGATGAGTACATTGTGGAAATGTGGAAAAGATTGATTTGACAGTTGCTGACAACAAAGTAATTGGCTGATGGCCAGAAAGACCTAATTTTGAGCAGAAGGAAGACTGTGTTCAGAGCGTGGGATGAAATCCCACCCCAGGAAGTTGAGGGCATAGTGATTGGATTGGGTCCTGGGGAGAACGACCCTGAAAGTGAGGGAGGAGAAAGATTAGGTCAGAAAGTGCCACTTTCATGATTTCCACAGCGGCTGGCAAAAAGGCGATGTGTAAAAATGTTGAGACGTGGGAGGGAAAGTCATAATTTTTCAGAATTAAAATGTAGGGAAATGGATTTTTACCCCCAAGGGTCGTGCCCTTATAGAAGCAGATGATCGAGTAATAGAGATGGGTGTTTAAGAGCAAGGCCCGGGTACCGTCTTTTAAGCTCCAAAAAGTGACTCATAGTGGAGCAGGTGTGAGCGAGGAGTGTGTCCCGGGTCGTCCGTGCCACCGATCATAGCCTCAACCAAGACCTTCCTCCAGGCCCTGGCATTCAAGTTGTCTTTCCAACCTCTCAGGTATGATCCAGGCCCTGGGGGGCTTCTTCACCTACTTTGTGATTATGGCTGAGAACGGCTTCCTCCCGACTCACCTGCTGGGCGTCCGAGTAGACTGGGATGACCGCTGGATCAACGACGTGGAAGATAGCTACGGGCAGCAGTGGGTGAGTGAGGGCTGCCCACCTGACCAGTGCTGGACGGAGCTCCTCCAGCCCCGGGTGGGACCACATGGCCTCTGGACACACATGCTCATCTGTCTGCCTTATGCATTTCAGACCTACGAACAGAGGAAGATCGTGGAGTTCACCTGCCACACAGCCTTCTTTGTCAGCATCGTGGTGGTGCAGTGGGCCGACTTGGTCATCTGCAAGACCAGGAGGAATTCTGTCTTCCAGCAGGGGATGAAGTGAGTGGGGCACAGTCGGGGGTCCTGGCTCAAAGAAGGGGTCTGGTGACGTCTAAACCCTTTGCCAAAAGCCCAGCACCTGACACACAGGGCAGAGTTTCTGGAAACTTATTTGCGGAGCAAATTGAGGAAGCAAAATGTTTTCTAGGTTTTTTCATCTGACCTCAGTCAAGTTCCTAAGTACAACTAATAATACATAAAGACATCGACCTGCCATTTGACACGTAGCATTAGAAGATACACTTCTGTTTGTGTTTCTTAACTTTTTCCCACTCCTTGTTTTTTTAGGAACAAGATCTTAATATTTGGCCTCTTCGAAGAGACGGCCCTTGCTGCTTTCCTTTCCTACTGCCCTGGAATGGGTGTTGCCCTGAGGATGTATCCCCTCAAGTAAGTCCATCCTCCTCTAGCTCCAGAAAGAGGGAAATAGTAAGTGTGGCTTTTCCTCTCATGACACACGTTAGTAGCTGTTATTTTGGGAACTTTTGGGTGATGTGTACAAGAGTTCCTCTGGATTGGAAAACGAGGAAAGGCTGACTCAGTAGTGCAGACCAGCAAATCCCCAGACTGTGCTTAGGATTTGCTGTCACTAGGGCCAGCCGGGCTCTGGCCCTTGGGCTTGCTCACCAGCCAGCTGCACTGAGTGCTCAGGTCCCCCATGGCCACAGCCCTGTCGTCTTGAGGCCAGTGGGGGATATGCTGGAGTCTGGGGACACAGGTTCCAGTCTTGATTGGCCCACCCTGTCACTGCGTCGCCTGGCAAGCCCCTCACCTCCGTGGGCCTCTGACTCTTCTGCTCTCGAAGGACAATGGTGGAGCAGATCCGAGGTTCTTTTACTTTACAGTCGAGCACGGGTAGTGTTAGGAGATCATGGGTGGAGGAGGCCAGAACCAGACTGGCCTTAAACATGGTGAATGACTGCACTTTTGATACACCTGACTTTCCACATATAGGATTTGCCACAAACTCCAGTAGTGTTTTGAAGTCTTGAGTGTGCTTGTGAGTGTCTGCCAACTGGTTGAGGTTAGACAGCTGCAACCTATTAAAATATGCTAAACCACAGAAAATGGGGCCCTACGAGTCAAGCTTTTGATCTAAACATCAGTCTTCCCATGCTCGCTCAGACCCCTATGGACTCTCGACCAGCCTGTTGCCCTTCACCTCCTCTCACTGATCTCATCCCCAAAGTAACCAGACCCTGTTGGCTTCCCTGACTGCCCATCTGTGGTGCAAGGGGATCCTGGCATCCAGGGTCTTGTTACTGTGCCAGCCTGTCTTCCTAGCCTTATACCCATCCAGGCTTATGTTAGGTGAATTCAGTACTTCTCTTCTGCCTACATATTTGGGAAGGCTGTTCCCTTCCCACCCCGTCAATCCCGATAGTTCTTCAAGGTTGGTTTTCTCAGGGCTTGTCCCCGTGTGATCTCACCCTCCTGGGCGTGTGCAGTAGCCGCCTTCCTTGGCCATTGTCGTCACTTCTCGCATAGATTGTTATTTTCAGAGCATGGACCACGACATCTGTTTTGACTTTGTGTCTCCAGCCCCCTGCACAGAGCTGGCACAAAACAGGGGCAAGTCTTATCCAAGGTGAATTCTGTCATCTTGGGCCGTTGTTCGTTAAGAGGAGGCCAGGAGGATCAGAGCTCTCTAAAAGGCCCAAATGGAAAATCTCTGCACAATCTCAGCCTGCAACAGGCTGGTGGTGCCTCAGGGCATCCTTTGCTATGACAAGAGAACTTGTTCCCAATAGGTTCTACCCAGCGTGGAAGGTGGCTTAGTTACAAGGGTCCCCAAGTCAAACGAGGTCATCTTCTAGCATGTGGAGGACACACGAGACAGGAAGAGGAGGAGGAGATGCCAGAGCTCTGTCTTGGGACAGCCTTCCTCCAGTGGTTGCTGCGGGAAGCTGGTAGTCAAGAAAGCGTCAGCCTCCTTTGGAGGCCGCCTGGGGAGCCTGTTTCCAGGCTCGGGGCTGTGGCAGCAGCCCCTGGGCCCCCAAAGGCCTTGGATCTCTGCTGGGGTTGAGCTTCTTGTTCCCCAGGTCTGGGACTCAGTGCACTCCTGACTGCCCCAAGCCCCCACTGTCAGAGACCACATTCGGGGGATGATTGAACTGGTTGTGACCCACACCGGCAGTTCTTTATCTTCAGGTGCCAGGACATCAGACAGATAAACTTGAGCGAGCTTCTTAAATAACTTTAGAAACGGAAGAAAGAAAATGTCCAGTTGCTCTGGCATCGTCAACAACAAAAAAATCTAAGCTGACCTACAAACCAGTTCTCATGGAAAACCCAACCGAAGGTGGCAGTCCGCTTTCTTCTGCCTCTCCGGGCCCCGAGCGCACAGCAGCGGGCTGTTTGTGTTCATCCTATGTTCTGTGTTCATGCTCGGCCGGCTACCCAGGACTGTACTTGGCTTCTCCTTTCAGGCTGATGAGTTCATTATCACTATGCTGACGTGCGGTTTCTTTTTCCTTTGAGTTGCGCGTACACGTATAAATTGTCACTTGCTTCTACTTCCAGACCTACCTGGTGGTTCTGTGCCTTCCCCTACTCTCTTCTCATCTTCGTGTATGACGAAGTCCGAAAGCTCATCATCAGGCGACGCCCTGGCGGTAAGAACAGGCATTTTGAGTTGGGGGTGCGGGCTGCAGAGGGGCGCCTGCGGGGCCGCTGGCTTTTGCTCTGTTTCCCTTGAAGTGTTTGGGCTCCTCCACAATCAGTCTGCTTGGCTAAGTCCATTGGAAGCCAACTGTAAACGGACTTGAGGCACAGCCCATCCTCAGAATGGAGATCGCAGTTGAGGTTTCAGAACTGACCAAATACAAACCAAATAGGATGCAGTGGAAACGTGGTCAGAAATCAAAACCATCTTTCCAATTAACACGTTACTCTTGAAAGCATTTAAATAAATACAGTTGAGGGCCCAGATTGAATTTGGGTCAAACACCCCACCCCACCCCCCCTGTTGGCTTTGTTCCCTTGAGGTCCATTCTTTCTGTCTTTCCCTCTGCCCCCTGCCGAGGAGGAAGACCCACTGTCACCTCTCTCTCTCTTTCTGTGCCCCCCCCCAGGCTGGGTAGAGAAGGAGACCTACTACTAGACCCCCTCCTGCACGCCGGAGAGCATCACGCCACACACTCTGCACCCACCCCCTCTTTGTGTACTTCAGTCTCGGAATTCGGAATTCTACCCTGGTAGGAAAGCACCGAAGCATGTGGGGAAGAAGCGAGATGTCCCGGAATGAAGCATGTAGCTATATGGGGGGGGAGGGGGGAGGGCTGCCCGAGAAACATCCGTCTGTGGGAACAACATCGGGGAAGGTTTTTATGTGCCTTGTTGTTTTTGTAAAAAGGAAAACTCGGAAAGACTGAAAGAATACATTTTATATCTGGATTTTTACAAATAAAGATGGCTATTATAATGGAATTGGTCTCATGCCCTCATCACTTCCATGGTCCAGATTTTCTTACGTGATCGGTCTGGAGCCGTGGTTCCCAGCACACGAGTCCCTGGCCAGGAGCTTCGTCGGCATCACTTGGAACTTGTTAGCACAGCAAAGCCGGGGCCACTGAACCAGAAGCTAAGTAGCAATCTGTTTAATAAGTCTCCAGGTGATTCTGATTTCACATTCAAGTTTAAGGACCACAGATGAAGGGGAAACTTTCTGCCCATGCTTTCGTGGTCTTGAGTAGGTGAGCTTACCTCCCCATTTTCCCGTGGGCCACTGCGGGTGGTATGGCTGGAACTCCCCCTGCTGCCTTCACATCTGCTTCTTGACGGACACACCCGTCACGAGAAGGATTTTCAGACCCTCAGGGGAGGGCCTCCTCTTCCCGTCCTGGTCACAGCCCCACCTGTGGTCTCTTAGATCGTCACCGCCACCACGACAGCCTCAAGCGTCTCTAGACGAAGATCTGTCTGAGAAGCAGAAACCTACCTATTACGCACAGTCTGTTAGGACATCACAAAGTGCTTCCCTTCCTCGTAACTCGTTCCTAATTTAGCGTCGAATGGCTCCATTTCAGAGAGTGCTTATTTTCCAGAAGCTACTTAAGAAAAAAAGGTGAAAGATCTGTTTACTTCAAGGTCAAGTATACCTCCGGCTTTCAAAGAGTGAGTGTAGAAGGCCCCCTCAAGTCCCATCGCTCAGTAATCCATCCTGCGTGCTGTTAACTACCTGTACTTGAAGGCTGTCCTTGCTTCAGGCCAATGCAATGAGGAGTCCTTACTTCTGGCACCAATGATCATGGCCTGCCAGGTGGTCATAGATTGGGTTCGAGTATTTTTTCTCTGAAAAGCTTAATTCATTGCTCATGCCTCTTGTGCTCACTTCCAAGCTGTGCAGATGGGGAGGGAACGGCTGACGCCCACATCCCAGCCAGTCATTACCCCCAGCCTCTCCTGCTAGGGGCACTGGGAGGGCCAGGTGGTCAGTGCCGCCTTAGTCCAACCCACCAGTCTTCCCTTCTTTCTCGGGGCGCTTTCTTCCAGGATGATCTCTGTGCCTGTAGGCAAGTCATTCTTAAAGAGACACTCGTTCAGCCGAACATAAGGAAACTAGGATAAAGCTAAGAACCAACGGAGATCTCAGGCTCAGGGCTGGTGGTTACTGAGTCCTCCCTGAGGACATAGCTCTGAGGGCAAGAATGAGGCCGCCCCATGTGCTTAGGCTGGTACAGCCTTGTCAGAGGCTTGCTGGCCTCTCCTCTACTCCCTACACGTCTGTACCCCTGATGAAGGTCATGGGTATTCCCTACCTAGAGGCATTTGAAGCAGCCTGAGACCGTAGACTCTGGAGGTGACCCCGGATAGCTTTCTGGCCAGGCCTCTGTGCAGCCCTGGACTTCTGGGAACACGGCGGGGAAGGCAGAGCAGGACGAGGGCAGAGCGGAACCTCCCGCTGTCTTTCCACCAGGATACCTCTGCCCTTTCTCTGTTGGACAATCCCTTGAATAAAAAGTTTTACGAGCCAAACATTTGATCTAGAGGCCGCAGATGAGCAACAGGCAAAGCTGGCACCAAAGCCAGGCCTCCCAAAGGGCCAGATTTCCCCAAGCTTCCTGCACGCGGCAAGAGTAAGTGCCCGGGCCTCCTCATACGCCTTTACATTCACCCACTAACTTCAGCCCCGTCCGGAGGAGCTAAAATTTGCTCCAGAACAATGGAAACGGTCTACCCCACAAATACGCAGCTGAGCCCCCTTGACTCCCACCCTCCCCTCCCCTGCAATGCCCTCCAGACACCCCCAGGGTCATGCCCTCTTGGTCACACTCTGTGATGCCCTCCCGACACTTTCGACCACCTGCCCCTTTGGCCACGTCGATAATCTGAGCTCTTGCCATTTTCAACATCCTTACTGCTTCCTTATCTCTTTAGCTCTCACCCTCCTTCCTTTGATGGACAAGCTTCTAAGGAGAGTGCCCATCACTTCATCCCTCTGCCTCCTGCCGGCTCCCATTAACACTGGTCCACCGAAGTTGTCCTGGTTGAGGTCGTCACTGATCTGACTGTTAATCCACTGGGCACTCGCCGGTCCTTCCTTGGCCTCTGCAGCACCTGTGACTCCATCACACGCCTCCTGAAACAGCCACCGTGTCTTTCCGACATCACCTCTGCCCTCTGCTCACCTTCCCCCTCATCTCCACCTGCCCCTTGGCTGCTCGGCAGGTCCTCACCCACTCCCGCCTCATATTCTTCCTGGGGTTTCACATCGGATCACCTACATGATGCTTCCCAACTCTCCGATCTGGTCCTCCCTCCTGAGCCCCAGACCCATAAATCCAGTTGTCTCCTGGACATCTGTATTTTTTCAGAAAGAGCACAGCACACTATAGAGTCTTAACCCCAGTAACAAACCCAAGTCTGAGGTCCCTCACAATGAACATGCTCTAGGCAAAGACATCTGTCGCCCTGTTGCCACTTTAGAACCCTGGAAGTCATGTGAGGCTTCTCTCCCCTACCTTGCTGTGGCCCTGCCACCCTGCCGGTCACCAACCACTGCTGGTTCCAGTTTGGTGGCTGAGAGCATGGGCTTTGCGTCTTAACACCCTGGACACAGTGGCCCTGTCGCTGACTGACCACAGTCTCTTTGTGCTTCATTTACTCTAGAATAAGGGTGGTGTTTCAGAGTTGTTAAAAGGATTATGTGAGATTATATGTAAAGGGATTAGCACAGCGGCTGGCACTATAAATCCTTGTCTCTGCCACCACTGCCTTTCACATCTGGGCATCAGGAACAGCTTCCTGACCGGTCTCCTTACTTTCTGCCTTCCTCTAATTCGGCAGCTCTCAAAGTGTCATTTCTAGGTCAGCATCACCTGGGAACTTATTAGAAAGTGTATTCTAATTCAGACCTCCTGAATCAGAAACTCTGGGGAGTGGGGAGAGAATGAGTGATCTGTTTTAATAAGCCTTCCAGGTGATTCTGACGCACGTCAAAATCTAAGAACCACTGCCCTGTGCCATCTTCCAAACTCCCCTTGGCTGCCTCTCACCAATGCATGTCTTCATCCTTGACCTCAGCACAGAAACCCATCTCTGCTCAGCCATCCAAACTCCTGGGCAGTACAAATGTGCTCCACACTGCTTCCCCTGCCATCCTACAAGTCCCCTTGGCATCCCACTTCCAACCCAACCTTGGCCCAACCTGCATTCTCCTGGCTAATCGACTCACCTTTGCAGATACTGTTCAGGCCTTTGTTCCCTGGGAAAGGTTCAATGGGCCCTCGTTTTTGCACACCTTACTGTTAGCCCCTAGGCCTCTGTTTATTGGTTTGTTCCCTTATCAGGGAACTAGAGTTCCTGAGTGTGTGGATCAGGCCACACCCACCCCAACATCTGGCACAATCAATGCTTGTTGAATGAATTAAAGCATGCTCTTTACCAGGCTTTTTTTTCCTGCTGCCCAAGCAGCCATATTTTTAACATTTCACCCTCGTCTCTTGAGTCTCTGTTTTTGGATCGGAATTGATACCACCCAAAGGAAATCCATGCCCAGGCTTGCCAGAGATCTATGAGTTAGGGTCTCTCTCCATCTCTCAAGACTCTGAAGTTGGAAATCAGAGAGTATTAAGAATGAGTCATGGGGCTTCCCTGGTGGCGCAGTGGTTGAGAGTCCGCCTGCCGATGCAGGGGACGCGGGTTCGTGCCCCGGTCCGGGAGGATCCCGCGTGCCGCGGAGCGGCTGGGCCCGTGAGCCATGGCCGCTGAGCCTGCGCGTGCGGAGCCTGTGCTCTGCAATGGGAGAGGCCACAGCAGTGAGAGGCCCCCATACCACAAAAACAAACAAACAAACAAAAAACCACCTCCTTTTCTAGCAGCTGAATGGGAAGGAGGACACCCCTTTCAGTTGTTATCTTCCTCGAAACTTCATTCTAAACGAATTCTCACGTTTCCCTTCTGAATCTATCTACCATCTCCATGTCCAAACTCCTCCTGATAAGACAGATTTATTGAGCGCTTAAATGTATACCAATTACCGTTTGTCAGTGGCATTTAACCCTCATGACATAACCCTTAGTCATGGAGGGAATTAGGATGGCCAGAAATGGACTAGGAGACCACGGCAAGTGACACAAGAAGGTAAACAAGGTGAGGAGATCTACACACAGACACTGAAGGAGACACAGGTCCTCGGACCTGCCTGGGTTCCAGAGCTTTCAAATCCCTGTCCTGAGCCTCAAATAATCTCACAAGAAACCCTTCCCACCCTCCAACTAGGTTGGAATCTCCTATTAGGTAGTTGATTAGTACTCTGCTTCTTCATAGAACTCACAGTTCTAACTATTTATTACTCACTTATGTAATAATCTAACATCCATTTTTGCCTGCTAACCTATAAGCCCTATGAGGTCCGGGAGCTGGTCTGTTCTTTTCCATTTTTTCCCTGGTGCTCAGTTCAACGCCTTAAAAAGAGAAGTTGGCACTTAGCACAGTGGCCAACACTCCCTATTTAAAGAGAAGGGCGGGTTCCGGCTCAAGAGGACGACGTAGGAAGATCCTGAATTCGCCTCCTCCCACAGACATGCCGAACCTACAGCTACATATGGAACAATTTCCTCTGAAAAAAAAAACCCTAAAAACTAGCTGAGCAACTCCTACACATCAGGCAAAGCACATTGAAGCAGAGAGGAAAGGCTGAGACACAATCTGGCCATAAACTCTACCCTCAGTGTGATGACCCACAATCAGGAAGGAATCTAAAATCCAGAGCTTCTCCCTGAGGAGCAAAGGCACCCCAACTTTAAGACCTGCATCTGAGAGACAAGCCCGCAAAACGTCTAGCTTGGAAAACCAACGGGGCTTGCGTCCACAAGACTCACAGGCTATAGTGAATGGAGAAACAGCTCTTAAAGGGCTCAGATGTTTGGACTCACTTACCCCAGATAACAGCGTGGAGCTGATTCGTCCAGACCTTATGTGAAAGAGGCTTATTTGCTTGCCTTAACGCATCAGCCTGAGGGCAGACATCTAATTTAACACACACCTAAGGGCCTGCAGGGTTCTTCCTAGGGATGAAGGCTGCTGGCAGGCACCATCTGCGCTCTTCCTCTGCCAGCTTGCTAGTATCTCCTGGGAAGGAACCTGTACCCTCCCCTCCAACACCCTGATTTTTGTGGCTGCCACCCAAGGAACACCTTTAGACCACCTGGCTCTGGTGGCCATTGAGACTTATGCTCAAGGGTCCCACAAAACTCTAACCAAGGGAGAAAGAGTTTTTAAACAGCCACCACCTCCGGGGCACGGCATGAGGCAACAGTCCAAGGAGCCCAGTGTTCCTATGAAAGAGGCCTATAGGCTGTGGCCTGAGGGTTCTAATTAGACACACATCTAAGGTCCTACAGAAATCCTTTCCAGAGATCTCAGGAGACGGGCCCTGGCTTTACACTCTCCATCTGCATACTTTACAGCACCAGTATCTCCTGGAGGGGAGCTTCTGCACATGACAGGTGCCCCAGGTTTTAGGTCTGGTGCCCAGGGGACACTCCTCGATTGCCTGGCTCTCATGGCCAGAAAGGCTTGCATCCTTGAGCTTCACAGGCCTATAACAATCAGAGAGAATGCGTTTGGCTGGCTACCACCCCACGGCACAGCGCAAACAGCAGACTGAAATATACACCCAGTCGCTCTGAGGAAGAGGCCTATTTTCTTGTCCTGGAACTTTAGCCTGAGGAGCAGACTTCTGGTCTGGCACACATCTAGGAGCTCACTAAGGTGAATTTGAGGGACGATGGAGGCCATCTTTGTGCTCTCCTTCTGCCTTGTTCCAGGTAACTGGTTTCTCCCAGAAAGGAACTTATACAATCATCTAGCATCCGCAGTTTTGCAACGGCTACCCAGAGGACATATCCACATCGCCTGGCTCTAATGGCCAGTGGGACTTATGTTTGTAGTCCCACAGGACTGTATAGTATTTGCATACTTTAAAATCTGCTGCCTGGGGCTTCCCTGGTGGCGCAGTGGTTGAGACTCTGCCTGCTAATGCAGGGGACACGAGCCCTGGTCTGGGAGGATCCCACATGCCGCGGAGCAACTACGCCCGTGAGCCACGACTACTGAGCTTGCGCGTCTGGAGTCTGTACTCCGCAACAAGAAAGGCCGCGATAGTGAGAGGCCCGCGCACTGTGATGAAGAGTGGCCCCCGCTTGCCACAACTAGAGAAAGCCCACGCACAGAAATGAAGACCCAATGCAGCCAAAAATAAATAAATTAAAAAAAAAATCTGCTGCCTGAGGGTCTGGCTTCCAGTCAGCCTGAATCTAGGTGCTGAGATCCTTTCCTTTGGGACACTGACAGGTCTTGGCATACCTTTAACTACTGGGAGCCACTAAAAATAGATTGCTTAGGCAATCACAGAAGTTTGAGAGACAACCGAGAGCTAGGGCAAGTTTGAACAATAAGGTTCATCTCCTACACGAGGCCACTCTTTCAAGACTGGGAGAGGTGGCTGTTTTATCTAATGCATAAAAGTCAACAGAAAGTCAAGGGAAATGAAGAAACAGAGGAATATGTTCCAAATGAAAGAACAAGATAAAATCGCAGAAAAAGTTCTTAAGGAAATAAAGATAAGTGATTTACCTGAAAAGAGTTCAAAATAATGGTCATAAAGATGTTCACCCAACTTGGGAGAAGAATGGATGAGCACAGTGAGAACTTCAACAAAGAGATATAAGAAAGTACCAGATAGAAGTCACAGAGCTGAAGAATACAATAACTGAACCGAAAAAAACACTAGTGGGGTTCAACAGCAGACTAGACGAAGTAAAGAAAGGATCAGTGAACTCAAAGACAGGACGGTGGAACCTACCCAATCAGAGCAGCAAATAGAAAAAAACAGGAAACAAAAACAACAGTGGCTTAAGGGACTTATAGGAAAACATCCAGTGGACTAATACTCACATTATAGAGGTCCAAGAAGGAGAAGAAAGGGAGAAAGGGGCAGAGAATGTATCTGAAGAAATAATGGTTGAAAACTTCCCTAACCTGTGTTAGGAAATGGACGTCCAGATCCTGGAAGCCCAGAGAGTTCTAAATAAGATGAACCCAAAGTGACCCACACCAAGACACATTATAATTAAAATGTCAAAAGTTAAAGACAGGGAGAGAATCTTAAAAGCAGCAGGAGAAAAACAATTTGTTGGTACAAGGGAAGCTCCATAAGGCTACCAACAGATTTTTCAGCAGAAACTTTGCAGGCCAGAAGGGAGTGGCATGATATATTTGAATTGCTGAAAGAAATACTTCTAAACAAGAATACTCTTATCCAGTAAAGTTGTCATTCAGAATTGAAGGAGAGTTGAAGAAGAGTTCTTTAGACAAGAAAAAGCTAAAGGAGTTCATCATCACAAAACTGGATTACAAGACATGTTAAGGGAACTTCTTTAAGCTGAAAAGGGTACTAATTATAACAGGAAAACATAAAAAAGTATAAATCTCACTAGTAAAGGTAAACATATAGTAAAAGTTAGAATAATCTAATGTAAAAATGGTGGATTAACCACTTATAAAGCTAGTATAAAGGTTAAAAGGTAAAAGTAGTAAAAAATGACTATAAATACAAAAATTAGTTAAGGGATAGACAAAATAAAAAGATGTAAAATGTGACATCAAAAACATAAAATACGGGCTTCCCTGGTGGCACAGTGGTTGAGAGTCCGCCTGCTGATGCAGGGGACACGGGTTCGTGCCCCGGTCCGGGAAGATCCCACATGCCGTGGAGCAGCTAGACCCGTGAGCCATGGCCGGTAAGCCTGCGCGCCCGGAGCCTGTGCTCTGCAACAGAAGAGGCCACAACAGTGAGAGGCCCACGTACCGCAAAAAAAAAAAAAAAAAAAAAAATTTGTTGTTTATATGCACTAATAAACTATCAGAAATAGAAATTAAGAAAACAGTTCCATTTACAAGGGCATCAAAAAGAATAAAATACTTAGGAATAAAATTAACTAAGAAGGTAAAAGACCTGTACATGGAAAACTATAAGACACTGATGAAAGAGATTGAAGAAGACACAAATAAATGAAAAAATATTCCATGCTCATGGATTGCAGGAATTAATACTGTTAAAATGTCCATAGTACCCAAAGCAATGAATAGATTCAATGCAATCCCTATCAAAATTCCAATGGCAGTTTTTGCAGAAATAGAACAAATAATCCTAAAATTTGCAAGAAACCACAAAAGACCTGGTATAGCCAAAGGAATCTTGAGAAAGAAGAACAAAGTTGGAGGAATCATGTGTCCTGATTTCAAACTACATTACAAAACTATAGTAATAAAACCAGTATGGTATTGTCATTAAAAACAGACATATACATCAATGAAACAGAATAGAGAGCCCAGAAATAAATCCATGCATATATGGTCAATTAATTTGCAACAAAGGAGCCAATGGTATACAGTAGGGAAAGGACAGTCTCTTCAACAAATGGTGTTGGGAAAACTGAATGGTCACATGCAAGAGAATGGAACTGGACTACTATTTTATACTACACACAAAAATTAACTAAAAATGGATTAAATATTTGAAAAAGACCTGAAACCATAAAACTCCTAAAAGAAAGCATAGGTGGTAAGCTCCTTGACATCAATCTGACTTACTGGATTTGACACCAAAAGCAGAGGCAACAAAAGCAAAATAAACAAGTGGGACTACATCAAAGCTTCTGCACAGTGAAGGAAACCATCAACAAAGTGGAAAAGGGAAACTACTGAATGAGAAAATATTCACAAATCATATATCTGATAAGAAGCTAATATACAAAATAAAAAAAGAACTCAATAGCAAAAACACAAATGATCCAATTATAAAATGGACAGAGGACCTGACTAGACGTTTTTCCAAAGAAGACATAGAGATGGCCAATATGTACTATTAAAGGTACTCAACATCACTGAAACATCATCAAGGAAATGCAAATCAAAACCACAATAAGTTATCACCTCACACCTGTTAGAATGGCTATTATCAAAAAGATAAGAAATATCAAGTGTTGGTAAGGATGTGGAGAAAAGGGAACCCTTGTGCATTGTTGGTGGGAATGTAAATTAGTGTAGCCATTATGCAAAACAGTGTGGAGTTTCCTCGAAAAATTAAAAATAGAACTACCATATGATTCAGCGATTCCACTCCTGGGTATTTATCCAAAGAAAATGAAAACACTAACTTGAAAAGATAAATGCATAACCTTGTTCACTGCAGCACCACATTTGACGCTTGAACAACATGGGGTTTGGGGTGACAACTCTCCACACAGTTGAAAACCCAAATAAAACTTCACAGTTCCTCCTCTGTATCCAAGGCTCTACATCCATGGATTCAACCACCCACAGATGGTATAGTACCATACACATATTTAGCAAAAATAATCCACATGTCAGTGGACCCACACAGTTAGTTCAAACCCATATTGTTCAAGGATCAACTTGGTAGGTAATATATGGAAACAACCTAAGCGTCCTTTGATATACACACATACACATGCACGATCGCACACACACACACACACACACACATACACACACACACACACACATAATGGAATATGACTCAGACATAAAGAAGAGTGGAATCTTGACATTTGCAACAACATACATGGACCTTGAGGGCATTATGCTACATGAAATGACTCAAAGACAAATGATCTCACTTAAATGTGGAATTTGCAAACCAAAACAAAACAGTTAACAGAGCTCATAGATAGAGAATAGATTAGTGGTTGCCAGAGGTGGGGGAGGGGGGGGCAGTGAAATGGGTGAAAGGGGTCAAAAGATATGAACTTCCAGTTATAAAAGAAATGTCATGGCAGTTACAGTGAATAATATTGTAGACCATATTTGAAAGTTGCTAATCATATATCTTAAAAGTTCTCATCACAAGAAAAAAGAATTTGTAACTATGTAAGTCTAAATAAACTAGACTTATTGTGGTGATCATTTCACAATACATACAAATACTGAACCATTATGTTGTACACCTGAAACTAATAATGTTTATTATACCTCAATAAAAAATAAATAAAATAAAATCATTTGATGTATCATAAATAAAGAGAAGGTCAGAGAGGCAGAGAGACTTGCCACGATCTCGTGTAGCTGAGAAGAAGAGGCAAGGCTTAGCTGGTGGGTCTCCTGCTCCCTGCCCTCTGGGAGGCCGACCCGGGCGTGCAGAGCTGCAGAAGTGAAGAGCCTCCTGGGTGGGCTTGTGCTTGATTGTGGGGCTGCCTGGCATCTGGGCTCAGAGAGTTTCAGGAGGTGGGTTTCTTTTCTTTTTTTTCTGTTTTGTTTGTTTGGGGGTTTTTTAATTAATTAATTTTATTTTTGGCTGTCTTTGTTGCTGCGTGTAGTCTTTCTCTAGTTGCGGCGAGCGGTGGCTTTTCTTGTTGTGGAGCACGGGCTCTAGGCACATGGGCTTCAGTAGTTGTGGCACTCGGGCTCAGTAGCTGTGGCTCACAGGTTTCAGTAGTTGTGGCGCACGGGCTTAGTTGCTCCGCGGCACGTGGGATCTTCCCGGACCAGGGCTCAAACCCATGTCCCCTGCATTGGCAGGCAAATTCTTAACCATTGTGCCACCAGGGAAGCCCGGGTTTCTTTTTTATTCCTTGTCCCTCTCAGTCTGTGTGCCTAGAAAGAAGGGGTCTCAGCAGTGGTTTGGGAAGTCTGTTTCCTCAGCTTGTTAAATGGGAGATCTGGACAAGTAACGGACTTTCTCCAAACCTCTCTTTCTGCCTGCACAGTGGAGGCAACTGCCTCTCCTACCATATGAGGGTGCTGTGAAGATTAAATGAAAAGAGCCCAACTCTTCATTAAAGGGGAACTCACTTCCCACATTCGCCCACCGGCACACTGGCACTGTGCCCCAAGTGTCCCCTGAAGACAAACCTAGGAGAGCAGACTTGGTGTTCCCAGAATAGAAATAGCTACATGGGCTAGGCAATGGCCCGAACTACAACCATTTTACAAATGAGAAAACTGAGGCTCAGAGAAGTGGAGTAACTTGCCTGAAGTCACACAGCTAAGAAGTGGCAGAGGTGGGCGAGTCTGCCTTGAACCCAGGCGGTTGAGCTCGGAGCCCAGACTCCTAAGACTCTGTACCTGGCCCATATTTAGCAAGTGCGACGGATGTGTTGGCGTTGTGACAGAAGGCTAGTGCCGGGGCCAAGAACTGGAGAAGGGCAGTTTTTATGGAAAACAAAGAATAGGGAAGGTTAGAGTTGGTGCTAAAACATAAGATCGTGGAAAGTTTCTTGGAAATTAAGCACACACTGTTGAACAGTTACTCAAATGGATTTGCCCCCAGGAGGTGCTGGGTGACTAAACCTGCAGTTTGCGTAACTGGGCAGCATGCAGGCAGGCAGCTCTAATCCCGGCCAGCTCTGTGCTGCCTCTCCCGTTAGGCTAGTGGCAGATCTGCTTCCCAGGCTGTGGCAGAACTGTGAGCTGAAGGATGGCGGGTCCCCTACGTCCTGCAGGCTCTGCATTGATGACTGCCCTTCCCAGCTCTGCCTTCTAGAGAAAGGAAGGATCCCTCCCTTCCAGCATTCCTGGCTGCCCTGGTGTGCTTAGTTTGTGTGCAGGAAAGCAAAGCTGTTTGAAGAGGTTGTTGAGTAACGCAAAGAATCTTTTTGTAGTGTAAATAATTGCTCCCTTTAAAACTAGTTGCAGGGTTTTAATTTTTTCCTAAAATGACAGACATGTGAGGACATTATTGCCAACAAAATACTGTCCCAGAAATGTAGTTTCATCCTTTACTATAATGAGTTCTGTGAGGGTTTCTCTCCCAAAGAACAGAGAGCGAAACACTCACAGCCAGTGCTTCACTACACATGTGTGTGCTGGGGGAGAGACCCAGAGTCTCGGCAGGTCACCTGTTTCAGTTCTCTTATCTCTGGTGCTAACAGGGCAGTATTTTCTAAAGGAAAGGGAACTGATGTTTATGGAACAGATACTATATGCCTACAGCACTCTTTGGGCTTTATACTAATTTCACTTAATCCTCTGAAGCAGATGGATAGATACTGTTCCCACTTCACAGAGAAGGGACTCTGAGGCTCAGAGAGATTTGTCACTTGTGAAAGGTGGTTGAGGAAGGGAGCACAGGTGTGTAAGCCTTGATTCTTTCTACCACATCAGGCTGCCTTCCTCTAAGGACATAAAAGCGCCCCATGTTGCCACTGGTAGATTTTATCCGGACGTACCCTAAAGCCAGGGACTCCTACACGCTCATGTCGGCTCACAGAGACTCATGGATCCACATGTGTGGGCATCCCTCCAGGTATACTTGTTCCAAAGCAGCAGGTAGGAAGTAGTTACAGCAGCAGCTCACTAGTTTTTCAGCAAACCATGCCCCCTTACCTCCTGAGCTCCCAGTGAGACCACACTTCCCAGCCTGCCTTGTGAGATGCAGCCAGGCTCCGATAGATCACTTCCAGGCCTGGCCCATAAACGCTTCCGTGTAAAGTCCTCACTCTCTTTCCACATCCACCTGTGAATGGAGGAAGTGACAGTAAGGCCCTAAAGCAGTGGTTCTCATCCTTGGCGGCACAATGAAATTACCTGGAGAGCTTTAATGATCTCCAGGACCGGGCTGCCTCCTAGACACGTTAAATCGGGAGCTCAGGAAGTGGAACCCAGCCATCAGGAGCTGGGTGATCCCTCTCTCTGCAGCCAAGTTAAGAAGTATTGCCCTAGAGCGGTGGTTCTCAGCGTGTGTACCCTGTCCGGCAGCATCAGCATCACCTGGGAACTTATAAGAAAATGCACATCCTCAGGCCCCATCCTAGACCTGCTGAGTCAGAACTCTGGGGAATCACGTTTTCACCTCTGCAGCGATTCTGATGCCCACTGAAGTTTGAGAGCCACTGCCCTAGAGGAAGGTAGCCGCAAGACCGAAGGAGCCTGGGTCCTGAGCTGCTGTATCAGGAATACCCGTATTGGAGTCTGAGTGAGAAATAAACTTTGATTTGTTAAGCCACTGGTTCAGTAGGTCAGTGTTTGCGTAGCTTAATAGAGAAAATGGAAGACCTGAAGGTGGGACCAAGCAGTGGCATGTGAGAGCTGGCTCCTACCAGCTCACTTGATTGATCCATTTTCGGGAATTTTGCAAGTCTAACAGAAGCTTGAAATTGGCGGAGGCTAGAATATTTACACCGTGGAAGTCGTCGAATGCCGCAAACCATGGCTTGTTTTCGCAGAGTGCCGGCTGTTAAACATTAACCAGCACACTGTTAGGCCCAAGTTTCAGCATGAGAAGGCAGCACGGTACGCCAACGCTGGGCTGTAATGAACCATCAAGAGAAATGCCACCAACGTGTGAAGCTCCCTAGACCCAGCCCGCTCTCAGGCTTTTCTGACAAACCCTGTCTTGGCCAAGTCCTTGTATTTAGAGCTTCTGGAAGCTGAGAGAGGGGGACTGTAGGAAGCAGAGGAGGTGAGTTGTCAGAACTTTCTTACAGGTTAAGAGTGATTGATAGATTCAGGGCAGGGTTTCCCAACCTTGGCGCCGTTGACATGTCGGGTCAGGTCATTCTTGCTTGTGGGGACTGTCCTCTGCTCTGGGCACCATTGCATGTTTAGCAGCACCCCTGGCCTCTACCCGCTAGATGCCATTAGTCACACACTCTCCCCCCAGGTATCGCCAAATGTCTCCTGGAAGGCAAAGCCACCCCCAGTTCAGAAGCGCTGATTAAGAACTACCTAGAAGGGAAGAGACACACCAAGGGGGAGGGCTGGGCTCAGCCTACCATCTCAGCCCCACAGCAATTTGAAGAAGATGCTCTTGGGTTCAATTGCAATCCCGTGCTGGTCTCCCACCGCTGTCTTTAGCAAGCTCTTTCCCTTGGTTTCCCATCTCCCTAATCAGGCTCTTTCCTTCTCAACCATGCCTGGACCCCAGAGCCTTACCACCACCTTTAGCTCTTGGTTTGGGAGTGTCTTCTGGTGCTTGCAAAGTGCTGCAGGTGTGTTTGCTTCTTGTAACACAAGTGGCCTCACTCTCTCCCTCAAGACAGTGTGGTACAGTGATTGAGGGTATTGGTTCCAACGGCAGATGGTCCAACTGGGCCCTGCTCTGCCGAGCTTTAGCTGTGTGACTTTGAACACGTTTCTTAACCTCTCTGAGCCTCCATGTCCTTGTTGACCAAATGGGGAAAGTGCTATTTCCTACTTCGTAGCGTTGTTTGTGAACATAAAATGAGACAATGCTCAACAAGCCTTGGCTATTGTTTTTCAATAAACGGAAGTTGTAGGGTACACTGGTGTGGTGGACCCTGTATCACGTGCCAGGGATGCATTACTGTGCAAAACACAACACACAGCCCCACACCCTGTAACTCCCAGTCTGCCGGGGAAGACCATGCAGTCAGCAGATCTTAAGATGTTGTGAAGTGCCAACAAAGACCCCTCCCCACTCCTGCGCCCTTGCCACCGACCCACTTGCTGCAGAAACTCACAGGAGGAGCCTGACCAAGCCTTGGCGGTTGGAAGAAGGCTCCGTGAGGAAATCAACATGGGCACTGTGCAGATCCTGTTTGCCTGCAAACATACATCCGCCCCCTCCCGCCCCCTTTTGCCCTTATGCATCCCAGGCTCCACTGGGGGCACCCTGAGTTTTCTGGGCCTTCCTGATGGAACACCAAGTAGTGTCTCTATTTTCCTTTCCCTTTTATTCACCATCTCCAACTCCCATTCCTTTCTTCTGCCTTATAGGTACCATTTTAATGTGTATCTTTTTATTTCAATGTCTTCCCACAACGTGGGTATTGTTTTATGTGTGTCGTTTTAAACTTTAATTATGAAAAATCTCCAAGACACGCAAAAGTAGAGATAATATAACAAAGCTCCACATAGCCATGACCTAGTTTGAACAACTACCAATATTTTGCCAAGTTTGTTTCATCTCTTTACCCCGCTCCATGCTCACTTTTTTCTTTGAGGAGTATTTTAAGACAAATTCCAGACATCGTGTCATTTCATCCAGATATACTTCAGTAGGCATCTCAAACAGAAAATGACCTTTTAAAAAGCTCACAGCCACCAAGTAGATTTTTTTCCCCCAAAATACATTGTTTTTAAGATCCACGCATGTTCCATGGGTACCTCTGGTCCATCACTTCTAACTGCTGCCTAGGGCCTTGTTGGTGCACCCACATTTGACCTCTTCCTTCTCTCAGTGATGGACATGGGGTTGTGGACAATGTCCCTCCACCACAAGTAAAGCTGCAGGGAATACCCTCACATGTCCCCTCTTGCAAAGTGGCCTTTGTGAGAACTTGCCTGGGAGTGGAATTGCTGGTCACGTGGTATGTACATTTACATAATTTGACCAAGAAGACCAGACTGCCCTCCAGAATGGCTGCACCGGTCCACACTCGTACAGGCAGCGTGTATGGGTTCCCATGTCCCCACATCAACAACTGGAATTGCCCAGCTTTTTAATTGTTAATCTAATGTATATAAAAATTCATTTGAATTCATTTCTTTGGTGATTAGCAATGATTTTGAATATCTTGTCATCTGTTTCCTCTGTTACCTCTTCTGAAAATTGCATGTTCATATCTTTTTTTTTTTTTTTTTTGCGTTACACGGGCCTCTCACTGCTGTGGCCTCTCCTGCTGCGGAGCATAGGCTCCGGACGTGCAGACTCAGCGGCCATGACTCACGGGCCCAGCCGCTCCATGGCATGTGGGATCTTCCTGGACCAGGGCACGAACCCGTGTCCCCTGCATCGGCAGGCAGACTGTCAACCACTGTGCCACCGGGGAAGCCCTGTTCATATCTTTTGCTCATTTTTCTCTTGCTCTCTTTTTTCCTGGGTGTGTAGGAATTTCTTATATATCCTAGAAATCAGTTTCGATATTGCAAGCATCTTCACCCATTCTGTCCTCTGGTCCATGATCAGAATGCTACTTTGATTAGGTAGCCCCCCTTCCCTCCCATCTCCAGCTCCAGGGTGATATCCTGCTCAGTCTCTCTCTTCATGGGAGTCATATACTTCTTGTCAGTGATACATTTAGGAATACGGTTGTGACCAATTCCCCACTGAGCTAGAGAAGTCAGCCAGATTTCCTCACTCTTCAGAGCCACAAGAGCCAGTCTCTGCTTTCCGTGATGTTCTCGTGATGCGACATGAAGCTTCCGTAGCCATGTTGCTACCAGCCTGAGGACAACCAACCCCTCATGAAGGCTCGCCATCCTTGGTGGCATAGAGGAGCCCGAATCAAAGTGGATCCTGTATCCTGAGGCCTGCCCCACCTTTGACTTCCTTTTAAGTGAAATAATGAATATCCTTCTTGTCCAAACTAGATTGAGCCAGGGTTTCTGATGCCTGTAGTGAGAAGGATACGGACAGATATAGCCTCTAAGCCAAAGGCTTTCAATTTTTTGAAATGACCAATGAGAATTCATTTCATACGCGTAACTGAAACAACAGGTATCCTTATTACATCTGATGTGCTCAGATGGTCTATGCTAGTCCTTTTAATGCTGGGTGTGACCCACTAAATTGATTACATAAGCGACCCACAGATTGAAAAACGCTGCTCTAGGTCTCAGCCCTCTGAGCTGAGACCTGAAAAATAAGCATTAGTCAAGTAAGACAGTGGGCAGGGAGAGTGGCAGACAGAGTTTTTTCTACAAGGCCCCCAAGGGGAAGGGGCCAATCAGATACCTCCCTCCCCGAAGGATGACCACAGAGTGAGCCCTTGATAAGCCTTTGCTCATTAGCTGTGTTCCCTCCCACGGCTCTCCTCCCCCAAGAATTCTGTGAATAGATGAGGCTGGAGCTCTTATCTCACTTCTGTGGGGCCCTCAAGATGCCCTGAAGCCCGCTAATTAGAGATGGCTGGGAGGATTACCAGGGCTCTGTTCTGGCAGCTGTGCCCAGCTCTAAATTCAATATCCAGTGCCCCACAGGGTAAGGGTTCACCTTGATAAGCCCCCAAGACAAAGCAGGGAGACAGACAGGGTTTGTTCTCAACAGAGCCCTCACTATCTGAATACAGTTTTTGTTTAAGCCCCAAGGCTGGGAACATTCCATGGCTTGGCCAACTCCCCATCTTCTCAAGGTCAGTCCTTCCTCAGCATTCCTCTTTGGAGATATCTCCCACAGCTGGCCCTGCTCCTGCCCCCTGGCTTCGGGGGGCAGTTATATAACCCTTAGGAAGACCTAGAAATGCAAGCATACGGTGTCCTCAATTCCCAGCACAGACTGGCTGCTTCACATTTTTAGCTGCTGCTGAGAGACTGGCTTCACACACAGAGGAGCACACACATACGCACGCATCCCAGGCTCACCACCACACTTCTGCTGCAGAATTTTTTAAAAAATTAAATCTAACATCTGGAGCCACATAAAGGTGAAAGCATAGGACATTTTGTCCCAATAACTGGTGGGGAAGGGGAAGTGCATTCACTTAACAGGTGGATGGAGGGACCTCTGAGGCAGGACCCAGGGAGGCCATATCAGGGTGTCATTGCAACCGCGGAGCCGAGGGGCCTTGTACCCCTGGATTTCGCTCTGAGGACTCGGCTGGGCAGCCGGTGGTTTGCAGCTGAATTCCCTAACCAAACCCTGCTTAGCATGGGTGATCAATCATGGTGCTAGGCTTACCGATTCAGCATGCGTGTATTATGTGCTTACAATGAACAAAAGGTTAGTGAAGGAAGCCTGGTTTCAGCGGGTGAAGGAGAATCTAGAAAATGTGTTCTGCAAAAGACTTTATTAGAGGCCCCGAAAATGAAGATACCGAAAGCATTTTATTTAAAGTGGAGAATATGGGTATACATTTAGAGTAGTGTAGTTGTTAAGAACACACTGTTTATAAATCAGCCCAATTCACATTCTGGCTCTGCTATTTGCCAGCTGTGACCTTCAACAAGTCTCTCGATCTCTGAGTCTTAGTTTTCCAATATGTAAACTGGATAGGACATTGTGAGGGTGGTTATGAGAGTCAAATGAGATTACAGAGCACTTAGTACAATGACTACAAAGAGAAAGGGTTCTATGAAAGTAGCTGGTACTACAGTTCACTTTAAAGGCAAGTGAAACGTCTTTCCTTTGGACAGTGGAATAAAGGCATGCCGATTTTCTTTTCTCCAGTACCCTGTAAAGTCTGATTTACTGCAGAAAAGGAGGGACTGACCTTGGCAGGCCCCTGAGCTGCGTATTTCCAAGTAGCTAACCTGGAGGGCCTCACTGACCTGGAGCTTACAGGACCTTCACCTGCTGACTTTGAGGGATACTGCCGTGGGTGTGTGCTACACTCCCTCGTGCTCCCTGCCTCAGAGAACAGGTGTGGGAACATGCAAACAGCAGGCAGGGCCCGGCAGAGAGCAGACTCACTGCTGGCTGCCTGGGCGTGCCTGTCTCCCCTCTGGCTCTCTCAATTCTCACAGCATCTGCCTTCTCTCTGCCCCAGCTCCCAACTCACGAGAAGCAGCTGCTAAGGGTGGGTGTTTCCAATGGTGCCGCTTGTGTAGTGAAAAAAGAACTGCTACCATTTCCTAAGGCCTAATTAAATGCAGGTTCTGTATGTGTATTTTCTCACTTAATTTTCACAGCACATCTATTGACTCCAGCTTACAAATGAGGAGACTCACCAGGAGGCTGTTGCAGACGTCCAGTTGTAAGCGGCAGTGGCAGCAGAGAAAATGATTTATTTTAGCATCAGCCACGGGGCTAACCCCTTTAGATATAATCTCGTTTATTCCTTTTCACACTCCAGAAGTATCATCCTTATTCTAGGGTAAAGGAATTTGGTGTTTCTTTGGAGAGCCCACACTATCCCCTGGGCTAGTGCCGGGAGTGTCCCTAACAGGGGTGCATCTGGAAGCTCCTCTTTAGGCTGGCTGCCCACATCGGGCTTGGGCACTGTGAAAAGCACTTTACTACTGCATATGCATTACCTCATTCGGTCCTCACACGGCCCAGGAAGTAGGAAGCCATTTTGCAGGTGAGGAAAGCAAGGTCCCTAGGCTCTAACGATGCGCCCGAGTTCCCCGGGTCGGTCCGACAGCGTAGCAACAGCAGCGCTCGGGATGCGCGGGGTCGGCTCCGCGCTACGGCGGCCGCCGAGGGTCCTGCCGCAGAGCCCAGAGCTTCGCGGCGGCTCCTCCGGCCCTGGCCATGGCCGCGGGAACGCCGACCTAGGTCTCCAAAGCCACCCCGGCCTCGGCCAGCGGGGAATGCAAAGGGTCCTTTGTCCCCGCTCCGGGCCCTCAGATCCCTCGCCAGGGCTCCTGCGCCCACGGCCGCCACTTGACTTTGGTCGCCTCCCCCTAGAGAATCTGTTACCCGCTCCAGGAGTCGTGCTGGGAACCCACTGGCGGGAGAGTTCTGTGTGCTTATGCACCAGGCTTAAAACCATAGTGCGGCACAGAAGCATTCCACTCATCACATCTTGGAAAATACTGAGAACAATAAAATGATTTTACGAGCTCACCTAATTCTACCACTAAGCAAATCACTGTTGCCGTTTACATATATTTTCGCTTCATCCTATGTATATGGATTTATTTTTACACAGCTGTGATAATGCACCTACTAATGTGAATCAAGGCTTGTTTTCACTTTTATAACAAATGTTTTTGTTATATTATTACAGACGCTAACTATAATATTTAACGACAGGATATTTTTTCATTGGGTGCATATGCTAGTATTTACCTGAGCGTTTTCCAAACGTTTAACATTCAAGTGGTTTCCAGAGTTACACCATTATGAATTCTTTTGTGATAAACGTTCTTGTGAACAAAGTCCTCTCAGTATTTAGACCAATTTTCTTAGGTTATATACACAGGAGTAGAATTACTAGGTCAGAGGGTATGAACGTTTGTAAGGGCTTTTTCAGTATTCTTGCCACATGGCTTTGCATGGGAAGAATGCACCACTCCAGAACTGATGGATTTACCCCCTAGCTACTGGGGGTGCCTAGCAGATAGCCCTAGGTTGTCAGTGTTCTCTAGGAAGTCTCTCTGCAGAGCGAGAGGCCTCTTCAAGGTCACACCCTCTTCCTAGGGCAGTCCACACCCAACGTGGGTATAAAGCTCTGGTACCCTTACCTCAGCTTCAGAGCTCTCCAGGGGATCAGCTGTGGCCTTTGTTGAGATTGCTTTGTAGTCCAACATCGTTCACTGCCCAAACCACCTTTCTCTTTTCCCGTCCCTTCCAAAGGCTGATCCCAAGAGTGCTACCTAATAAATATCCTGCATGGAAATCACCATCATCTGGGGGAATCCAACCTGTGACCGAATCCCACATGAAATATTCACTTACTACTCTCTAGGTCCCTCTTCAGTTAACATTATCTAGAAATAATATGAGGATAAGTCATAAATCAAAATAGGCTTATTTATGTCTCTGTAGCTTCTTTTGTGTCACTTCTCTTTTCTCCCATGACCTGCCACGTTGTGATACCTGTTTCTAGGTATGGTAGACAGAATAATGGCCCCCAAAGATGTCTGTGTGCTAATACCTAGGACCTGTGAATATGTTAATTACATAGCAAAGGGGAATTAAGATTGCAGATGGAATTAAGGTTGATAATTAGGTGATCTAAAAACATGAAAATTATACTGGGCTTAATGTAATCACAAGGATCCTTTCAAGTAGAATAGGGAGGCAGAAGAAGAGAGTCAGAGTGAGATATGACTACAGAAGAGGGTCAGAAAGATGCAATTTGAGAAGTACTCTATTCACCATAGCTGGCTCTGAAGATGAAGGAAGGGGCTGCAAGCCCAGGAATACAGATGGCCTCCAGAAACTGGAAAAGGTAAGCAAATGGCTTCTCCCATAGAGCCTCCTGAAAGGAATCCAGCCCTGCCGTACCTTATTTTTAGCCCAGTGAAGCCTGGGTCAGATTTCCAGCCTATAAAACGGTCAAATAATCAATTTGTACTTTGCTGTAAAAGCCATTACACTTGCTGTAATTTGTACAGCAACAATGGGAAACTAACACACTAAGCAATTCCATTTCTTTAGTGATCCCAAGGGGTCACTTATAGGGGAAGGAGGCCTCAGCAGGACCAATGAGAAGAAAGCAGCTGGTACAATTCTCACAGGAATTACCCTTGGTCCTTCTTATAGATTGAATGTTTGTGTCCCTCCCACCCCCCATTCATATGTTGAAATCCTAAGCTCCAATGTGATGGTATTTGGACATGGGGCCTTTGGGGTTTTTTTTGTTTGTTTGTTTGTTTTTTTGCGGTACGCGGGCCTCTCACTGTTGTGGCCTCTGCCGTTGCCGAGCACAGGCTCCATACGCGCAGGCTCAGCGGCCATGGCTCACGGGCCCAGCTGCTCCGCGGCATGTGGGATCTTCCGGACCGGGGCACGAACCCGTGTCCCCTGCATCGGCAGGCAGACTCAACCACTGCGCCACCAGGGAAGCTTTGGACGTGGGGCCTTTGGGAGGTTATTAGACCACGAAGGTAGAGCCCTCATGAATGGGATTAGTGTTCTTATAAAAGAGATTCCAGAGAGATCCCTCATCCTCTTCCTGCCATGTGAATGTATGAGAAGATGGCAGTCAGCAAGTCTCACCAGAACCTGACCATGCTGGTACCCTGACCTTGAACTTCCAGCCTCCAAAACTGTAAGAAATAAAGCCACGCCACCCAGTTTATGGTACTTTGTTATAGCAGCCCAAACTGATTAAGACAGCGTTCTTGTCTTGGTACTATTATCCAATGAGAGAGATTTTAGTATTTCTCTATAACCTACTTCTTGGAGTGAAATACGAAATCTGAGAACTTTAGCAGTAGAGGAGAGTGTAGGGTTCATCTCTCTTAATCATTTTCAAGCTTGCTTTTATCAGAGGAACTCTTCTTTTCTCAAGTAGGAAATAATGACATTTAATATCCAAGTCAGGTAAAAGTGGAGCTGTTCTGATTGAAGTCCAAGGTTCCTTTTCTTTCCCCTCACCTGAGGGGCTCCAGAAATGAGGATGAAGTTTGGAAGCCACAGACCTAGGTCACTGGGCCCCTGAGAGCAGCAAAGCAAAAACAAGAACTCAGGTCTGAAGTCTAAGCAGAGAAATTTACTGTGAGCCCTTCTAAGAATATTCCGTATGGACAGACTTTCCCTGCTGCCTCCAATCAATGAGATTTATGTAGCAGAACATCTGTGAATTTCCTACAGGCAGATCTACCTCTTTATTTTCATAGTTTGGTTCATGTTTTCTTTTGTTGTTATGTACCGGGTCTTCTCACTCATGGCCCCCCTGTACATGGGACAGGCAGCTTACTACATGGTGTGATTCATGTGGGCAACAAAAGTACCAACTGACTCCAACCTTTCTCCCCCCACCTGCCAAGGAGCCTGACACTCCACCATGGGAGTCACCACGGCATTGCCTCAGGAAGGCTCCCTTCAAAATTCAATTACCAGGGGTTTCTCTGGTAGCGCAGCGGTTAAGAATCCACCTGCCAACGCAGGGGACACAGGTTCGATCCCTCGTCCGGGAAGATCCCAGATGCCGCGGAGCAGCTAAGCCTGTGCGCCACAACTACTGAGCCCGTGCTCTAGAGTCCGCGAGCCACAGCTACTGAAGCCTGTGCGCCTAGATTCTGTGCTCCGCAACAAGAGAAGCCACCGCAATGAGAAGCCCGTGCACCACAACAAAGAGTAGCCCCCGCTCGCCGCAACTAGAGAAAGCCCGTGCGCAGCAACAAAGACCCAACGGGGCCAAAAAAAAAAAAATTCAATTACCATATATCATGGAGTCTAAGGCTCAGATAGTGCCATATTTAAACATCTTTAAAATCAGGACATAACTTCAGATCTCTAGAGTCTTGCAAGTATGATTGTTTTTTCTTAACGGCACACAAACAAATGGAGCATCTTGCAATCGATGACATCTTAGATTTGAGCAAATATGGTATGGGACTTGGAAGATGCAAAATAAATTAGGCCATTAGTCCTCTTGGAGGCTGAAGCAGAGATCAGAATGCACAAAGAATAGACCACTTCAGAGAGGAACTTAGTCAAGGGAGAGAAGAACAGGAAAGACTCTGTGTGTATAAATAGGAGTTTGTGTGCATGTGTGTGCACCTGTGTGTGTACGTGTGTGTGCAAGGTAGTCTCCACAGTATGCAGAGGGGCCTGAGCAACCAAGAACAACCATGAGAGGCAAGGGGATGGGGGCACGGAGGGGTTCTCTAGGGCTATATAAAGTTTCTACCCTGACATAAGAAATTAAGTAAATTAATATCTTCATTTGTTCTTAGAAGCAAATAAGATTCCAAAATGATTCATAGGGTTTGTGTTACAATGACATTCCTTATTTCAGAGTCTGTAAGTAATCAAGTACGTATAAAATATATAGTTTCAAGCATAAATCTTACTCCTTCCTTCTATAAAATGGACATACTGTCATTTTTGTGTACTGGCTAAAGGCTGAACGACAGCTGATATCAACCGTAAAGAGTGAAAATTAGTAAACTGGGTATCTGTTTGCTCTTCCAGCCCATTAAGTTAAATGAACTGTTAATTCATTTAACCAGAGTCCTCTGCCTTAATCAAAGGTAACAGCCCCCAAGGATTTGCCCATCTCAGGATGGCATTTAAGATCTAAAAAACAAAACTATACTTTTGAAATACAGACATACTTTCATTAACTAATCAGCATGATTAAGGCAGGCGTTTGTTATTTAAACCATTTTGTTTGGGAACAGAAGGAGAAACTCAAATCGCAATTCAGGGACTTGTTGTTTTGTCTTCCTTGCTGCAAAAATTAGCAAATACTTGGTGTCCAGCCAAGGCCGTGAAGTCCCACTTTGCTTGACTTCCATTATAAATTTGGAGATGGGCTCCTCTGGAAAACAAATTGGCACCAACACATGATAAAATTCTGTGCAAAAGGACAACAGACCTTTGAAAATCACACAGAGGAAAAACAACAGTTTCAAACCCTGTTCCCAGGGCGCTCTGCAGAAGCTGCTGGCATTTGGCAACGTACTTGCTGATCTGAGGGAAGGTACAGGGAGATACGGAGATGCAGAAGTGACCACTGAACATAGCCCTAAGTCAACACATGGGCCGAGGGAGCTGAAAATTCTGCAAACAGTTTCCATCTGTGAAATCAGTTCCCTGAGTGTCAGACTCGCTAACAGTGAATTCCTGTACACTGAGTTTCTGCAGAGCACAGCCCATCCAGTTAGAAAAATGCCATACCAGCAGACGTTTCCTGAAGGCATACTATGGGCAAGACATTGCATTGGGCACCAGGGAGGATACAGATTGGCATCACCTTCCTGAAATGTCCATGACAGGCAGATGGGGTGGTGCTGTCACCCAGCCACAGAGGATCATGGGGTTGGGTGGGAGTCATAAAAGAGGGGGAGATACGTTCTGATGCTTGACGTGAGGAGGGAAGCAAACAGTGTAGGAACACACAGTAGGTGGAGGAAGATGCATTTGGTCCCCATCTTGAAGGAGGAGTGGGGTCTTAACAGGAAATGATGGAGAAGGGGCATCAGGGCAGAGGAAAGAGTATGAACAAATGGATGAAGACCAGAAAATAACGGGGTGTTTGGAGGAAGGGTGAGTTGCTTGGAATTATAGTGCTAGAAAAAGGGAGGCTGGGGCTGGGTTGAGATGGGGGCCCAGATGTTGCTGCAGCACTGTGGACTCTGGGTAGCTGTGAAGCAGAGGGATATCCTATCAGGTCACATCATCTGTCCTTGCCTCTAGTCCCATACTTCAAGGACCCTGCAGAGGGAGGAACGAATGCCTGTTGTAGCCTGGTTTTCTAACAATTAGAGGAATCGTTGCCCTGTGTGTGGTCTGACCTTAAGTTTTAGCCTTCGTCTTCAGGAACTAAGGTTTTGTTGTGGTCTAGCAACCACTGCAATGGACCTGCTTGGAGTCAGGCCACCCCGTGGACCACCAAAGGGAACAATAAAGTCAGAGCCCAGCCAACCGAGTGACGCTCCTACTACCTCCCCCTCCTCACCCCCAATCTGGAGCTGGGTTCTTAGAGGTAGAACCCCATTCACCTCTGCACCATGATTGAGTTTAGAACATTTTATCACGCCCCAAAAGAAATTCTGCTCCCCTTAGCCGTCACCTTCCAGCCCTTCCTATTACCTCTTCAACCCTAGGCAACCACTAATCTACTTTCTGCCTATAGAAATCTTTAGAGATTTGCCTGGCTGGGCATCACATGTAAATGGAGTCATGCAATGAGTGAGACATTTTGTCTCATTCTTTCACTTAGCATAATATCTTCAAGGTTCATCCATTCTGTAGTATTATCAGTACTTCATTCCTTTTTTATGGCCCAATAATATTCCATTACAGATATACCCCATTTTATCTATACATTCAACACATGTAGGACATTTGGTTTGTTACAACTTTTGGGCTATGATGAATAAGGCTTCTGTGAGCGCTCACATACAACTTTTTGTATGGATGTGTGTTTTCAATTATCTTGGGTACATACCAAGATGTGAAATGGCTAAATCTTTTACTATTCATCTCCATTTCTCCTAGCAACTAAAATGAATAAATATCTGTTGAATGAATGAATATTTGTTGAAAAATTGAATGAATAAAAGCATCTCATTTTCTTAGAAGGTGTTTTCCGGGTTACCTCAAAATACACCAAATTTAACAACCACTACTGGCAGTTAAACCTGACCACAGTTCTCTTAGTGGCTTATTTAGGTTGAGGTAAGCGTAGGGTCCATCAGCTCACCTGCCCCAACCTTCCTGGGAAGCTGAGGAAGCTGGGGTGGGTGGACAGAATGAGTGTGCGCCTCCCCAAGTCATCCAAGAAAAAAAGGCTTATCTTGACTCTGTAGATTCTCAGAGCAGTGAAGGCCCTACAGTCTGGCTGACTCACTCCAGAAGATGGAGCTGCCAGGAGCCCATCAGACAAGATGGGGCCTCACAAGGACGGCTCCTGTGAGCTCGGCTGCAGAACCAACCGGGGGGGTGGGAGGGGAGAGGGGCTGCATTCCATTGACACATCAATCTAAGGGATGCTCGGCAGTGAGGAGTACAGGGCCTGAATGTAAATGTATTGGGGGGCAGGCAGGTGTGGGGTGGTAGCCTGGGGCTCATGCATCCCATGTGCACTTAGTATTCCAATGAACATGTTGCCCGTAACCCGAGTGTATTATCGGTAATAAAGAGCCACGCAGGGATTTGGAGCTCTCATCCTGATGTCAGATGCCTCAGCGTCTGAGGCCTCCGCCTCCACCCATACCTCGTGCACCACCCACGCTCTTGCCCTGGCTGACACTGGGCAGCTCAGCCAACAGCACAAGTACAGGGCCAAATGCTTTGGCAGGTATAACCCAGATTCGTTAAGGGCAGTGGGCAGGTGCCCTCCCAGCTGGTGCTAGGCAGGGCCGTGCTCTCCTGCAGGGTGCCCCGATAGCACGCCCACCCAGGTCAGGTTTCTCACAGGTGGTCTCACAACCAAGGACACAGCTGTACAGGGTTCACTGGTCTGAGCAGAGTTACAACAGGCGGCTTGGCTATCTAGGACAGAAGCAGGAGGAAACACCTCTTCCCACCTAGGCTATTTGCTCACCCCTTCCTGCCTCCCCCGGCTTTCTGACTACGCTTCAAGGCCCAGCTGCCCACTGGCGGCATCTTGCCACCTCATCACTGTTGGACTCACGCCGACACGCCCTCCTTTTTCCCTGTTCTCTCATGCTTCGATGTGGTCTTTTCTCCCCAGTCAGATGAAAATGCTTGAGGAAGAGAGTATTTTTCCATAACAGCTTTCCTGAAACCTTCAGAACACAGCCCACGATTCAGAAATCAGCAGAAATATTTTCTCTGCCTTATGAAATCATGGTCATGTCTAATATCATATCCACAAGCCTGGCCCTTACTCAGGGCCTCCCTGGATATTTAACATGTAGCCAATATTTCAGGCGGAAATAGGATTTAAGTGTTTTATTTTAAAAACAACACTTGCTCAATGTAGAAAATAAGAAAATCATACAGAAATAAAAAACCCATATATAACCCACACACAGAAGTAAGTAACTCCTGAGAAATGTTGATATATATTCTCCTCCTATTTTTCTGTTTATGTTTATTACTTTTTTCAAGATTGTCGTCACAATGTACATGTTGTTTTACAACCTGCTCAACATGTTATGAATATATCATAATGCCATGAGATAATTTTTTGCAATTTCAATGGCTTGTACGTATAATAGTCTATCACATGGACTTAATATATTTTATTTAATTAACGCCCAATTCTTCCTTCTATCAACTACTTTCAATTTGTAAATTTATAAAATGGTGTCATGATAAATAATTTTTTTTTTTTTGGACGCGACATGCAGCTTGTGGGATCTTAGTTCCCCGACCAGGGATGGAACCCAGGGCCCTCCACAGTGAAAACGCTGAGGCCTAACCACTGGACCACCAGGGAATTCCATGATAAATAATCTTGTACAGAAATATTTTTGCACATTCCTGAATATTTTCTTAGGCTACATGTCTAGAAAGGATCAAAAATTATGAACATTTTAATAGCTTCTTTAACTCGCTGCATAATTGTCCCTCAGGAGGGTTATATCAGCTTACTACTAGGTTTGCCTACAGCAACTTGTAATAAGCTTGACTTCTGATTGGAAGCTTCAAGATACAAAAAGAAGACAAGGACTGCAATGAGAAGGCCCAGTGACATCAAAAGGCAGAGTAAGAAAAACTGATAACACAGGTCCATTACTGAGCGGAACAGAAAGACATGTGCTCACCAAGGTACCTTTATTCATCAAGAAAATGTTACACCACAGCACACATTCCCCACCCCCAGCATCCTCTGCTTCAAAAGGCAGGCAAGTATGTAATACGTTTTAGAAAGAGTTCCTTCCAAAGCCTTCACCGAAGCAAGTGGCGGCACAGTGGAACAAGTGGCATCAGAAGTCTCAAGGCCCACCTCACCGAAACACACGGAATCAGTTGCCTTCTCTGGCCCTCACTTTCCTCCTTTGTAATTAAGAGGAATATTAGAACCCACCCAGGAGGGTTCGTGTGAACCCCAATCAAGATCAAGTACTTTGTAAACAGTCAACTGCTGACCTTATTGCTAAGACTGGGAGCTTGAAGGAATAAGCACAGCTCTGAGAGTGGAAGGTGTAATTCCCCGGAGATGCAGGGAAAAGTGGAGCATGTCTGCCATTGTCTCCTGTTCCCACAGCACCTGAGAACCTCTGCCCAAACTTCCCATGAGCACCTTCTTTCAACATTGAGGAGACTGCATAAGATCCAGTTTCTGTGAATTGCAGGAGGAGAAAGGAAAGGCCTTCTCCTATTTAAATCCAGGTCCACAAGGGTTTGCTCTACACATGGCCAACTCAAGGCTTTTCTTGGTCCTACACATCATGGGAATTTCACTGTTCTACATTTGCGGGAAGCTTAATTGGCTCCTCTGCTAGAGGATCGGCTCCTGCCATTTTCCTTTGCATTCGTGGCAGGCCTCAGAGGAGAAGCTGGAAATAATAATGTCCCAAGGTGAAATGAGGTGATGTGCTAGAAATAGCTTGGAGGAGGATAAAATGCTATGCAAAGGTGAGCTCTAATCCTCGTTCAGTTGTGATGGAAGGACTAGCTATGCAGGACAGCCTGTGTAGCACAGAATCAGAAACGTGAATTTTGGTACAAATATGAAGTTGTGTCCTGACTTTGTCCCCTACTAATACATGAACTTGAGCACATTATTTAATCCATCAAAGCCTCATTTTCTCCCCTTCATGGCGTTTTTGACCTTCTGAAATTGTCCTCTTTATCATGTGTTAGTTGTCGGCCTCTTCCCACCGGAAGGTGGGTTCCCAGTGAGTGCGAGGTTATAGGTGGTGTTGTTCATTAAGACAAAGACAAAGCTCTCTAAGACAAAGAAAAGTGTCTACCTTCAAGGTCTCTGTTGAGTGAATGAGTGATTCTGGCATTTCCTTAAGACACCACCTCTAGGGATTCTGCTTTGTCCCTGTCCCTCCAACCACTTCAAGGACAGTAAGTATTACTCAGGGGTGTTGGTGGCAAGAAGCGGGGAAGGAGGGGGTACCACTGGAAGAAGAATTTACCTACATGGGTACAAGAGCATCTTCCTTTAGGAAACAACCCACTCCGTTTTTCAAAAAATATAACTGCTGAAGAGATTGTGATCTTAGCATGTTCTAAGTCTCCACGGGCAGTAATTACTCTTAAAAAGGACTATTAATTTGAATTGTAAAACACTCCTTGCCTTTGAAGTACATATATTCAATAAAGATCATTTTCCCATCCCTACCAAAAAAAAAAGTTATTGACTAACTCAAAGCCAAAAATCACCATACAGGACAAGATATTCTCTTCATCAGGATAGCACTTCTTTCTTCACCACTTCCTTTATCTCTCACCCGTGCCTCCCTCCTTGACTTGCAGGGTATAAAGGAGCCTGCCTTTTTTGATAGAAAAATCAGGTGCTGAAAGCGCTCAAATCTGGGCTCTTCTTCCCTGCTGAGGTTTCCACAGTAACCAGTAGCTCCCCACAGGGTGGGCAGGGCTCAGGGCTGGTTCAGCTCTGCGTCCACATTCCCAACCTGCTGAATGAAGAAGGAGGAGAAGCGGGCTTGAATGAATGAATGTGTACTGAGAGCCATCTACCTGCCAAGGACTGCAGGAGGCACTGTTACCCATTTCTCCATCATCTTCACAGCAATGCTGCGACGCTGGAATGACCAGTCTTATTCGAGGTGAGGAAATGGAGGCAGTTTGCCGCCAAAGAACTGATCCAGTACTCAGATCGTGGTGTGGAGCTAACAGATGGTTGTTAGAAGCTCAATTTGTGGCTTTACATATAAGGAGTTTATAAGTAATTTAAGATTTGTTTTTTAAAGGCTGGAGTGGATGAGTTTTGGCACGATTATCTTGAACTAGAGAGGGTCTCTTGGCACTGCCCTCCTGGCCCTAAGCTAATCAACATCTGGAATGGAGACTTAGAGAGTGTGTCATAGGATCTGTAGTTAAAAAAAAAAAACAGAACTTGAGAGAGTTACTAAACTAAATGAAAGGATCAGGATCCAGAAGATCTTGAGGGTTTAAATGAGGGACTAGATCTAAAATGTTGCCCTCCCCCATTTATTCAAGTTAAGCCAATTCATTTAAAGTCTTCTCAGATTCATAAATCCAACTTTATAAGGAGGAGAGGGAGAACTTTCTTCTTAGCGATTCGTGTAATTAATTGGCTATGTGATGACACTTGCCCTGTTGTATTCTAATTACTGAAGAGAAGGAGGGACAGGAAATGGTCATGTCCAAATGTAAGGGAATGAACCTAGCTGTAGGGCAGTCTCAGGCCAGGGTCCAAACTACAGTACACCTCCCTTTTACTAGGTATCTGGAGGAAATTACAGAAGTTATGTGGAGGTAATTGCAGTTCTTACCAGATCATAGTTGTTCCTATCTTATAGAGAGATGGTGAGGATTCGATAAAATAATAAAAAGAATTTAATGGTGCCTAGTACATAATAAGCACTTAATGAATATGAGTCATTGTTATTATTTTCAGTTCTTCCTTATTATAAATTTCTGTGTTTTCCTTTATGTGAAATATTTTCCCATTTAGGTTTATTTTCTTTAGCTAAATTCCCAAAAGTTAGATTCCCAAATCAAAGGGTATAAACACCCTTAGATCTCTTCATACTTCACGTGTATTGCCAAAGTATATTCCTAAGGAATTATAACAGTATCTACCACAACCAGACACAAGGAGACCAGATTTTCAGTACCTTCGCTAGCACTGAGTATTATTGGGTTTTATAACAATTGGACTGGTTTTTAGAGTTTATCCTTCTGCAAATATTCATCCAGAGAATGAGTGGGCTGGGTTTAGCTGGGAACAGGGCAGGGCCAAGCCACTTGGCTGAATGAACCCAAAGGCAAGAAAGGACATCTAAGGTCAAGGAGGGCAGGGATAAGGAAACCAACAAAAGCATAAGTGTTCCCAGGTGCTCACGCTGCGAGAAGTGGGGCTGCAGAATGCACTTTGAACCTCCAGGCGTGCTGCAGATAAAGGCATTGATAAGACAAGAAATCTCTGAGGCTTGAGTAACTAGCTGGTGCTGGTGGAAGAAAGGAAGAGCAGGTGACAGCTGGCGAAAGCACATGGAAGCCCAGCCCGTGGACCCTGACAGTCAGTGGGTGTAAGATTGATAAAAGGAAGGGTCCCCAAAGCAAACCTTTCCATGGAGAATTTAGAAGACACCTCTTTATCCTTATAAGGAGGAGACAATCCCAAGACTGAAAAGATGTAGTGCTATATGGTGTGTAGAGAGAGAAAGCAAGAGGCTGAAATTCCTAACTTGGAGGCCCCAAGAAATTCTACACCTGGTATACTGTTTTGGGAAAGGTGATGTATAGGCACCTGTGCTTAGCTAGGCCAGAAAGCACAGGTCTCCCAGAGCTCCCATCGGTTCAGAAGTCTGTGGTCCTCACACATCGTTTCTAATCCAGACACTGAGACTCAAGTTCTGATACGTAGGTGCATTCTTAGAGAATTAGTACGAAGCATTTAAAATTGGAACTGACCAGGAAATGGGGGACCTGGAGTCAGTCACCTACTCACTCGTGGTGTGAGGAGGCGAAACAGCAGGACCCTGTGGGGCTCCTGGGCACGGAAGCCTTTCTGTCCCCGTTTCTTGTTTGTAGGGAATAGACCCCAGCCTCTGTGAACTTCCCTGAGTCCCAAAGGGCAGATTCGAACAGTTGCTAATCAGGGAAGGGAGGGGATGCAGAGACAAGGGAGGAGCAGTCAGGAAACAATAGTGCAGCCTTGGAGCAGGGTCCTGGTTCCACCTCAAGGGGTACATATAAGGGTATCTTTTGAGCTCTTTATAGAACTAAAACCCCCAATAAATGGAAGATGTCAGCATTCTTCATTCCAGAAAAGACCATCTGAAGACAGATTAAAAGGAACCAGAGAAGCTCATCAAGAGATTAGCTGAGACCAGATTAAAGGAGTGCAGGCCCTGCACACACCCTTATCTTATCAGCAACCCCACCCTTGAACCATTGCTATAAAACTCCACCAAACCCTTCTGGGTGGGACACACAGTTTTTGAGGGCAGGAGCCTGCTGTGGCCCCCTTTGCCTGGCAAAGCAATAAAGCTATTCTTCTCCATTTCATCCAAAACTCTGTCTCTGAGATTCAGTTCAGCACTGGTGCACAGAGGCTGAGTTTTTGGCATCAGAAGTGATTTTCAAGATTTAGGAGGCACGAGAATCACATGCATGTATCAGCATATGTTCTTGGTTAAATGCCAGTTCCTAGGCCATCCCTCAGAGATGCGTTTGGGTAGGTCTGAGTGAAGTCCAGAGATCTGTGCCTTAAGCAAACATTCCTGATGATTCTGCTATAAGTAGTCAACAGGCTGCCCTTCGATAGTCATTCGTGCTGTGTGTTTGGTCTCTGTGAGACCGCTGGATAGGCTGACGACCCTAAAATGTGAGTTAGACACTCACATACACCTGATGTGGAGCTCCTAGGAGGGACCTGGCCATTTCCAAAGACTCAGTGCCATGCAGCGATCTGAAGAGGTATGTTTATGACTGGCCCTAAGAATGTAGCTTGCAGACTTCCAACTACTAGAGCATAATTAACCAAGGGCCCCAGTGGTACATTTGGAACCAACAGCTACATTTGCACCAAATCACTTTTCTCATGGGCTGCTCCCTGGCAGTGACTGAGCACACTGGGGATACTAAGGCAGACCCAATCCTGGGACACCCAGACTCCTCTGACAGCTGACTTTGGCCCGAGGACCTGCTGGTGGCCTTGCTGAACCTTCCTTAGACTGTAGGGTTGTCCAGGATTTTTCCACTCAATCTTCTTTCTCTCTCTCCTTCACTTGGGGTCAGGCATGCAGCGTCTGATGGCCCTCCAGCCTTATCTGACTTCCTATCTATTTATTTCACAAAGGCATTTCCCCTGCTACAATCCTTGCAATTTAATCCCATCTTGCCCTCTGCTTCTCAGAGGACCTGCACTAACAATGGCCCCAAACAACCCCCTGACATATCCATTCCATGGATACTACCAGGTCAGAAAACAGGCCATGTTTCCAGAAGGCCTGTGTGGCTTGACCCACATAAAGGAGACCCAAGCCATATTGGATGGTATTGTTTTATGATATGGCCCTGAGCACTGGAGCTTGGAGTGGCACCTAGGGGTAGGAGAGCACCGGAGACAGAGCCCTGGGGGGACAGTAAAAGGGGGAGTTCCAGAGTCCTGGGACCAGCCCTCAGAATGATGGGAGGAATCATATCACCCGAGCAGAAAATCTCAGACCCTCAAGAAAAGATACCCCCTTCCCCAAACCACAAAATGGGATCTGGGAGAATAAAGCCAGAACTTTGGCTGGTCCCACACCTTCTTGTCCCAGCCTCCTGTCCCAGGAGACTGCAGCCCCAGGGGCGACGGGTGGGCCCGGGGGCAGCTCCAGCCTGGGGCTGGGCTCTGCTTTCCCAACCTGCTCTCATGGCTTCATCCTCAGGCTGGCAGCCTGACAGGACAAGTCAACCTCAGAGGAAAAAAAAAAAGCAGGGTTGCCTCCAGAAACTCACTCAGAAGAAGAGAAAGGACTCATTTGCAGGCCAAAGGGTATAATTTGAAAGGAGAGGTGGGGAAAAGGGAGATAAATAAAAACAACCAAAACAACTGCAGGCAGCGGTGCTACAGGCTGGTCCCTGCAACACAAGGGCCACTGGCTCTCCTCAATCACCAACAACAATACAGCCTAGGAAACTCTGCTCCTCTCACGGACGTGTGACATGCAATCTGTGTGTTTTCTATGCAAATGCCAGTTGTTTCTCAGACAGCGATGGGCTGGATTGTGTGAAGTGCCAACTCCACTGTGGGCAATAAAGGACTTGCAGATTATATGGCAGTAAGGGAAAGATACCTCTTCCTTCTGTGGGTGTATCTTCCCCGAGGATTCTCATTCCTTCTAAGGAAATCAGTGTGTGCATGTGTGTGTGTGTGTTTCCATGCTTGGTAATAAGTCTACCCTGTGCCAAACACTGCTTGATGCCCATGGAAGTTTCTCAACAACCCATGGGGTAAGAACTATGGTCCTCATTTTACATAAATGAGGAAACGAAGACTCACAGGGGTTAAGAGCCTTGCCTATGCTTGTACAAGCCAGAGCGTTGGAGCCCATGTTCACATCCCAGGCCTTCTGACTCTGATGCTGCACGGGCTCTCCGCTGAGTATTGCCAGGGGACTCCATCTGGGAGAGAATGCTCCTAGCCCAGTTTCCTATGGATCAGGGTGGGGGACCAGGGCAGCTGCCACTTCACCGCCCGAGGAAAGTGTTCCACTGCGCCACGGCTGGCCACTGCCCAGCTGCTTATCTGTCAAGCGTCCAGGCTTGGCTCCCTCGGCAATCAACTGGGTCCAGATCACCCTGGATCTGCCACTCACACGTGTGCAGGGGAGGGTGAGAGAAAGAGAAGACGAGAGAGGGCAGTAAATGAGGGCAGGGAGAAGCAGGCTATTGAAATTCTAGACTTGCCAGCAGCCAACTGGGCCGGGAGGCTGGTGTCACCGGCTGTGCTCAGCGGGCACCCAGTGGGCAGAGATCCCATTGCCCAGCTCTCCTGGGTTGGGGTGGAAGGGCAGACTGTAACTCTGTAGTTGTATTGTGATGGCGAAGGAGGAAACAAGAGCAGCTGATCCAGCCTGGATCGGGAGTGCCCACGTGCGCACAGATAGGCCTTTGTGTCCTGGGCCCAGACAACAGGCGGCATTCTTCCCCCACCTCAGTGACGTCCTTCACGGACATGTTCCCAGAGCGCATTTTCAAAGGCTTAATCAGCTATGGATCAGATGACACGGCATTCCCTCCACTACCCCCTCCTTGCTCAGGCTGTACCTTCTCTTTGTTGTCTTGAGCACAGAACCGGTGGCCAACCCCAGCCCTGCCCTTGGTCGGCTTACAGAGCTCCCTGCGCAGAGGTAGACCTCATGACCTCAGGCATGGGAATCTTGGAACACAGGAGCTGGATGGGCCCGAGAGCAAGTCCAACCCCAGGTTTTAAGGTGATGGATAGGCTTCCCTGGTGGCGCAGTGGTTGAGAGTCCGCCTGCTGATGCAAGGGACACGGGATCGTGCCCCGGTCCGGGAAGATCCCACATGCCACGGAGCGGCTGGGCCCATGAGCCGTGGCCACTGAGCCTGCGCGTCCGGAGCCTGTGCTCCATAACGGGAGAGGCCACAACGGTGAGAGGCCTGCGTACCGCAAAAAATAAAAAAATAATAAAATTTAAAAATTAAAAAAGAGAAAGGTGATGGAGTCAGAGATGCAGCCACACTCAGACCTAGGGTCCCTGCCCCCAGAGCAGTGTCCTTTCTGGTACCAGGGCTAAGCTGCCCCAGGACCCTGGTGGTTACAGCAGCCCCACCTCAGGGCCCAGACCACCTCCCAGAGAAGCCCGAGGGAGAGGGGTTCTTCATGAAGATACACTTAACTCTAGATTGACTCCCAGTCCTGCCTGATTGCTTTCCAAAGCGAGTGGCTTTACTTGCCCAAAGCCAAGTGCAGGAAACAGGAAGCACCCCAGGATGTTGCTTGTCCTGCTTAACTACACTGTGAGTCTACTGAGGGATCAGTTACCTGTAAAATGCATGCTCTCTGGATGTAAAATACATCCCTGAAATACTAATATGGCTACTGCTACGGACTGAATGTTTGTGTCTCCCCCAAATTTATATACGGAAGCCTTAACCTCCAATGTGATGACATTTGGAGATGGGGCCTTTGGGAGGTGATTAGGTTTAGATGAGGTCATGAGGGTAGGGTCCCCATCATGGGATTAGTACCCTTGTAAGAGGCGTAGTGGTTAAGAATCTGCCTGCCAATGCAGGGGACATGGGTTCGAGCCCTGGTCGGGGAAGATCCCACATGCTGCGGAGCAACTAAGCCCGCAAGCCACAACTACTGAGCCCGTGTGCCACAACTACTGAAGCCTGAAACAAGAGAAGCCACTGCAGTGAGAAACCTGTGAACCACAACAGAGAGCAGCCCCCGCTCGCTGCAACTAGAGAAAGCCTGCGCGTAGCAACAAAAACCCAAAAAAGAAGACCCAATGAAGCCAAAAATAAATAAATAAATACACTTATTTAAAAAAAAAAAAAAGAAGAGAACAGAGCTCTCTCTCTCTACCAGGTGAGGACAAAGTGAGAAAGTGGCCATCTGCAAGTCAGGAAAAGATCTCCCTCATCAGACACTGAAACTGCCGGAGCCTCGCTCTCAGACTTCTAGCCTCCAGAACTGTGAGAAATAAATGTCTGTGGTTTAAGCCACCCAGCCTGTGGTATTCTGTTACAGCAGCCCAAGCAGATTATGACAACCGCCTTCCCTGCTTCTCTAGCCCATGCTTTCAGAGTTGGAAGACCTGGGTTCTACTCCCAGGTATGGCAACTTCAAACTGTAAGGTCTTGGAAAAGAAGACACCCTCTCCACCCTTCATGTTCTCGCCGTAAAATGCAGCTTATGATCTCTGCCCTTGGTCCCTCACAGACCACTGTGCAGATGAAATAAAACAATGCAATAGTGAAATGCTATTAGGAGGGTGACAGTGATTACAACTGCTACTGTTAGCACTACTACGACTATTGCTACTGCTACTACCAACAGCAGCGGCCAAGCACTGAGCAGCTGCTTCGTGTGCCAGACATCTCTCACTGATTTCCAATATTTTCAAGTATAAAGACTCTTTTTTTTTTTTTTTTTTTTTTTTTTGCGGTACGCGGGCCTCTCACTGCTGTGGCCTCTCCTGTTGCGGAGCACAGGCTCCGGACGCGCAGGCTCAGCGGCCATGGCTCACGGGCCCAGCCGCTCCACAGCATGTGGGATCTTCCCGGACCGGGGCACGAACCCGCGTCCCCTGCATCAGCAGGCGGACTCCCAACCACTGCGCCACCAGGGAAGCCCATAAAGACTCTTTATACTGGAAAATATATAAAAGCTTAAAACTAATTTTAAATTATTATTTTGTTGGTTACAACAGTGTTTAAATACATTTTAAAATGTTCACAGGGTACAATTTATTTTCTATCCAAAAACGCTTGGCATCCTTCTGGATTTACAGGCCTTCTGCAAGAACTCTAGGTTCTCTCATGCAATCGAAGCCTCAAAATAACCCTGTGATGTGGGTAGTTTTCCCATTTTACAAATGAAAATAATGAGGATCAGCAAGATCATACACTTAGGAAATGGTAGAGCCAAGATACAATAACACACTCACTCCAAATTTTGTCCCCTTTCCACTGCACCACACCGAACGTCTTCTAAACCTATAAAAAGTTAAGCACGTCTTCAGCTTAGATGATTGATTTGAGGCCCTTCTTCTTTTCTAATGTATGCATTAGTGTTATAAATTTCCCTGTCAACATTGCTTTAGCTGTATCCCACAAAACACTTTGTTGCATTTCATTATTTTTGTTTGTTTGTCTTAAGTGCTTTTACTGAAGTATAGCTGATTTACAACACCATATTTGTTTCAGGTATACAACATAGCAACTCAACATTTTTATAGATTATGCTCCATTTAAAGTCACTACAAAATAATGGTTATATTTCTTTTTGCTGTACAATACATCCCTGTAGCCTATTCACTTTATACATAGTAGTTTGTACCTCTCAGTCCCCTACCCCCATCTCACCTCTTCCCACTGGTAACCACCAGTCTGTTCTGGGTATCTGTAAGTCTGTTTCTGCTTCGCTATGTTGCATTTTAATTTACATTTAGTTTCAAGCATTTTTAAAAATACTCAAGTATTTTAAAAAATCCTCTTTGACTTATGAATTACTTAGAAGTGTGTTATTTAACTTACAACTTTTGGGCATGTTCCTTTTATCTTTCCGTCATTGATTACCAGTTTGAGTTCCCTGTGGTCAGGGAATACACTCTGCATTATTTCAATTCTTTTTAGTCTGTTGATATTTATTTTATGGACCAGGATAAGACCTACTTTTGTCCCACGGACAATTGAAAAGAATACGTATTTTGCTGTTACTGGGTGGAGTTTTCTACAAACACTGATTAGGTCCTGCTTTTTGATGGCGTTGCTGAGTTCTATATCCTTTCTGATTTTATGTCTAGTTGTTCTATCAATTGTTGAGAGAAGGGTGCTGAAATCTCCAACTATATTTGTGGATTTGTCCATTTCTCCTTTTAGTTCTATCAGTTCTTGCTTTGCATAATTTGCATCTACATTGTTCGATGCATATACATTTAGGATTTTCATGTTTCCTTCCTTGGTAGATTGGCCCTCTTATTGTAATGTCCCTCTCTGATTCTGGTAATTTTATTTCCTCTGAAGTCTACTTTATCCTATATTGATACAGTCATTCCTGCTTTTTTTTAAATTAATGTTTGCATGATAAATATTTTCATATCATTTTGCTTTCAGCCTGTCTGTATTGTTATATTTGAAGTGAGTGTCCTGTCAACAGCATGTAGTTGATTTTTTTTTACTCCACTCTGCCAATCTATCTTTTAATTGATGTATTCAATACATTTACATTTAATGTAATTAGTATGTTAGGACTTAAGTCTTCCATTTTATTTTTTGTTGTCTGTTTCTTCTCTCTGATTTTCATTTCTCTGTTTTCTTTTTCCTGCCTTCCTGTGGGTTACTTAACCATTTTTTAGATTTCCACTTTTATTTACCTACCTTGTCCTCAAGCGTATCTCCTTATGTAGCTTTTTTAATCGTTTGCTCTTGGTATTATACTATACATATGTTACACCACAGTCTACTGGTGCCATAATTTTACCAGTTCAAGTAAGTGTAGAAACCTTACCTCCTTTTATGTCTTTTTACCCTCCCCCCTTCTTTTCTTAGATATTTTCTCTACATACTTAGAACCACATCAGAAGTGTTATAATTTGTGCTTCAATCATCAAACCTAATCTAGAAGACTCAAGAGGAGTCTTTGCCCATATTTTTCTTATCATGTTCTTTTGTTCTTCCTGATGTTTCAAGTTTCCTCCATTTATTGTTTCCTTCTGTTAAAAAAACCTCTTTTAGCCATTCTTTTAGAGTAGGTCTGCTGGTGACAAGTTACCTTAGTTTTACTTCATATAAGAATGTCTTCATTTTCCCTTGATTCCTGAAGGATATTTTCCTCGGATACGGGATTCTGGAAAGATGTCTACAGGACATCTTTCAGCACGTGAGAAATGTGTCACTTCCTTCTGACCTCCATGGCTTCTAATGAGAAATCCACTGTCATTTGAATTGTTTTTCCCCTAGAGATAAAGCATTGTTCCTATCTGTGCTTTTAAGATTTTTTTCTTCATTTTTAGTTTTCTGAAGTTTTACTAAGATATATCTGGGCATGACTTCTTTTGGTTTTAACCTGTTTGGGATTCACTTACCTTTTTGAATCTGTAGGGTTTTGTATTTTGCCAAATTTGGGGAATTTTCAGTCATTAGTTCTTTGAGTACTTTTTCAGGCTTAACCTTTTTCTCCTCTCCCATTCGTACTCCAGTGACACAAATGTTTGATCCTTTATTATGGCCCCACTAGTACCAAGGTTCTGTTTATATATTTTTTTTCTCAGTGTATTTTGCCTTTTTTATTTAGAGTGACACTAATTTGGGTAATTTCTGTTGTTCTATGTTCAAGCTCACTGATCCTTTCCTCTTTCCCTTCCATTTTCTTGTTGAGCCCATTCAATGAGCTTTTTATTTTAGTTATTGTATTTTTCAGTTCTAAAATTTCTATTTGGTTCTTCTTTATACCTTCTGTTCCTTTGCTGAGACTTTCTATTTCTTCACTGAGACTCTTTGTATTTTCATTTGTTTCAAGCATGTTCATAATTGCTTTTTTATGATGGCTGTTTTAAAATCTTTGTTATATAAAATTAAAAATTTCTGTCACCTTAGTGTTGACATCTGTTGTCTTCTTTCATTCAGTGTGAGATCCTCATGGTTCTTGGTATAATGAGTGATTTTTCTATTGAAACATGGGCATTTGGGGTATAGAGTTGGGAAATTCTGAATCTTATTGAAGCTTTCTGTTTTAACTGGCTTTCTCTGACACTGCTGCAGCATGGAAAGAGAGGGTGAGTGGGCCACTTCATTACAGTCACCTATAGGTGGGTATAGAAGATGGTCCCCTGCTTGGCCTCTGCTGACACTTGAGGGCAGGGGTTCCTCATCAGTGCTGGGCAGAGATGGGAGCTCCAGCTCCTCACTATGTCTCCACTGATATCTTCCTGGCTGGGAGAGACTAGATTATTTCATTACTGCTCCCCACATGGCCACCACAGATCCCTTGGGGGTGGGTGGCGTCTTTACCATTGAATAGTGATGAAAGTCCAGACACTCCACTAGTTCTGACACTACTGCACTGGGAAGCAGGAGGGGCACCTCGTTACAACCTGTTGGATGTGAGACTTTAGGCTCCACATCTGACATTTGCTGTTGTGGGAACTACAGTTTTTGCCAGGATGTCTGAAGTAGAGCAATTAATTCCTAAAAGTCTTCTCTCTTGCAAGGTTGCCCTTTCCCTGGTCATTTGGCTAAGAGAGCAGACTTTTCTTAGAGTTTGTTTGGTCTGCACCCACTGGCATATCCAGGGTGCCAGCATTCGTAGATATATCAGGGGGACAAATCCCTTCTCTCAACTCTCAGAGAATCTTTTTATGTTTCTTTTATATATAATTTCCAGGCTACTTCTTAGAGGAATAGGGGAAAGTACTCCATCTTCCCAGAAGCAGAAGTTGCTATGTAGCCTTTGAGACCGGCTTCTTCTACTCAACATAAGCCCTTTGGGATTCATCTATGCTGTTCTGCGTATCAATATCTTGTTCTCTCTCTTTTTTTCTTTTTTAAATTGCTGAGTATTCTATTACATGTACCAGTTTGTCTATACATTCATCTTTTGAAGGAAATTTTGGTTTTTTCTAGTTTGGGGGCTTATGAAAAGAGCTGCTATAAATATTCATGCAGAGTTTTGCATGAACACAAGTTTTTATTTTTCTATGGCAAACACCCAGGAGTAGAATTGCTGGATTGTATGTTAAACTTTATAAGAAACTGCTGGGTTTCCCTGGTGGTGCAGTGGTTGAGAATCCGCCTGCCAATACAGGGGACACGGGTTCGAGTCCTGGTCCGGGAAGATCCCACATGCCGTGGAGCAACTAAGCCCGTGCACCACAACTACTGAGCCTGCGTGCCACAACTCCTGAAGCCCACGCGCCTAGAGCCCGTGCTCTGCAACGAGCCACTGCAATGAGAAGCCCGCACACTGCAACGAAGAGTAGCCCCCGCTCATCGCAACTGAAGAAAGCCCATACGCAGCAACGAAGACCCAACACAGCCAAAAATAAATAAATAAAATTTAAAAAAAGATACTGCTAACCTGTTTTCCAGAATGGCTGTACCATTTGCATTCTCACCAGTAGTATATGACAGTTCCTGTCACTCCACATCCTCACCCACACTCGGTGTTTTTATTATTTTTATTTTAGCCATTCTAATAGGTGGGTAATGGTATCTCATTGTGGTTTAATTTGCATTTCCCTAATAGCTAATAACACTTGACACTCTTTTCATGAGCTTAATTGCCATCAACACATCCTCTTCAGTGAACTTTCTGTTCAAGTCTTTTGCCCATTTTTTCCACTGGCCTGTTTGTTTTTTTCCTGTTGAATTTTGAGTATTTTTTTATATATCCTGACTACCATAACAACTTTTGAATATTATAAAACTAAAGCAAAGAGAGAGAAAGAAGAGAGGAATAAAGCAATCTAATACAGCTGTTACACCATAGCTTTCTGCCTAAGTACTCCTCCTGAGCTCAAACATGGCCACATTAGGACTATTTCCTTCCACCAACAGAAGTCACAGCCCACTTTAAGTTCACATTCAAAAAAGTGGTGTCTCTTCCCATGCCCCATTCTCTTCATGACTCACAAAATCCAATAAAGTAGGACACTGGGCTTGGACATTTGATGAGTACTTGGTTTCAGTTGTGATCTCCTAGATAGCAGGGAGTATGTCTACTTCATTTTGCTTTCTTCCTAGAACCTAGCACTTTTCTTCATTCATTCAAATAATATTTATTTAGTTCCCATTATGTGTCAGGCACTGTGCTCTGTCCTGAGAATACAATAAAACAGAAATTGTTCATGGAGTCATGTTGCGTTCAGAATAAAGTCTAGAATATAGTAGATTCCTGTGCCATGCTTATTTTTACATTTCCTTTCTTTTTTTAAAAAAAATATTTATTTATTTTGTTTCACCAGGTCTTTTTGAGGCAGGTGGGCTTCTAAGTTGCAGCTCAAGGGCTCCTTAGTTGCAGCTAGCCAGCTCCTTAGTTGCGGCATTTGAACTCTTAGTTGTAGCATGCACGTGGGATCTAGTTCCCTGATCAGGGATTGAACCCAAGCCCCCTTCATTGAGAGCATGGAATCCTATCCACTGAGCTACCAGGGAAGTCCCTATATTTCCTTTCTTGTTAAAAACTTCCCCTGGAGTTAATTGCCTTTAAATTTTTTTTGGTCTATCTATTTCCATATTGTCTCTTTTAATTAAATTCTCTAACAATTATACTAAATTCCTATCAAAATTTCATATGCTCAAAAGCTCCATTCCATTTTTTTCCCTGGATATTTCCTAAACCTAAGGAAAGTCCTCTATATTCTTTTCCAACTGGACTAGTTGCTCTCCAGGACTGTGACATGGTTGTGATTCTAGGACTTCCTTTCAATGCTCTCCTATGTTATAGCCCAGGTTCCTAGATACCAAGTTTTCTTCTTTTTAATTTACTCTTCATTTTTCTGGAGTGCATTCTCTGGTACCTTTTTAGAAAAGAATATGTGTCAAGTTATTTTCAAATCCATTGATGTCCCAAAATGAATTATTCTATTCTCATATTTGATTAATAGTTTAGCTGGATATAGAAACCTAGATTGAAAATAATTTTCCCTCCAATTTTTAATGCATTTCTTCATTGTAGTCTCGCTTCTAGTGTTGTTGTTGAGGTGTCTGACAACTTTCTGATTCTTGATTGCATGGACCTCTTTTTCTCTCCAGAATAATACGTGAGCTTCTCTTTACCTGCTGTGTTCTGAAATTCAACAATAAAGCGCATTGATCTGGGATTTTATTCATTCATTGTAGCAGACACTCCAAGGCCTCTTTTATTCTGAAGACATGCGCTTCAGTTTGCAGAACTGTTCTTGTACTATTGTTTTTTATCATCTCCTCTCATCTGATTTAATTCTTCTCTCTTTCAGAAACTCCTATTAGCCTGATGTTGGAGCCTTTTATATAATATATACCTGGATTTTTGCAGAGAAGGGAGGCAACACGCCAACAAACCAGATCCTGGCTGGATTTACCTTTCTCCCTCCACTCTCCATTGCTTTCCTGAGTCACTTCTCAGCAACAGCCATTTTATTTATTTATTTATTTATTTATTTAGGGCGGTGTTGGGTCTTCGTTTCTGTGTGAGGGCTTTCTCTAGTTGTGGCAAGCAGGGGCCACTCTTCATCGTGGTGCACGGACCTCTCACTATCACGGCCTCTCTAGCAACAGCCATTTTAAAGTGGAGGCTATTGCAGCCCCACCCCCATGGCTTGATGTCAGATTTGTCCAGTTCAGATGATGTAGACATTTGTCCTAACATCCTTTTGTCTTCTGATCATCTGGTTAGGATTTTCTTTAGGATAAGTTCCCTTGAAGCATCCTAACCATTCAGAGTGCTCTGAGAGAAATCATCTTTCCAGGAGCCAGTTGGGAGTGGAGGATGGAGGTTGAGAGTGTGTCCTCAGTGATGGTGACCAGCAGGAGACCTCGCCCAGAAGTGGGCAGAAGCATGAAAGAGCACACTGGGAGGGTGCGTGTGAGGCCACTGTGCCCTCCTGCTCCTCCGCAAGGTGGCCCCCAGCCTGTAAGTTTGGATGAAGAGACCTGGCCCTTTTGAAAACGGGAGGTCAGCACTATTAAAAACTGCCCTGTGTTGGACTTCCCTGATGGCACAGTGGTTAAGAATCTGCCTGCCAATGCAAGGGACACAGGTTCAAGTCCTGGCCCAGGAAGATCTCACATGCCGCGGAGCAACTAAGCCTGTGCGCCACAACTACTGAGCCTGAGCTCTAGAGCCTGCAAGCCACAACTACTGAGCCCACATGCCACAACTACTGAAGCCTGCGCGCCTAGAGCCCGTGCTCTGCAACAAGAGAAGCCACAACAGTGAGAAGCCCGTGCACCGCAACGAAGAGTAGCCCCCACTCACTGCAACTAAAGAAAGCCCGTGAGCAGCAATGAAGACCCAACACGGCCAAAAATAAATAAATACATTAATTAATTAATTAATTAAAAAAAAACCCTGCCCTATGTGTCTGCCATCCTGCCTGACCTCAATCCCTGAGTTTTGGATAATCCAGTCTCTTGTCTCCTCCTCAGCACCTGTTCCAACAACACCTGTAATAAGTTTCTTCAAGAAACTTTGTGTCCTCGATGTCCAAGTACTTCTTTCCGGGGAAGAGCCAGGCTATAGGAAAGAGCAAACTGAGGGAAGGGCAGGCTGAAGTTCCTCTGACTACAATGTGTGTCTTGAGTTGTTCTTTGATTCCCCTACTTCCCAACTCAGAGCAGAGCTCTCTTACTTTCTTGATTGCAGATGGCTAAAGAAATCTGTGCTAATTGTGGACTCCTTTTCTAGATTGGCCCCAGTCTAACTCAACACATGAGAGGGTTACCCAGAATCTGGGGTCAAGGCTGTGCCCCTAACCACCTCGGGTATATTTTGGCAAACGTTCTAGAAAGGATAGGCGGTGCTTTCCTGACCCACTGTGTCATGTCCTTGGCTTGTGGAAGACTCTCCAGCAAAGAGACACCGCAAACTCAGCCCAGTCCTAAAGCTGACCTCCAGCCTTCTCCCAACAATAAAACATTCAGAACCCTGAACTGCGGCTTACAGAACCCTGGGTCATCCTCAGGATGGGCTGAGCTTCGTGTAGTGACTGAGCTGAATGTGGTCACAGGCCAGGGCTACAGATCAAGGCCTACGTCTACTCAGCTGGGCTTTGCCATTAGTTTGCTTTTCAACCTTGGGTCAAAAACCAAACCACTCACAGCTTCAGTTTCCTCATATGAAAACGAGGGAACTTTTCTCCCTACATTCTGGTTTGCAGTGAGGCACATAATCCTGTTTGAATCTTAGCATTATTACTTATTAGCTGTGCACCTGAGGATGAATTATTCATTTCCTCATCTGTACAAATGTAGAAAATAAATACAATAAATACAGAGTTGCTATAAGGAGTAGAATAGTATTGTAGGCTCTAAACACAAGGTTGAAATAACCACTGTTACCCACCTCTGGGTGGTTCTAGCCCTCTTCTCTCTCCCCAGCCCACATCACTAACCCATATATGCTCCTCTTGGACCTAACTTGACATACGACTGTTTCCTGGCATATATTTAGTGAATTGAAAGGAAAAAAAAGGCCAATATTTTTTCTCAAACACTAACAGTGAATTCTCAATATTTTGTATCCTTTTGATTCTGTCTCTTACATATGATTCAGTGCTTGGAACAGTGTCAGATATATATTTGGCATTTAAAAAATATTTGCTGAATGAATAAATGGTTTAACAAAGATATGTAGAGAAATTGGGGTGAAGTTATTATAGATAAGTTAATTAAACAAAAATATGATGTTACTTTTTCTGCCCCCAAAGTTTGCTCATGCCTGTGGAATAGGCACAAGCCAGAAACCTGGGTATCTTCCTCGGGCCCTCCCTCTCCACCACCTTCCATGGCCAACTGATCAACACATTTGGTTCCTTCTAATTATCTCTCAAGATTGTCCTCCCCACTCCACACCCTGTGCCACATCCCAGATCAGGCTGGGGCATCTCGTGTCTACTGCCACAGCCTCCTCATTAAACAACCTACATCATCCTTCAAAACTCAAGTCAGCTAAATAGACATTTCTCCAAAGAAGATATACAGACTGCCAACAAACATATGAAAGGATGCTCAACATCACTAATCATTAGAGAAATGCAAATCAAAACTACAATGAGATATCATCTCACACCGGTCAGAATGGCCATCATCAAAAAATCTAGAAACAATAAATGCTGGAGAGGGTGTGGAGAAAAGGGAACCCTCCTGCACTCTTGGTGGGAATGTAAATTGATACAGCCACTGTGGAGAACAGTATGGAGGTTCCTTAAAAAACTAAAAATAGAACTACCATATGACCCAGCAATCCCACTACTGGGCATATACTCTGAGAAAACCATAATTCAAAAAGAGTCATATACCACAATGTTCATTGCAGCTCTATTTACAATAGCCCAGAGATGGAAACAACCTAAGTGTCCATCATCGGATGAATGGATAAAGATGTGGCACATATATACAATGGAATATTACTCAGCCATGAAAAGAAACGAAATTGAGCTATTTGTAACAAGGTGGATGGACCTAGAGTCTGTCATACAGAGTGAAGTAAGTCAGAAAGAGAAAGACAAATACCGTATGCTAACACATACATATGGAATTTAAGAAAAAAAAATGTCATGAAGAACCTAGGGGTAAGACAGGAATAAAGACACAGACCTACTAGAGAATGGACTTGAGGATATGGGGAGGGGGAAGGGTGAGCTGTGACAAAGCGAGAGAGAGGCATGGAGATATATACACTACCAAACGTAAGGTAGATAGCTAGTGGGAAGCAGCCGCATGGCACAGGGATATCAGCTGGGTGCTTTGTGACCACCTAGAGGGGTGGGATAGGGAGGGTGGGAGGGAGGGAGACGCAAGAGGGAAGAGATATGGGAACATATGTATATGTATAACTGACTCACTTTGTTATAAAGCAGAAACTAACACACCATTGTAAAGCAATTATACTCCAATAAAGATGTAAAAAAAAAAAAAACAACTCAAGTCAGATCCTCCCACTCCCTTGCTTATAATCCTTCAGTGGCTCTCCAATCTCTCTATAAAATGGTTTCCAAACTCAGCTAATTATGAGAACCCTTTGGGAAGAACTTTACAAAACTCAACTCTCTGATGGTGGGTCCTAGGATCTGTGTGCCTTAAAAGTTGCCCAGGTGACCTTGATGATCAGTCAGCTTTGGGAACCACAAGTTTCCAGGCTAAAATCCCAATGCCTTTGCATGGTATGGAAGGCTGTCCATGATGTATCTCCCCCTGCCTTCCTCGCTGGTAACCTTTCGTGCCCCTTCCCCCTCTTGAATGTTATGCTCCAGCACTGCTGAAAGCTGACAGTTCTCACACATGCTGTTATTCCACCTCTTTGAGCACACTACCCCTTCTTCCCACAATGCTCTACTCTACCCTGCCCCCTGATGAATTTCTATTTGTCCTTTTAGCTCTGTCTCAGTCATCAAGGAGCGTATGTAAAATGGCTCGATTTACATAAAGTTCAAAACAGGCAAAACAAATCTATGCTTTAGGGTCAGGAGAGAGGCTACTCCTTGGGGGCCAGGGAGGGAGGCGGCTACCAACGGGGAGGGGACAAGAGAGGGCCTTCTGGGATGCTGGTCATGTTTCTTTCTTTCTTTTTTTTTTTTTGCTGTATGCGGGGCTCTCACTGTTGTGGCCTCTCCTGTTGAGGAGCACAGGCTCCGGACGCGCAGGCTCAGCGGCCATGGCTCACGGGCCCAGGCGCTCCGCGGCATGTGGGATCTTCCCGGACCGGGGCACGAACCCATGTCCCCTGCATCGGCAGGCGGACTCTCAACCACTGCACCACCAGGGAAGCCCTGGTCATGTTTCTTGGTCTGGGTGCTAGTTCCACAGGTTTATTCCAATTGTGAAAACTCATCAAATTGTATAGTAACGACGTGTACGGTTTTTTTGTATGCTGAAACTCACATGGGAGCTCAGCTCCAGGAAGCCTTTGTGGATACCCTCCCTTAGAGTTAATTCTGCGCCTTTCCTGTTGCCACTCTGCCTGGTTCAGTCTGCTTCTTTTGGTGTTTAACCCTCTGAATTATCATTCCTTTATTGACATATCTGTCTCCCCACCTAGACTGTGAGCTACTTGTGGATGAGATTAGAGAATCCCCAGCACCTTCCCAGTGCAGTTATATGGAGAAATATCTATGCACAGAATGAATGAAGAGAAAGTGAGTATCAGTGCAGTGGCGGTTACTCCTTCTACCTTTTTTCCTGCTGAGAATACAAAGTGCTCTGCTATTAATCTGCTTTGAAGTAACCAAGGCAAGAAATTTAAATGACTCTCACCATGCCTCTTGTTGCTGAGAAAGACTGCCTGTGCCCTGCAGCCGGAGCTCCAGACTCTGCAGCTCCCGCATGCACTCTGCACTCCCAGTGCCCGCCGGCCGGTAGCAGCTCTTCCGATCTCATCCCATGTAAACGCCACTGCCTAGAAGGGTTCCCAGGGGATCACCAAGTTGGCATTTGCTCACTGTCTTCCATTACTGCATATCTGGAGAAAATGCTCCAGGCAAGTCATAAAATAACAACAACACCATTTTAATTTTAAATTAATTAATTTATTTATATTTGGCTGTGTTGGGTCTTTGTTGCTGCATGCGGGCTTTTGCTAGTTGCGGCGAGCAGGCACTACTCTTCATTGCGGTACGCAGGCTTCTCATTGCAGTGGCTTCTCTTGTTGCGGAGCATGGGCTCTAGGCACGCAGGCTTCAGTAGTTGCAGCACGTGGGCTCAGTCGTTGCGGCACATGGGCCCTAGAGTGTGCGGGCTTCAGTAGTTGTGGCACGCGGGCTCAGTAGTTGTGGCACATAGGCTTAGTTGCTCCGTGGCATGTGGGATCTTCCCGGACCAGGGGCTCGAACCCATGTCCCTTACATTGGCAGGCAGATTCTTAACCACTGCACCACCAGGGAAGTCCCCCAAAACAACATTTTTAAAAGTCTTTTAGGACTGGGGGCGGCGTTCTGTGGCCACTTCTGAGATACCAGCAGACTCACTACTTGGCAGGGGTGTAAAGCTGGCAGACCTCTCCTAGGATGCTTCCTAGACTTCTTGCATCTTCTCTAGCTCCACTCCTCCCCTGCATCTTTCAGGAGACCCGCTACCTGCAGGTACCTAATTTCTAAGGCCGTGGACGTCTCTTCCTACCAGCAATTTTAGCTTTGGGGATAACGGCCACTTATAGCTCAGTGTATGTATATAAGTAAGAAGCAGTTCTGCTATAGTGAAAGAGCTCTGGACTTAGAACCATAAAATCCAGGTCTTAATTCTATCTCTGTCACCTACTGTCTTTGGTGACACATACAACTCTACTTCTCTTGCTTTCTTTATATAAACTGAGACATGAGCAGGGCATACCCCCCAGATTGCTGTGAGCATTCACAATTACATAAGGTAACGCAAATGATTTACACACTGTAAAGTTCCACATAAATGTGAGGAGTAGTCATAGCAGTGTGAATAGGAGTCCACATTTTCAAGGAGCAGCTGCATTTTAAACCTTATATCTTAAAGGAATTTCAAACACCACTGACCAAGCTGGCGGGGGTAAGCGCAGGTGGAGGTCAGGGGACTTTCTAGCAAGAGCGCTCCAGGACCAAAGGATGGTAGTATGTGAAAGGTCACTCACCTCCTTCAGGGGACTATATTTCCACATCTGGAGCATCCTGCCTCACTGGCTTTCAATATATTCAAACCTGAGGTCAGAGGACCCCTTTCTTATGTAGGAAGGGCTATTCCCCAAAGATTAATTGAAGCTCCAGTCTCGTTTAGTGGATGCCACTGAGGGCCTGTCCCTGCCTGCTGTCCCTTTGGGAGAACTGGTGCAGTTCCCTGCAAGCATCTATTCCACAGGAGCTCAGGCAAAGCCAGATGGGCAGGAAAACACATACCTCAAAAGGCCATTCATAGCTAAGGGCCTTCAGCTCATCAAAGAGGAAAACGAAAACAACCCAGCACCTAATTTTTAAAACAGTCTCAACAAAGGATACTCTGAGCTTCCCTCTGAATTAACCATTGCAGAGTGTGTATGGGGTGTGTCCGCGGAACCGCATGTAAACTCACAGTGCGATCAAGTAAGAATATCTGATGGTGTGAGGACTAAGATCCATTCCTGTGACGTTAGCCTATTTGTCCCTTAAGCATCCAGAGAAGCAGAAGATGCTCATCCTTGGATACTCAAGGCCATTGACACGGCACCCAGTAAAACAGGGGTTATGACGAGAGGCTTAGGATGGAGTCCTGGTTCAGCCATTTAATCACCATGTGACTCTGGGAAAGTTAACGAGTCAAGTACCATGAACTCATGAACCATTTCTTCATCTGCAAAATAGGAATTAAAATGCCTACCTCCTAATGGTGCTTTGTGAATTGAAGGAAGATGATGCATGCAAAGTGTTTATCAGTGGCTGGCAGATAAAAGCACAACAAATGACAGGTTTTTTAAATTGAAGTATAGTTGACTTACAATATTGTGTTAGTTTCAAGCGTACGGCAAAGTGATTCAGTTATATTTACATCTTTTCATATTATTTTTCATTATAGGTTATTACAAGATGTTGAATATAGTTCCCTATGCTATACAGTAAATCCTTACTGCTTATCTATTTTACATATAGTAGTGTGTATCTGTTAATTCCAAAATCCTAATTTATCCCTTCTCCTTTTCCCCTTTGGTAACCATAAGTTTGTTTTCTATGTCTGTTTCTGTTTTGTAAATAAATTCATTTGTATTATTTTTTTAGATTCCACGTGTAAGTGATATCATATAATATTTGCCTTTCTCTGACTTAATTCACTTACTATGATATTCTCTAGGTCCATCCATGTTGCTGTAAATGGCAATATTTCATTCTTTTTGTGGCTGAACAGTATTCCATTGTATATACATATATACCACATCTTCTTTATCCATTCATCTGTTGTTGGACACTTAGCTTGCTTCCATGTCTTATAAATAGTGCTTCTATGAACACTGGGGGTGCATGTATCTTTTCAAATTAGAGTTCTCATCTTTTCTGGATATATGTCCAGGAGTGGGATTGCTGGATCATATTACAGCTCTATTTTTAGTTTTTTAAGGACCTTCCATACTGTTTTCCATAGTAGTTGCACCAATTTACATTCCCACCAAGAGTGTAGGAGGGTTCCCTTTTCTCCATACCCTCTCCAGCATTTACTGTTTGTAGACTTTTTAATGACGGCCATTCTGACTGGTGTGAGGTGATACCTCATGGTAGTTGTGATTTGCATTTCTCTAATAATTAGTGATGTTGAGCACCTTCTCATGTGCCTGTTGGCCATCTGTATTTCTTTGGAGAAATGTCTATTTAGGTCTTCTGCCCATTTTTTGATTAGGTTGTTTTTTTGATATTGAGTTGTATGAGCTGTTTGTATATTTTGGAAATTAAGCCCTTGTCAGTCGCATCGTTTGCAAATATCTTCTCCCATTCTGCAGGTTGTCTTTTCATTTTGTTGATGATTTCCTTTGCTGTGCAAAAGCTTTTAAGTTTGATTAGGTCCCATTTGTTTATTTTTGCTTTTGTTTCTTTTGCCTTGGGAGACTGGTCTAAGAAAATATTGCTACAATTTATGTCTGAGAATGTTTTGCCTATGTTCTCTCCTGAGTTCTACGGTAATGCCAGTTATTTTAAAATTCTGCTTCAGAACTAATTTTCTAGCAAATGGTCCTTTACATGAAGACTCAGACATTGGTAAAACACAAGCATAGTTGCATTCTGTTTTCATCCTCCCAAGATCCATTAGGAAAGAGAGACAGGATATCCAGACAATAGGTGAATTAAGGGATATGGTCTCCTATCATCCATTCAGGGTGTGGTACAAGCTGAGGTGAAAAGTGTGTATTCCAATAGGGGGTTCATTCCAATAGCCTAAGAGTCCCACCCCAGGAAACTATCTTTCCAAGTGGGGGAAGAACAGAACTTCCAAAGATTCATCCAACCTAAGCAGCCCATACCAGGTAGAGAGGTGTCAGAGGCTTCAGCCTGTCCCAAGAAGCAGTCACACTGGCCTTCTCTCATGCGGCCAGCTGGTTATCATCTGGATTCTTTTTTTGGGATACGCGGGCCTCTCACTGCTGTGACCTCTGCCGCTGCGGAGCACAGGCTCCGGACGCACAGGCTCAGCGGCCATGGCCCACGGGCCCAGGCGCTCTGCGGCATGCGGGATCCTCTCGGACCGGGGCACGAACCCGTGTCCCCTGCATCGGCAGGCGGACTCTCAATCACTGTGCCACCAGGGAAGCCACTCTTCTTTTTTTTTTTTTTTTTTTAAGCAGAGGTCTTCTTAGAACCCCATATGATTTAAATTTATTTATTTATTTATTTATGGCTGTGTTGGGTCTTCGTTTCTAGGCGAGGGCTTTCTCTAGTTGTGGCAAGCGGGGGCTGCTCTTCATCGCAGTGCGCGGGCCTCTCACTATCGCAGCCTCTCTTGTTGCGGAGCACAGGCTCCAGACGCGCAGGCTCAGTAATTGTGGCTCATGGGCCCAGTTGCTCCGCGGCATGTGGGATCTTCCCAGACCAGGGCTCGAACCTGTGTCCCCTGCATTGGCAAGCAGATTCTCAACCACTGCGCCACCAGGGAAGCCCTATCATCTGGATTCTTAATGAGAATGACCATCCATTCAAGGACTGGGCTGCCCATGCACAAATAACTCCCCAAACTTTCAGAAACATTTAGCTAAAAGAAATCAGGCTCTTAACATTTCAACCACAGCATAGTCACTTAACCCCACCTACCAAATTATTGGGGATATAATCACTTTGCATCAGCCAGTTTCACAGTTATGCCTAGAAGTTTCTACTACTTTAAGGAACAGTCAAGTATCGATAACAAACGACAGTCTCTTTATAAAGTGGACTCTGCTAAGGAGCTTCCAGTCCAGAAAAGGGATTATTCGGCCAAAAGCCTATTATAGTACATAGTCCATAAATATTTACTAAGCAACCGACTGGTTCATTGATTCCTTAATTCATTTATTCAGCAAATGTATACAAGTGAGCCTCACTCCCGCAAGGCTCAAAGGCCAGAGATGAGTAAGACACAGCTCCTGATATGAAGAAACTTAAAACCCAGTGGAAGATTATAAAAAGCTGACTATAATACCAGGAAGAATGAAATAGGTACTTTAGATGAGCTTCAAGTGAAGCGCTATGGAAGCTCAGAGGGAGAGTGGTTGCCCAGCACAGAGCAGACAATCAATAATATGTGGGTACGTGAAGTCTGATACATATGATGAACGATAACAAAAGGTGAACTGCTGGGCTCCTGACACAGTCTGCAAGGCCGTGTCCTTTCCCATTCCACATTTGCACTCATCTGCCCACTGCAGACCCTCACCTGAGGCTCTACAGTGGGCCCAAGAAATCAGGTGTCTGGTCCCTCCCAGCATCTTACAGGCTCCGCTAATACCGCCCTAAGTGGATCTCAGGAGTCTCAGCCTGCCGGAGAATCAGTTCACTTCTGAGCCCTATCGTGACGAATGTTTTCCCCCGTTTATTAGATAGCGATCTTGTCGATTTGGGAGATTCTTTTGCTCTGCCTATGAAATAGAGCAGAGGGAGAGAGAGACCAGAAGGCAAAAGATAAAGGAGATATATATTGGCATCAGGGATTTCCTCAAGAGACACAGTGCCCAGGTGTAGACAGTTTTCCTGTTATACAAATGGAATAGTTTGATGACTTAATACAAGAAAATCCCAATAGGATTCTGATTTTTCATAATCATAAAGTCTGGGACTTGTCAGTTTTGAGGTTCCCAAAGTGTTAGTCTGATGGCAAAGTGGAACCAAAGAGGAGCCTTTCGAAGACATGATCTCATCAGCTAGGGGCTGCTCTGGGTCGGGGAGTACTGGAGTGGCCCAGGAGACGGAGGGGCAGAGCAGCTATGAGGCACTGTCAGTGACAGAGGGGGGGCTGGGGTTTGCAGTAGAGGACCTGGATTGGGGTCCTGGCTCTCTAGAATACCAGACATGAGGCTTTAGATAAATCACTTCACCTTCGTGAATCTCAGTTTTCTTGTCTTCAAAATGGGAGTATTAATATCTACTCTGACAAGATGGGCCAGAGACTCAAACACCATGAAATTCTTTTTCAGACAATAGAAATCTGCCCAAGGAGGATTTAGACAGTGAATTTGCAGGCCGAAGACCACAGATCTAGAATAAGGTTAGCACACATTAAGAAATCTGCTTTTCTTTTCTTTTTTCTTTTTTTGAGAGTTGAATATTCCTTATTTCTTAGAACCTCGAGCTCCCTCAAATGAGCATTAATTCTAATTATGCTGCTAATTACTAATACTGCTTATTGAACCCTTGCTCTGGCCAGATTAGCTCTGTGTTACCCTCTCTATAGGTATTATCTCATGGAATCCTCAAACCATTCCTATCAGATAGGAATTTTACAGATAAAGAAGGAAAGAGAGAGGGGAGTTATCCATTCAAATTGGTCACAAAGCTAGGGGCAGAGACAGGATTTGGATCCAGAGCTAAATTTTCCACAGGGCGAGCATTGGTTCTGAAGACAAGGGCAGGAGGATGGCTAATTCTGAACCAGTGTGACTTTCCTAGGCCATAAAGGGCGGAACGCTAAAGCATCTCTCTTCCTAGCAGCCTTGCCAGAAGGGAGTGGAGAAAAACCAAAGCTTTGTGAATGCCGTGGCTCAGTGCTAGCCGGGGCGGCAGGCTGAAGAAGGGTAATTATGATTCCAGCAGCCATATTTATGGAGCAGTTACTACTACTTACCCCCATCTCATTTAACCTGTCTGTCCTGCTGTAAAACTTCCCCACTTTACAACTGGGTAAACAAGATTGATGGAAACTCCACTCTCCAAGTCTTACACTAGAAAGCCTCATGACCCCTCTTGTTTCTGCTGCTTTCTCTTGAGACTCGAGTCCAGGGATTATGTAAACGTTGCCTGTGTCACCCCCAGCGCCAAGGTTAATAACCTTGCAAGAGAGCTGGTTTCTGCAAACTCACCTCTGGCAGCCTGCAGCGTACTTTGGACCTGTGTTGGTCTTTTCGATTGCTTGAGATGAGCTGAATTTGGATTCCTCCCCCTGGTGTGGTTATGGCTGTGGGGGGCACAGCAGTGGAAAAGGAGGAGAGATGGTTTTCTGCCACCGGGGAGTGGGGAGGAATGACTTGAGGCTGTGTAGACCTGGAGGCCCCATAACCTGCCTTCTGGCCAGAGAAGCATCTTTTCTGTCGGGACAGACTCCCTCAGCAGCAGATTCGTAAGATTCCACGTGGGGCTTTGTTGGGAGGCAAAGACTGCCCAAGGGTACGCCTCACCCCTCACCGAAGGTGCCCATCTCAGCCGAGGCCACTGCGCTCACTGTCTTGGCTGCTTGCTTGGGCCCAGCCCTCAGTGTGGGCAACCCGGGCAGGAGATACCAAAGGGGGAGGGAGGAGGGACAGAGAGGACAGGACGGAGAGGAGAAGAGGGGAGAGGGCTTCAGAAGGGGTCAGAAGAGAAGGATGCAGGCAGCACAGACAGACACCAGATGAAGACAGATGTTCAGTCTGCCTGCCGTGCGTCTCTGAGGCCCAGGCTGGGCTTGAGAATGCGTGGGTCCAGTTTGGGGATGGAAACTAGAGGCAATTCCAGAGGGGTGAGTCTTTAATATAGTCAGATATGAAATAGGCAGGCCTGGACCAAACACCAGGTCCAGACAGAGCAGGAGAAGAGGCTCCAGCCAAGCTCAGAAGCTGGGACTGTCCAGATTTGGAGCGCTCTCTGGGGAGAAGTGGGGAGGGTCGGGAGAGGGTGGTTAGCTAGCAAGGCCAAGTCAGAGACCTTCCCCGAGGAACTCTTCCTACGGGGCTGAGCAGGGATGTGCCCTAAGTGGGGAGCCAGCATCTTCTTTCACTGTCCCCACCCTGCTCCGGCCTCTTCCTCCTCAGGGTGGACCTGCCTGAGGCCAGCACCAAAGCAGTCTCCATCCTTCCTCCCCACCCTTCAGCCCCTCTCATCCATTGTGCATGAAGGTCCCGAAGAGGTTTCTTCTCTGGTCCCAGGCCCACTGTGGACTGTCAGACCTCCAGAGCTGGCCTGTGAGCTGCCCTAAACCTGCCCCAAAGGGACATCTAGAACCATGCTTCTATGGCCACTCCACTAGGAAGGATGTCGTACTTTAGATCTACCCATGCTCAATCAAACAAATAAAATAAGTTCTCAAGGGATGGGAAAACAAACAAAAGCAGAGTCTCAGAGTACCAGAGACTGACTATTTAGGTCAAAACAAACAATCCTCGTTTACTGCTCACAGAACATGGCCTGGTTTTGAGCAAAATGGCGACGGTGGTCTTCAGCCTCTTTCCCTCCCACTCAACCTCAATACACAGACACACCCTTGGTGACCCCCATATTTGACCTTCATGCTGGCAAGTGCCCCAAACCCACATGCTGCTCTAGCTGTCTAAGGTGCCTCACCCTGCACAGCGCCCCATGTTCCAAATTTCCTAAACCCCTACCCGCTCCCTCCAAAATTAACCCATACTTCCCTTCCCCCACTCCCCTTGAGAGAGGAGGGAAGGGGGGCGGGGCACAACCATTAAAAGCATGACGTAGCCCTTGAGGATACGACATAAACTGGTTAGAACTGATTAGGCTCAAGATGGCGGAAGATGTGACTCCCAGTAGCCTCATATGCTCACTGCAATACATTAGCATATGCTACATGACACACCTACAGGTGCCAGGATGGTCCTGACCATAAGGGGCCAAAAAAGTGGGCAGTGGCTCAATTCCTGGAAATCCCCACCCCTCCCCCAAAATAGTTGCAGTAATCCTCCCACTTGTTAGCCTATGAAATTACCCAGCCCATAAAAACTAACCACCCCATATTTTGGGCCACTCTCGCCTTCTGAGATGGACCGCATTCTGTCTATGGAATGTGTCTCTCTCTCAATAAACTACTTTCACTTTACTATGGCTCACTCTTGAATTCTTTCCTCCGCAAAGCCAAGGACCCTCACTTGGCGGCCTGTCCCAGGGACTCACCCAAGACCTGGGCCACAGCCGTCCTCTTTCGCCTCATTTTCCTGCAACACCATTATACAGATTTCAACAGCCAAACTGTGAGTCCTTCAGAAGGGAAAGAATATTAACTGATCAACTACATTCCAGTCACTGTAATAAGCACTTAACAAACGGCATATCATCCACCTTATAACAACCCTCCGGGGTAGTTGTTGGTACCACCATTTTGTAAATAAGAACCTGAAGCTCAGAGGTTAAATAACATGCCCAAGGTTACAGGGCAAAAAGTACAAGTGCCAACATCTCAAAGCCTTTTTTCACTTGGCTGCTCTCATTTTTAGTATTCTAAAGCTAGAGGGGGACAGACTTTATCCACGGTTGTATGCCCCAGAGCTGACTTAGTGCCAGCAAGTAACAGGTGCCAAATAAATGTTATTGAATAAATAAATAGGTGAATGAATGGAAGAATGAGAGAAATTGAAATGAACTTTGATGGCCATAAACTAATGGGTTAGTCTTCTCAGATAACATCCTTATGCATTTGGATTCTGAAGACAGCTCTGAAGCAACGGTCCCATTTTAGTGTGTGCCTTTCTTACCATTTCTAGAAAAACTGAAGCTCGTTCAGAGGAAAATGTCAGGATTGAAAGGAGATCCCAATGACTTATCACGAGTAAGAGTCATTGGGACTACCAGAGAGGAGAATACTTGGTGTTTAAATATTTGAAGGCTGGGTAGAGGGTACATGGAAGAGGAAGTGGGTTGTTGTTCCGTGTTTCTCCAGGCCATTAGAATTAGGATCAAAAGTGGTACTATGATGCGGCTGATAGCATATTCTATTCTGTGCATACATTCAACAAGCACTTTTGGGTGTCACCTGCAACTGAGGCACAATATAAGCTGTCTAAAGAAGGAATTGTATGTAAATTTTTATGCCTTTTTAAGAAAAGGAGTAAGAAGTTGCTTGGACTTCTCTTAGGGCCTTGAAAAAGGTGTTCACACACGAGGGGTCCTGAAGCTTAAGTTTTATTACCTTTTCAGTCAATCCACCCCTGATTCAGTCCCCTCTTCCCTGTCCACTCTCTCCTCCATTAGTAATCTTTTAATTTATTTAATGATTTATGTTTCCATTAAAAAATAAGCAAATGTGTGTAAATATTCATATTCTCCCTTTCTTAAATAAAAGAGAAAATGCTGTACATTGCTCTAACTTGAGTTAACATTGTATCCTGGAGATAACTGCACGTCAGTACATAGAATCACCTTCATTCCTTTTCACAGCTGCATAATGTTCCATTTAGTGGATATACCATAGTTTATTCAACCATTTCTCTACCAACAGACATTTGATTCATTTCCAGTCTTTTACTCTCTTAATGGGGATTCAGTGAGTGGCCCTGAGTATCATATTTAAATTTTTTGCCAACGTATCTTTGGGATAGCATCCTAGAAGAACTATTGCTGGGCCAAAGGGTCAATGCATATGGAATTTTGTTGGATACTGTTGAGTTCTCTTCCACAGTGCCTGTAGTTAAAGGTCTCTCCTAATACCAGCCTCTCCCCCTATCTGCTGCTTCTTCACGCACTGCCCAGAAGTGTGGCCCAATAATTCCCCCTAGAGTTGCCAGTATCTAGGGACAAGTCAAAGAAGAGGGAGCATCTCAGGGTCATGTGATGGCAGATTGGGAAGGGCCCTGATGTGAGACATCTAGCGTGCAGAAACATTTCTAAACCCCCACCTATCCAGGGCTGCCTGGAGTCAGTAGACTTTTATGATCTACCTTTGAGTTGTGAGATGATTAATAACAATATTAACATTAATAATTTGAATGATAATATGTGAATGGGTAAGGTTGGTAGCTGTACCAGATGTGCCTCCATAAGCCAAGGGAGTGGGGCAGAGGGCCTCCAGACCCCAGGGCCAGAAGAAAAGAGCCTCAGCCCTTCTCTCCAGGGAGACCCTGCCATTCCTCATTTCTCTCAGCCAGTATGTTAACACTCACAGACAAAGCCAGTAACTTGGACAGCGGCTGCCAGGGGACTTAGCTTATTTATAGCACAAGCTACTCTTACCCTCACCCCTGTGAAAATTGTGTGAAGAGAACAGCTCAGCAGGATGGGCCGCTGGGCCATCTGCGACTCTCTTTCCACTATAAATGCCTCACAGCTGCGTGTCACCTGCTGAGCTCCCGTCAGTGTTGCTTGGGCACTTGAGCAGATGGCATTCAGGGTGCAGCCAGGGCAAGACCAGTGGAATCCCAACCCTCTGTCACCTCATCCCTTCCCAGAAACAGCCTGACGCCCAAACAGCCTTAAGTCACCCTATGTGCTCCTGAGAGAATAAAGAACAAGTTCCGGGACTTCCCTGGCAGTCCAGTGGTTAAGACTCTATGCTTCCACTGCAGGGGGCGCCCGTTCGATCCCTGATCAGGGAACTATGACCCCGCATGCCACACAGTGCAGTCAAAACAACAACAACAAAAACAACAACAGAAAGAACAGTTCTATGACCAGAGTCTGCAGCTCATGAGGGTACAGATGGCCCTGAGGCATCACCGGCAGGTACCTCCATCTCTGAGGTTCTTTTAAGGCTTGCAGAGCCCAGGAACACAGCAGGAAGTGGCAAATTCCCACTGCAGCACGGAAGTACACGGGTGAGATCCATCAGAAACAGGCAAGTACACTCCAGAATAGGCCTCCCTCTTGGAAAACTCAGAAGACCAATTTTATGCCCGCATTTTGTCACTGATTCAACTATTGAATCAGGCCAATGCTATTTTTAAAATTTTAGGGTCATCCTCCATCGTAAAAACGAAACAGAACAAATTGTTAAGAGCAGTCATGCCCCTTGTTCAGATCTGCCCATCTTAACTCAGGCAGCCAGGAGTCTCGCTCAGGCACTTGCAATAAGCCAGGAAGCTGTGAAGAAAGGTAGCCAATGGATGCCACCTTCCATTGGTCCTACTCTTCCTCCTGACCCTAGCCCATCGCAGGGTTTCATGCGGTGATTTGCCCATCACCCACAGGAATTGATTAGTTACAGAGGCTTTCAGCCTAAAAAAGAAACTAAAAAGAAACCATCATTGGGACATCCCTGGTGGTCCAGTGGGCAAGACTCTGTGCTACCAATGCAGGGGGCCTGGGTTCGACTCCTGGTTGGGGAACTAGATCCCACATGCGTGTGAACTCCTGCCTGCTGCAACAAAGATCTCACATGTCGCAACTGAGACCTGGAGCAGCCTAAATAAATAAATAGAAAGTAAAAGAAACCATCATTGCTACATCTGGAACATGGCTGACAATGGTGATGGCGGCTATAGCCCGGGAAGGGTGGGCCGTGTTTAAAATCCCCACTCCTTCAGGTGTGACAGCCTTGAGAGATAGAAATGTGACTTGAGGATTCAAGTAGTTACAGTCAGGATGGAAAGCCCAGGTAGCAACATCTCTTTCTTCCCAGGCTGGGCCCCATGGATGGAAGAGTGCAGCTTGGGAGCTGAGGGACCGGCCTCAGGAGATCCCTGGCTTTAGGCTCTTTGCCGAGAGCTCTGCTGACCCATCCATGAACCACACCAGCCGAGAAGGGCACCCCTCTCTTGACTCTCAGCCCACTTGGTGTTTGCTCTCATCTCCTGGTTCTTAAATTCCTGATTTTGTACCCAGGATCTTTTATCTGCTCCTGGCTCCTTTGATTTGGCAAACCACCCAATTCCAGCCTTTTGGACTTAAAAGATCTCAGCTTAACCCACAGCATTCCCCATTCCAGCTCCCAGACATGAAGGACAGCATCCCACCCCGACAGCTCGGCTCCTCTGATGCCCCTCCCCCAAAGAGGCAGATGGGGGGGTCCACTCTCAGGTCTTTTGTAGATGAGACCTGTGCACTGAGATGTTGGAACACTGGGTCTGAAACCGAGTGCCCCTAACACCGAGTGCCCCAGCTAAATTTATGATTACCCTCCCTATCCAAAACTTTATCTCTTTCTTGTCCTGCCCCCAGTTCCCCTCCTGATTGAGAAGTACCAAAGAAAAGGAGGAAATTAAAACTGAGCAGGACCCTGCAGGGCCTTCCCAGATACAAAAGCCCCTCCGTGTCCTTGTTTGTAGAAGAAGGCTTTAGTCTCCTAGACCTTCCCTGAGTTCCAAAGAGTAGATTCAAGCAGTTACTAATTAGGGAAGTGAGGGAATGCAGAAACAAAGGGAAAGCATTCAAGAAAATAGCTCAGCGTCCTCAAGGGATACACCTAACAATCTGACGCAGGTCTTTGAGTTGTTCTTCAGGAGCTAACACCGCCCACACCCAGGCAGATGATGGTGACTACATGCTGACCACAAGCATGGAGACATCAGACCGGTTGGAACCAGAAGATTGGCCATTAAGATTCCTGAAATATCAACCTGTTACCTCACTATCAAGCAATCAGAAGAAAGTCATGCCCGCTGCAACCCTCACCCCAAATGTTGCCTTTGAAAGCCTTTCCTTGAAAGCCACTGGGGAGTTTGTGTCTTTTGAGTATGAGCTGCCTGTTTTCCTTGCTTGGCAACTGCAATAAACACTGTACTTTCCTTCACTACAACCTGGGGTCAGTAAATTGGCTCCACACTGTGGAGAGGACCCAAGTTTCATTCAATAACAGGACCCCACGCTACAGGGTAGAAGGGGAGCATCAGACCCTGAAGAAACCAAGCCTGGAGGGATGGGCTTCCTGACCCATCCTCAGAGCACACTCCTGGACCTTCAGATCTCAAGATGCTCTAAGATCAGGGCTAAGTTGGACTCTTAGCTCTGCAGTGAAAAATTCATGATGTCCGTGATGGCATCCCTCTGTGTGGTTCCCTGCCTCTGTGTGTCACACTTGTGGAAAGGGAAAGTTGCCTGCCATTCCAGTAAACAACAAATGTTGCCCAGCATCAAGCCATCAGCCTCTGCAATTACCCACCACAGTGTACCCGGAGGGGAATTCAGGATGCAGAAAAGCAGGAAATATTCTGTGCTCTGGATACTGGCCCAAGCTAGTTATGATGCATATCTAAGGAATAATTTCAGTGAGCTCAGACTCTTGCATCTTCCCATACAAAGAAAAGCACTAAAATCATTACTTTGGGATGTCTGTTTTCTGGGATTAGCAGTAATCTTTTGATGTTTGACCACATGGTTTTCTTTTTTGTTTGTTTGTTTTTTTCAGCAAAAATTCCTATATATCCTGTCTGTCTCCTCCCTTACCTCTGAGCTCAGTACCTCAGAGCTATCTGAGAGGCTGCCTCCTGGGCTATAGTCCTCAGTTAAGGGCCCCAAATAAAACTTAACTTGCAAGTTTTAGGTTGTGTGTTTCTCTTTGGTTGATACACTCCTTCCCTTCCAGGCCCCTCTCAGGGAAAGGCAGGTTCCCTTTCTCCTCCTGATCCCTCAGCAGCCAGAGAATACATACTCCAGACCCTTAGTGCTTCCCATGTGCCAGCCTCTCTTTTAAGCACTGGACACATATAAGCTCCTTTAACCCTCATAACAGCCCTATGAGGCAGACACTGCTCATATCCTTATTTTATAGATGAGGACGCTGAGCCACAGAGAGATAAAGTAACTTTTCCAAGACCATCCAACTGGTAAGTTGCAGTCAGGATTCAAACCCAGGAAATTTAGCCACTATGCAGAGTCTAATGGAAAACACCTGGCATATGATAGGTGTTTGGCAAACGGTAGCAGGATTACTATATTACCTCAGCATAGCCTCAACTCTTCTACCTTTTTACTATGTAACATTGGACTGTAAAAAAGAGGTCACTTGGTAAATGGCCAGTTGTAGTCAAGTCAGGGATACAGAACTACACAAAGTGATTGGCCAGTTCTAGTCACATGGTCAGTTCTAGTCAAGTCAGTGTTACAGAACTACACAAAGTGATTCTGAGTGCCTGACCTTTGGCATTCCTGTATTTCATACGGGCTGGTCTGTCTAAAGACCCATAACAGATAGTAATTTCTAATTTCACTGAGGCACAAATCTGAATCATAGATACTATTTGGAAGCGAGTTTATGGGCACTGGTCTCTCAGTGAGTGAGTGAGCTGAGCCATCTGCGTGGTACCCGCATCACATCACGGGTTTATCATCCTTTATCTGCTGTTTTTCACATAGAGCCTCTTGTGATAACAAAAACTGATGTTTCTCTCTGGAAAATGGATGCCACGAGAGTTACAACTGCTGGTGCCAGTGATGGAGACAAAGAGATTTTTAAAAATTATCATTCCTTCCTCAAAATAGGAGCTATGAACAAATTAAGGAGTAGAAAATCAAGCTGTCAGTGACTCGGGTCTGTGCCATGAACAAGTTCACCATAAGCTCTGTATAAAACCTAAGAATAAGCCATTTGTCAATCTCTACAAATATCTGTCTGGAAAATTGTGTGAAAGATGCAAAGGTGTAGCCTTGAGGTGTGAGAAAATGTAAAGGGAACAGGAGACCTGATAGAAATGATACGCTATGGATATCTTTGCAAGTTTGAGAAGTTACCAAGATCTGGGGATATAAGCTTTGTGAATGCAAAGGGTCTGCTCAGCTTAAGTACAATGCTTGGTGGGAGATGGGATGTCAACCGAAAGAAAACGCACAGCTTAAGAATTGTGAGTTAAGTTTTATTCAGAGAACTTATGGAGGACTATAGCCTGGGAGACAGCCCCTCAGACAGCTCTGAGGAACTGCTCCCGAGCCGTAAGGAAGGAGCCAGGATATACATAAACTTTTTTGCTGAGGAAAACACGTAGTCAGGCATCAAAAGATTACCACTCATCACAAAGAACAGATATCTCAAGTTAATGATTTCAGCGCTTTTCTATGGATGGGAAGATGCAAAACCCTGGGGTCGTTTGAAATTTTTCCTTACATACACATCTTAACTATCTAAGGGCCAGTATATCCAAAGTACAGAATGGTTCCTGTTTTTCTCCACCCTAAATTCCTCTCAGGGTGCACTTGCATTGTCGGTGTTGACTACAGTAGCTAATGGCTTGATCCTTGTAGAACTGGAATGGCAGGCAACTTTTTTCCTTTACACATTTTTTTTTCTTTTTTTTTTTTCCCCAGGGAAGAAAGCAAATGGGAGCATTTGAGGGTCCCATGATGAAGTGGCCTGAGCTAAAACATTTCATATCCCTTCCCCTGCTGGCTTCCCCTGACACAGCCAAAGAGTCAGTCCGACCCTCCTCCCCAGCTTCCCACATGCCCAAGGTAGTTCGGGAACCCGCTCTCAGATTGTCAAGTTCTAGTTTGATTGTTCTATAACGGGCTTCAGTTTTCCTGAATCCCCTGCCCTGCCTTACCCTCTGCTCTCCTACCTTCAGTGTTTCTATGGGCATTTTCTTTCTTTCTTTTTTAATAAATTTATTTATTTATTTTTGGCTGCATTGGGCCTTCGTTCCTGCATGCGGGCTTTCTCTAGTTGCGGCGAGCAGGGGCTGCTCTTCGTTGCAGTGCACAGGCTTCTCACTGCGGTGGCTTCTCGTTGCAGAGCGTGGGCTCTAGGCACATGGGCTTCAGTAGTTGTGGCACGCGGGCTCAGTAGTTATGGCTCACGGGCTCTAGAGCACAGGCTTAGTTGTGGCGCACGGGCTTAGTTGCTCCGCGGCGTGTGGGATCTTCCCGGACCAGAGCTTGAACCCGTGTCCCCTGCATTGGCAGGCGGATTCTTAACCACTGTGCCACCAGGGAAGTCCCTATGGGAATTTTCAATATAGAAGGGGTCTTATCAGAGCAGCTTCTAGTCAGGCCTGATATTTAACTTTCTGAGGACCAGTATTCACGGCATTAAGGAGGAACAGTAAGAGCAAAGGCATCCTCAGAAACGAGGACAACCAGTGAGCTATTATACACAAAACTGGTCCCTTTGCCATTCTCACCAAGCCAAAAATAAATACCCTGAAACCACTGACTAGCAGTCAATTAAGTTAAATATCTAATTAAAACAGAACTGGAACCGTTTTAAAATTAAACACTTCAACTATTTGCCAATCCGAGCATGGTGAAATTGGGGGTTCTAACAGAGTAGCAGCAGCAAATAAAATATTTACAGGTCTCAGCAGAAATAAATGCAGAAAGTCTCCTTTCTAAGGAAAATGCACATATGGTCACTTTAAAATCCACCCTGGTGGATGCTTGATGCTTTGAAGCTGGAGACCACGCCCGGAGCATACGTAGGAGAGGCACCATTGTTCAGAAGTGGGCTAGCACGGCCCAGTGTTTCCAGACGTGGTCGGTCCTGATAGGACAAGGAGAACGCAGTACGTGGAATTCAAGTAGGGCTGCCAGAGGACAACAAAGTCTCTTTTCAGTTTACATATGTCCCAAATATTGCACGGGACATACTTAGACCAAAATGGTCTTTGCTGTTTACCTGAAATTCAAATGTAACTAGCATCCTGTATTTTTTGCTCGGTTTAGCAACCCTAAATCCAAGATATGCAAGTAACCCCCACGACCCAGAAGAGTAGCTGGGAGACAAACAGAAGGGCATCCTGGAGTGGCTCAAGCTCCGTGAGGGTGTTGTATGAAAATCTGGGTCCCCGTTTTCTCATCTGTAGAATGGGGAGATGGACACTTGCTGTGCAGAGTTGTTTGTTAAGTACCATCCGTGGAGTCACAAGGCACCTGACTGTCACTTTTATGTATTCAGTAAATAGTAGCTGTTATGGCATGCAGAGGGTCTGTAGCCAGTGAGCAGCACACAGTAGGCCCTCAATACGAGTTAGTTCTTATCTCTAAAGGAAAGAGAGCTGTTAGGTAAGCATAAGCATCATTTATGGGTACCTGCTATATACCAAGTACTTGATAACATTTTCTCATTTCAGCCTCATAATAACCCTACAAAATAAGTATGATGATCACCTTTTCAAGGGTATGGACACTGAAGCTCAGAGATTTAATTTAAATTTAAATTAATGTTACAGGTACCGTTACATAGGAGGCAGAGCTGAGCCCCAAACCTGCTTAACTCCAAATCCTGTACTCTTTTCTCTGTATCATCCTGTCCCACATCACTGGATTCCAGGCAGGCGTAATCCCACTAGAATAACACATTATCTTGTTCGCCACAGAACTGGCCTCTTCTTAACCTCTTCACCTGAAGAGTTTTCATCTCCAATTATTGGAGGATTTCCTTTTCCTGTGGGAACACAGCTACAGTCTCATGTGAGGTCAGTGAGAAATGGATTTGGAATTTTTGAAACTCACTTTACTGTCAACCTCACCGATATGCCTCTTTTGCATTAAATGACAGATAATTGTAAAATGTTAAAATCAGAAAATAACATAATCCTTTTGGGTGGCTGGCAGGAAATTAAAGAACTATGGATTCTTTACATGCTTCCCTCATGTCCCGTTCTATCCTCACCACACACCCCTCCCTGTTTTCTAATGAAACCAGGAAGGCCTCTTGCTCCTTTCTGCTTAGGAGATCGACTAGTGAAAGCAGAAAATAAAATGATGGGCAGGAAGGCTGCAGAGCTGGAAAAAGAGATGTTTTAGAGGGTGACACTCAGAAGTCAGTGTCTATTTTAGCGACACAAGGAATCCTAGTTGGAGGTCCCACTCAGGAAGGAAGAACCCCTCCCTTTGAGGACAACCACGGTGTGGGGAAAACAGGACTTAGTGTTATTTCTTGCAAGACTGAAGGCATCAGACACTGGGGGGAATACTTAGGAGCAAGTGACATGCCAGCCATGCCCAGAATGGGAAGTCAAGACACAAAGCCGAAGCAGTCCATAGGAGAGAGAAATTCCTATCGATCATATTTAAACTACTTCTCCTTTCACTGACTTACCAGTTGCCTAAAGCATCAAGATCCGTGGAGATGTGGCCTCGGTGACGGCCAGGTTTTTTCAGTATGTGCTTTCCCAGTCAGATTTTACCTTCAACCTCTTTTTTTTTTTTTAATCGATCAAAACACCCCAGTGCTTTGGGACTGCACCCTAAATCTACCTAATTTTGTATTGTAATTTTGACCTGGCAGACAAAGAAGAACATTTCCCCCTCGCCTCTTATGACAGTGAGTTCCTGGCAAGGCACTGGACTGTCTCACTTGGCTTTTCACTGAAACTTACCCTTTCCCTCTTTTCTTCTGCCTCCTCTCCAATCTCTTTCTTTTTCACTCTCATACTTCGTCAGCAAAACTTGTCTTTACCAGAGTAACCCCAGTGGACTACACATTCCCTTTCCAAGGCATGTCCGAGCTGGTTCCATCTTCTCACTGGACCCCCTCTTTCATATCATTCATCCTTGGCTCGCTAATAAATCAGCCCACGTCCTGCGGCCCATCTCTGGGTCCCACTCCTCCGGCACAGGTGGAGGCCCAGCCCCTCTTCTGCACTCCTGGATCTGAGATCTGGTCACGTGAATGCTGAGTTTACGTCTGAATGTCAGTGCAGAGCTGTTTACATGTCTGCAGGCCCAAGGGGGCTTATTTGCACAGAGCTCTGACCTAAGCAGAGCTGGTTACAAATCCCAGGGGCCCCCTGAGGGCATCCTAGGCCTCCCCAATTAGGGCGCTGTGGAGAACCATGGTTGCCCAAGTCAGTTTGCAGCTTCCAAAAACAAGCCTTCTGACATGCTACGAAGCCTTTCCCCTTGTTTATGTCAGCAGGTTCTCGAGTTGGAGATTTCCCGGTGGGGCTAGAGCCTTCGCTGCAGAACTCTGTCATGTGTCTACGAGTGAGGCAGGCTCTGAGGCACCCTCTTAGACCACATCTCTGAGCTCCCACTCAGAGCCAGATGTGAAGAGACAGATTGGCACCATAACGTCTGGGGCTCACCAGACACTGCTTTCTTTAACCCAGTGATTCTGTAGCTGCCCCGAGGGTGCATGAAGAAAGCTGAGCTCTCTTTATATCTGTTGAAAGGGATTCTGAAGCCGTAGCAATTTGGCACCCGGCTTGTTCTTTTGCAAAGGTTGCAGTAAGGAATTGTAATTCTGTTTTTGTTTTTCTGTGGGCATAATGGGTCTACTTCATGCTTCCAAAGTGTGGCTGGTATGAAAGGGAAAAGTATCTAGCACAGGACCTTGATTTGGGTTCCTTGGGTTGGCAGTAGTGAGGAGTAACGTTCACAAACATTGAATAGATAATATTCAATTTCTCTCCATAAACAAGTGATGGTGGTGGTAGTGGTCCTGGTGCTGGTACTGATGGGGATGAGGTTGGTGGTGGAGGAAGAAGTGGAAAATGAGGATAATGAGGAAAATGGGGGGCGGGGGTAGAGGGAAGGACACGTTTCTGTCATTATTGCTTCTGATTCTGAGATCTTGACTTGAAGTTTGCCCAAAGAGCATTCCCTTCCACTAGCTGCCCCATCAACTCTGATTTTACTAGCATTCAAAAGTATCAAGTTTTTGTGGACAGTGGCTGGATCTGAAATGAGACAAATACAGTGATTTCTCACAGAGCCTCCTAGTAACAGGGTCACTCGGAGAGAGTTAGATCATCTGTAGGTATCATTACTCTTTAGCACACTTTGTCACCTTTAGGTACAGAAAGAAATACCAAGGACTACAGAGTTTGTAAGCTTATTTACAAAGCAGAAACAGACTCACAGACTTAGAGAACTAACTTACCGAGGGGGAAGGGTGCAGGGGAGGCATAGCTAGGGAGTTGGGGATTGACATGTACACACCACTATATTTAAAAGGAATAACAACAAGGACCTACTGTACAGCACAGGAAACTCTGCTCAATATTCTGTAACAACCAAACTGGGAAAAGAATTTGAAAAAGAATAGACATGTATATGTATAACTGAATCACCCTGCTGTACACCTGAAACTAACACAACATTGTTAATCAACTGTACTCCAATATAAAATAAAAAGTTAAAAAAAAAAAAAGACAGAAAGAAAGAAAGACCAAGGAGGACTACAGAGCTTTGTACCCAATACCTGCTGGCAGAGAAAAAGCATGGACTTTGGAGTCATATAGATGAGAGTTCAGATTCCAGGCTTTCATTTCCTAGTTATTCATACTCTTTAAGCCTGACTTTCCTCAGCCATGAAATGGGAATAATAACACCTATCTGACGGAGCTGTGCAGATTAAATGAGACCGGGCCTGACACATAGTCATTTTTTTTGATGCTCATACCATTTCCAGCAGGGGGTCTAAGGTAACATAAAGATGCTTGCTGGAGGCAGTTTTATGCTAACTTTCTGCTTCTCCTCGTTCTAGCTCTCAGCCAGAACCAGCAGGCACTTCCTGCCCCAAACATTTTTCACGAGCCATATTTTCACTTATTAAGAATCATCTTGATTCCTGTGACTTAGGAATAACAAAGCTTCAGACATCAAAACAACCATTTAAAAAAAAGAGAGAGAGAAGATTTAAGCTCTCAATTGGTTGTTTTTTTCCACTGAATGGACTGAGATTTTGGTTGACTTAACCATGTGAAGAGATTCTATAACAGTTTTTTTTACACTGTCGGATGTTTTCCTTGATGTCCAGCCCAAGTTCTTTTTGCCTATGTCATTCCATTACTCCTACTTACGCCGTCTGGTACCTGAATAAACATCTAGATCCCACCACTTGAATCTGTTCCTTTCAGATATTTACAAACCATAGTCATGACTTCATATAGTCCAATCCTATACATATTTAATTTTCCTTTATAAACAAGCCCTAGTTTCCCTACATCATTTATTTCTTCTGAAATCTTTCCAAAGTTGCTTTTGCCTTAAGGAGATGCCTCTAAGTGGACTGTTATCAAACAGACGCTAAAAAATAGTTGTTCTGGAACCTGGGCTAAGTCTTAAAGGTACAGATTCCCTGACCTCATTGCCAATGATTCTGATTCATGGTTCTGGGATATGGGAGCCTGGAACGCGCATTTTAACCACCCATACCTCCCCTTACACAATCTCCAGGTAATTTTGATGTGTTCCCTGTAGACGCCCCCTTGTAAGCAGTGTCACATCATAGTTGATACAGTAACGTGACGTATAAGCCATTAGGTTCCAGCTTTCTGATTTGCAATCTCATTCAAGCCTATCTTCCTTAGGTTACACCAAGATCGCTTTGATTAGTGTTTGAGTACTCCTAAACCCTTCAGTCAAATACATCATTTTGGTTTACAACTGCAGATAGCTAAGCATATCCGTTAGAGACAGATTTTACCCGTTTAAGTTCTAGAGGTTTCTCCCATTTCCCTGCTCCTCAGGTTCTGGGTTGAAGGGCAGGAAAGCATGAAGGGTGGATTTCACTGCCACCACCATGTTCTAGAAATCTAGCAATTTCGCATCCTGTAGGATTACTATCCAAATCTCTTTTTTTTATACAACTGTGACTCCAGTTAATAATCATAATTCTTTATTGTCCTCATCCCCCTCACTGTCCCTTACATGTCCCCCATCTGGCTGCAAGCACTTCTAGGTCAGGCCTGTGTAACTCTGAGTCCCCTGCACCAAGCAATGCCCTTCACATAGGAGCTTGACAAATACGTACTGAACGCACAAATGAGGGAGTGCCCCTAACCTTCAACATCCGGTTGGTGAGGAAGTAGGAAGCTGAACATATAAAAAAAAAAAACCATTTGCAAACAATTAGGCCCAAGTCAGTATTTCAGTGCATAAAATTATGCAGCGCTCCTGCCCCCTAGATATTTACACCTCCTTTTCCCAGCACACATGCTCCTGAGGGTCACAGACTGCCCTCACCAGGCATAAAGTGTGTGTACATGGGGTGTGTGTTTAATCTTCTCTAATGAGAAAAGTAACCAAGAATTACTTAGGACCGCTAATAGTATTACTCCACCCCAACAAAGACTAAATCATTATGGAGTTACTATGTATAGTCTCTCAGACATGTGGATTGAGTCGGAAAGTTTCCCTCAAAAAGCTGCTCAGTTGCTGGGGTAAAACCCACGAAGTCAGGATTAGAGGAAGGCGAGGAGGCCAAGTCACACAAGTGCAAGGTCAGATTGTGCCTTTATTTAAATTTGTGATCATTTGTACTTATTTTTCATGAATTTTTATTTTTTTTAAATATTGCATTAATCCTGAAGTTGCTCTCCTTAGCATTTACCGAAAGGAGTTGAAAACGTATGTCACACAAAACCCCGTATGTCACAAAAAACACAAATGTTTATAGCCACTTTATTCATAACTGACAAAACTTGGAAGCAACAAGGATGACCTTCAGTAAGTGATGGACAAATAAACTGTGGTACAACCAGACAATGCAATATTATTCAGCCCTAAAAAGAACTAAGTTATCAAAGCATGAAAAGACATGGAGGAACATTAAATGCATATTATTAAGTGAAAGAGGCCAATTTGAAAATGCTACGTACTGTATGATTCCAACTATACGACATCTGGCAAAGTCAAAACTATGAAGACGGTAAAAAGATAGAGGTCGCCAGGCATTAGGGAGAAGGGAGGGATGTACAGGTAGAGCACAGAGGATTTCTAGGGTCATGAAACGACTCTGTATGATACTATGGTGGTGGATACATGTCATCATGTATTAGTCAAAACCCCTAGAATATACAACACCGAGAGCAAACCCTAATGTAAATTATAGACTTTGGGTGATGATGATGTATCAGTGTAGGTGCATCAGTTGTAACAAGTGTACCACTCTGACGGGGGATGTTGATGATGGGGGAAGCTATGCATGGGTAGGGTCAGGGCATATATGGGAAATCTCTATGCCTTCTGTTCACTTGTGCTGTGAACCTAAAATTGCTCTAAAAAATAAAATCTGTTTAAAAAATTGTTATGGGATATCATTTATTTTGATTACTGAAGCTTCTTTTGCTTTTGTTTCTTTTTGCTACCCGCCCCCCAAAGTTTTATGCCTACTCCTATTGCCAGAGGCCCTGGGAGGGCAGGGTCTGTCTTCCAGTACCTGTGTTGCAGGGGATACTCAGAGTCCCTCTGCATCAGCTTGACATCGGTTATCATCTGGGCTGAGTAACTGCTGATCCTTAGGGCTCACTCTGCTTCCCCGGTTCTCTTGCCTTTCCAGTTTTGCCTTCCCCTCCCTCTCTAGCAGTTTGAGCGCCCTGCATACTGCTCTCACCGCTGCTCCTCTCTGATCTCTCTCTCTCTCCTCAACACCATCTCACCCCCAACATCCACCCTTGGGCTGTGTTCTCTGCAGTCTGCTCGTCTCCCTCCTCTCTCCCCTCCACTCACAGCTGCCTTGTTTTACAATGGAAGAAGCTCTTTAACACCTGTGAGATCCTGTCATCTGGGCAGGGAAGGACATGCTCATTGGCTGAATCATCAACCCAGCACCCCCATGGAAAAAGGTCCCAAATCCCCTAGAGCTCTCTTTTCTGTTTCCTTCTCTCAAAAGGGTCCCCTGGACCCCCGCAAAGAGGCTGTAGAACAAGAATATGGGTTGCCTGCCCCAGCTGACCGCAGGGCTCAGACGGTCCCATCCCTCGTGGCTTCCCACCCACCGCGTGTTGGGCGCACACTCAAAGTCACAAGCTCTGATGATTGCCACACACCCATCTCTGTGCTGCTCGCATACGACAGAGAAACAGAGGCAATGGCAGATGATGTCAGATCAATCAAACACATAATCAATCAGGGACAAAACAGAGGTTTAAACCTAAGTTTTTTGACCCGCGGTCCTGCATCTGTTCCATTATTCCATGAACTCCACCCTTTACTGCCCCTGACCCCCTCACACCCACCCCCTGAAAAGTCACTTCAGCCCCTGATCAGTTGGCGTGGGTGGGCCAATAGTGATGTTTGTAAATAGCAAATTTTAGGCTTGATAAGTTCAAGGCACTCTTCAGGTCCCCATAGACACATGCACCCACTGATAGAAAAATTCTCTCCCACTTTTCCCCTCTAGTCTGAGTTTCTTAACCAACTTTTCTCCAGCTCCTCTACAGAGCCTTTTACAAATTCCCACTTGCAACACTGTTGAAGGATGAAATGTATTGATGCACTCTCTCAGGTGGTGCTGTGAGCTTTAAAAACACAGACATGACACCAGCGAGTATGTGCATGTATCATATTTCTCAGCCGAACATCCTCAGAAGCTGGGGAGGTTACTTTTCCACTCCAGCCTGTATGCTCTGTGGTCCCTGAGCTGGTGGGAGGGCAGAGTCCTGTAGAGAGGCCATTGTTTTCCTTGCCTTTGCTGATAGCATGAGATCAGCTAAATGATGATGGCTGATCTCCAAGACCAAGTGAAAGAGCAACTAGGGGTGCAGTAACGGGAAGCCGTAAATTGTAGAAGATATTTGTAATCTAACCAACATAAGTCATGCCTTTCCTGGGAAATTGAAGTACTGATTGCTTACGAGCCTAATGGGTTTTGAGGTCCCAGTAAATGTGTGGGGGTGGATGCCAGGAGCAAGCAATCATTGTGACCACAAGCCACCTCAATCCATATCTGAGATTCCCACTGAGAATGACTGGAAAGGTTCCAGGCTCTGGCAGCCCTAAAGCCATTCAGATTTGGGAGGGCCTGGGGAATGCCGTCCTCGGTGTTCTCCCGGTGGCATCAATTACAACACAACCTTTTCTCAAACACTGATATAGGTGCTTTCCATATGTCGTCTCGGTGAATCCTCACCACCACCCTACTGGGGCGGGTGCTATTATGCCCCTAAAAATGCAGAAACTGAGACTCAAAGAAATTACGACCATGCATCTATTAAGAGGTAGGGCAAAATCCAAACCCAGTTTTGTCTGATTCCAAAGCAAATGCACTTAACTACCCAACTCTGTTGGCATCAGGGCTCTTGGGCCCCAAATACACCAAGCATCCCTGGCTAGAAGTCGCCTTTCCTTCATTCATTCAATATTCAACAATAGTTAGTGAGCATCTACATCATGCCAGGCCTTTTGCTAAGTATTCAGGCTTTGCTGATGAAAGAGACAGGGACCATACCTTCGTGGAACTTGAAATCTAATGGGTGAGTGTCAGGACTGCACTTAAGGTTGGACAGGTTCGGCCCTGCACAAAGGCTCTTGGCCAAGGGGGGTGAGTGGGTACTGAAACCCAGTTTACATTCCTCTACATGCCCACAGAACTGCATCTTCCAGAGGAAGCAATTTTTAACTATATTCCCAAAGCATTATATGGGCTATCTGGAAGTGCCCACCTTCCCTACCCGTTTCAAGTTCATGTCTCTCTAAAAGAGCCCCATGACAACCTTCAGTGCCCAGGGAACGTGAATCTGCCCCAGGCCAGACTCTGGACAGTAAGGAGGTCAATAGAAAATCCAAAGAAAATGTAGCCTGATCCACGTGACCCCCACCAATGAAGCCCACACCTACGTTCAGGGAATCCTGGCTAATCAACCATGACTTGAATTAATTCCCCCAAGAAAAGTGCCTGGATGAGGAAATCTTCGCACAATTCCCAAAGATAGTACTACCTTCACCTCTGCAGAGGACTGAACACTTGCTTGGCCCTGGACCTACAGACCTTCTGCCCACAACTGTCAGGCCCAGGGGAGCTGTAAGGAAGTCTTCCAGAGATACTTTTTGCAGGGAACAAATGCGAAGAAAGGTCAAGGTGACATGCAGTCCAAAGCCCAGTAATTGGAGGAGAGTATCTCTATTAGCAGAAACAGAGGCTAAAGCGTGTGCCAACTTTTTAGTTATAATCATATAAGGGTTTATATTTAAGGAACCTTCATGTATGAGAAATTGTAATTCTTCCAAAAACCCTGATATGGTTCCCTTTTGATAGATGAGGAACTGACACCTAGAGAAATCATTTGGCCAAGGTCACGTAGCCAGGAAGTAGAGCTAGAAAGTGGCAAATGAGGGTCCACTTGACTCAAAGACACCTGATTAAGCTGTGTTCCAGCTTCGAAGGAGTTGTCCTCAGCCCTGATATAAAGATAAGGGAAGTGAGATAAAGGGAACGAGGCCAAGCAGCAGTGAGGCCAATGGAGAGAAGGGAAAGAAGAGAGAAGCAAAGGTAGCAGAGGGCAGGCCCTAATAACTTCTCATAGAAGAGAAAGCAATACGTTATTACAAGTAGCTACAAATGGAATTCACTGGTCTCAGTATCCAGGGCAGAAAATGTCCGAGCGGGAAAGGACCTTTGGGTTTTTGGGGGGTTGCTTCTGTTTCCAAATTATTTATTTATTTATTTGGCTGCATCGGGTCTCACTGACATGGAAACGAACCCGGGCCCCCTGAACCGGGAGCATGGAGACTTAACCACTGGACCACCAGGGAAGTTCCCAGAAAGGACCTCTATGGCTTCATCCAGTCCCTCCTTTTACAGCCAAGGGAACAGAAGCCCTGAGATGACTAGTGTCTCCCCCAGGGCTCCCCAGGCTATCCCGAAGGCAGAGCCACGGCCTGGCCCCGGGGTCTCTTAGCTCTCGGGTCTGATACTTCCCATCAACCCCTGCATGGCTGAGATTAGTATCACCAGTGACCAGGATGCTACAAACAGCTGTGGTCACCCACTGTCCAGTTCCTAAGCACCTGTCACCCTGGCACCCATCTTCGCTGTGTGGCTTGCAGAAAACCCTGCCCTGGTCGTGTGAGCTTCAGAGGAATGGAAAATTCCAGGTCAGTGAACAACCCTCCCTCCAGGTATCCTTCTTCGTCAGCCCTGCCTGCAGAGGCTCCCAGGCCCTTTTGTCCGTCCCACCACCGGTTAATATTTCACTTTGGTGAGACTTGAGGGAACAAAGAACACGAAGCTGGCCTTGAGGGGCCAAAGGTAGGCAGCCAATGGTGCCTGATGCAGCTCGTAAATAAGAACAAATGTACTTTGGATGAGAACATGGCTCGGCCTCCCGCGGAACAGCTGGGGAGGCTATTCATAGGAAAGCGAAGTGTGCTATTTGTGTCTGCCTGGCATTTGAGTTAGGCTCCCTTAATTGTGGCTGCTTGGCCCACAGATGTGAGTCACAAGCCTCATTCATGAGCAGGGAGTGGCCTGAGGCAAAGGGGACCTGCCTCTCCAGGGCAGCTGAGGGCACTCCAGGGGCCAGGAGGGGCGTTTCCAGGGATATCTCCTGCCCCTGCAGGAGGACTTAGGAGCCAGAGCATGCATTTAGTAGTAGTAATATCAGCCTGATTCCTCTCCACGTGGGAGTCATGGGTCCTTGGACCCTTCCTAATGGCCACCTTTGTCCAGGCTCCAAAGCAAACACAGGAGACCATCCACAGCACCTCCCACCCTGCAAGGAGGCCGAGGCCCCCACCAGGTGGCTCAGGCTGTGCTCTAACATCTTGGATAGGAAAGCCAAGTGGAGCAACCACGGAAGGGCAGTTCCCAGATGTCACACTGAGCCCCCAGTGCCACCTGCTCCGGCCACCATATTACAAGCTCATGTGCTGCGGACTACAGAGCTGAGGTTGGGTGCGAGGCTCTGTGTGAGCTGAGGTGTGGGTGATTCTTCCCCATCCTTAGCACCGGCCACCCTGGAGAGGTCACCCTCTGGTCCTAAATATCATATGATATCACTTATATGTGGAATCTAAAAAAAATTATACAAATGAACTTATTTACAAAACAGACTCACAGACATAGAAGACAAATTCATGGTTACCAAAGGGGAAAGGGAGGGGGGAGCAATATATTAGGAGTTTGGGATTAGCAGATACACACTACTATATATATAAAATAGATAAAACAACATGGTCTGGGCTTCCCTGGTGGCGCAGTGGTTGAGAGTCCACCTGCCGATGCAGGGGACACGGGTTCGTGCCCCGGTCCGGGAAGATCCCACATGCCGCGGAGCGGCTGGGCCCGTGAGCCATGGCCGCTGAACCTGCGCGTCCGGAGCCTGTGCTCCGCAACGGGAGAGGCCACAGCAGTGAGAGGCCCGCGTACCGCAAAAAGAAAAAAACAAAAACAAACAAACAAACAAAAACAACATGGTCCTACTGTATAGCACAGGGAACTATATTCAATATCTTGAATAAACTATAATGGAAAAGAATCAAAGAGTTTTATATATATATATATATAAACTGAATCACTTTGCTGTATGCCAGGAACTGACACAGCATTGTAAATCAACTATACTTCAATTTAAAAAAATTTTTTTAAAGAAATTATACTTTTTACTATTCTTTGTGAGCAAAGATGATCCGTATATGGAAGACATAGCATTTAGGCTGTTTTCCCAATAAAAGGGCAGGGCCTCCGGGCTAAATCACACCCTCATTCAACATTTACGGGCACCTACTGTGTACCAGGCTGGGTACTCAAATTAAACAAGGCACAGGTGGGCCCTGCAGGGAGGGCTCCTAGTCTAGTGGGACCAAAGGTGTATTTACAATGAACACATTACACTGGGATGGGCGCTGCTGAGAATTATGGCCTAAGCTCTCTGGAATGAGGATTCTTCCCGGGGTCAGAAAGGGAGGATGGAGCTTGAGAAGGTCTCCCAAAGGAGGGGCCGTTTGAAGGTTGGATAGATCCAGATGGACAATAGAGTGCTCTAGGCTGGAGGATATTAAAGGCATCCAAACCTGACCGTGATCTGGGGATGGAATCGTCTCCCCCGCTGCTATTATGGGTGACGGCTTGACGACAATGCAAGTTCAGGTGACACCTTTGGTTAGGGAATGGGGCACTTGCTTCTCTCTAGTAAGTCCGCTTGTCTCAAGGACTCTACCCGTCTGAAAATCACTGCCTGGACCCATTTCTCCTACCAGTCCCAGCAGCTAGAGTTGGATAAACAGGCTTTCTGACATGTAGGGAAGAACTTGTAGCTGGAAAGCGGGACCCGCAGCGTGACCAAGGACAACCTGGGGCACCTGTCAGGAAGCCGTGCCTGACCATACCTGAGGTCTAACCAGCTACGTTTGGACAGACCCACTCTCGTTCTTTCCCCCTCCTGTGACTAAGAACCTTATCATAATAAAAGCTGTAAAAATGCCAAACTTTAACCTTATTAAAGTCACACTGTTCTCGTCTTGGCCACCCTAATGGGATTTTACAACTCAGCCTCCACGAGAGTCCTTGAACAGCCCAAGGTCTGCCAGAGTCCGTGATGGGTGACTAATGTCTTCATGGACTGCAGCCCACCACGTTCCCACACTCCCCTTGCCAATCCCCAACCCGGGCTCACTGTGGCTTTCCATAATGGCCTCCTGTTTTGTGACAAATGGAAAGTGAGAAATTTCCACTATCTTGGACCCCGGGAAGAATGTATGAGTGTACCCTAGAGCACTCATCAGGTAACATGGTATTTTCCTCTGGATTAATGAAGCGCAGAGGAATTCTTAGCTGCCGTTGTAATGATTAATATATCAAATCAATATCACAGGAGAGGTGATCAGGAAAGTGATGTCGGAGTGAGCATGGGGTCAGTGGGAGGTGGGAAGGGAAGAGAAGAGGCAAAACCAGAGAAGGAAAAGAGAAGGAAAAGAAGGAAGGGAAGGGTCGGGAGAAAGGGGGCAGGTGGCTGACGGGCCTTTCTCCCATGGGCTGTGTTGGCTCAAACAGGCCCGAGCACATTTAGCGGGGCCTCCTCCTGCCCTGGGCCACATTGGTGGAAAGTTGGGTTGAGTCAGTTCCTAAGGAGAGGTCTCCCGGGAGTGATTATTAGCAGAAGGTTCTGCTTATATTGTATTATGGGGAGTCATGGGCCCTTGACGATTGGAGGACATGTTTTCTCCCCAGAACAACATACACAAAGAGAAACTGTACAGTAGTGTCCAGGGGCTCACTAAACCTCTAACCATCATAAAAGACCAAAACAAAACAGCCCTGCATCAAGCTGATGGTGTTTCAGCAGCTGGGACTGTCATGTCTCTCAGCACCCCTCTGCAATGGGGGGTGGGAGCTTCTGGAAACAGGTTTGGGAAGGTGACAGTGGCATCAGTCGTGTGCTTCCTTTCTGCTGAGCCTCCTCTTTGCCCTACAAGACTATGACCCCCTCCTCCCACCCTCATGCCCATGGCTGATGCAATCCCCCAGGGGGCCTCACTCGCTGGGTCCTCTCGCCCAAGCTAGGCCATCCAGATGTCCCCACAAGAAGGGGTGTCCACCCTGTGCATATTCGCGCTCCGGCCCCTTGAGACCAGCACACAGATGGGCTGAGGGATGGTGGCCAAACCGCCAATGGGAAAGATATCTGCAACGCAAATAAGCCCTCCAGAGCCAGGCTTTTGCCTCTCCTGCTCATTATTTTTATTAGGATGTATTATAATAATTTCATATTCTGTATAATCAGGAGCTGGCTCCTTGAAAAACACCATCGCCTTTATTGAAATCACCTGTCAGTTTCAACAGGTCTCTGAAGTCTCTTTCCTGTTCCTTAATCTATTCCTGTAAATCACAACATGTGCCAGGTGATTCAAGTTTATGGAACCCCATGTGCTATCCCGGGGACCGTCACACATAGTTGCTTCCCTAAAAGCAGAGGGGAGAAAATCAGGTCTGGATGCCCCGTAATGGTTACATCATCTCTGTGACTGGAAAATAGTACAAAGCTCCACTACAAACGCTGGTTTACGTACCCAGCGTAGGGAAGAATGAGCTGATTCACAAATTTTATTTCTGATTATATTTTTACACCTAATATTAATTATCTGATCAGTTCTTCGTCCACATTAAGACCATCGGTAAGTGGACTTGACTCCAACACGGCCACTACAGGAGCGGTCATCCCAGGAGGGGCTCACCAGTGGGTACTGAGCCCTCACCCACCCACCTAGGGGCCTTTGTAGACACTGCCTCTTTGTGTGGGTCCCAGACTGTGTTTCCTTAAAGAAAGAGGTCCTGCAGGGCAAGCTGTCCAGCCTGCTGACCTTCACCTGTGGGGACCCAAGTGGACAGGCAGGATGATATGATGGGAACACCGTCAGTCAACAGAGAAGGCACAGTCTCAACAGCCCCGCTTCCCCACCCCACGTGCCTGGGTGGCATCATGGGAACAGGCAGCTGGGGCTCCTCTAAGGAGGAAGGTAACCGTTGTTTAAAGATGCCGTGTTTCCAGTTCTCAGAAGGGAGATTTTATATTTCCATCACCCACTGTAGCACGCCCACAATAGCTGTTAGCTGTTTCCCTGATGGTGGATCCCAGCAGAGCATAAACTCCCAGCCCGTGCGCCTAGCACAGTGCCTGGTATCCACTGGCGCTCAGTAAATGCACTGTAGGTGGTCGTGGTCTCGAAGCAGAGAAGCCAAGTTGGGGGGATTACGGATACAAAGGGTCACCAAATGTGGCGAACGAGATGTCATTTAACCGCCCTGCCACGTCAGCTCTCTGAGAACAGGTCGGAGCCAGGGTTCATAAGGGAGGAATCCAAGAGTCCCTTTTCCTTTTTCCTCTTCACTTCCAACTCTGACTGCCCTCCCCCTCCACACCCACCGGCTGCCTCCCAGACTCTGGGACAGAACTCCGTGTTCTGCTCAGCGTGAGGCTTCCTTACAGAAAAGCCAGTGGCAGGGGAGGTGAAAAGGGCAGGCTGTCTGGGGACTCTTCAGGCACAGACAGGAAGGCAGGATTAAGACTGCCCGAGGGGATGGTGGGGACCAACACAGGATGGAGGAGCCTTTCCCTCCATTTTCCCCTCCCTGCCGCCATACCTTCACTTCCCAGCTTTTGACTGCTCACCCTGGGCAACCTGGAAAGTCTACATTTTTAGGTAATAGATGGAGGCAAAGAGCAGCCATGACCCAATGTCTCTGAAACTGCCTTGAGGCCCCAGACCCTGGACCTCTTCCCAGAAGCTCAGCTTCCCCCTTTGAGGAGGATAAGGGGAAAGTGGCTGGAGCTAGCCTGGAAAGGAAGAAGTGGTAGACACTGCCTCTTTGAAAAGGATAAAGGCCATTTAAACCCAAGGTTTCAGTCCATCCCCAGGTTCCCAAAGGTGACTGGTTCATAGATGGACAAGTCACACCAGTTTCCGTGGGAATCATTTCATGGCTCAATATAGCATCAGTGAGGAGCTGGCACAAGCATCTCCTCTGTGCCTGCATCCCTTCCAGGTACTCTTCATGTACCTTACGTTGGGTTCAGCTGCTATGGCTCCTGTGGAAGCATTAAGATTCCTCTAGCCCTGCAGATGAAGGGGAGGCCCTTCTCTGACACCAGTAAGGGCTCTCACCAACTCCCTCAAAACTTTGGAGATTTAGAGATGTCCATGCCTTAATAACCGGAGTTGCTGTGCTCGCTATCTAGGGTTTGGTTTACCTGGTAAACGCCCTGTCACAGACCCAGCATTTCTTCAATAAACCCCATATTCATTTGCCACTATCTTGTGACTGAAAATAACTCAAAATCCTGCCCTTTGTTCTTTAAGGTGAAAGATGACGCCTATTAATAACAATCCCCAAGTCTTAAGAGTCCCTATTGAGACCCCGGCGTTAATTCAGGCTCCAGCAAATCCAAATATTGGCTGGGAGACAGAAGCCAGCAGGATTTCACCTGCGTGGCCAATTTTTATCTAGAACAGGGCTACGCCTGCATTAATTTGTCACCGGTGGAAAATAAACATGAACCCACCGAGAATGATAGATTTTGACATGAGGAGTGGTGGGTTATTCAGAAATTTTGAAACAAAAACCCCATAAGAAGTCTGTATTTCTCAGCTCCGAGGGGCCGGAAGAGCTGATACCTGCCACGTTGAAAGCGTCTTCACTGCTCTCCCTGTTCCCCAGTTTGACGATGTGCTCCCTTCTCAGCCTTCCCATCAAAACTTCAATTTCATCCTCTCACAGTGGCTTCTAGGACCACCCCATCGAAGCCAGATTCCCCCTGCTGAGGCAGGACACAGCGTGGCATTTTTAGGCACTGGCGGATGGCCAGGGTGACTGCCACTGTGAGCGCTGGGGAAAGCGGCACCAGATAAGGTTGGAGAATTGACAGGGACCAATCTGCGCAGAACTTGGGGGCCACGGTGAAAGGCTTGCCCTTTATCCCGATGTCCAGAGCAGGGAAGAAGAATCTGAAAATGTCTTACATCGGTTTCAGCAAAGCTTTCTCCCTGATTCAAGCGGTAGTGCAGCTTGGTGTTTGCGGAGCCTGACTCTCCTGAGCTAGCCACTTGGAGTAGAAGCGAACCATCTAGAGGATTCAGCAAGACAAAGCAGATCAGCCGCATTATAACGAGGCCTGAGCCATAGGAGGAGAGAGGAATGCCCACGGCCCTGCCCAGAGTTGAGGGGACCAGCCGAGGGCTCCAGGGAACCTTGGGCTCCTTTGGGCAGCTTTCACCTGTTCCTCCGTTTCTAGGGTGGAAGATCCTCTGCCTGCCTCACCCCTCCTCCGACCTGCCCGCTTCACCACCCCTGCCCCTTTCCCCAGAAGCGGCCCCACCCTCAGCTGGAACATGGAGTTCTCTGCTGTGGACTATGGGAGGGCCCTGGACCAGGTACAAGATGCAAGCCGAGCTGCAGCGAGGCGGGGCGGGAGGAAGGAAACAGGGAGGGAGGTCAAAGATGGAAGGGGAGAGGGTAGAAGAAAGGGACTGCTCTGGAGTTTCCCCCTCACACATTCCAGACCTTTCCTTTGATAAAAAGCAAAGGGAGGAGGTTTTTTAAATGAAATGAAATCTAATTCTGTCTGTTGGATTTGGTCGGCCCCTGTGATCCCACTCAACTGCCACTCTGCCCCTCTCTTTCAGGACCACCGTCTGCAGTGTAACCACAATATAAAGCGCCTACTGTGTGCCAGCTTGGCACTCTGCATGGACTGGGCCTGGGAGTTCTGGTGGCCGACCGTCATATTTGCTGGTACTGGGAGCTTCCCAGGACATGAGACTTTCAGTACTAAACACAGGACAGTCCCAGGCAAACTGGGACAGCTGGTCACCTAAGTAGGAGTTGACCATCCTGCAGAGTCAATGATCTAGGAGTTAAATCACAGCACAGTGTGGCCTGTGGGCAGTGACAGGTAGGAATAAAGAGTTTCCCCCATAGAACTGGAAACACCTTCTTGGCACTTAGCTCCCTTCCTGAAAGGACCCCAGTGCCTGTTTCCATGATGCCAGCCCAGGCGGAGCCTAAGCCCCTGGGATGGGCAGGCAGTGGTGCTGAGACTGGGCTGTCTCTGTCGTTTGCTAAGGTGACTCTCATTATATGAAGCTGCGGGAGCCTGTCCACTGGCTCTTTAGGCGAAGGTCAGTTAAGGACAAGCGATTAGCTTGCCCCTTTGGGCCTTTCTCTTGGTGACACCGCCTCTGGTTCAGAACAAAGGCCCCTCGTTTTGCCAGGGGACCCAGTATTGCATGCCAGAGTGCTGCCATCTGCTGGCCACAGGGCCTGTTTTCAGGAGGTGAGCTGAAGCCTCCAGAGGAAAGCTGACGGGCAAGCCAGGGGCTGCTAAGCCCACCAGCCACAGCAAGGCCTCCCGGAGCGCCCAGGGCCAGACCTCTAGCGAGAAGCAGCCAGGGTCCCCCTCAAAGGTACACCTGGAAGAGCACTGGAAGCCCCCTCAGTGCCTGCACTCTATCAGTCCGGCTGTGGATTCCAAGAATTCCCAGCTAGCATGGGTGCTCTTTTAGCTACAATACAATCCTCTGGGCCCCAGGGGTGGGCTGGAGCAGGCTGCACCAGAGTCCATAATTAAATATTCAGGAATTTTAAAAGCTGCAGGATAGAAAGCCCAGAGATAAACCCACGCACATATGGCCACCTTATCTTTGATAAAGGAGGCAAGAATATACAGTGGAACAAAGACAGCCTCTTCAATAAGTGGTGCTGGGAAAACTGGACAGACACATGTAAAAGAATGAGATTAGAACACGCCCTAACACCATACACAAAAATAAGCTCAAAATGGATTAAAGACCTAAATGTAAGGCCAGAAACTATCAAACTCTTAGAGGAAAACACAGGCAGAACACTCTATGACATAAATCACAGCAAGATCCTTTTTGACCCACCTCCTAGAGAAATGGAAATAAAAGCAAAAATAAACAAATAGCACCTAATGAAACTTCAAAGCTTTTGCACAGCAAAGGAAACCATAAACAAGACCAAAAGACAACCCTCAGAACGGGAGAAAATATTTGCAGACGAAGCAACTGACAGAGGATTAATCTCCAAAATATACAAGCAGCTCATGCAGCTCAATAACAAAAAAACAAACAACCCAATCCAAAAATGGGCAGAAGACCTACATAGACATTACTCCAAAGAAGATATACAGATTGCCAACAAACACGTGAAAGGATGCTCAACATCATTGATCATTAGAGAAATGCAAATCAAAACTACAATGAGATATCATCTCACACCAGTCAGAATGGCCATCATCAAAAAATCTAGAAACAATAAATGCTGGAGAGGGTGTGGAGAAAAGGGAACACTCTTGCACTGCTGGTGGGAATGTGAATTGGTTCAGCCACTATGGAGAACAGTATGGAGGTTCCTTAAAAAACTACAAATAGAACTACCACACGACCCAGCAATCCCACTACTGGGCATATACCCTGAGAAAACCATAATTCAAAAAGAGTCATGTACCAAAATGTTCACTGCAGCTCTATTTACAATAGCCAGGACATGGAAGCAACCTAAGTGTCCATCAACAGATGAATGGATAAAGAAGATGTGGCACATATATACAATGGAATATTACTCAGCCATAAAAAGAAAGGAAATTGAGTTATTTGTAGTGAGGTGGATGGACCTAGAGTCTGTCATACAGAGTGAAGTAAGTCAGAAAGAGAAAAACATATACCATATGCTAACACATATATATGGAATCTAAGAAAGAAGAAAAAAAAAGGTCATGAAGAACCTAGGGGTAAGACGGGAATAAAGACACAGACCTACTAGAGAATGGACTTGAGGATATGGGGAGGGGGAAGGGTAAGCTGTGACAAAGCGAGAGAGTGGCATGGACATATAAACACTACCAAATGTAAAATAGATAGCTAATGGGAAGCAGCTGAATAGCACAGGGAGATCAGCTCGGTGCTTTGTGACCACCTAGAGGGGTGGGATAGGGAGGGTGGGAGGGAGGGAGACGCAAGAGGAAAGAGATATGGGAACATATGTAAATGTATAACTGATTCACTTTGTTATAAAGCAGAAACTAACACACCATTGTAAAGCAATTATACTCCAATAAAGATGTTAAAAAGTAAAATAAAATAAAAGCTGCAGTAGGTGGTGGGAACATTTACAATACGGAAATTGGCAAATGCTACAAATTAGAGCTCTCCCACCCGCTCCAGTGCATCAGTCAGCACGCCACTGCAAAGCCCCTGTCAAGCTTCAAATATTGTCACCTGGGAGATGGACACTATCAGCCCGTTAGCAGGGGTTTTCTCAGATAAACCACCTAGTATGAAATCAGTATCAGAGAAGAGATATATTCCGATAAGAGGGAGGTTGTGGGAAAGACATTTTTTTAACAACTCCCTAAGAACACTTACTTAATAGTTAATGGCCCAGGCATCAGAAACACCTGGATTCAAGTGACGGCTCTTCTACTTGTGAACCGTAGGACAATGAAGCAAACGGCTTCGCCTCTTTAACTCCCAGTTCCTCTGTCTTGAGCAGGGGGTAATATTAGCAGCTCCTCAAATGGTAGCTGTGAGGTGATGCAGTTCTAAGTGCTTAGAACGTTGCCCGGCACAAAGTAAGTGCTCGATACATGTTAAATATGATCAGTTATTGATTAGAATCACAACTCAGCAGGCTTGGTACTGATCCTGCCATCTCCCTACTAAAATCATTTTCACCTCTAGGTGTCCTTCACGGGGTTGGGAGGTGGGAATTGGTTCCTCCATCCTCCGCGGCAGCTACATTTTGACATCAGACTCACTTTTGGCTATTCATTTGTACCTGTCCCCTGCAGTTAGTACATAAGACAAGGGATCCCCTAGAACGTAGAAATAAGGTGGTAAGGTGAATGTAAAAGCATTAAAGATACAAACGATGGACACCAGCAGAAGTGCAGAAGATTCTCTGTAAGTGGATTCCTGTCCAGTTAAGGCATCCAGTATATAAGTTCAGAAAGGGCAGGATTCAAATCTGATTGTAACAACAAGACCCGAATCCTCCTAAGTCGTATCGCCCTTCTGGCCAGCAGGAAAGCAAAAGTCTAACGCTTCTGATTACAGATCAGATGTAGCCATGTGACCACAGCTAGCTGCAGGAAAGGTGGAAAGGGTCTTTGTTCAAAGTGGGGGTAGGAGGCATGTGTCTAACTAAAAATTAGGGGCTCTATTTTTAGGAAAGGAAGAACAGATATTGGGGGGGAACCCACAGACTCTACCACAGTAGGTCAGTTTCTCTAAGTCTGTTCACTTCTTGACATCAGGGCACTTCTGCATGACAGCCCCCAGGATAAGCTGCCGTGAGCCCAGACTGGGCAGGTGGCTAGATTCCCTCTGGAACGTTCTCTCTGTGGTCCTCGGTGAGACTACAACTCCCACATCCCATCAGGCACGGAGCTCCACTCTGTTGCCTCTACAGCTCCTTCCCAGAGTTTCCCTCCTTTCTGGCCCCGGTCTCCCCACTGGAGTTTGGGTCTCCCTGACCACCAATCTGGGTGATTGTAATAATCACTTTGTTCTTTCTGCCTCCACTCTTGCTCTCCTTCAAGCCCTGCAGCCGACAGATCACTCTTCCTAAAGCACAAGTCCCACCATGACACATCCCTGCTCAAGAACGTCCCAGAACATTTTCCCAGTTCCTTCCCCAAAGTCCAAATTCCTTAGAATTCTGAAGACTTTCTATGAATAGGTCTTTGTCTGAATTTCCCTCACACACCTGAAGCTCCAGCAAGAAAGGGCTGCTCACCCTTCCTGGGATATGACTGTGCCCTTCTGCCCCTCTGCCTGGGCTCCGCTCTGCTGGCATCTCTTCCCTCCTCAGCCTGTCTAAATCTTACCTACCTCGCAAAGCTCAGGTCAAAGCCTTCCTCTTCCATGGAGCCTTACCCAAGCTTGAGCTACTCCCACCCTCCCAAGCACTGTCATAGGAGTTTATGCTTCTATTACACTTGACTTGAAAGTATTTCTTCATTCCCTACTAGGGCGTAAGCTTCCACGGGGCTGGGGCCATGCTTGCTGGCATCTGGCACTAGAGCCTGCCATGTCGGTGACTCAGAATAAATGTTTGTAGAATGGATTTGCAGAGCAGGGTTAGTGCTCCATGGAAGAGGGGCACGTGGGGACTGGGTGTGAATGTGAACAGCTCACACAATGACCTGTGAGCCTGCTGGAAGCCAGAAAGCCAGGGTGACCATTTACACCACTCGGGGAGCCAACATTTTGCCTCCATCTGAATTTACAAATGTCGGTACAGACCTTCCACAAAAGGGGAGCCCCTTCTGGGCTTGTGTTTGAGAGGCCATGTGAGGGAATGGAGCGGGGCTGGTAAAGATGCCTGGCATTACTCCCTTTTTTTTTTTCAGAAGGATCAAAGTATGAGTAGCCATGAACATCAAAGCTTTCTGGGGGAATGAGGCATTGACAGGAAACTTTAAATTATCTAGACAAAGCTTTCATTTCTCAGTCCCAGAGCAGCAAGGTGGCTTGCTCGACATCACATGGCCCGAGTGTAGGGTGGCACTTCGACTGTCCCAGTTCCCTGGCTACTATTCTTCTGCTCCACTGCACGAGTCGTCCAGGTTAAAGACACCATCGATTCCCAAGGAAACCTCAAGTTTGGGCAAATACGAGGTTGTAGCGATTGCACATAGATTTGTGTGTTTATTTTTATGCTAGCCATCATAAAATTATTTTATGCTTATACAAGCAAAGAAGGAAGATGTGCAATTTTCAAAGTTTAAATTCTATACGTCTTTACATCCGGTATTTAGATTTTCCCCTTCTCTGTTCATTGTCACCTTTTTTCCTCGGGAAAGTATCAAAATGGCTTTTCCTTAAAACCTACTATATACAAAATAAACAACGAGGTCCTACTGTATAGCACAGGGAACTATATTCAATGACCTGTAATAAACCATAATGGAAAAGAATTTGAAAAAGGAGATATATATATGGATATATATATATATATATATAACTGAGTCACTTTGCTCTACAGGAGAAACTAATACAACATTGTAAGTCAACTATACTTCAATGAAAAAAAATTTTTTTTAATGGCTTTTCTGATTTTCCGTTGGGGCCGAGAAGTCTTACTAGGAGCACCCACTCTCAGTCCAGTTTGTAACTGCCTAGATTTTAGTGCAATAGATAAGACTTGGGACCATAGACTATTGAAAGGCCCTTTGTTCGTGGATTACAAGGAGGGTCACTCAGTTTATCTCATTCATTATGCGACCCGACTTTTGAGTTGCCAGGTTGAGGCCCGGGGCAACATGTTGATGGAAGAGAACATTAAGCACCAAGTTGTTCTGTGCTTGTGTTCGTTCCAACCCACTTTCACCTCCCTTAGCCCGCGAAGGTTATGACTACGGCCCAATTCCCTAGTGACTCACTCCAGGAAAAGGACATGTGACAAGGACCTGGCTCTCATGGGACTGCTTGTCAGCGGTGCCAAGACAGAGACGGCATTGTTCAGAGAAGCCTCAGGAAGTCAAACATCCGGAGACAAGTGTGCATGGACAACTTGCCCCACAGGCTGGAAGAGAACGTATTTTTCCCCACTGATCAATCTGTGTATTTACCTCTGCAAGGGCACTCAGAGGACTTCCGGAATGTTTATTCCCTTCAGTCTCAAATGCAGCCTCTCAATGGGCCAGGAAAGGAAGGGACCAGTGTTCCTGGAAGCCTGCTAAATGCTGGGTGCTTTATCTGTTGCCACATTCAATTCCATCCCCCCAACAGCCCTTTGAAATAATCATTATGGCCATTCCCGCTTTACAGATGAGGAAATTTAGGAGGTGGGTGGCCAGGCCCAGCCAGCTACTAAATGGCGGACCCAGGAATCAAACCTGGGTCTAGGTTGACATTGAAGGGTATTTCCAATGCCAGAAAACAGGGTCCTTTCCATGCTGGTGCCCAGACTTTTGATAAAAGAAATGTTCACATATTGAGCTATAGAGAAGTCATTCTGACTTTATACCTGAGTTAACTTGAATTTGATGCTAGCTACAATAGCCTCTTTGTGGCCTATCAAACCTATATTGTACATCTGCTTTAATTGTTAAAGAAAAGGGCACACTGAACAGAAGTAAAGAATGTCCATGTTAAAGATTAAATGCCCCCCTTCGTATGGTGATAAGACTCCCTTCCCAGGTGCCAAGGCCACACTGTACGGGCTGTACGTGTACGTGTTGGTCTGCTGTTTTTTGAAACCTTGAAGAAATGTAGCCCTGACTTGTTTAATGTTCTTTTTCCTGTTCAGATGTAAAACTGTGCTGAAAACCCTGCTTCTCTGGAGCAGTTTCTCAGAATAATCTGGAAACCTGGCTTCCGGGCTAGTCCTCAGTTTGGCTCAAATAAAACTCTTTTCTATTCTTATTATTGATGGTTTATTGATTATTTTCGTCAACACGTCCTCTGAGACAAGTAAGAGCAGTCACTGACCGGATGCTTCTGGAAGCTTTGTCTCTCCGCTTCCTTCCAAACACAGCTTTGTTCTGACCTCTTTCTCTCCATCTCTTTACCCTTCAAGATGCTTGCAAATGCCGCTTTCCCCATGAACAGTTCCTGAGCACACAGTTCCAAGAGATTTCTCCCTCCTCTCTTGCCCTCTGACCCTCTCAGCCTGTGATCCATGCTCAGCCCTCACAGAGACTAGAGAGCTCAGCTCCTTTAAACTTGCACATGCATTTGTAAACTCCCAGGTGGGCTCTAAACTCCTCAAGGGTGTGGACACTGGCCTTGAGGAGCCCTGAGAAGGCTTAGCATAACAAATAATAACAGGTACTGAATGATTCCTGGTGAATTTTTAGGAGAGGCTATGGAAGTCCCTGTGATTCTTTTAAGTAGAGAAGCACGGAAAACTCAGACAGGTGGTTGCTATCTCTGACTCTTTAGCCAAGATTCACCTTTGCACCAGAGTCCATAATCCTCTCCCCAACTTTCTGGGGGTCTCAGAGGAGACTGCCATTGCCCTGCACAAAATCCATGCCTTCGACCATCTGCACGGGGGGCACGGGGTCGTGGGGAGCACCCTGCCCACTGGGTCCAGGGGGCTCGGCAGGAGTGGTCCAGGCTTTCCGTTAGCCTTGCCTGTTCCCTTGGTCTTTTCCCACGTCTGGGTGCTCACGCCTAGCCCCTCCCCAGGGACTCCGTGATGACGGCCTAACCACACTGGCCACCAACAACGCCTCACCTCTCCTCTAGGGACACTTCCGCCGGCACAAACCCCAGATCTCATTTTCTTCCCCCCCTGGGATTCTGCCTGTTTTCTTTCCCCTTAACTTACTGTTCCCTCTCTGAGCGGCCCGTTTATCTCCAGCTCTGTCAGAAGAACGATGAGGTCTGAGCACCGACGCCCACGTGGCATGCCTGTTCCCACCTCTCCCCCGCTCCAGGTCCCTGGTCCTTTGGGGTCAGCACTACCCCTCCACGCAGCTTACTTACCCCCCTCCACGCAGCCTCCCGCCTCTCCTTCCAGCCACACGTGGGGCATGGAGAGCACTGCAGCCGCACCCACAGACACCCTTCCCCGGGGCCCCCTTGGGCCCCATCCACACGCAGAGGCCAGCCCTGCCCCTGGGCCTGAGCGTGCACCTGCCTGTCTCCCCCACTCAGCTGGGAGGACCCCAAAGGCATCGCCACCTCTTACCTTGATTCCTGATGCCTGGCCCTGTGATCGCCACGTAGAAGGTGCTCAGTCGGTGTTAACTGAAGGTGGAAAGGAATGGCAAATGATAAATGGTCTTGGTTCTGCTCTATGAAAGCACTCAGTGCAGCAGATCCATCTTACACTCACAGTTCAGTCCCTGCCAGAAGGTCCCTGCACTAGACAGGACTTGGAAGCATGGACTAGCATAGGTGCTGCATCCGGAGGGCCTTAAGTCACTGACCGGATGAGAACACAGACAGGGAAGTGACTTGCCCAAGGTCACGCGGTGTCAGTTGCAGATCAGACTGACCCAGACTCTCTGATTCCATGACAAAGGCACCATCTCAGTCATGACTTCAGAGTGATAGTACGCTTGCTTTGCTCCTAAAGGACCCTGTAATTCAGACTTAATTTCTCCCAGTGATTTCTAATTAGTGAGGTTTGTTCTTGGGCTGCTAACCGTATCTAGCATTGATGAATCCTCCTCAGAAGTACACCTGTAGGCAGTCAGGGATCCTGGGATCCTGTTAGATCCTGCTGGATTCACAACCGCAACAGTTCTGCTTTCCCATCAAAAGCACTAGGAACGTGTGCCAGATTGAGACACACACCTAAGGCGTTGCTCTCCACCTCCCAGATCTGGCACTGTGAATCCCTGCCCTGCTGCCACCCTTAATCTGCAGCTTGATAGAGGCTGTTCTGGCTCCCTCTCCCCCCATTCCCCACCCAACATCGTTTTTGTTGAACCCATTAGGTAGTTATTATCGTTTGCAGCAAACAGCTGATGCCTCCCGGAAAATTTAGCATTTGCTCTTCCCTGTTCCATTCATCTTGCGGTTTGCACATTTTCTCTTCTTTGTTATTAGCAGGGGCACTTACTGGAAAACTAGATCTCTGTCGCTTAGTGGTTTCATATGTCCCTTCTGTTCAGAGCCCACCTGGAGTCAGAATCGTGTCTCTGTGACAGAACAATTGGTTGCTATGGAAATGACTGTACCACCCTGGGCACAGGCCTGCCTGCAGAGAAGCTGAGCACTGCATGCAGGGAGCGGCGGTGGAGGAGGGAGGAGGGGTCGCAGAATCCCGGCTGTGACCTGTTAGACTAGTGACTGATTTCTCTAGGCCAGCGTGGTCCCTCTGTTCCTTTTCCTCCCCAAACTGTATGTGTATGTGACTTCTCTTATCCACACCCTTCCCTCCTGCCACCGTCACTAGCCACTAACCACTCCACCCAAAGAGGAAAACCTTCCCCTACCTTCTCTCTTCCACCTCCAAGTTCAGCTTAGAGCTCGCTTCCTGCTCTGGGTGAACCACACCTGGCCAATCCCTTCTCCAATCGAAACCTCCCAATTCTAATGAATTTGCATGTAATGTATTTGAGTGGAATCACTTGCTTGGTTTCTCATTATGCTATTTTTTTTTTTTTCCCTTCTTATCAAGCTCCTATACTTTCTCTTCTCAATAGTACTGCGGCCCCATGAGTGCACACCTGGGCCAGTTGGGTGCATCGTCCCACAGATCCCAGGCCGGACTCTGCTGACCACAGGTCCTTGGTAAATGCTACTCCCTGACTCCCAGAGATGACAGACTCAACCTCCAAGCCTGTCCAATTAAACCTACTCAATCTTACTTCCTAAGGATCAAAAGCCTGGAGTGACAGGCAAATTGTATAGCTCTGGATATCATTTTGAACATTTGACAACCGAAAGAGGGAAGAACTCTAAAGCTTCAGTTGCCTGAAATACCCTCAGCTGATAAAGAATGAAAAAGCTGTGCTTTGTTATTTAGAAGTGTTTTATTTTTGTGGGTATTAAATCAGTTTCCTCTTTCAAGTTTTTCTTTAGTCTCATTTGCCTGTCACTTGGGACAAACCCAGGGAAGCGTTTACCCCCAAGGCCCATGACCCCCTTCAGTTAACGTGGCCCAGAGACCCTCTTCTGCATTTTCACATGAAGGGCTATGCGAGACCGCCCAACCTAAGGGCAGCTCCTCGTGCCTGGGAGAGGCTGGAGCCCTTCCAGAGTGCTCTCTGGGGCAAGGTTAAACTTACAAACATGAGGTGTAGATTTGGGGCCTTCCCTTTGTCCAATGGGCAACGTCTCATAGAGCCTGGGAGTGCAGGGCCGGTGAAGTCCCCTCTTGCTGTGTGCGGCTGTAAGCAAGCCGAGCTGTGCTGGGCCACAGGGTGAAGGAGGCAATGTTGGTTTGGCGGTCCCAACCTCCTTTTTCTGGAACCTGCCCTCCAGTCCCCCAAGGTGTGAGTAAACTGGTAGAAGTATCCCACTCAGGTGAGAAGGGCACAGAGGTCAGGGTGCCTCCAGGGGAGAAGCAACTTTGGAGCTGGACGCCACTTCCCGGAGACTCTCTGCAGGAAGCCCCGGGCACGCAGGCCAGGGCTGCCCGGGGAAGGCACGCTGGGCCCAGCAGCGAGAGTGCGGCTCCCCCCAGCACTCAGCCCAGGGCTGGTCCGCTTATGGAAAGGGGCCCTGTGCCTGGGAAGCCTGACACACCAGAGAAAGCGGGTCTGCTGTGGGGACAGGGGGTGGGCTGTGTGTGGGCACGTGCCGAGCTGAGAGAGAGGACCCGGATGTGCAAGGGGCCTGCCTTTTCCCACCCTCAGAGCTGCTTTCATTTGGCCGGGGAGGGGGGGGGCGGGGCGCCCTGAGGCCTGAGGAGGTGCTGGCAGGGCGTCCTCACCAGGCAAAGGCCCAAAACGAACACCAAACCTGGATGCCTTGGGCAGGGGGGCCGTGGAAGCGTGGCCGGGAGACGGGCCTCAGTCGGGGACACGCCCTTGCCCCAGCCTTGTCAGCGCAGTGCCTGTTGGGAAGCTTGTCCCTGCCCTTCCCAGAGTAGGTGTGGTGAAGGTCCCTCACCAGTCTCAGCCCTTCCACAGCCCCAGCTTGAGGCAAGGCCTCTGGTCCCCATGGATTGAGGATTCGGAGAGTGATGCTGAGGTTCCTTCTAGCTCTGCCCTGACTGTAAAAGAGAAGAGGAAGTGCCCCAGTGGCATCACCCGTGGGACAGAAGACCTTCCCCCAGCGCTCACTGTTCACATTTATTACCGTTACTCAAGGAGTCAAGGGCCCTGTCCAAAACTCACTCACTGCTCGAAGGAGATGCCAGAATTCAAACTCAGGCTGTGTGGCGGCCACAGAGGGCTCCTTCTGAGCTGGCTGCTCTGGAGACAGAACCACAGTCCAGCTTTAGAGCCCAGTGGCCCTCAGCCCTCATGGGGCACAAGGGGGAACCCGAGACAGCCAGCTTCCACATGTTCCTTGAGCAGCTGGGTGATGTGCTTGGTGTTTTCCATAGAAATAATCTCAGTGAGTTCTTCCCAGGAGAGAGGAAAAACAAAACTCAAACACCAGAGTCACAGAAATATCCTGAGGCTGATCAGCCCTGACTGGCCGGTAGCTGTGGTCTCCCACTGACAGCCTCGTCTGAAGTAATAGAGGAGCCATCACAGCCCGTTTGCAAAATATGTTCCTTATGCTCTGTCAGCCCAGATCCAGGAGTCAGACACCACGCCAGATGGCTGCTTCACAGGAAAGGAAGGAGGGAAGGGAGGGAGGGAGGAAGAGAGAGAGAGAGGGAGAGAGAAAGCAAGAAAGGGAGGAAGGAAGGAAAAGAGAGAAAGAAAAAGAGGAAAAAGAAAGAAAGGGAGAAAGAAAAGAAAGAAAGGGCATAGAAGCTGGTAGAAAGGGGGACACACAGCCAGGAGAGGAAAAGGATGGGGCCGACAGGAGCACCTGGACCAGGTCTGGCTGGAGTTGGAGGTGACTGCATTACAGGAAAGATTGAAAGGTTAATATGAAACCAGCCGATGCTGAAAGAGAACAATTAGGAAGGTTAAGGGGCTTAATATTAGATTAATGGCTGCTGGAGGATAAAGTTCACAGCTTCCAGGGAAGAAGTCTGACTCAGAGAAATCTTTTTCGTTGATGACTCTTGATCTGATTTTGCTGATCTTTTTTTGTCTTCCCGGTTAACTGAGAGAAAATGACCATTCATTCACATGTGATTCACTCTCCCTTTCCCTCCCCCACCCTCCCCTTTCTTCTCTCTTTCTGTTTGGGAATGTCTGATTTTCTTCAGGTTCTGGAGTGAATTTTAGGGTCCCACCTGTTCAGCATGCCATACCCCACCTGTAAGTTTTCCCCTCAGTGAGATCTGTGATGCTCTATAAGAATATTTTCTTCAGTGTTGGTTGTATTCTGGGGATATTTCAGGCCAGTAAGTGGTTTCACGGATCAATGGCTCAGCCCAGGAGAGATGTTCTGAGATAAGATAATTACCCTCAGAATGGGAGAAAATATTTGCAAATGAAGCAACTGACAAAGGATTAATCTCCAAAATTTATAAGCAGCTCAATAACAAAAAAACAAAAAACCCAATCTAAAAATGGGCAGAAGACCTAAATAGACATTTCTCCAAAGAAGATATACAGACTGCCAAAAAACACATGAAAGAATGTTCAACATCACTAATCATTAGAGAAATGCAAATCAAAACTACAATGAGGTATCACCTCACACCAGTCAGAATGGCCACCATCAAAAAGTCTACAAACAGTAAATGCTGGAGAGGGTGTGGAGAAAAGGGAACACTCTTGCACTGCTGGTGGGAATGTAAATTGATCCAGCCACTGTGGAGAACAGTATGGAGGTTCCTTAAAAAACTACAAATGGAATTACCATATGACCCAGCAATCCCACTACTGGGCATACACCCTGAGAAAACCATAATTCAAAAAGAGTCATGTACCAAAATATTCACTGCAGCTCTATTTACAATAGCCAGGACATGGAAGCAACCTAAGTGTCCATCATCGGATGAATGGATAAAGATGTGGCACATATATACAATGGACTATTACTCAGCCATAAAAAGAAATGAAATTGAGCTATTTGTAATAAGGTGGATAGACCTAGAGTCTGTTATACAGTGAAGTAAGTCAGAAAGAGAAAGACAAATACCGTATGCTAACACATATATATGGAATTTAAGAAAAAAAATATCATGAAGAACCTAGGGGTAAGACAGGAATAAAAACACAGACCTACTAGAGAATGGACTTGAGGATATGGGGAGGGGGAAAGGTGAGCTGTGACAAAGCGAGAGAGTGGCATGGACATATATACACTACCAAATGTAAAATAGATAGCTAATGGGAAGCAGCTGAATAGCACAGGGATATCAGCTCGGTGCTTTGTGACAGCCTGGAGGGGTGGGATAGGGAGGGTGGGAGGCAGGGAGATGCAAGAGGGAAGAGATATGGGAACATATGTATATGTATAACTGACTCACTTTGTTATAAAGCAGAAACTAACACACCGTTGTAAAGCAATTATACTCCAATAAAGATGTAAAAAAAAAAAAAAAAGAGTTAACCCAAGTATGGGTAGCCGGCGGAGGAGACTGGGGCAGGGGGTTCCCAAGCTTCCCCAACCCAGCAGCAAATCGGTTCCCCCCACCCCCCCACCCCACCCCCCCTGCAGGGAGCTTTTAACATATAGACTCCCAGGCGCCACCCGGGGCCAAGTGAATTTGAATCTCTGGAGGAGTCCTCTGGGAGTCTGTATAAAGTTCCCAAGGTGACCTCAAGACCAGCCCAGTTTGGGAACCACTGGCCCAGGGGCACAAGGAAGAAAGGCAAGGGAAGGGGGCCACAGACCCTTTACAGTGTACTTAGGTCATTTGTGTGACTTCCTAGATCCCATCCCAGCTGGTGAGTTTCTTGGGGCAGATACTTTGTTTACTCATCTTTATAACCCCTGCACAGGGCTGGCCGCATCCAGTTTTCAAGGTCCCATTTTCAGAAGCCTGGATGGTAGAGACCTGGCCTGCACAAGAGCCCAGAAGCCCACAGACTCTCCAGTCCAGTGGTTTGCAAACTGTGCTCCTAGGCACCCCTGGGGTTCCGTGGGGAGGGGTTTCAGGCTCCCGTCCACCTCTCCCCTTCACTCAGGGCAGCCCCCTCCCCTTGTACAACTTTGTGTTACCCTTATAGAGGAGAAAATGTCACCTCAAAATATGCCACCTTGACCTATTGGTCATTTTGAATGAAAGGGACTTATGAAATAGCTGGTGTAAAAAACACCCTGACCCTCCTTTGTCCTCCTGAAAGCAGGAGATGAATCTCCGATGCAAAAGGACCCTCCTTACATCAGGAGGAAGGCAGGCATCCTTATCACCAGAAATTTAAATTTCCTTATCACAGGAAATTTAGGCCCCGGAAGGCAGTATAAACAAACCCTGTTACCTCTTCACATTTAACTCCCTTGTCTTGTCAATTCTTCACAAATGTATTGTTTCTTTGTCTAAAAGGTATAGAAGCTTCCTGCTCTGGTCACTTCTTCGGGTCTTCATTCTCCTGTGAAGACTTCCATGTACATGTAAAAAAATAAATAAAATGAATATGCTTTTCTCTCATTGATCGGTCTTTGTCAGTTTAATTTTCAGCCAGGGACCCTAAGAGGGAGAAGGAAAACTTTCCCCTCCCTACACTAGAGCAATCACCTCTCTGGCTTCCCAGTTTCCACCCTTGCCAACCTCCAGTCCCAACCCTTGTCTATTTTTCATCCAGTGTACAGAATGATTATTTCAAAGCATAATGCCAGTCAGGTAGCTCTTTAATTCAAGAGCCTGCATTAGATTTCCATTTCACTCACCCACTATCTATCTGAGGTCCTCACCACAGCCTAGGAGTCCCCACATGTCCTCGCCCGGCTTCCCCCTCGCTCATCAGCTCCAGCCACACTGCCTCCTACATGCCCTACACACACCAGGCAGGCTCCTGCCACATTCCGTTCCTTCGGCCTGAAACGCTCTTCCCCAGATGCCCGCCTAGCTGCTTCCTCTTTTCCTGACCACCTACCCAAAATGGTGCCCCATTCCATCAGCCTCTAGTCCCTTCCTCTACTCTGCTGAGTGTCTCCTCTACTAGCATAGAAGCTCCAGGAGGAAAAGCACTTTGTTTTGTTCATGCAGTATCCCCAGCACTGAGAACAGTGCCTGGCATATAGTAGATGCACCATTAAATACTTGTTTCCTGAATTAATCAGGTTGGTTTTCCATCTAAAATCATTTTGTACATTTTCTTCTTTACACATGTCTATATTTTCCAAATTTTCTGCAGTAGCTATATATCACTTTTAGTCACAAAAAGCAATAAATGAAGTCTTCTCCAGGACCATTCTCTGGGAGACCCTCTGGGGTCTGAGTGGCACCAGGTCTGTCCTGAGCTGCTTGGAGCCATAAGGATACTGGGAGGAACCTCCAGTTTCTGATGGTGGATGGCGAACTCAGTGATGACAAGAAGCCCCTGTTTAGCCACCAGCACCTTGTCTTGGGATCAGTGGTGGGGAGCGCTGAGGAGGGGAGAGAGAAGTGAAAACAGAACCAGCAATAGCTGTGACATTCACCCTGTTCTCCTCTGCCTGGTACACACGCAAACATAAGCACTCCCAAGGATCCGGGCTCCCAGGGCTCTCCTCCAGAGAAGGCCCTGCTGCTGTGGGCTATGGTTTCACGGGCACAACCAGCTTTCCTCCCTCAGGTTTTCGCTCTCTTCTCTTTGGGGACTGTCTCTGGGCCTGGTACCTCCTGGCTCTGCTCAGTTGAGTGACTGAATCTAAAACAAAGAAGCAACATCACGGCTCCAGGGGCAGGTCTCAGGCCTGATGGAGCCCCTCATCTGGTCTCTGTGTCAGAGCCCCTGCCTCCCCAAGTGGGTGGAAATCCCGGGCTCTCCCATGACTCAGAGTTCCTGTTCACAAGAGCTCAGCAGTTCCAGATGACAGCACAGCCTCGCACACTAGAAACAATTCAGGAAATGAAAGCACCTTGAACTTGATCATTTTCTGAAGGAATCTTTTCTGAGCCTCTTGCATAAAACCCATCTAAAACAGACATTGGAAAAGAGAACTAAGTGGCCTCGTTTCCTCTTCCTCCTCCAGCCCCAGAGCTTCCCTTGTGGGAGTGACTCAGAGTCCCAGGCCCTGGCTCCTGCCTGTCTTATTGTGACATATCACCAGGTCCCATCACCCTCAGGGACAGAGCTGCTGTCTCCTGGGCTAAGACAAGCCTGAGACACTCAAGAGCAGGGGTTGGACACCTTCTATAAAGAGCCAGATGGCAAACACTTTAGTCTTTCTGAGCCATCTACAGTCTGGTTCCTGTCACCTATTTTTTGTTTGTTTCCTACAACCCTTTAGAAATGTAAAAACCTTTCTTAGCTCACAGGGCTTACAAAAACAGACTGTAAAGGTGGGCAAGGTACAGCCCATGGGCCAAATCCAGTCCACTGTCTGTTTTTGTAAAATGAAGTTGTATGGGAACACAGCCATGCTATGTACTGTCTGTGGCTGCTTTCAGGCTGCAATAGCAGAATTGAACACTTGCCACTGACACCAGCAAAGCCTGAAATAGTTACTATCTGGCCTTTTACAGAGAACATTCGCCAAGCCCTGCTTCAAAGTACTAATATAAATGACTCACTGGTATTCCAGCTTTTAGTGCTGCGCACACCTTCCTATTTCATACTGGAAACATTTTTGGAGATTGGTATTTGTCCCATTTTACAGATGAGGAAACTGAGGACCAAAAGGTTAAGGCTTACCCAAGGTCACACAGCTAATAGGGATTTTGGACCAGGCAAAGCTGCTCTGGAAAGGGCAATCCCTGAAGCCTGGTGTCTACCTCTTGTTCAGCCCCATCAGGGAAGGAGGCAGCAAGCAGGTCCCTTGCTGCAGCATCAGAGAGACACCGGGTATGGAAAGCAACCAGGCTGACCTGTACAGGCACTCCTAAGATTCTCGTGAAATCCTTGCGTGCAGAATATCTCCAAGGGCTTTCTGTGCACAGGAAAGGCTACTGGCTGACTGACTGGCAGGAAAGAGGTCCTTTCAAATCCATGTTTGGCTTCTGTAAAGATTAAACAGGTAGTCACATAACTGTGAAGATCAGGGAGCCACAGCAATCCTCCCACAGAGATCTGGAGGACCTTGCATCCCGCAGACCTGAGGACGGCAGCGCCATCACTGGTGTGAGAGAGACCCCCAGTGGAAACTAGTGGTATCGCAGCTCCTAAGAGTCTTGTCTAGAAACACCCTCAGGCTTCCAGGAGCTCACTTCCTGGGCTGGGAGTGTAAAAGGCTGGTGTCATCTTTGAGTAATTGTCCCAGTACGTGAAACTAAATGAGTGTTGTCCTCCTCAGAACCCTCCCTGAGGGAGGTTGGTGTCTGCACGCGCTCACAGTGCTGTCATTTCACAGGACGTGTTAGGAGTGCTTCCTAGGCCTGCTTTCGTGGCCTTTCCTGTGCTTTTAGAGTTTTATCTGTGGGGCACATCTGACTCCTGAGAACAGTTGGCCTCTGTGAAGCTTTGTTTATGCTTCCTTCAGTCTAACTTTGCTCCAGGACCTGTTTAGTGTGTCTCATAAGGTTGTTAGATGTTGCTATTGTTTGTGGGTTTTTTTTTAATTGGAATTAAATACCACAGTCATAAATTAGGATTCCTAGCATTTCTGGAAAAGTCAGACAACACCGGTTCTAAGTGTTGGAGCCCGTGGTTGAAGCTGAGGAGCTGCCGCCCCCTTAGAAGGATTCTCCAGTTTGCCACAGTCCTCACTCCTCCCTATTACCTATTATTGCCTGCCCTGCTGTTTATTACATTGCCTTCCTTGTCTCCATGGAAGCGTTATAGTTATATCACATATACGGAATAACTGCCACAATAATAACTGTTGCCACAGGACCGGACACTATGCTAAGCATGGCATGTACATTCTCTCATCTAACCCAGTGCCTTAGTGTCATTGTTCTCAACTCACAGATGCAGAAAGTGGGCTTCACCCTGCCCTAAGAGACTTGCCCCGGATCAAACAGCAAGTATCCTCCCCATGCAATTAACTGCTGTGGTCAGACAAGCAGGCAGACCTGGATTTGATTCCATGAGATAGTAGAAAGTTAGGTTAAACAGATATAAAATATCTTTACGAGCCATAGGGTTGAACTGAATTTCAGTTATGGACATATGCATTTTACCTTGTCAGATAACGGCTCCTCCCATTGGTTTAGGGGGTGTGTCTGGCTCAGCAAGGCCCCAAACAATCACTAGGCTTTTCTCTTTCTCTACCCATAATGTATTCAAGAATGGCTAGCCCTGATCCCAATTATGAAGCAGGCTACGTATCTCTGGTGTTAAAGACACCGGACTCTTCCCCCTCTCTTCCTCAGGATACCTGTCTTGACCCTCCTCTGATGCCACGTGCCCAGTGCCCTGAGGTCCTGACAAGGGGCCTGGAGACCCTGCTGTAACACAGTGTCGAGGCCTGAACTCTGAGACGTCACCTCACCTTCCAGATTTTCCCTATGCCCTTTGTCTCGCAAAATGTCCTCCATCAAAACATCCTCTTCTGTGTCCCAAATGTTCAGCCCCTTCTAAATGACTGACTGCTTAATCTGATAAATGAATGGGAAGATGAGGTGCTAAGGGACTTAGTCACTCTTCCAAAAACTCCTTTTAAAACCATCCCAGGGCTTCCCATTGCTCTTTGGAGACTGAAGACAAAATCCTCAGCAAGACCCAAAAGGCCCTTCTGTCCACCGGCCACTCCCCCACCCCACTCTCCATCCGGCATTCCCCCCACCTTCTCCCAGTTCCTCCCACACACCTTAGTTCCCCACTACTGCTGGGTCTTTACACTGATCCTGTCCTCTGCCTGGAAATCTCTTCCACCCCATCTTGGTCAGTGGCTGCTTCCTGTCCTTCAGATCTCCATTCAGCCACGACCTCATTAGAAAGCAACCCCTGACTTCCCCAACTAGGTCAATCCCACCATTAGACTCATGCAGGTACCGTGACCTTCTCCAGCACAGAACGCATTCCTCGAGGATGGAATTCTGCACGTATTGATTTACGGTACTTGTGCCTCATTGGACGATGAGTTCAATGATGCCATCATGGAGGTATTTTATCTGTTTCTATTCATTTTTATATCCCTGGTGCCTAGATGCCTAATTCATATCTATTGAAGGAAAGTGGTAGCCAGGGGGAGAGGGAAGGGAAGAATTACAAATGACTTTCTACAGTTGAACCAGAGAGAACCTAAGTGGCTTTTGCTCAAATTCACAGAACCAGCTAGTGACGCAGCAGAAAGCTGGACCCAAGTTTCCAAGGCACATTTCTTTTCCACTCTATCATTCTTTGCTCTGGGGCCTCTGCGGGCCTCTTTGCACTGAGATGGATAATTGCACCCTGAAAATTATGGCTTTGGAGGCATGCCTGGCCTGGCTCCAGACAGAGGTGGTGAAATAGAATCAGGCTGCAGCTGGGTCCCTTTGTCATATGCAGGGGCAGAGCAGACCTCTGGGCCCCCTCCAGGTGGGCTGCTGGGGCACTATGGCTGCATTTAGTGGGCATGTAAGACCTGGGCTAATCAACATGCTAGAAGAAGAAAAGTGACCATCTGCCGTGCTCTTAGAACGTGCAAAACCCTGTAAGGGACACTATTGAGTTGATTCTGACACGAGCTTTGCCAAAGAAATGTTATTCTCTCCATTGACAGATGAAGAAACAGGTCCAGAGACCGAGCTTCCAAAAGTCACACAGCCAATCAGTGCAAGAATGGTTTTTTAGGCTGAATGTGTGAAATTCCTGAGCAAATTCTTAACATCACGATGCATCACAGCCTTGAAGAAGAACAGACCTTATTCCTGTTCAGAATATGAGAAATCAACGTGAGAAGAATGAGAGAGCAGGACCTAGGACCCAAGGGGGAAGGGCTGGCTGGGGGACAAGAAGCACAGAATGTACACGTCGGGAAGGAACTGGGGCTGGGCAGAGAAGGACTGAGATGATGAGCCTCGAGCTCAATGCGCTGTCCTACTTCTCCAGGCTGTGCCCTGCATTTACCCCCCAGACTTCTTAGCAAAAGCGTTTTTTATTTCCACTGTCTATGGAAACATTAATTCCTCAGCAATCAGATGTCCTAGATCTGGAAGAAGAAAGTGGCTGTCCAGTGGCCTGGCTGTCCAGTTCAAAGGAAAATGCAGTGATGCACCCCCGTCCTTAGTGTTGAGTCTCTGACCCCTGCTTCAGAGAAACGGGCACAGGGAGGGGAGGGAGAAGAAGCCCCGTGTACCCCCGGGAGGTGGGGCTCAGGGAAGGCCACGGGGCTGGCCCTCAGGAGCTCCTGCCTCCCCCTGGGTGACTTTGGGCTGTTGTTCTGGAATTCAGTTTCCTCCCTCTAGAGGGAGGGGCTGGATGGGATGGCCTCTTATACTCTGTGGTTTTATGCTTCTCCAGCCTAGGCCTGGGGTGCAGGTGAGTGAGATAAGAACAAGCACAGTGGTGAGCGAGAGTCATCCACGAGAAGATTTAATCAGTGACCGCAGAACAGCTAGAGATGGGGTTTGAAACTTCTCAGCCTTTGTTTTGAACCTTGAGGTTTTCCCATTGTCAGTGAGAAAAATGATTGTAGATTTGAATAGATTGTGGGTGCTGTGTTATCTAAATGGTATAGGTTTGGGTGTCAGGCCCAGGTTCAAAAGTCGGGGCTTGGGTAGACGGATGACCCTCTCTGAACCCCAGATGCCTCGTTTGTGAAAGATGCACACCTCACAGGGTGGCCGAGAGGTTAGATGAGTTTCCATAGAGAGAGCATCTAGCATAGGACCTGGTAGACTTCCTACAAATCATCTGTCCTCCTCCCCCCTCCTCCCACTGGGGAGGGAAAAAATGAAAGTGGAGAATGGAATTAAACTGAATTCAAACTCAGCAAGTGTTTATTGAGCCTCAAATGTGTTTTGCCCTACTCTTTCATACATTCATGTATTCACAACGAGGTGAATATCTAGTGCCACTCTACTACTGTACAGAAGAAGACACTGACGGTCAGGTAGGGCTTCAGCTCATAAACAGAACTGAGATCTGAATGTCTGTCTGCTGGATCCAACCCCAAAGAGTCTTTCCACAGATTCGCAGAGACACCTCTGGGACAGATCTCTGGGGCACAAGTCCACTGGGAGAGGATTTAGCTTGGGGGTTGCTCTGGGAAGCCCCAGTGTTATACAGTTGTATGTAACATCCTCATATTCTTGGTGGTGTGAGGAGGCGCTGGAACAAGGGCCCTCTCGCCCTTGGTCACGGCTGGAATGGAGCCAGCCTTACGTCCACCTGGGGCAAGGGGATCTCTCAACCGCTTCCTACAGTTAGTCAAGGCTTTTCTGGTGTTGACACTCCAGCTCCTCGTAAAAGTTACTGTTTACATAGTGCCTTGATGTTTTACAGTGATTTCACTCACCTGCTGTGAGGTGAGGGAGAGTATCATTATCCTTATTTTTTCGGGTGGGAGCAGGCTCAGGACCCTCCCTGATTTGCTGGAGGCCACGCCGCCCGCGCCCACTGCTGAGACTCTTCCCCCGCATCGCTGTGCTCTGCATCTTGCCAAGGTGGCTCCTTGCCAAGGGCTAAGGGGTTCTTGTCACCCAGAGGCTGAAGTGAGGGAAGGGCACACAGTCAAAGCACCTGTGAATTCAGTGGTAACAAGGGATTGAGTCAATAATAGTTCCTTGGGCTTCCCTGGTGGCGCAGTGGTTGAGAGTCCGCCTGCTGATGCAGGGGACAGGGGTTCGTGCCCCGGTCCGGGAAGATCCTACATGCCGCGGAGCGGCTGGGCCCATGAGCCATGGCCGCTGAGCCTGCGCGTCCGGAGCCTGTGCTCCGCAACGGGAGAGGCCACAACAGTGAGAGGCCCGCGTAACACACACACACACACACACACACACACACACACACACACACACACAAAATGTTCCTTAAATATGCACATCCTTGGGCTTCCCTGGTGGCGCAGTGGCTAAGAATCCGCCTGCCAAGGCAGGGAACGGGGGTTGAGCCCTGGTCTGGGAGGATCCCACATGCCGTGGAGCAGCTAGGCCCGTGCGCCACAACTACTGAAGCCCGCACGTCTAGAGCCCAAGCTCCGCAACAAGAGAAGCCACCGCAGTGAGAAGCTTCTGCACCGCAACAAAGAGTGGCCCCCACTTGCCGTAACTAGCGGAAGCCCGTGCGCAGCAACGAAGACCCAATGCAGCCAAAAATAAATAAATAAAATAAATTTTAAAAAATTATTATAAAAAAAATAAAATACATAAACCTGTTGACCTAGCAGTTCCACTCCTGAAAATCTACCCTGTAGAAATAAAAATACCCGAATGTATGGCTATGTGCACAAATATGTAGAATGAATTGTTTATGGTGGGAAAAAAACAAAACCTAGAAACAGAAAAAATGTCCTTCAAAAGAGGTATTGTTGAGTATATTATGACATGCCATGAGTATATTATGACATGCCAGGGAATATTCTACAGCCATTAAAAAGAATAAATTGGAGCTACATCAGGTGCCTCACAGGGATTGCCATGAATAATTGATGAGAAAAAGCGAAGTGCAGGAAATTGGTTATAAAATTTTAAATCATTCCATTTTAAAGAAGAAATAATGCCACCCTCCCCACCCCCGGTCCCCAATATGCATGTGAGCCAACACACATGAGCATGGAGAAAAACATGGCAGCATCTCGACCCAGTGGTCGTCATGGTTTTTGAGGGAAGGACTGTCCTGTGGCAGGAGAGGGATGGGAGAAAGGGAGGGAGAACCCAATCAGAAGAAAAAGGAAAAGAAAAAAAGACTGCATTGAAATTAATACATATATATGTATTAATATGTATAATATATATTTATGTATTAACATAAAAGTATCTGTGTAAGCAGATGTAAGAAGAAAATTATAAATTATATATACATATCTTAAACATTTTTGTTAATCTAAAGCATCCAAATGTACATTCCTTCACCAATAGTTTGACAGACAGCCAAGATCTTTTCACTGAGAATAAGTCTGTTTGGGAGGACTGGTTCTGCCCCACTCTGCTTTTTGTACAAAAATCACACCTTTAATGCTTTGTCTGCAATTTCTTTCTTTTTTTTTAAAAATTATTTATTTATTTATGGCTGTGTTGGGTCTTCGTTTCTCCAGTTGTGGCAAGCAGGGGCCACTCTTCATCGCGGTGTGCGGGCCTCTCACTATCACGGCCTCTCTTGTTGCGGACCACAGGCTCCAGACGCGCAGGCTCAGTAGTTGTGGCTCACGGGCCTAGTTGCTCCGTGGCATGTGGGATCTTCCCGGACCAGGGCTCGAACCTGTGTCCCCTGCATTGGCAGGCAGATTCTCAACCACTGCGCCACCAGGGAAGGCCTTTGTTTGCAATTTCTACTTTTAGTTTCTGTAGAGTGAAGTGAGGACTTAGACACTTGGAAAACAACTTTGTACAGGAATCTTTCAGATATTATGCTTCCCCCCCGCCAACTTATTCAGTTGTCTTGCCTACACCCAATTCAACAATCTTATTTTAGGATCTCTCCTTTACTGTCTTTCCAAAACTGTCAACTTGGTTCTTACAGAAACAATTCTTTTTCTCTTACATTCACATTTCCTAAGTTTATGTGACATTTTGTTAAGGTACAACTGGCGCTAAACAGGCTTGGGAATAAATACATCTCAGTGTGGGTGACATTCATGTCAACAGGTAGATGCCACTGTATATGGCATCCCGGAAGGTGTGGGCACCCTCTGGTGGCACATTCAGTGCCCCCCACTCCCCGCAAGGGAGCAGCAGTCAGTATGTTTCACAGAGAGAATGCACACGGTCATGGATCCTGGCCGTTCAGTTACAAGAGGTAGAACTTCATTGAAAACCCTATGTGCTGTGAATTGGTAAGCCCTGTTGGATCACATCCAGCTCTCGGATCATGTGACTCTGGCGATTATTCTATGATCGAAATATCTAAGGTTGCAAGTGGATGTGAGAGTGAGGAAGCATGGAGGATTACAGCCTTCTTTTTCAATACATCACGCGGCATTTTGGCTAACATGGCAAAAAGTCTGGGGCAAGTAGCCTGGCTGAGGAGGGCAGACCTCATGCTTATAATCCTGTCTCAGAACAGGTGATGCAGGGCTGGTTAAGGACTCTGGCCCAGCTTCAAATCCCCTAACCTCCTGCATAACTTTGGGAATGTCATCTTACATCACTACATCTGTTCTCTTGCCTGCAAAATGGGGTGACACTGTCTCATTCACAGAGTTCTTTTGAGGCTCACATGAGAGGAATGTTCTTAAAAGTATTCGTCACAACGGCAGGATCATCTGGATTGTTTTCATATGTGTACACCCTAGATAACATTCGTAACAATGGCGTGGGGTGAGGGACTCCATCCCTACAACAGGCAGCAAGGCTTACAACAAGGAACATACCCTTTGGAGGCGGATGTATGGGATCTGGAGGCACTTTCACCAGGAATTCACTGCACATCCTTGGGCAAGTCATCAGCTTTGTCATCTGAGACACGGAGAACAAGAGTGGGAAAATCACATTGAGCTTGAGCAGTTACGGTGAGAATTAAATAGAGGTTAGAGTCCAAAGTTGTCTGGAACATAGGAGAGGCCAGGTAGATATCACTCTTGCGGACGTGACTCTTAGTCTACAAGCTAAGATCTGAAAGAAATGCCATGTCCTCTAGTTTCTACAACTCAACTTATTTCTGACTCTGAGTTCTCATTTCTCTTTGTTGGTGGAAAACTTCAACCCCAGTCCTTCCTGGGGACCACCCCCGACTTTGGCGTTGTGGACTGTGATTTGATGTGGTGAAGGACCTGGGGGTGGAGGGTGCTTGACCTTGATCTTTCACGCACACAGGTTGGGCTGGATGTCCTTTGCCCTGTCCATTTGTCTTGTGGCTCTCTATTGCTTCTAGGACATAGTTAGAGCACATAATTGTCTTTGTGGCTTGGCGCACAAATGAGTGCAATACAATAGGGAAGAGTAGGGCCTGTGGATAAAGCCATGCCCATCTAAAAGCATCCAAATCCAAAACAAATGTTTAACACTGTGAGTGCCAAACAAAACACACCTGTGGGCAAATGGGCCTCTTGACTGCTCTGTGGCCACAATCGGCATCCCCTCACCTCCACCTCTGCTGGGAACGCTGATCCCCAGGGATCCATTTTTCATATTCTCAGAGCTCTACCAGCAAGGCTCTTCCTCCCCACTTCTGGTGTTCCCTACCCCTTCCTCACTTTATTCTTCTCTATAGCCCTTAGTACTGTACTTTCCTTATTTATCTTGTTTAGTGTCTATTTGCACCCACTAGAATGTAGGCCCGTGAAGACAGGTTTTTCACCTGTTTTATTGTTACATTCCAAGTGCCCAGAACAGTGCCTGGCACATAATAGCCACTCAATAAATGTGTTGAATGAAAAAATGGATGGATGGATTGCTGGATGGATGGGTGATTGAGTGACTTCACTGTTGAATGCATGAGTTGGTTTCCTTTCTTCCCTGATACTTATGCTTTCAGAAGAGTCTCGTCTGGGCTGCAACTAGGGTGAGGTCAGTGAGGCACTCACCTTGGGTGCAAAATTTAAGGGGATACCAAGAAAACTCAGTAATCAAAATAAATGATATTAATGCAATAGTTTAAAAAATCAAAATTAATGCCAAAAAATCTGTGATGAACAAAATCTCAAACTTTTAAATAAAGGCATGATCCTAAAGAAATTGCAGTCAGCTAAAATTAATTGAAAATTATTTAAGATTGTCACTTGGTCAAGGGAAATTCTCAAATATGGCAATGTTCTGAACTGAAAATAAGGTAAGTAGAGAAGCAGACTTTGAAACTTTATTAATGGATTTCTTTTATTAATAAAGTTACAGTCTAATAGGAAAGAACAGTCTAATAAATTCTGGTTTTTTGGTATAAATAAAATGTTTAAATGTAAAATAAGGTTGACTTTTAATATACCTACTTCTCAATTTTTCACTTTTTAAGCTATTTTAATGTTCTGGAAAAATATGTCCTATTAAGAAAATATATGCATATATATATATATATATATATATATATATATATATATATAATGGAAAAAGTTGAAATCTTGCCATCTGCAATAGCGTGGATGGACCTTGAGGTTATTATGTTAAGTGAAATAAGTCAGAGAAAGAAAATAACCTACAATTTCACTCCTATGTGGAATATAAAAAATAAAACAAATGAACAAACCAAACCAAACTAAACACGAAGATACAGAGACTAGAGTAATGGTTACCAGGGGCGACAGGGTTGAGGGGAGGGGGGAGGGCAAAACAGGTAATGGGGATCAACTGTATAGTGACGGATGGAAATGAAATTTTTGGGGCTGAGCATGCTGTAGTGTTTACAGGAGTAGAAATATAACGTACTCATGAAACTTATGTAATGTTATAAACTGATATTACCTCAATAAAAAACACGTTTAAAAAGGATAAATATTAAAAAGATAAAGGAGGAGGAGGTGAGGGGATTCAGGCAGCTGGTGAGCAAGGTGGTCTTGATTGGGGCACTTTTCAATGATTCCCAAATCAAGACACATAGGCCTATTTGATCACTAGCTTTCCCTCTGCAGGAAAGGATCTTGAGAAGGAAGAAAAAGAGATCAAGAAGAGGAAGAGCCTGGCCAAAGAGGAAGGGCTTTCTTATTCCCCAGGCATCAGACATTAACACAGGCAGCAACCCACACACTGGCTCACTTTGCTCTCACTTCTGCCATTCCGACCCAGGGGAATGGGTACCACCCAAGACGGCCCGTACCACAACCCCTCAAGGGGGGCTGAGCTGAGCCAGGCCTCCCACTACGTGGTCCCAATAGCCAGTGCTGTGCTTCCTCGGGCTGGTGTACAAATCTGACACTTGGTCGGAGGTTAAAACCGAAGAGGCTCAAAAAAAAAAAAAAAAAAAAAAAAACCGAAGAGGCTCAATCACTGAAAAGTCCTGAGGTTCTGAAGCAAACTGAGTATTTTTACTCAACATCACAAATTATGCACCATGCTGGCTGAGGCCAAAGGTCAATGTTACTACACTGTTTTCGGAGGGAGGGGAGCGGCAGCCAGTCCATCTTGGGGTTGTAAGAAGCCCCTCACATACGTAAAGGTCTTAGATGCACAAAGACAGACTCTGGTACTGAAACTGAAGACCTCGTGCACTCAAGAATCTTCACAGGGACTTCCCTAGTGCCGCAGTGGTTAAGAATCCGCCTGCCAATGCAGGGGACACAGGTTCGAGCCCTGGTCCGGGAAGATCCCACATGCGGCAGAGCAACTAAGCCCGTGAGCCACAACTACTGAGCCTGCACTCTAGAGCCTGTGAGCCACATCTAATGAGGCCACGTGCCACAACTCCTGAAGCCTGTGTGCCTAGAGCCCGTGCTCTGCAACAAGTGAAACCACTGCAACGAGAAGCCCGCGCACCACAACGAAGAGTAGCCCCCAGCTCACCGCAACTAGAGAAAGCCCATGCATAGCAACAAAGACCCAACGCAGCCAAAAATAAATAATAAAATTAATTAATTTTTTTAAAAAAGCAAAAGAATCTTCACAGCTTCTACTGGACATATTTTCTTTTTAGGAATGAAGGGAAATTCTCCCATGTTTGAGCTATTCTTTTATGTCAATTCTACAAAATTGCATGTAACTTTATAAATATTTTTAAAAGATATAGTTTTGTAAGTATTTAATATTCTGCTAATTTGATTTTGTAAATTGTAAATGTCAAGTATTCTGTTTTGGGGGGTTTTATGTTTTATTAGACTTTGTTAAAAAGGAAAAATTATACATCTTTAGAATGTTTTTATGAGTAAATTTAATGTACTGAAAATAAAAATTAAAAAAAAAAAAACTGAGGGTGGATGTTGGGAGGCACCCTGGTGTCAAAGGAAGGCATTGGAGACGAGGCCAAGATTTTAGGGCTCCTGCTTCTGGGCCTTTCACTGGACTAGCTGTGAGTGCTTGGTCCAGTTCTCTTCCCTCTCTAAGCCCCAGTCTCCTCATCTGTCTAACGAGACCTCTGAAAACCCCTCCAGCTTTGAGTCTAGAAGGTAGAATTCAGCATAATATTGGTGCCTTTGATCCACGGTCAACACAAGTGGTTAAAAGCAAGCCCTCTCTCTAGAGAATACCTAAAGATACACTCTTCCTTTGAGTAAACATAAAACAAAACTTGGAAAAGCATTTCTGAGGACTCCTAACTATATGTGGAAAAATAGACCACACACATCTGTATTATCACAGTATGGCTTGGCGGTCGAGAGGCCACTGGGGCCACACTGCCTGGGTTTGAATCCTGGTTCTGCCACTTATAACTGACTGACCTTGAACAAGTACATGTCAGTTTTCTCATTTGTGAAACAAGGAGACTGATAGTAGCTGCTTGTCCCTTGGAGAGGGCTGCCAGTGGAGACAGAGTTTTGGGGAGAAGGGCCAGGGGATGCAGAGATGGGTGTGATTAAAACACAAGGCTGAGGCTGCAGGGTAGACTGTTGATGGTGGAAAGGAGGTTCCAGTGGCTTTGCATGAGGACACCCACAGAAGGAGGAGAGGGGCAGGAAGCATGGGGCAGTGTAGATATGGGTGGGCAGAAGAAGGCAGATGACCGGGGGATGTGTACACTGGGCAGAGCCTGGCTAAGAGGGGAGGAGGGAGAAACACAATGGGACAATCTGTCTCAAGATTCTAAATTAAACTCTGGTTTAAAGGGCTTTCATAGACTCACTAGCTAGCGTCTGAAGCTAGTTCTTTGCTCAGACTTCCAAACAGAAAGTTGCTTTTTGACCTGGTAACTTTCAGCCCCGGGTAGAGAGGAGAAAAGAAGTCAGAGTCCTGAGGGGAAGGAAGTTGCATACAAAGCCTTTCAGCCTCCAAAGAGCTGAGAGCTGAGCCTGGGCTGAGAAGCTGATGGGGAAGGCCTACTTCAGGATGAGATGCCAGCCTCCTCTATAATTCTTTTTTGGCCACACCGCACAGCTTGCGGGATCTTAGTTCCCCCACCAGGGATTGAACCTGTGCCCCCTGCAGTGGAAGCTCACAGTCTTAACCACTGGACAACCAGGGAAGTCCCAATTCCTTAGTTTCTTTTTCAGTAATAACAGTTTTATTAGGACAATCCACATACTATAGAATCCACCCATTCAAAGTGTACAATTCAATAGTTTTAGCGTATTCAGAGTTGTGCAATCACTGCGATCAATTCTAGAACATTTTCATCATCCCCCAAAGAAAACTTGTACTCATGAGCAGTCACGCCCTCCCCCCACCCAACATCCCCCTCCCAGCCCTATTCTGGAAATTTTGTATAAATAAAATTGTATAATATGTGGTCTTTTTAAATTGGCTTCTTTTACTTAGCATGTTTTCAAGGTTCATCCATGTAGTAGCATGAGTCAGACCTTCATTACCTTTTTTTTTAGTTTTAAAAAATGTTTTTTATTTTATTTATTTATTAAAATTTTTTATCTTATACTTTTTAAAATAAAAGCATATATTATTTATATAATGGGGGGAACCCCACAATATTTTCAAGGGAGAGAGAAAAAAATCTGGATTAGTAAAATAGGAACTTTGCATTCAAGATCTATTCCAGGTTTAGAATACCAGTAGAGATTGGCTGACATCCTAAAAGATTGGTCTGTTCTCTAACTTTCGGCCAGTGAGCACCAGACTCAGGAAAACCTTCAACCTTATTCACAGAATAGAATGGGCAATATTAGTAGCTACTGTTTATAAACTACGCCTTGTTCTTAACGATTTGTAACTGTCATCTTCAACAATCCCATGTGGTAGATGCTATTAGCCCTGTTTTATACATGAGACCAAGAGAGCTTACATAACTGAGTCCAAATCTGCACATAAACCCTCCTCCGATAACAGGAAAACCATCTGAAGGGCAAGTGACACTGAAGGTTGAACAAATTACCGTCTTGGTGGAAACAGTAACAAATTACAATAAACTCTGACCCAGAAACTGCTGAAGAACAGGATCTAAGAATATTTACTGGTGAAAGATAGGTGTTCAAATATGACCTATCTTCTATCGTTGCCTTAAATAATTAAATGCTAGCTACGTATAAATTCAGTGGGAAACTCATTCTATGCAGATATGGGTAGGTTTCTGTTGTCCAAATGCAAATCTAATTAGGTTTGAAATCCTAAAAGTAGAACATTAAGCTAAACGATAACTCTCCCAATATTTTTTCAGTTTTGTTTTGTTTTGTTTTTTTAATGGCACCTCATGGGAGCCTGGACACAATGTCCAACTTGAGAATCACCTCTAATTTTCTTTTATTTCTTTAATTAATTAATTTACTTATTTATTTTTGGCTGTGTTGGGTCTTCGTTGCTGCATGCGGGCTTTTCTCTAGTTGCGGCGAGCGGGGGCTACTCTTCGTTGTGGTGAGCGGGCTTCTCATTGCGGTGGCTTCTCTTGTTGTGGAGCACAGGCTCCATGCGTGTGGGCTTCAGTAGTTGTGGCATGCTGGCTCAGTAGTTGTGGCTCACGGGCTCTAGAGCACAGGCTCAGTAGTTGTGGTGCATGGGCTTAGTTGCTCCGTGGCATGAAAAATGTTTGTTTGTTTTAATTTTAATTTTTAGCTGAGTTGGGTCTTCGTTGCTGCACGCGGGCTTTTCTCTAGTTGCGGCGAGCGGGGGCTACTCTTCGTTGCGGTGCGCCAGCACCAGGGAAGCCCGAAAAATGTTTTTTAATATTATACGAACACACCATAGAGTATATTCTCTCATAAACACTATGTGGGTCAAGAAATAACAATGCCAACTCCCCTGAAGCCCTCATGACCCTTCACAGTCAGTATTCCCTCCTCCCCCATCATTTAGAGTACGAATGACCTTTTCTTTACCATATATCACCAAACAGTATAGTCTGCATCACTAAAGACCTTCATTACTTTTTATACTGAATATTATTCCATTGTATGGATAGACCACATTTTATTGATCTGTTCATCAGTGGATGTATATTTGGATTATTTCCATTATTTGGCTATTGTCAATAATGGTCTATGAACATCCGTGTACAAGTTTTTCTGTGGACATATGTGTATATTTTTCTTGGGTTTATACCAAGGGGTGGAATTGCTGGGTCATGTGGTTATACTTCCTTCATTCTTTGCATACACTTCCATTTTAGGATATGGTATACTCCTCACAAGTGCTCACAGGTCTGCTTGCCCTGTCATGCTATGAGCTTCCTTTGAATACCCCATGGACACTAGCACCTAGAAAGCACTAAACAAAAGTGTGTGGGGTCTTCCACTGATTTAGATGTTGCTTACAGAGTAAGATGAGGCCTGGGAACTGACCTTCGGATCTTACAATGAGGGGGTCATCGGTAAGCTTGGCAAATAGTGGGGGTGAAAGGCTGATTGAAGTGTGTTCAAGAAAGAATGGGGGGGACTTCCCCGGTGGTCCAGTAGTAAAGAATCCGCCTTCCAATGCAGGGGACGCGGGGTTCAATCCCTGGTCGGGGAACTAAGATCCCACGTGCCGTGGGGCAACTAAGCCCGCCCGCCTCAACTACTGAGCTCGCGCACCTCAGCGAGAGAGGCTGTGTGCCACACACTACAGAGCCCACGTGCCCTCGAGCCCGCGCCACAACTAGAGAAGAGGAGACCTGCACACCACAACTAGAGAGGAGGCTGCGCGTCCCAATGAAAGATCCCGCATGCCTCAACGAAGATCCCGCGTGCCGCAACTAGGACCCGATGCAGCCAAAAATAAAGTCAATAAATAATAAACAAATCTTAAAAAAAAAAAGAAAGAATGGGGAGAGAGGAGTCAGAAAAATGAAGTACAGATCATTCTTTTGAGGAACTTTTCATAAAAGAGAGCAGAAAAATGAGACAAGAGCCGGACGGGGAAGTGTAGTCAAGAGCATTTTGGTTTTTTGAAGATATGAGAAATGACAGTATGTTTGTATGACGTCGTTGAAAAGTAAAAGCTGATGATGTGGAGACAGGAGGATAAAGACAAGAGCCATGTCCCTACGCAGACGAGGGGAGATGGTGTCCTGTGCATAAGCAGTGTGAATGATTCGTCCCCTAAAATTCATGTTGAAACCCTCACCCCTACTGTGGCTGTATTTGGAGATAAGGCCTTCGAGGAGGTGATGAATGTTAAATGAGGTCATAAGGGGAGGTCCCCAATCCAGTAGATTGGCGCCCTTCTAAGAGGAAGAGACACCAGAGCTCTTCTCCCTGCCATGTGAGGACACAGCCAGACAAGAAGAGTTCTCACCAGGAACCACACTGGCCGGCACCTGATGTGGGACTTCCCAGCCTCTAGAACTGAGACAAATACATTTCTGTGTTTTAAGCCAACCAGTCTATGGTATTTTGTTATGGCAACCCGAACACACTAAGACAAGTGGAGAGATTGGTTTTAGGAGCAAGGAGATTTCATCCACGGTAACAAGAGGCAAAGCACATGGGTGCCGATGCAGCTGGGTGAGGAGATGTGTGGTGGGAAGGTGGGAGCTAGGTGGCAGAAGGGTTCTCCTCAGTGCTTTTGTCTTCAGTGATACGGGAAGCAAGCTGAGCAGTTGAGAGTTGTTAGTATTGCAGGTCTAAGAAGAGCAATGAGGAGGCAGTGAACGGACCAGGGCAATGCAGCGAGGACATCTGAGAAACACTGTGAGTCCCTTTGAGGTCTGCGGTCATTGAAATCAAACTTGTCAGCTGGGTGGTGTGTTTTTCTCCAGGAGGTCCAGCAGTTTGGATGCAGGGAGGGAACTGGTAGATGCAACTATAACCACAGTTGGGGTTTGGCCAAGTGAGGGGGTAAAGAGGGAGGGTTAGAGGAGTGATGACACTGAGGCACACTGAAGACCCCAAACAGTGAGGAGAACGAGGACCCCGAGCAGCTGAGGGCCAGGGAAGAGGCAGGATGGCTGGCTTGCAGGTCCTGGTGGGGTTGCAGGAGTTTGGGATTCGGGGCCCTCAAGGGTGTGGTGTGGAAGATAACAAGCAGAGAGGGCGTGCTTGTAGCTGAGATGGTGAGAGACTGCGGGCTTTACTGATAAAAAGGGTCAGGAGCAGGGCCAGGGCGGTGCTGGGAAAGGAAGAGCCCTGGGGGACCATGATTCGCAGGTTTTGAAAACACTCAGATTCTGAAAGGAGCAGTGTTAAGGGAGAGTGATTTCCACCTGGTACTAAACATCTTTACGCCACGAGGAATAAAAAGGGTAACTCGGAAAAAGGCTATCAGGTGGTGGTGATCTGCTGGTGTGAGCATCAAAGCTGGGCAAGGAGCAATGGTCTGAAAGCAGGAACGAGCCGGGAGGACGCCCCCTCCCTCTGGGACCAGCGTACAAGGCGCGCAGGAGAGGAGAGCTTCCCCTTGAGAGGGTTGCGGGAAGCAGCAACCTAGGTGAGAGCCAGGGTTCATGACAACAGAAAGGGGTACATGAACATTCGTTGAAGAGGATACTAGGAATTTTACTGTTGACTGATGGGGTCAGAAAGGGCCAGAGAGAGCGTATGGGGACCAAAGTACAGAAGACACATTTCGTTAGACAGCTAAGCCACCTGGAGGCCAAGCGGGGCTCTTCTCTGGGGTGCGCAGGGCTTCCAGGCCTCGGTCTCCCTCTTACTGACGCTGTGGGGAGCTGGATGTCACTGTGTCCCGGGGCCCCTTTGCAAACACGCACCTTGGAGGGAAGAAACATCTCCTCTTTCAGGCTGAAGACTCTCACGTGACAGGAACTGCAGGGAGAGTGCGGGCTCAGGAGCAAAGGCCTTTGCACGGTGACTCCAGGGATCTCGGGTTTCTATGATGGCCGCCCAGGGGAGAGCTGGGGCAACTCACCTCTTTATCCAGGAGAAGCTGCTGTTCCGCATGCGTACAGCAACGGTCCCCAAACTTTTTGGCACCGGGGACTGGCTTCCTGGAAGACAATTTTTCTACAGACCGGTGCTGCGGGCAGTGGGTTGGCGGGGCGTACGGTTCAGGAGGTAATGAGAGCGATGGGGAGCGGCAGGTGAAGCTTCGCTCACCACTCACCTCCTGCTGGGCGGCCCCATTCCTAAGAGGCTGAGGACCGCTACCGGCCCGAGGCCCAGGGGTCGGGGACCCCTGGTGTATATCGCTTTACAGTTTGTTTTTTCGTTCGTTTGTTTGTTTTGGGTGCTGATCAAGATACAGATTTTAACACCCAAAGTATTTTATAACTTTTCCCATTTTTGCCACTTTAAAGTATGAATTCCAAGAATAATTCATTTCTCACTTAAGACTGATTGCAGTTAGCAAAGAGGAAAAAAATAGATGAAGAATTTTTTCAGGTTAGTATTTTCTATTGAGAGGAGACAGTGCAAGTAAGATTGAAGAAGTTATTTCAAACATATACAATAGTACATATATTGGTTACTTAAAATTTAAACATTTGGGAAGAACATGAAATTGTTATAGCCTCATAATTTACAAATAATGCACATTGTACAACAAAAATGTATTTTTTGATGAATGACAAACTTATGCTTCTGAAACAAATTCTCTAAATATACAATTAAAATTTTAATTTTCTTTTTAAAATTAATTTTTATTGGAGTATAGTTGGTTTAAGAGTTCTCTGCTGTTTACCTGCCAATGTGACAGCTAACTAACATGATAAACTAGCGTGCTACTGATCCTGCAATGAACTGTTTTTCCTCTAAAACCAGAGAGTGGATTATAGATTTTAGTAAAAAACCTTCACCTCCTGAGTCATGTGACTATTTTGTTTTACAACTCTAACAAGAAAAAAAGAGCCACTTAGTCACATATATATATATACATACTTACATTATTTACAAAGATTTACATTTCTCCAAAAATACAATTTATAATAAACAATTATGGGACAAGATAGTATCTGGTGATACTCAGTGTTGGTGACAGTAGAAACTAATGCCTGTTGTTTGTTAGTCCTTGTTTCTTCCATGAAACATTATTTTTTGTTGTTATAAGTTTATTTATTTGTTTTATTTTTGGCTGTGTTGGGTCTTCATTGCTGTGCACGGGCTTTCTCTAGTTGTGGTGAGTGGGGACTCCTCTTCGTTGCAATGTGTGGGCTTCTCATTGCAGTGGCTTCTCTTGTTGCTCCAGGCATGCAGGCTTCAGTAGTTGTGGCACGCAGGCTCAGTAGTTGTGGCTTGCAGGCTCTAGAGCGCCAGCTCAGTAGTTGTGGCGCACAGGCTTAGCTGCTCCGCGGCATGTGGGATCTTCGCGGAACAGGGTTCAAACCCATGTGCCCTGCATTGGCAGGTGGATTCTTAACCACTGTGCCACCAGGGAAGTCCTGAAACATTGCTTCTTATAAAGGGTCCATTCAGGTTAGACTTCCAAAGTTTCCTCAAGGATGAGGTAATACTCAAATGGTAAATCAGATGCCTTCTCAAAGTGACTGAAATAACGTAATTAGCATGCATTCGACTTCATCTTCTGTTACCAAACAACAGGTGCTATAAAAGAAATATCTGATATTAGTATAAATTGCAGTCAGTCTGTGCTGCAGTCTATGAGTCTATAAATTACCCTCCGATTCTAATGCGGGTAGCCCTTTTGTAATAAACCCATCAAAAGCAAGGGTTCTAGGGAGCAGAGATGGAGGGAGATTGGTCTTGGGCTCTCATGAGATGGTAGCTGGAGATCCACCAGAAGTGCTACTCTCAGTGCACAGCACTAATTCACAGTCCCATCGTCTCAAACCAACTCAGTCTCTGAGTATAACTGAAATCTCCAAACAACAGAGCTGGGCCCTTAAGAGCCATATGTAAACTGTCACCCCTTTTAACAGTCATCTCCTTCTTTGCCACATGAATCCCCGGGCGTGGTTTTCTTATTTCAGCTTCTCTTTCTGATTATTCGTCTCTGTGGTGATGACAGAGCACCCTTGGGTAACTCAGAGGAAATCAGCCCAAACACCCAGCTCCAGCCTTGCCTGACCAAGTCCCTGCGAACTGAGATTCCATTCCATGGCTTTTTTTGTCTCCCCCACGGTCTATATTTCCATAGGCCAGATCAGACCACAGCTCCCAAAATATCTGCATTCCTTTGGTAACAGGAATTCATAAAAATTTAGTGCTGGAGTCACGGGTTAGGTAAAGGAAATAGGAGTTTTCCTTACGAAGAACCCTGTAGAACTTGAAAGTGGGTGCTGTGGATCTCTGAGGGGGATAAAGTGGGCAGCGGCTCTCCATCTAACAGGCTCTTCCGCAGGGACGTTCTCACCCTCTCCCAAAGCCAGGTGCATCCACTGCCAAAGAATCAGGCCTGCATCTCCAGTTCTCCTTCAGACTGAGGTAGCACCTGCAAGTCTTTCTTCCCAGAGAACTGGGGGACTCGGCTCCCTTTTTAATTTGGTTGGCTCTGTTTTCCAGACATTTACCAAAAGTGAAGAATACCAGCACTGTCTTGGTGAGAAGTGTAATATCACACCCAACTTCCCTCAGATATCTGATATTTACTTGGTTGCCCTCAGATATATATATTTTTTTTTGCGGTACGCGCGCCTCTCACTGTCGCGGCCTCTACCATTGCGGAGCGCAGGCTCAGCGGCCGTGCCTCACGGGCCCAGCCACTCCGCGGCACGTGGGATCCTGCCGGACCGGGGCACGAACCCGTGTCCCCTGCATCGGCAGGCGGACTCTCAACCACTGCGCCACCAGGGAAGGCCCCCTCATATGTTTTTAATTGGGGTTAGCTCTTCCTGACACTGGTCTCACGGAGATGTGACAAGTTCACATTTCTTCCTGGTTGTGCTTGCCCCTCCCCAGCTCCTCCCCCAAGCCCTGCCCCTCCATCATATCTGTAACCCTTTAATAACTGAGTTGAGGGAACTGCTCCCTGAAGCCACAGTGGGCTCCTTAAATCTAAAAAGTATTATTAAATAGGGTAGGAAACATACAAAGTACAAAATCTGAATAGCAAACAAAAATGCGCTAAGGAAAGTAAGCTCCTCTCCCACACCCAACCCCATCCTACCAAGGTTTCTCCCTGGGATGTTACCTTAAGAAGTCAGTTTTACCTTCCTAGCTCATCATTCCAAAGCAATGTTTTTCACGCAAAACTCTCCTGCTCCAGAACCTACAATGACCCCCTACTCCCATATCACTTGATTTTAATGCCCTTGACTTCCAAAAATTTTCCTGCAAATATTGTCTCTTTTGCCATTTCTTCAACTTGATGCTAGGCAGGTTGACGTCTTTATCAAATAACCACGACAGGTTTCGTTCCCCTCCATGTCTCTGCTGATTCTCCCAGCTGGAATGCCTTTTCCACTCTGCTCTTGCTTTGAAGATCTAGCTCACATCGTACTCCTTTCAAAGTCTTCATGATTATTCTGGCCTCTTCACCTCCCCCTTGTTGGTTGCCCAGCCCTGACCATCCATTCCAGCCCATCACCATGTGCTTCTTGCCTAAGTCTTTCTGTTTTTTACACACTCATCCATTCTCCCCACTGTGACCATAAGCTTCTCAGGGTAGGAGCCTTAATATATGCTTTCTCTGAATCCCACACAATGTCTAGCCTCACTGGGTACATCGATCTCAAGCCATGGGCTAACACAGTGCCTGACATCTAGTAATCTCCATAAGTTATTTGCTCAATGAATAAAGGAGCAAGGTAAAGGAGTGAGTTCTGGGACACCCCATCACCTTTCTCAGTGGCCCGGGATGACAGCGCTCCCATGAACAACATTCCCCGTCACTGTTTGTGATGGCCATGCCTCCACTGCCACCAAGTGGATCTCAGCAGAGGCACTCCTCCGATCTCACCGTCACCTGCCCTCACACACATTACTTCAAATCCGAAACGCCCCACCTCTGACCATAACCCCCAGGTCTTCTACCTCTCCCCACACTGCTAGCACACCTGCCCCTCACCTCATCCATGGCTACCTGACTCCTCTCCAACCCCTCTCCATGGGGCCTCCTGGACCATCAACCCCTCACAGACTCACTACCCCTGCCCACCCTGCACCCTGAAGCTGGCTGAGCTGTCCCCTAGAACCCCTTGCCCCAGACCTTCTGCTGCAGCTGACTTCCCGGGTGACCTGGTCACTGTCCTGGCTGGCAGCTGGGGAGAAAGGAAGCCTCCCAAACCCACCCATTGGTCTGACTGCCCCCAGACCCCCACTGCTGTGCTGCGATCCCTCCACTCCAACCACTCACCCAGAGGCTTTCATGAAAGTCAGCAACTCGTTCAACCAAGCCAAAGGTCTTGACCGCTGCCTCCCGCTTTGCCTCCTTGCAGCTCTAGCACGTGGCCTCCCCCTCGGACCCCTAACAGGGCGCCGCCTGGGTCTCCTCCTGGCTCCTCTGCCTCGCCCACCACTCGAAGGCCTTCAGCTTCTCTTTCTTGGTGACCTCGAATGCTCAGGGAATCCATCATTGTTCTGACGAAGATGCTCCCCCAACCTGTAACCCCAGCCCCTAAAGCCACTTCTCCAATATGCTGGACGCCCCTATCCACGTGATGTGCCCGCACCCCAAACTCAGCTTGTCAGAGCACAAGTTCACCTTCCCAAACAAGGGCCCCGCCTGAGTCCTCCGCTGTGCCTGCCATGCTGCCAAGGGTCAGAATTCCTATCCCTTTTGGCTTCTTTCTTTCTTTTAAAAAAATAATTAATCAATCAATTAATTTTTATTTTTGGCTGTGTTGGGTCTTCGTTGCTGTGCGTGGGCTTTCTCTAGTTGTGGCGAGCGGGGGCTGCTCTTCATCGTGGTGCGTGGGCTTCTCATTGTGGTGGCTTCTCTTGGTGCAGAGCACAGGCTCTAGGCACGTGGGCTTCAGTAGTTGTGGCGCACAGGCTTACTCACTCCACGGCACGTGGGATCTTCCCGGACCAGGGCTCGAACCCGTGTCCCCTGCAGTGGCAGGTGGATTCTTAACCAGTGCTCTGCCAGAGAAGCCCCTTGGCTCCTTTCTTGAAGAATAATCATAACCATAACAGCTAACATTTACTGAGCACCATTATGAGCCCGTCACTCTTCTAAGTATTTTGCTTACAATAACTTGTTTGTACATATTATTTCTCTGCTATTACTACCTACACTGTCATTGTGATTTCTATACTATTGTTATGCCCATTTTCCACAGAAGAAAACTGAGGTGGCAAAGAGTTTAACTGACTTGTCCGAGGGCTGTGAGAGACAGAGCTGCCATTTAACCCCAGGGAGTCTGGCACCAGACTACACTCTCCACTGAGACTTTGTTCATACGATATCCATACTTTCTCTGAAACCTAGCCCTCCTTCATTTCTGCCATGACCACCCCGATTCAACCTCTCCTCTGCTTGGCTGGATTATTTTATTTATCCACCACCAGTGTCCCCATCTCTAGCCTCTTGTCTATTAATTCACCCTATGCTTTACCAGCAGAGAGATCTTTCCAAAGCATAGCTCTGCTCAAAAATCCTCAGTGGGGACCTCCCTGGTGGCACAGTGGTTAAGAATCCATCCACCTGCCAATGCAGGGGACACGGGTTCGATCCCTGGTTGGGGAAGATCCCACATGCCACGGAGCAACTGAGCCCATGAGCCGCAACTACTGAGCCTGCGCTCTACAGCCCGTGCTCCGCAACAAGAGAAGCCACCGCAATGAGAAGCCCCCGCTTGCCGCAACCAGAGAAAGCCCACACGCAGCAACGGAGACCCAACACAGCCAAAAATAAATAAAATCAATCAATCAATCCTCAGTGGTTTCCCAGAAAAAAATCACCCAACCTCTTGGCAACTCTCTCTCAATATCTTGGCCTGGCTCAACCTCTATCCCACCAACATACGCTGCCCCCAAAAGGGATGACTTGCCACCCCCTACCCTGCCTTTTACAGCCCTGGGCCTTTACTCTTCCCTTCATCCCTCAAAGCCCGGCTCGTGGGCCCCTGCCTCCTGACCACAGGGACTCTGCCAGGACGGGGCCTTCTGGAGCCTCCTTACGGCAACTTACTTCACCCACCGCCACCGTTCATTGTGTTTGGATCCTATCTTTTGTTCACGATACGGGCCCAGCTCTGACCCTGGCTCCTGAAGTGAACCCTATCCTTGGCTCAGTTTTCCTGGGATGGGAGAAGGAGGGAGCAGATTGTGGTGGGTAACAGGATAACTCTTGGAGTCTGAAGACCTAGACTTGAATCCCAGCTCTACATTTATGAGCGATGGGACCTGACTTCTCCGAGTCTCAGGTTTGCTGTCTCTAAACAAGCTGTAAAGATACCCCCTCGCAAAGCTCACTGAGAGGGTTCACTGAGATGTTACATGGAAAGTGGCCAGTTGGTGCTTAATGAACTGTGGTGAGGATATCTGCTGATGTAACTTATTACTGTTCAAGGCAACTAACTGACAGATAAGTAGAATCTGGCTCCCCAAGGAAGAGGCCCTCTACATCAGGCTGTTCTGCTTCTAGTGCACGATATACAAGGCACCCACTGAGCAGTCTACAGGACACTTACCTAGTTCTCCATGTTTATCTGCTATGGGCGTCCCAGAAAACCTACAAATGAAGACATTTTCATCTCAATTAAAGAGCTGAAAAGAAAAGCTGGAATCTGGAGTTGCTTGCTAGAGGCCTGAACTGGGAAAACTCTAAAGCAGAGCCCTGTCGAGCTGGTATTTCCTACTCTCCTAAATGCTTACATCAAATTGGCCATAGAGTTGGGCCAAAGAGTTGTTCAAAAACTGGTCATCAGATGATAGAAAAACAAAAATTGTTGACGAAGGTTTTTTCTATGGCAGCTTGTGCATAAAGCTAAAGATGGAGGGAAGGCTGGAATGTTCTGGACCAGTGCTGCCTGATAGGGATATAATGTGAGCCACGTAAGTAATTTAAAAGGCTTCGTAGCCACATTACACAGTAAAAAGAAATGGATGGGGACTTCCCTAACCCGGTCCAGCGGTTAAGACTCTGTGCTTCCACTGCAGGCGGCACGGTTCAATCCCTGGCTGGGGAACTAAGATCCCGCATGCCACGCAGCACAGCCAAAACATTAATAAAATAAAATAAAGTAAAATAAATAAAATAAAATAGTAGAAGAGCAATTATATTTTAAAAAAAAGAAATGGATGAAATTAATTTTCATGATACATTTTATTGACTAGCCCAACATATCAAAGATACTATTTTAACGTGTAATCAATATAAACATTATTAATGAGATACTTTACATTCCTTTTTTTAATAAGAAGTCTTACAAACCCGGTGTCTATTTTATACTGATGGCACATCTCAATTTGGACTCTCCTGTTTCAAGGGTTCAACAGCCACATGTGGCTCGTGGCTACCATTTTGGACAGCACCGGTTTGGACGTTAAGATACGGTCCCACGTGTATGCATCAGTTTCCTCCCCATCGAAGGCATCAGCTAGCCTGGAGCCATGCTAATGGTCCAGAAGCCAAGTCCACAGGCTTGACTGAGCTTGTAAAAGTGTCAACTACAACTAGCCGATGGAGCTGTTTACATTCAACTCTCTCCCCTTCTGAAGGCTCCATGCCAAATGCCTCACTTTCCCACTTTAGGGTTGAGATGCTTGCTGAAGTAATTATTTCTTAGAACAATTTGTTTTTCCAGGTTATATGGTGCTACCAGTAGTGATCACTGGTGTAAGTTTCCCTCCACTGAATAAACTTTTTTTTTTTTTTTTTTTTTTTGCAGTACACGGACGCGGGCCTCTCACTGTTGTGGCCTCTCCCGTTGCGGAGCACAGGCTCTGGACGCGCAGGCTCAGCGGCCATGGCTCACGGGCCCAGCCGCTCTGCGGCATGTGGGATCTTCCCGGACCGGGGCACGAACCCGTGTCCTCTGCATCGGCAGGTGGACTCCCAACCACTGCGCCACCAGGGAAGCCCAAACTTTTTTTTTTTAATAAGTTAAATCAGACAGAAAAGTCCTCAGTGCTACTTTTCTTCGGTTCAGGAGTTCTGGTGGTAGACACCCCCCCTCCCTCCCAAGAAAAACACATGAGTGGAAAATTATTTTGGTTTCTGGGGACCAATCTGTTAAGGAGATGATTAACTATGATACTGCTATCTGGAGATTAAAAATAACTTTTTAAAAAGAACACCTGAGCTCCCCAAATGCTTTACGTATTCGTAATGATGGCTTAAAACTTTCTTCAGCTGATTTTTTTATAACTTGTTTGGAGGAGATTCAGTTGACTGGTAATCTATAACTTAGGGATCTTCGTGGTATTTGAAACCTATAATATAGAAATGGAACCTTCGGGAAATCATATTCTAGTGCCAATACCCCAAAAAAGTCTAGGTAAGCACTGACCAACAGAACTTTCTGCAATGATGGAATTGTTCTTTATGTGGTCTCACATGGTAGCCACTAGCCATCTGTGGCTACTGAGCCCTTGAAATGTGGCTAGTATGACTGAGAAACTAAATTTTAAATTTTATTTAATCTTCATTAATTAAAATTTATATTTAGATCACTGTACGTGGCTAGTACCCACTGTATTGAATGAACATTGCAGGTCTAGGGAAACTTAAATCTAGTCTGTGAACTTGATTCAAGACATGACTGTGAAATGACATGGACCCCGGATGCCATCACCTTGCAGAAAGCTTCCTCTTCAACATTCCCTGCGAGAGTGACAAATCAGTCTCGGAAATTTCCTTTTGGCGAAGCCTGATATGGAAACTGATGGGGCTTCAAGAACCTCTACTCTGAAATTTACAGCCTAGTCAACATCCTCTGGGACTTGAGGAGGGGTTTCTTGACACCAGGAAAGAACAGGCTGGGATGAGGTTACCAGTTCGCCAGGGCATATGGGTTCCTTTCTGGAGGCTGAGGAAGGTTCAGGAAGGCAACACAGGTAATACCAGGTCATTTTACCCACTCCATGTCACCTGACTCAACAAATGCTCCTTCCTACCTGGGACCTCCTTCTGGGCTATAAGTCATGAAAATTATGACCATGGCAGCCAAGAGTAAGAGGATTTTTTGCAAAATCTGGCTTGAGACCAGAAGTATAACTATATGTTGAGGTGGGCCACAGATATGAGGCTGTGGAACAGTCCTAAGTATATGCGGCTGTGTTCCCACTCCCGTACAGCTCTCTATGGCCCAAGGATTCATGCCACCTCAAGATAACGCAGAATCTTGGGGAACCCGACACACTCAGCAACCCCAGACAACAAGTACAACAAAAAAGGTTGTGTTTCTTTCGAAACAGCTAAGATGTCAAACTTTGTTTTCATCTTCAAATTAATCATTTTCTGGCCTTTGAAAAACCAATTCCAGTTTGAAAACTTATTATTTTTAAAAAAGGAAGTATACGTACATTTAAAAAACAGCAAACCACCTATTAGTACTAGCGGTATGGCGAAAAGCGCAGGCCTGTGCCTTGTATTGTCTGAAAAAAAAAAAGAAAGAAAGACAATTAGCTGGAACTGACCAAAACAGAGATACAGTTGATCCTCTTTATTTGTAGATTCCGTATTTGCAATTTATCTACTTGCTAAAATTTATTTGTACTCCCCAAACCAATACCTGCAGCGCTTTCACGGTCATGCGCTGACATGGGCCACAGAATGGTGAAACCTGCGTTGCCTGATGTCCACATTCCCAAGCTGAGGTTCAAGGCAATGCTCTGCCCCTGTGTTTTAGCCCTTGTACTGTAGACATGTGCCCTATTTGTGGTCTATTTAGTGCCATGTGTTTCCCATTTTTGTACTTTTTTGTTGTCTATTTCACTGTCTAAAACGGCCCCCAAGCACAGTGCTGAAATGCTGTCTCGTGTTCCCAAGCATAAGAAGGCTGTGTGTGCCTTACAGAGAAAACACACATGTTAGGTAAGCTTCATTTAGGCATCAGTTATGGTGCTGTGAATTCACTGTTCATGCATCAACCACATATATTAAATAAGGTGTTTTTAAACAGAAGCACACATAAAGCAAGGTTCTGTATTGATTCCTTGCCAAAAATATTGTGACCGGAGGCTTGCAGGAACCTAAACCTCTATCTCCCCTGGGAGCAATGGTTCAACATGCACTAATTCTGTGTTTACAGTGACCGTAAAACATAACTATCGTGAATAAAGAGAATCGACTGTGTTTCTAAATAAACTTATATGCACAAGGTTGACACATATCAGGCTCAGTGCTGTTTATTACAAGCAGCAAATAGTCCACTATTCAGCCGTCCTGTCCTGCCAGTGGGAGCACAGCTTGGTATCGTGTGCTTGGCAGGGCAATGTGGCAGCCATGCACTGCAAGCCTGAGAAATGTTCATCATACAGCCGCTGACACTGTGCTAAATGATGTGCCTACAGGCTCACCAAATCATTGCGACGACGTTGGATTAGTGCTCTAACCTCTCAGTGCCTCAGTTTCCTCTTGGGGATCACTATAAATGGAACTGATAAATATGCCTCCTAGGATAATTGTGAGCATTAATTGAGTCAATACACTGAAGAACAGCTATTAGCTCTTGCCATGAACCTATTGAGTTGATGCTATTGGAATCTCTACTAACGTCCTTTGATCCTGCAATTCCGTTTCTAAGATACTAACCTACAGAAACTATCAGTTATGTGCCCCTCTCCTCCCTCCAAAAAAGGCACAAAGATATTTACCACAGTCTTACAATACCAAAAAGCTGAAACAACCGAAGTGTCCACAATAGAAAAGAATGATGTGTGTTCATGAGGTGGACTCTATCCACCTACTAAAAATCTAAGGGCAGAATACTGAGGACATGGCAAAACAATCACCACACATTGCTAAGCGAGAGGGGTCACTCACAGCAGGTACAGCCTGGATGAGAGAGAGGGGAGAGGAGGAGAGAGGAGGGGAGGGGAGGGGAGGGGAGGGGAGGAGAGGGAAGGGGAGAGAGAAAACGAAAGAATGAATGAGAGTATGAACATACACCCCTTCCTCTTAGTAGGAACACAGGTGGGTTAGAGCAAATAGGCAATAATCCATTGGTTTGATTTGAGAGGCCCCTGGCCAGAAACCGCTAGTTGCTTCCCATACCCATTCTCCCCTCTTTAATAAAAGAATTCAGATTTTCAGCTGGGCATACCACCACTCCCCTAAAAGATTAGTTTCTCAGCCTTTCTTGTAGCAAGGTTTAACCATGTGGCAAGTTTTGGGCCGTGAGATGCAAGAAGGGTTGTGTGGTATTTCTCAAAAGTCTCCCTGAAAGGGGTAAGACACACCATCTTCCCCTCCCTGGGTCCCACTGCCTGAGATAGCAGGGAAGGTGCAGGAGCTGGACCACACAACTGCATAAAGTAGCAATGTGCCCAGGGCTGCCTACCTCCAGTTATTATTATTATTTTTTTTTAGTTGAGAAAAGATCATCATTTATCCTTTTTAAAAAAAATTGGCGTATAGTTGATTTACAATGTTGTGTTAGTTTCAGGTATACAGCACAGTGATATACCTGATATATTTTACCTTTTCTGTAAGATGTTATGGAGAAACCTGAACAAACTTTTTGGCCAACCATATACATATATACACATATATACACACACACATATATATATATATTCTTTTTCAGATTCTTTTCCATTATAGGTTATTACAAGATATTGAATATAGTTCCCTGGGCTATACAGTAGGTCCTTGTTTATCTATTTTATATATAGTAGTGTGTATCTTTTTTTTTTTTTTTTTTTTTTTTGCGGTACGCGGGCCTCTCACTGCTATGGCCTCTCCTGTTGCGGAGCACAGGCTCCGGACGCGCAGGTTCAGTGGCCATGGCTCACGCGGCACGTGGGATCCTCCCGGACCGGGGCACGAACCCGTGTCCCCTGCATCGGCAGGCGGACTCTCAACCACTGCGCCACCAGGGAAGTCCAATAGTGTGTATCTTTTAATCCCAAACTCATAATTTATCCTTCCCTCCCCAATGTTTTTTTTTTAGCATGAAAGAAGTAATCTACATTTTTAAGTCACTGATATTAAAAAAATTTTTTTTAAACAGCTGAATCTAACGCTACTTGATACAGTCCCTTCCAAAATCCTTTCTCCCACGGGATGATGCCAGATGCCGTCATTGCTTTGGGACAGCAGAGATTTAGGGGAGATGAAACAACAATGATACAAGTTCTTAATGACGTTCTTCCTTCTTGACCTGGCCGGTGCACTGACAGTTGCTCGCTCTCTCTTCACTCGGCTTTGGAGATACCAAGTTCTTGGGGTTTTCTGCCTTCCTCCCTAGTGATCCTTTTCAGTCTCCTTTGCTGGATCCTCTGCCCTTAACAGCCCCTACATGCGGGAGTCCTCAGGACTCAGTCTCAGCACCCCTCTCTGATGACTGCTTTTCCACATGATCTCTTCTAGTCCCAAGGCTTTAAATGCCTCCTGTGCTCTGATTATGCCCAAATCTCCATCTCCAGCCCTAACCACTCACGAGAGACCTAGACTCATAAATCAGAGGACCGTATTTGACGTCTCCATTTGAAATCTAACGGGAATCTCAAACATGTCCCAAACCAAACTCTATTTCTTCCACACACCTGCTGTTCCCCTGCTTTCCAGTCCAATAGCAACACAATTCATTCCGTTGCTTGTGCCAGAAATCTAGGCGTCATCTGAGTATTTCTTTTTAGACACCTTTCTTCCGCTTAAACCATTAGAAAATCCTGTTTCTATTTTCCAATGTAGCCTAATCGGAACCACTTCTCCCAACTCTACTAGTCCAAGACACCATCTTCTCTTGCTTAGACCAAGAGTTTCCAAATTAGGCACATAACCCCAGGGAGAACATAAGATGAGCAATGAGGTGCAAAAAAAATTAGAACCTCTATCTATTTTTACCACTTATGTCATTCTTTAAGTTTTTTAGATTTTGTATATGTTTTAAAATGGTATGAGTTATATTCATTTTGTAGTACATTGTGGTAGAAGTATCTGTTGTTCCCCAATAAGCAATCTCTCCTTTCCGCTCTGGGAAGAGAACCCCTGTGTTTTAATTGGGCACATGGCCAGCAAAAGATGGCACTTCTCAGCCCCCCTCAGCTAGATGTGGCCATGAACTCAGACTGGTCAAGGGGGTGTGAATGGAAGTGATGCATGCTACACTTGATCCCTAAAGGGGAGGACCAGGCTCCATCCCTCTCCTTCTCCCCTCCCACTTGCTATGGAGCAATTAGAGGTGTGAGCCCCTGTTTGACTCCAGAGAGCACAATTTTTAAGCTATAAGCATTTCAGTATGTATTTCCGAGAGATAAGGATTCTTTGTAAAACATAACCATGGCATCGTCAGACTTAAAAAATTGTGTTCAACATCATCAAACATGGAATCACTGTTTAAATTGCTCCTGTTTTTTACTCTTTTCTGTTTGAATCAAGACCTAATAAGGTCCATACATTGCAATTAATTGATATGTTTCTTAAATTTCCTTAAACTTTAAGTCCCCCCATCACCTCTCTTTTTCTTCCCCTTATAATTTATTTATTGAAGAAACTTGATCTTCAGTCCTACAAAATCTTCCACAGTCTGTATTTTCATTTAACATGGTATGGTTCTCACTAGCCAATTCCTGTGAATCAGTCCAAAAAATTTTTTTAATTTGATTTATTTTGAGATATATAATATAAAGAGTCAGGATGGTGTCATGGGAAAAAAACTCCAGAAATCGGAAGACTTAAATTTCTATTCTATTTCCATTACTTAAATGACCTAAATAAATATTAAAAAAAAAAGAAAAAAATTTATTCACAGAATCACCCTACCCCAGTCCAAGGAGACTCACATTTTTTATCTGCCCTAGAATCCTGTTCACACCTCACAATTGTGATATTATCCTGAAATACAGTATTTACTATTTTCATCTCTTATGTTTTAGTGAACCACTTTCAAATTACTGATCCGTCTGTTTATAAACTGGGGGTATAATGTATAAAACAGATAAGAAGAATTGTAAATTACAAATATACATGATACTTAAGCAACATAAAAAGACCACAGCCGAGACAGACTGTCATGCTATTAACCGAGCGTTAGCCTAGACAAACGTATTGAATGCACTTTTTAAAAAAAATTAATTAATTAGGCCGTGCTGGGTCTTAGTTATGGCACACAGGATCTTCGTTGCCACGTGTGGGGTCTTTTAGTTGCGGCATGAGGGCTCTTAGTTGCAGCATGCGGGCTCTTAGTTGTAGCATGTATGTGGGATCTATTTCCCTGACCAGGGATCGAACCTGGGGCCCCTGCATTGGGAGCTTGGTGTCTTAACCACTGGACCACCAGGGAAGTCCCTGAAGGCACCTTCCTGTTGCACGTGTGCAACCTTGAAGAACACAATGGTAATGAAGGATATTAGGAAGTAGTATTGTGAATAATTAAGAGCATGGGTTCTGAAGCCAGATGGCCTGATTTCAAAACCAGGCTCTACCAATTACTGGCTGTTGACCTTGGACAAGCAACTTAAACTCCCAACTATGTCTTGGTTTCTCCTCACGAAATAAGGATAATTACTAGATTGCGTGGGGATGGAATTAATTAACATATGTATTAGAATGGTACTTGACACAGAAAGTATTAAAAAATATTAGCTTTATATCTGTAATAGAGTGTCTGTGAAAACTGTAACTCAATTTAAGTTTCAAATTTATGAAATGTATGTTAGTTACTGCATCTGTGGTATGAAATTCATGAACCACTACTTGTAGGTAGGTCCATGAACCCCACTTGTATATAGGATCTCTACCATGACACACGTAGTCACTTACCACTTGGGACACAGGTTGACAAAATGATTGATGTTGTCCTTCTGAATAATGGATTGCTAATGATACACTGAATTTCCTGTGATAGATCACCTTCCTTCGTAACATACGCTTCAGATGGTTTTGAGCCATTCTGACACTGTATTGTTGAAGGACAGTCCCAGGAGTACTGTATGAGTTCTAGATGGGTGTTGTAATCTTCCAGGATCATGCACTGGAGTGTAATGTTCCCATCAATCAATGTGCAAGATAGTGCTGGTGATGGAAGAGACTCTGGGAAAAAAAAAAAAGTAATGTTTAGTACAGAAAAGAGTAATATTTAGACTCCTCATCTGCAAATTCAGAAAGAGCTTCCAGGGACTTCCCTGGTGGCACAGTGGTTAAGAATCTACCTGCCAATGCAGGGGACACGGGTTCAATCCCTGGTCCGGGAAGATCCCACATGCCACAGAGCAACTGAGCCCGTGTGCCACAACTACTGAGCCTGCACGCCACAACTACTGAAGCCCACACCCTAGAGCCTGTGGTCTACAATAAGCGAAGCCACTGCAATGAGAAGCCTGTGCACCACAACGAAGACTAGACCCCGCTTGCTACAACTAGAGAAAGCCCGCGCGCAGCAACGAAGACCCAACACAGCCAAAAATTTAAAAAAAAAGAAAAGAAAGAGCTCCCAACTTCCTTATGAGCTTGAAAAGACGAGCAGTCCACCCCCTTGAGCACCAAGGGGAGAGAATTCTCTCTTCTTCTGGGTCAGATCTATCTGCTCAAATTCAACATAGATACAGGCCCCAAATGCCTTATCCTCAATTCTGAAATCCAAAGAGTTCCGAAAGCCAAAGGATTTTTCACAAATATTTATTACCATGTTTTACTAAAAATATTTACACGCTTGAGTAAGCGGCTCTCCGTAACTAAGTGAAGTGCTTCTTAACACACAAAGAGGAAACAGTTTATATCTATCGCGTTTCTAAAATCTGAAGAAGGCTGAATTCCAAAGCACACCTGACTCAAAGGATTTTGCAAAAGGTTCTGAGGAGCTGTACTGTGGGCTGGCCCCGCTCTGAGGTAGAGGAGGGCATGGCACTTGTCACAGCCCTGTCGGTCTAGAGGCCTCACCCCCAAGTTTATTCTGGAAGCACCTCCTGCTGGCTAAGGCAGCTGGAGTTGCAAGGATGGATAAGACAAAAGTCATGACACGCCATCATCACCCTCTAAAGTTAACCTCAAAGCCAATTGGCTCACCCCATTAGTCAGTGGTTTATTAATTCATATACCTTCTTGCATCTCTCCTTTCCACCAAAAACTAATCACAAGAGATTTGAGACACATGTAAAAATATATGGAATATACAAAAATTGGTCATGGTAGCATTTGGATAATAAAATTTCAATACCTTGCAAACATCTACTAAAAAGCGAATTAAAGTTCATCAAGATGATGCGATACTATGCTGTCATTTAAAATATTTTCTAAGACAAAGGAACACAAGCTCCACTTGATAATCTAAAAAATAAATATGTTCAACTCATCTTGCCTCCCTCTTCTCCTCCTGACTTCTTTCTGGCTCAGTTAAATAACACACCCAGCCTGTCTTGTTAGACCTGAGTTACACACGACTTCGCTTTCTGCTTGGCGTTTCCTCAAGTTTTAGGTTTAATCTAGCTCACATAATTCATTACATGTTGCCTTCAAGTTGTGTTCTTTAGTTAAAAGAACTCTAAGACACATACACACACACAAGTGTGTATTCACTGTAGACTACCTGCTCTCAGTACGCAGGGTGACGAGTGGTGAGTTGTGGCAGAGGCAGGCACCAACGAAGCTTGGTTTCAAGGGAAAAGGGATAAGGAAGGTGAGGGGACACTTGGAAGGCCCAGAAGCCACGCTTCATGATTTGGCCAAGAACAGGTCCTGAGCAGAAATGACTGCTGAACCCAGTGCTCAAGTAGCAACTTGGAGCCTCTTCTACTAATCACTTCAGAATCCCATGGTCTACTGGAAAACCACCACAGGTATTCCTAACCATGATCATTCAAAATCCCATTTGTACTCAGCCTTAAAAGAAAGGAAATTCAGACACATGCTACAACACGGATGGACCTTGAAGATGTTATGCTAAGTGAAATAAGGCAGTCACAAAAGAATAAATCTTACACGATTCCACTGACAGGAGGTTCTTAACAGCAGCCAGATTCTTAGAGACAGAAAACAGAATGGTGGTTGCCGGGGAACTGGGGGAGGGGGGAATGGGGAGTTCGTGCTTAATGGGTACAGAGTTTCAGTTTGGAAGATGAAAAGTTCACCTGTTCTGTTACAGATTCTAGTTTATTGATCTAGTTCAGCACGGGACCTAGTTCAGCCAAAGTCTCGCTGCCCATGACGGGACTTACCACAGCTATAATCTAACAAATGTTAGTTACATCTGTGCCTTAAGCAACTGGCAAGAAATGTGCCTACTTCATCCCTAAGACAACTTAGTCAATTTATAATTAATGAGTTCAGCTCACTATTCTGTAAGAAATGAGAATTTCTTATACATATCTGATGACATTTCTATATTTCCATAAACTTTAATAAAAAGTCATATGCCAGTCCAGACCTTTTAAGGATAGAGCAGTTAATTGTACTTATATGAACATTACCAGCCTCCATGCAATAAAGGTTATAAGAGGATGGGCAAGGACTATTAAATGCTTATGGTGGAAATTTTTAAGGGGACATTGAGGGAAGGAGGAAAGCCAGATGTTCCCTTACACAGAAGGATGTAGATGCTCTGAACCTAGAGGTACTAGGAAATCCCCCTGTCCAAAATATCCTTTCTGAAAGGGGCTGGTGTCTCCGGAAGATTACCGAGTCTTATTAGTTTAGTCTTAACATACCATCATGGAAGTATGACTTCCTCATTTCTAAAAAAAAAAGTATGACTAATCGTTTTGACATTCACGTATGTATTTTTATAACCAAAATCTAAATCTTATTAACTCTTTCTTGGAAGTGTCTTCTGATTCTTTTCTTTCCAAACATCTACTACTAACACCTCTGTCTACCTGGATGATCACAGTAGCTTCCAACCTGGCGTCTCCTTTTCCTAATCCACCGTAAATACCTCCCATCTGATTAACCTTCCAGAAATATATTTCATCAAGGCACTTCTCTGCTCCAGTATCAGATACAGTGGCTCTCCACTCCCACAGGCTAAAACCCAGATTCCCAAACCAGAACTTGAAGTCAACACATTAACAGCCAGTATCACTCAGTGCCTCCTGATTGAAACTCGCCTCCCCTGCACCTTGCTCCTCTGCAGGCCTTTGCTGAGCTTCCTAAGGACTATCCAGTTAGTCTCACTACCAAAATCAAGCACCTTTGTTGAGTTACCATGGAAGTTTTAAATTTAAATTATTTAAAAATTATTACTTTTAAACATTTCATCAAGTTTTAAAAAGAGAAACTTAAATGTTTCGAATTCAGTTTTACAAACTCTATACAGGGGCTCGTAAAATGCATTCTATTCTAATTTAAATTCTGAATCAATCTTTTTGTTTGCTTGCCCTACAACTGCCGAATCTCCAGCTTGCAGGTTTTAAGGATTTTTGCTTCTTCAAAGGCATTGACTGATCCTTCTAACAGGATGCCTGCACACCTTAACAAGCTTCACTTATCTAAAAGGAGTTCATCATCTCCTGGACAAACCAGTCACCCAGTCTGAGAGCCCCCCACCCCCCATCACTGTAAATTGTGCATCCCACCTCCCAATCATCCTGATCAATTGCTTCCATATCTGCTGAGTGCCCATTACCTATTCAAATCCTTTGCTGGGCTCCGGGGGTACAACGGTGAACAACAGAGAAATTCTCTCTTCCTCCCACTGTCTCCGATACTGGGTAGCTGAACCAGTGAGGAACAGCTATTCACCCAGCTATATCCTGTTCCACTGAGACCACCTCAAACAGCTCAGACTTGAACTGGTATATTGCACTCTGCCTCTTCTCCATTCCCTGGAAACCATCTTACACAGTTTGCCACCAGTTGGATCTTCCTAAAACACCCTTTAACATAGAGGAAGTAGGCCTAGAACTATACCCACATCTTGGATAAAACAAGTGAAACTGACGCAGCAGAGGGGACAGATGGGTACAGGTTGAGCTGTGCTGGGTGGCGGCACAGAAAAGGCAGCTATGAGGCAAAAGCATTACTAGGACATCTGAGAAAAGCAAGGGGAGGTCACAGGGGCCAGATCTCATATAGCCTTGTAGGCCACTGTAAAGACTTTAGCTGTAACTCAGAGTCAGATGGGGCCGCTAGAAAGTTCTAAGCAGAGGAGTGATGTGATCTGACTTCTGTTTTAAGAAGACCACTCTGGCTTCTGTGTTTAAAATTAAACTGTAGAGGGGCAAGGGTGGAAGCTGGGAGACCAATTAGCAGGCTATTGCAATCCTCCAGGTGAGAATGCAGCAGTCCTGGATCAGACCAGAGGACATGATGAGAGGTGGTCAGATTCTGGTTATATTTTGAAGGCAGAACCAACAAAATTTTCTGGTGGACTGAATATGGTGTTCAAGAGAAAGAGAGGTGTCAAGGATGATACCAAGGTTTCAGCTTGAGCAACTGCAAGGATGGAGCTGCCATTAACCAAGAGGGGGAAGGTTTGGGGAGGAATAGATTTTGAGGGAAAGGTCATGAGCTCACCGCTGGACATGTGAGATTTGAGAGGCCACTTAGATATCTGAGTGGAGACAGAGTAGGCAGTCAGATAAACACCTAAGGAGCCCAGTGGAAGTCTGGGCTAGAGCTCTAAATCTATGCATTATCAACACTGAATGCTATTTAAAGCCCTGACATGTGATAAGCCCACCCACCTGGGTGTGAATGCAGGCAGAGAAGGGAAGAGGTCCAAGGCTTAAGCCTTGAAGTCGCCAATGTTAAGAGGTTGGGGGAGGGACTTCCCTGGTGGTGCAGTGGTTAGCAGTCTGCCTGCCAATGCAGGGGACACGGAACTGAGCCCGTGCGTCACAACTATGGAGCCTGCGCTCTAGAGCCCGCGTGCCACAACTACTGAAGCCCATGTGCCTAGAGTCTGTGCTCCACAACATGAGAAGCCACCGCAGTGAGAAGCCCACGCACCGCAAGGAAGAGTAGACCCCTCTCGCTGCAACTAGAGGAAGCCCGCGCGCAGCAACGAAGACCCAACGCGGCCAAAAATAAATAAAAAAAAAAAGAGGTTGGGGGATGCAAGGGGATAAGGGAACGAACCAACAAAGGAAACTGAGAAGGAACTGTTAGTGACTTAAAAGGAAACTAGAGCCGGGTGGTGCCTGGATGCTAAGGTGAAGATGTTTCACAGAGGAGGGAGTGATTAGCTGTTTCAAAAACTTCTGAGAGAAAGATGTGGATGGAGAATGAGTCACTGGATTTACTCATGAGGAAGTCATGAGGAGTCTGGGTACAGCAGTGGGGATGAAAGCCTGTTTGGAGTAGCTTAAAAGTGAATAGGAGAAAGGGGGTATGTAGACAGCTCTTCCAGTAGATTCTCTATAAACTGAAGGCAGAAAAGTGGGTGGTAGGTGGAGGAGTAGAGGGGCCAGAAGAGGGCTTGCGATGATGGTACAGATAATCGCTTATTTGTATGCTAATGGGAATGAGACATTATCTCCTGGAGGAAATTACTGTAAGGAGAGAGTGGGTAGAATTACAGAAGTGACATCCCTGAGTATGATGAGAGGAGGTGGGATCCAGGGCACAAGTAGAGGGTTTGGCTCCAGATGGGAACTCAGCAAGCTGAAAGTAAGAACTGCCGAACAGGAATGGTAGAGAACAGGGGATACAGGGTCAGGCACAGGTAAGCAGATAGGCCGGTGGTGAGAGCTTGTCGAAGTTCTCCTCTGGTTGCTCGTTTTCCTCAGTGAAACAAGAAGCAAAGCCTTCAGCTGAGCAGTGGGTCTGGAGAAGGAGGTGTTCAAGGTTTGAGGAGAGAAAAGGTAAACTGCTGGGAGTGGGTGAGTGAAGACACTAGGAACATATTGGGTTTAGCTGCAGTAAATCATCAGAATTTTAAAGTGTGGGACTCTGCAAGGTGATGTGCTTTTCTGCAGCTACAAGGCGTGAGCACAGAACGTTGGATTGAACCTGGCTGGACTGGGCTTGTCCAGTCAAAGTTCAATCATTGAGCATGACCAATCAGAAAAGGAGCAAAGAAGCTGGGTGTGTCTGCAACAGAGTGAGCCCAGGGAGTGAGCACGGCACTGGGGCTGCAGAAGGAGGGCAGGGAGGACATCAGTGGGGGAAGGACTGTCAGAGTAGAGGAACTGAGCTTCCAGCAGAGGAAGTGGAACTGAGATACTGAGGTGATGGAGGGAATGGAATCACTGGTAAAGACAAATTCTACATTATATCTGTGGGGAGAGGTAAGGCAGAGTGAAGGAGAAGATCATTACAGGAGAGGAGAGCAAGGACTAAGAAGTCAGGATATTAGAAAGAACTTTTATTTAAATATTACAAAAGCACCAAGAACTATGACAGCAGGAACATCAGAAACAGTGAAAAGGAACCAGGCACTAAAATAATCAGGAAATACTGGGGTGATGTTCTTAGCAGCACTATTTACAATAGCCAAGACATCGAAACATTGTAAGTGTCCATCAACAGATGAATGGATAAAGAAGATGTGGTATATATAAATGGACTATTATTCGGCCATAAAAGAAAAGTAAGAGAATCCTACCATTTGTGACAACATATAGACCCTGAAGGCATTATGCTAAGTGAAATAAATCAGACTTGAGAATGCAAATACTGTATGATCTCTAAAAAGAGAGAAATCTCTAGAAATCTTTTTAGATTTAGTGGAATGTAAAAAGAAAAAAGCCAAGCTCATAGAAAAAGAGATCAGACTTGTGGTTACCTGAGGTGGAGGGTGGGAGGAAGGGGATTTGGAGGAAGGTGGTCAAAAGGTATAAACTTCCAGTTATAAAATATATGAACACTAGGGATACAATGTGCCACATGGTGACTACAGCTAACACTGCTGTATGGTATGTAGGTAAGTTGTTAAGAGAGAAGATACTAAGTTCTCATCACAGGAAGAACATTTTTTTCCTTTTTTCTTTCTTTTCTTTTTATGGTATCTATATGAGAAGACGGATGTTAGCTGAACCTATTGCGGTAATCATTTCACAATGCATGTAAATCAAACCACCAGGCTGTACGCCTTCAACTTGTACAGTGATGGATGTCAATTATTTCTCAATAAAACTGGGGAAAAAAAGAAACATTAAAGTGTACCCATCAGCCTCTGGATGACTGCAACAAGGAAAGTGCTTTAGAGATGAGGGAAGGAGAATAACCTGGAAACATCAGCGAGAAGCACAGAGGAACCTGTATCCTATCCCCAGTTCCAGTTTAAAGTGGTAAGAGGAGGAAAAAAAAATCCCACCTCCTGTGTGAGCTGCAAGGGGAAGCAGGAACTTTAATTTATAGAGCACCAACTATCCATGGTTCAGAGTTCTGAGCTCATTGATGCCACTACATCCCTTTCCCATTCCCAGCAAGACAAGGGATGCTGCTGCCAGCAGCTCTGCCCAACTTGTGCTGTTCTCCTGACCTCAGTCACATCCTCTCCTCACCAAGAGGATGACAAGGGAGCTGAAAGTGGCTCCTGTGTACCGGAAAGAGAGGAAAACCCTGACAACAGGTGATGACTAATTTTTATTTCTCATAAACCAATGATTAGTATTAGTCTCTTAAAATAGTTAGAAATCTGCCATTTGAACAAACCAATTTATGGCATACTCACCGATCACTCTGAGGGTGAACTTGCTGTTATTTCTAACACTTGGGGATTCAATTCTGTACTCATCTTCGTCTGATGGTGTCAACTTGCAGATTGTGAGGTTACCCGACACAGTGTCTAAGTAAACTCTATCTTTAAAAGACAGAAAAGCTCTGACTTCGGATTGGTCATCCCATTCTACAACTTTATCCTTTCCTCTTTTCCACACAATCTCCTTAAAGGGTTTAAAACTTGATGTGTATAAAGTTACATTCTTGTTCACAGCTCCATATATTACTTGGGAATCACAGCTAATGAAATCTGGGAGAAAAAAAAGAAATTGGTTAGGGAAGATAACATGACTTGATCAAAAGCAGAAAATTATCTTCCAGGATGCCTTGTGGGGGGAAAATGATTAAATTTAGTGGTAAAATTATTCATTAGCTACTTTTTGTACTAAGCTGATAAACTGCTGATAAAAAGTATAGGAAGGAGAACATGCTTGACCCTGTAAGAGTTTATTCTTTAATAGGGAACTGGGGCCCGCAGAAATCCAAGAAACGGATTCAACATTTATGGAGCACCAACTACGTGCCAGGTACTGTGGGCAATGCTGGGAATATGGCGGCAAACAAGACAGGTGTCACTCCAGGCCCTCAAGGGAGGAGACACTGAGCAGACAAGGAGAGCCACCCAGGCAAAGGCCTTTCCTAGCAAATCACGCTGAAACTGACACAGGACAGCAAACTGCCGGAAGATAAGAGGAGTCTGCAAGCTGACAGCAGGGTGAAGAGGGGAAGGAGAGATGGCCAAGCAGACAGAGGAAGCAGCCCCTCTGAAGAGGCAGGCCTTAAATCAGGGAGGCGCTGGGCGTGTCTGAGGAAATAAAAGCAGTTCCAAAAGGCTCGAAGGAAGAGAGCAAGGGGGGAACGGGTGGGGAATGAGGCTGGAGAGGCAGGCAGGGGCCAGACCACAGGGTCTGTGAGTGAGGGGCTGGGCCATGTCCGGTAAGATATGCTAAGCGTTTGGAATTTATCCTAATGGAAAGGGAAGGTCACGGACAGGGAAGACCGGCATGACATTTAAGTTTCAGTAGGTTGACTTTGTCTGCAAGGTGGACACTGGTCAACAGGGTAAGGATGGAGGGCAGAGAAAACCCAGAAGGGCAGTCAGTGCGGGAGCAGTGAAAGAAGGCTGGACCGGGAGACCAGACCAGGGCGCCGGCGGTGGGGATGGATAAGTGGACAGACTCTATATTTGAGAGGGAAATGAACAGGATTTAGTGATTGGATGAGAGGTGTTAATGGTGACTGTCAGGCCTCTTTCCTGGCTGACTGAGGTGCCATTAACTGAAATCAGAATGACCAGGAAGGAAGTCAGGGAGTGTGATGAAGATTAAGGTCTCGAGGCCTGGGTGGGGTGGCGTGTTGGAACCAACTGTTAGCCTCTCTGCCGGACTCCGTTCAGGGAAGCCTGGAGAGCTTGGAGTGCACCACAGTGGGAGTATTTATAGCAGAGAAACTGACTCATGCTTCAAATCAGAACCTCCCACCTCCTCCACATCAATCCAGTTGTTAAACATTTACTATTACTACTAGATTGGGATATTCTTGATACCCCAAAATGGGGTTCAACGCATCGTGCTCCAGACTTGACTTTCTTGTTAAGAGAGAAGAGCAGCTGTTAGGGGAGAGACATAAAAGAGAAATTAAAACTTGATGATTGAAGTTTTTACCTAGAAGCAATCAGGGTAATTGACAGAGCACAGGAAAAATCAAAAATATTAAATAGACCAATTGCAGGCAATTGTATCCAGTAATTTCAAATAAGAAGCAAATATGCCCCATTTGTCTATGTGCAAGGATATTTAGAACCCACCTCCCTTAATCCAGGGAGGCTGCCTGCAATACACCAGCATCCTTCTGTGGCTTTCCTGACCATGCACTGTTTCTCCCAATCAACCAGAGCCCATGAAAAGGCATGAAAAGGAATAAGATTTGAGGGGTGAGAGTCTATCCACACACAATAGTGGCGGCTCGAAATGTCTTGTAAATGAATAGATGAATGAACGGATGAGAGTAAGTAGGGTGGTGGAGGAAGAGGAGAGGTCTCAGTTGAACTGCCCCTCCCTGGCTGCATAAAGCTGGCTTCTGTCTTTCCCAGGGGAAGGTGATGTTTCCTGGGCTTGAGAACAGGAAGAAGAAAAGTCTGGAATGGAGCTAACGGTGGAAAAAGGGGGAGACCAGTTCAGAAAAAATCATAGTCATTTTGAGCTGGAAGAAACTCCAACAATTAGTCAGTCAAATTACCCCCATTTCACAGGTGAAAGGACAGGGCACCAAGAAAAATGGAAGAAAATGTTACTGAATGCTTACCCTCTGCCAGTTACGTGTTCACGTACTTGTGTCCCTTTTTAATCCTCTCCACATCCCTGTGCAGTGGTGTTGCTAACTCCATCTCTCAGGCCCCGGGAGACATATCAATTGCTCAAGGTCACTCAGCAAGTTTATGGTAGCTGAGGGACCAGAACAGACCTGACATGGCCCAGCCCCTCATTCACAGACCCTGTGGTCTGGCCCCTGCCTGCCTCTCCAGCCTCATTCCCCACCCGTTCCCCCCTTGCTCTCTTCCTTCGAGCCTTTTGGAACTGCTTTTATTTCCTCAGACACGCCAAGCGCCTTCCTGATTCAGGACCTGCCTCCTCAGAGGCACTTCTTCCTCTGTCTGTTTGGCCATCTCTCCTCCCCCTCTTCACCCAGACGTCAGCTGACTGATGGATGCTAAGCATAAGCGACCTGTAAGACATCTGCCTGGAGCTGTTCAGGAGGCTGCGGGGTCCACAGGTCTGTGGGGTCCCAGGGAAAGATACAGATTTGGGATTCATTACATCTGTAGATGCTATGTCTACCATTTCCTTCCTATAGTAAAGTCTTTTCTGTTGCACCTCCAAGACTGATCCTAAGGTAAGTTACCAATATGACTGTTTCCAATGAAAAAGAATAGGAGAAAGGAGAGTGAATTTTTTTCTCAAGGTCACACACCCTGAACGAATGAAAGAATGAGCAAACAAACAGCAGCTAAGGAAAGGAGTCAGCAGTGAGATGGTTACTTTGCTGATAACAGAGAATGGTCAGAAAAGGGACCACAGGGATGCTACCTTACCATGCCAGAGGGCAGAATGAAAAGGGCACCGACTTTCAAGGCAGATGCGCCCAGGGTGAACCTTCAAAAGTTCTCGCCACACTAGGTTTCCTCAGCCTAAAAAACAAATCATAATGCCTACCACAAAAGATTGTTTTGAGGTTTGAATAAGACTGAGAGTCTTTACACAATGGCTGAGATGAAGTAGGCTTTCAACGGGGTTTTCCCTCTTTTTCTTTCAATGATTCAGGCCACCATCAATGCATTCACTGTAGGTGACCCTGGCTGTGTGAGAACTGGGCATAGAGTGAGTTTTTGCTGTTTCGAAGTAGAGAGAGATAGAGGTAGGGGGAAAATGTATCAGTGATTGCCTAAACAGATATTCTGTGCTAGACAGAATTTTTTTAACTGTTAGAGGTTTATTTGTTTGGAAGAATACTGAATGACCTTTTCTTTTGAAAGATATGAGGGTACCTAATACCAATATGTACTGTGTTTGTTTCCAATTTCAAAGACTCTTGCAGTCTTAAAAAACATCATCATTATACCCAGTTTTGATAGTTCTTCTCACAGGGCTTGAAGTCCGAAGTGGAACTCAAATATTTTGCAGACAAAGTGACCTGATTTTTGCTTTAGAAAATATGGTAACCGTTAACTACTGGGTTAATGAAATGGGACCTCCCCCAGCTCCCAGCCACAAATTCCTCTGCGCATTTTCACTTGAGTCCTGGGATTCTTTTAAAAAATATTTATTTATTTGGCTGCGTTGTGTCTTAGTTACAGCATGCAGGATCTTTCACTGCGGCGTGCAGGCTCTTTGTTATGGCGCGTGGGCTCTAGAGCATGCATGCAGGCTCAGTAGTTGCAGCGCACAGGCTCTCTAGTTGTGGCATGCGGGCTCCAGAGCGCGCAGGTTCCGTAGTTGCGGCACGTGGGCTTTCTAGTTGTGGCGCACGGTCTCTAGAGCACGCGGGCTTAGTTGCCCCACGGCACGTGGGATCTTAGCTCCCCAACTGGAGATCAAACCCGTGTCCCCTGCATTGGAAGGTGGATTCTTATCCACTGGACCACCAGGGAAGTCCCGGGTCCTGGGATTTAGATTGACTGCTATTTTTAGTTTATTTAATCAAACACTTATATAGCACTTACTATCTACTAGGCAGTTGGAAGAACTCTACAAATATGTATTCAGCAAATCCTCTCAAAAACCATATCAGGACTTCCCTGGTGGCACAGTGGTTAAGAATCTGCCTGCCAATGAAGGGGACACAGGTTCGAGCCCTGGTCCGGGGAGATCCTACATGCTGCGAAGCAACTAAGCCCGTGCACCACAACTACTGAGTCCGTGCTCTAGAGCCCGTGAGCCACAACTACTGAGACCGCATGCCACAACTACTGAAAACTGTGCTCCTAGAGCCCGTGCTCTGCAACAAGAGAAGCCACCACAATGAGAAGCCTGTGCACCACAACGAGGAGTAGCCCCCACTGGCTGCAACTAGAGAAAGCCTGCACGCAGCAACAAAGACATAACGCAGCCAAAAAAAAAAAAATAATAGATAGATAGAAAAAAAAACTTAAAAAGAAAAACCATATTAAGCAGTTGTTATTTTTAACCCTATTTTGCAGATGAGGAAACTGTGACACACAAACGTTAACTGACTAGCTAATTAAGTAGTGAAACTGCTTTTGAACCCAGATAGTCTGACTTTTAACCATTGCTTCTTATTTGGCTAGCTATGTGGTATATGGCTATTAAAGACAGTGACGTGATACAGGGTATGTCAGAATGCAATTTCTAGAACGTATGGGAATAGCAGATGTTGGGAATGAGAAAAGTCAAACCATTCTAGTCGGGAGTCAAGCACACCTCTGAAACCTAGAAGTGAAGCATAAGCTCAATGGTCAACAAATCACTGAATGTCAGGGCTGGACAGGTCCTCAGAGGACCCTGGCCCGCCCCACACCCATCCTCATATACATAAGGAAATTGAGAAGATCTGATTGAGCAAGATAGCGATGAACCCAAATCTCCAAAATGTTACATGGGAACCCAAATTTAAACCTAAGTTTCATAATGCTGTTGTTTTTTAAAAAATAATTTTAGATGTTCAATGGAAAACGAGACACGGTTTCATAATTAAAGACCAAGAAACTAAGTTGAAAGTAAGGTCTAAGAGTTTGCACTTCTCATGTGTGATGGCAAGGAATATGTGACATGTGAAAAAGTAAGAGAGGGTAAGGGGACAAAAGAGACTCGAAGGCAGGAAGGAAGAAAAGCTGGAGCGGGGTGTGTGGCGAGAAAACAAGGGACAAACAAAGAAGTAATGACATAAAATCACAGGAGCAGCTGAGAAGCCTGTGAGAACTAGCAAATGAAGCCCTGAGATAGAGACCAGCCGTTCAGCCAACAGAGGAGCCACAGACGGGCCAGGTGTGACCTACAAGGGAGCGGTGGAGGCTGCAGCTCTAGTGAGGCTGGCTCGCCTAGGGAGAGGCCCCTCAGCTCCTACCCACGTGGACACGTGCAAACTGCCGGATCTTCTAAGTTTCCAAGAAATGCTGGACGTTCAAATTTTACGGGAACACAAAAATCAAATTTTACGGGAACACAAAAATCAAATTTTATGGGAACACAAAAATCAAATTTTATGGAATTAGTGGGCAATTAATTCCAATCTGAGCGGAGGGGTATCCCACAGTCAGGCCAGCCCCATGAGGACAAAGACAGGGTTGTTCTCCATCTTTGCTGCATCCCCTGCCGGCACATGAAGGACATTCCATAAATATCTGTTGAGTGAATTAACTAAACTGATTTAAATACAACTTAAATGTCATCTAAAAGGCAGGGCTTCCTGACAGAATTACAATATTTGATAGTCACCCCAAACCCTGAGCTTTGCAATACCTCAAATCGCTGTGGAACCTGGCTGGAGAACCATGACTCTGCAATGAGAGGTGGAGACGTTTAACTGAAGCTGCAGAATGGCCTGGGACCCCTCGTATGCAGTCAGAAGAGAACTCTTTCCTCCTCACTGCCTGCCTCCAGAACCAAAGCAAGACTGGAGGGTCTGCTGGCTCCCCACTCCCCATTCCCTTCAGGTTTAGCGAGGTTCCACCTACCACATGTTGTGGGCTTCAGGGCTCTGCACCAGATAAGCTTACACCAAACTCAGGATATCAGCCCTTCATCAATGTTAAACACCCTGTCTGAGGTTTGAGGAGATGCAATTGTTTCACTGATGCTATTCCTGAGAGCCGAGCTAACCACTTTTCTGGGATTTGGAGGAAAGGTTTTTCTGGAGTTTTTTCTTAGAAATGAACAATGTGATTTTAAAATACTTCCTTCTCTTCCTAAAATTTCTTCAAGGTTCCACATGGCTGCAGATTTTAGCAGTTAAGGCAAAAATTCATTTGATGAAAAGAGAAAAAAAATCCCCTGAAAGTTTCAGTACCCAAATACATAAATCTTGGTATTTTCCCCTGTGTGTATGACACCATAACGACAATTCGGTTAAAGATTCATTCAAGCTGGGAGATAGGAGGGCCTTGGGCATTTTTGTACCCAAGTGAGCAGCTGGATTTCTCCTGCAGACAGGGGCTTGTGACCATGACCTTGTTCCTCTCACTTCAGCATCACAGCACACTTTCAGTTGACACCCACTTGGGGTACTGGAGCGGTGGCAGCCTGCGAAACTAAGTCTCTGGAGTCACGAACACACATGCTCACAGTACGGAGAGCAGCCACTCTCCTCACATGTCTACATCAGTGCTGGTGTCAAACAATCTGTCCTATTAAGTCTACAAACATTCTGTTTGTCAACCCCATGTCCCAGTTTGGGCAGACGACATATGCTCACCAGGTACATGGATAATCAAAAGAAGAGCACACAGTCTTTTCACTCAAGGAAGCTTAGTGTAGCTCGTTTCTTTAACCTAGTTCTTAATAAATCCAATCCAAATGAGCCCTAGACCAACTCAGCCTCAGTAATAATATTCCACAACAGCAACACACTTCCTGAAGGCTCACTGTGTGCCAGGCACTTGTTCCAAGAGATAGATAGATGGATGGATAGATAGATGGATGGACAGATAGATGGACGGATAGATAGATGGATGGATAGATAGATGGATGGATAGACAGATGGACGGACAGACAGATGGATGGATAGATAGATGGATGGATAGACAGATAGATGGATAGGCTCATTTATTCCTCAACTTAACTCTATGAGGTAGGGCTTATTATTCACTTATTCACTCACCAAATATTTGTTGAGCACCTGCTATGTCCCAGGTACTGTACTAAGCAGTGAGGACACAGCACTAAACAAATCAGACAGAATCCTGCCCGCTTGGACTTTACATTATTGGTGAAGGTGGGGACGCGGGGCAGGGAGGAACACATTAAATGGGAAAGTATCACAGGTGATGTTAAGTGCTACTGAGAAAAATAAAGCAGTGTATTGGGGAGGATGATTAATAATGAGAAGGGAGGTTGCCATCATATGTGAGGTGGTCCCAGCTGGCATGTGAGCAGGGCCCAGAAAAAACGAGGGAGTGAGCTTGAGCGTGTGGGGAAGAGCATTCAAAGAGTGAGAACCGCTAAGTTACAGTTGAGGAAACTGGGGCTCAAAGAGGTTCAGAAGCTGACCGTGGTCACTCAGCTGGTCCGGGACAGAGCTGGTGTCCAGCTCCAAAGCCTGCACTGTTAGCCACAGTGTGAGATGCCTTGGTCCTTCCTTGTCAATTCCACCTGCATCCAGTCCCCGTCAGTGGTTTCTGTTTCCATGAGTGCTGAAGGCAGAAATCTACTGGTCTCAGATATGCCACCATGGCTTCCCTGTCTTCACCTATTTCAGATTGAAACTGCAGCCCCCTGACTCCTAACAGACAATAAACCCCCTGGTCCCCCCAGTCCCAGAAACTCCACAGAACTCGCCTCACATATGCTCTCAGTTGTCAAGCTATTCCTTGTCTCCTGGATGAGTGCATCCAGAATTAAGACGTTTGTTCTTTAAATCAACTTCCTTTTGAACTTTCCTGTTTCCTGTCATGCTAAAATACCTGCCTTTTTAACCCCTTATTCTTGCACTTAAAAATCCTTCTTTCACAAGACATTTCCCTCTCAATCTGTGCAGTCCAATTCAGTGGCCACTAGCTAATGTGGCTCGTGAGCCCATGCCACGTGGTTAGTCCAAATTGAGATGTGTTGTTAGTATAAGATACACACCAGACTTTGAAGGTCAGGTATGAAAAGGGGAATGTAAAATCTCTCATTAACATTTTCTATATCAACTACATGTCGAAATGAAAATACTGTGGGTATATTAGGTTAAATAAAATATATTATTAAAATTAATTTTACCTGTTTCATATTATATTTCTATTTAACAGCACTACTCTGGCCGGCTCTTTCAAGATACCCATATCACATCACGCTCAAAAGCCACATCTGCCTTTGACTGTTCTTGTCTTAGATAGGATATATCTGAGACCTACAGCATGCTTTGGAGAATAAGGTTCTTACTAGAGCTATTTAATACTCTGCAAGTCTTTTTAAACCTAGTCTCCAAAGTCTGATTAAAGGTATTTCAATGCGCTATTGATCATTTCATTAAAAATTTCTTTATAATCCCTATTATTTTCTAGTTACTCAGTTCATAGTTGAGAAACTCTATTACAACTAATTTATGATGACATAGTCATTAGTTTCTTATTAATATGAATTTCTTATTATTTTCTGAATGTGTACAGTAAACTTCATTTTTTTTTTCTAGTTTTTAACTGTTACATGGGAAACACATTCAGAAACTACAGACCAGAGAGGCTGATGGAAATTCAGACACTGTTCTTAACAGACATTCAGGGGAACATTATGAAAAGTGAAGGTCACTAGGAATCAAAACAGGTTCATTTCCTCAGAACAAGCCTATCAAAATAAATTGGTTCCCTGAGATGGATACTTGCTAAACAGAACAGATCAAGGTCACAAAGGACAGAACTCTGAACTAATAACTTTCAAATAGGGGCAGAGAGCAGACATGATTTCTTACAGTGATTCTGGGCAAGAGGTCCCCTCACTTTCACTGGTTTCATTTTGAGCCCCAGAGTCCTTGGGCTAAGAGCTCATCAGCAAAGGCACGAGCAGCATTGAGAAGGAGAAGGCCAATGTGCACAAGGAAAAGGGACTGAAAACAAGAAAACAAAGAGGCCAAAGGAGAGAATCCCATGCCCATAAAGTAGCTAAAAGACATTTTCCTTTGAGTCTGGTAGATGGGCACTGAAACTTATCTCCAAAGAGGAACTGCTAAAATGTTTTCCACACTTTTTGGGGGGACAGTATCACTATTTTTAGTCACACTTCATATTAAAACTTGTCTGGGGCTTCCCTGGTGGTGCAGTGGTTGAGAGTCCGCCTGCTGATATAGGGGACATGGGCTCATGTCCCAGTCTGGGAAGATCCCACATGCCGCGGAGTGGCTGGGCCCGTGAGCCATGGCCGCTGAGCCTGCGCATCCAGAGCCTGTGCTCCACAACGGGAGAGGCCACAACAGTGAGGCCCACGTACCACACAGACAAACAAAACAACTTGTCTGAGCAAATGGAAAAGGCTCTATCCAGGTTTCACCTTCAATCCTGAGATGGAAGCTTTTATCTGTGACTGCAGAATCTAAGGTGCTGTGTGCCCTTAAGTAAAAACTTCAGAAAGCCTTCTGTACTCAAGAGAAAACAACATGAGAAGAAATCAAAAGACAGAAAACTTGTGCAAACAAGGGCTGATGTATGCTGGCAAACTTTCTGCTTTTAAACAGAGAAAGCAATGCCTACCATCAAAGCCTATATGAATTAAAAAACATTAGAGTGAGACATGCTGGGACCCAGCCCCACCCCCCAGCAGGCCAGCAGGGCTGGCAGCCAGTGGAGTCAGCTGCCCACACTACTTGGGTCTGCCACAGCAGAAGAGTGCATGCAGCCCATATAGGGGGCAGCCTGAAGCATATAACTCTAGTCACCAAAGGGGATGGGGAGAGTCCTGCTGGGCCCCACAGGACATCTCTTACATAAGGCTACTTCTCCAAGACCAGGAAACATAACCAACCTACCTGCTATATAGAAATAAACATAGAGAATCAGACAAAGTGAGGAGACAGAAATATATAACAAAGAAAGGAACAAGACAAACCCCCAAAGAAGAACTGAGTGAGTAGAGAGAAGCAATCTAACCCATAAAGACTTCAGGTAATGATCATAAATATGCTCAGTGAACTCAAGAGAAGAATGAATGAACACTGCGAGAAGGTCAACAAAGGGTTAGAAAATATAAAGAAGACTCAAACAGCTGACATTTTAAAAATACACTAGAAGGAATCAACAGTAGATTAGATGACACAGAGGAATGCATCAGTGAACTGGAAGACAGAGTAGTGAAATGCACCCAAGCTGAACAGAAAAAAAAGAACTTTAAAAGGTAAGGCTAGTTTAAGAGACCTCTGAGACAACAGCAGGCATACTAACATTCACCTTATAGGGGTGCCAGAAGGAGAAGAGAGAGAGAAAGGGACAGAAAACTTATTTGAAGTGATAACAGCTAAAAACTTCCCTAACCGGAGAAAGGAAACAGACATCCAAGTTTAGGAAGTACAGAAAGTCCCAAACAAGATGAACCCAAAGAGGTCACACCAAGACACATTGCAATTAAAACAGCAAAAGTTAAAGATAAAAAGAGAATCTTAAAAGCAGTAAGGGAAAAGCAACCAGTACACACAAAGGAACTCACATAAGACTTTCAGCTGACTTTTCAGCAGAATCTTTGCAGGCCAGAAGTACATTATGATGTACTTAAAGTGATGAAAGGAAAAAAACTTACAACCAAGAACTAGAAATATGAAAACTAAAAAAGGAAAAATCTCATTGGTAAAGGCAAACATACAGTAAAGGTCAACCACACAAAAAGCTAGTAGGAAGGTTAAAAGACAAAAGCGATAAAATCATCTATATCTATAGTAAAAAGTTAAGGAATACACAAAATAAAAAGATATAAAATATGACATCAAAAACATTAAATGTGGGCTTCCCTGGTGGTGCAGTGGTTGAGAGTCTGCCTGCCGATGCAGGGGACACGGGTTCGTGCCCCGGTCCGGGAAGATCCCACATGCCGTGGAGCGGCTGGGCCTGTGAGCCATGACCGCTGAGCCTGTGCGTCCGGAGCTTGTGCTCCGCAACAGGAGAGGCCACAACAGTGAGAGGCCTGCGTACTGCAAAAAAAAACAAAAAACATTAAATGTGAGGGTGGGGTGGGCAGCAAAAACGCAGGGTTGTTATAATGTGTTCAAACTTAAGAGATCATCAACTTAAAATAATCTCATAAAATTGACTCATTATATAGTTATATATGAACCTCATGGGAACCAAAAGCCTATGATAGATACATACACAAAAAAGAGAAAAGAATCCAAACATAACACTAAAGATAATCATCAAATCACAAGAAAAGAGAGCAAAAGGAGAAAAAAGGAACAAAAAAGAATTGTAAAAACAACCAGAAAACAATGAACAAAATGGCAATAAGTACACACCTATCAATAATTACTTCCAATGAATGGACTAAATGTTTCAACCAAAAGACATAGAGTGGCTGAATGGATTAAAAAAAAAAAAAAGACCCATCTATATGCTGCCTATAAGAGAATCACTTCAGATCTAAAGACATAGACTAAAAGCGAGTGGACGGAAAAAAGGTATTCATGCAAATAGAAATAAAAAGAAAGCTGGGGAAGCAATACTTACATCAGACAAAACAGACTTTAAACTAAAGACTGTGGGGCTTCCCTGGTGGCGCAGTAGTTAACAATCTGCCTGCCAATGCAAGGGACATGGGTTCGAGCCCTGGCCCAGGAAGATCCCACATGCTGTGGAGCAACTAAGCCCAAGCACCACAACTACTGAGCCTGAGCTCTAGAGCCCGCAGGCCACAACTACTGAAGCCTGCGTGCCCAGAGCCCGTGCTCCGCAACAAGAGAAGCCATGACAATGAGAAGCCCACTCACTGCAACGAAGAGTAGCCCCCACTCATCGCAACTAGAGAAAGCCCACATGCAGCAACGAAGACCCAACACAGCCAAAAATAAATTAATTAATTAATTAATTAAAAAATTTAAACAAAGACTGTAATAAGAGACAGAGAAAGAGATTACATAATGATAAAGGGACCAATCCAACAAGAAGATAAAACAATTGTAAATATCTATGTACCCAACATTGGAACACTTAAATACATAATGCAAATATTAACAAACATAATGGGAAAAATTGTGACAGTAACACAATAATATTAGGGGACTTTAATGTCCCACTTACATCAATGGACAGATCATCCAGACAGGAAATCAATTAGGAAACATTGGCCTTAAATGATACATGAGACCAGATGACCCTAATAGATATATATAGAACATTACATCCAAAAGCAGTAGAATACACATCCTTTTCAAGTACACATAGAACATTCTCCAGGACAGATAACATGCTGGGCTACAAAACAAGTCTCAATAAATTTAAAAGACTAAAATCATATGATGCATCTTTTCCAACCACAGTGCTATAAGACTAGAAATCAACATAGGTAGTATGCTTTTTTTACATCCATCTCAGTAATACTTTTTTGGATCTGCCTCCTCAGGCAAGGGAAACAAAAGCAAAAATAAACACATGGGACTATATCAAACTAAAAAGGTTCTGCACAGGGAAGGAAACTATCAACGAAATGAAACAGCAGCCTGCCGAATGGGAGAAGCTATTTGCAAATGATATATCTGATAAGGGGTTAATATCCAAAATATACAAAGAACTCATACAACTCAATAGTAAAAGCAACAACAACAAAAAAAACCTGATTAGAAAATAGGAAGGGGACCTGAAAACACATTGTCCAAAGAAGCCACAGAGATGGCCAACAGGCACATGAAAAGATGCTCAGCATCACTAATCATCAGGGAAATGCAAATCAAAACCACAATGAGGTGCTACCTCACACTTGTCAGAATGGCTATCATCAAAAAAGACAACAAATAACAAGTGTTGGCGAGGATGTGGAGAAAAGGGAACCCTCATGCATTGTTGGTGGGAACATAAACTGTTGCAGCCACTATGGAAAACAGTATGGCAGTTCCTCAAAAAATTAATAGAAACTGCCATATGATCCAGCAAATTCACTTCTGTGTACCTGAAGAAAACAAAAACACTAATTGGAAAAAAACATATGCACACCAATATTCATTGCAGCATTATTTACAATAGCCAAGATATGGACGCAACCTATGTGTCTACTGATAGATGAATGAATAAAGAAGATGTGGTATTTATATATAATGGAATATAACTCATCCACAAAAAATGAAATCTTGCCTTTTACAACATGGGTAGATATAGAAAGTATTAGGCTAAGTAAAACCAGTGAGACAGAGAAAGACCAATACCATATGATTTCACTTATATGTGGAATCTAAAAAACAAAACAAACAAACATTCAAAACAGAAACAGACTCACAGATACAGAGAATAAACTGGTGGTTACCAGAGGGAAGATGTATAGAGAGGGTGAGTGAAATAGGTGAGGGAGATTAGGAGGTACAAACTTCCAGTTATAAAATAAATAAGTCATGGAGATGTAATGTATAGCATAGGGAATATGGTCAATAATATTGTAATAACTTTCTGTGGTGACAGATGGTAACTAGACTTATTGTGACCATTTTGTAATGTAAAAAATTACTGAATCACTATGTTTACACCTGAAACTAATGTATCGATAATATTGTAAGTCAATTTAAAAAGGGAAAAAACAAATAACAACAATAATGAAGTGTACAATTCAATTTTTTTTAATTACAGTAAAAAGACAGCAATAAAACAAATTCCTAGATCTAGTTCTTTAAAAGTAGTTGTAAGTCTTTTTCAAAATTCCTAAAAGATACCTGTCAAAAATAAACAAAAACAGCAACAAATGCAAAAATGTGAAATTTCATTAGATCCTGGTATTTTAAAAAAGACATCCTTTTGACAATTGGAGGAATTTGAGTAAGAGTAGAAGTTAAGTGATATTATGAGATTACTGTTAATTTTTATAAATATTATGTTATTGGGCTTATGCCAAAGCATTTAGGAGTGAAGTGTCGGAGTATAAAGAAAGTATAATTATGGCAAAATGTTAATAAATGAATACATAAATAAACCCCCATTCTGAATTCTATGGCCCAAAGAAGGTTCCCCCACCCCTCTACTGTAGATTACAATATTGAATACAATCTATGTGATTGGTAATTTGCTGTCATATAATTTCACATGCTTTAGCAAAATTACATTGGACAATATATATGTTATATATAAGAGATTAACTGTGGCTGCACCAATCAACAAAAAGTTGCTTACCTATTCTTGGGTTGGGAATACATAGACTTTGAGTCAAATAGACCTAAGTGCTAGCAGGTTCTACCACTTATTTGTTGTGTGAACTTGGACAAGGTACTTGACCTACCTCAACTTTGTTCTCCTCCTTAACAGTCTCTACCTTATAAAACTGGTGACAATTAAATGAAAACAAAAATCTAAAACTCTAAGCACAGCACTTGGCACAGAGCACGTGCTTAATTCATGGCAACTATTATATACACCCCATTATAATACTGGATCTAGTTTTTTGAGAGGAAAATACAACACTATTTTGATTTGGATTACCTTTCATAAATAAAACCTCACAGGCTCTCTGAATCTTAATTAAGCAAAGCATATGAACAAGTCTCACATAATAATGTGAGATAATGATAATTTAAAATGGGGAAATGTTTGACCAATACTTTATCATCTAATGTCCAGATTTAACAATTTGTATTGTTAAAAATATTAAAAGAGATCAATGAAAGAGGGGCTTTGCTGGTGGTGCAGTGGTTGAGAGTCTGCCTGCCAGTGCAGGGGACGCGGGTTCGAGCCCTGGTCTGGGAAGATCCCACATGCCGCAAAGCAACTGGGCCTGTGAGCTACAGCTACTGAGCCTGTGTGTCTGGAGCCTGTGCTCCGCAACAAGAGAGGCCGCGACAGTGAGAAGGTCCGCGCACCGCGATGAAGAGTGGCCCCCGCTCGCCGCAACTAGAGAAAGCCCTCGCACAGAAATGAAGACCCAACACAGCCAAATAAATAAACAAATACATTTAAATCAATGAAAGAAACTTTATATGAAGTGGTATATGACTTGGTTCCTGCATACAAGGATCTAAAATCTAGCTGGAGAGACAACTGGCAAGATAAAGGATCCATAAAAGGTCAACCACAGCAGAATAAGGCAGGCGCTGCTAATGAGAGCTAACTAATACAACAGTTCCTATTTTTGATCTTGCTACTTGCCCAGCGCTATCTAGGTCCTGTCCACATTACCCCACTGATGCAAACCAGGGCCAAATCCTGCCAGCCCTACCTTCAAAACACACCCTGCTATCTTCAATTCCTCACCCCAACCCCAGTCATTTCTTACCCACCCCACCCAGTCATTGTTCCCGCAGCCTCCTAACTGGTCTCCCTGCTTCTCTTTTTTCATCAGCAAGGACCATCCTCCACCCAGCATCCAGAATCATTCATTTAAACACTCATCACAATTTCACTCCTGTTCATAACTCTCTGAGACTTCCTATTTCACTGGGAATAAAAAAAATGTAGTCTTTCAAAGGGCCACAGGGACTTCCCTGGTGGCGCAGTGGTTAAGAATCCGCCTGCCAATGCAGGGGACACGGGTTTGAGCCCTGGTCCGGGAAGATCCCACATGCCGCAAAGCAACTACGCCGGTGTGCCACAACGACTGAGCCTGCGGAGCTCTAGAGCCCACGAGCCACAACTACTGAGCCCAGGTGCCTAGAGCCTGTGCTCCGAAACAAGAGAAGCCACCGCAATGAGAAGCCCGTGCACCACAACGAAGAGTAGCCCCCTGCTCTCTGCAACTAGAGAAAGCCCACGCAGAGCAACGAAGAGCCAACGCAGCAAAAAATAAATAAATAAATAAATTTATTGCAAAAAAAAAAAAAAAAAAAAAAGGGGCCCACAAAACTTTATTTCTAGGGTCCAGCCTTGACTACTTGTACAACTTCATTTCCTATTTACTCTCCAGCACAGTGCCCACCTCGAAGTTCTTTAAACGGCTGAAGCCTATCTCAGGGTTTTTGCTGCTGTCCTCTCTGTCTGGAATACTACTCTCCCAGATGGTAACCTGGCCTGCTCCATCATTTCCTTTTAAGTCTACACTCAACTGTTACCCTTTTAAAGAGACCCTCCCCTGACCATACTATATAAAATACTAACCATCAGAGAGTGACAATGAAATATCATACCTCCACCCCATGGAGCACTATGAAGCTGTTAAAAAAAAAAAAAAATGAGGATGATCTCTATGAACTGATATGGAACGATTTTCCAGACATATGGTTAATTGACAAAAACAAGGTACAAAAGAGTACGCAGAGTATGTTACCTGTTGTTTAAAAAAGGGAGTTAGAAATAAACATATGTATCTGTTTATAACTGCAAAAAGAAACAAAGATAAAACTGAAACAAATTATATGTTATGGGGGGAGAGGAAGGGGGGGAATAGAATTTCTGAGCATATATATATATATATATATATATATATATATATTTTTTTTTTTTTTTTTTTTTTTCGGTACACAGGCCTCTCACTGTTGTGGCCTCTCCCGTTGTGGAGCACAGGCTCCGGACGCACAGGCTCAGCGGCCATGGCTCACGGGCCCAGTCGCTCCGAGGCATGTGGGATCTTCCCACATGTGGGATTTTCCCGGACCGGGGCACGAACCCGTGTCCCCTGCATCATTAGGCGGACTCTCAACCACTGCGCCACCAGGGAAGCCCCTGAGCATATTTTTTTATGGTCATCCCTCAGTATCTACAGGGAATTGGTTCCAGGATCCCAGTGGATACCAAAATCTGAGGATGATCAAATCCTTCATATAAAATGGCATAATATTTGCATATAACCTATGCACATCCTCTCATATACCGTAAATCATCTCCAGATTACTTATAATACCTAATACAATGTAAATGTTATTTCAATAGTTGTCAGAATGTGGCAAATTCAAGTTTTGCTTTCTGGGACTTTCTGGAATTTTTTTTTTCCTGAATATTTTTAATCTGCAGCTGGTTGAATCTGCAAATATGGAAGGCCAGCTGTATATGGTTTTGATCTGAACCATGTTAATAGTTTACATATTTAAAAATTAAATCAAGGTGGGGGAAACCCTAAAACTGAATAGAAAGAGAAACAAATTAATGCTACTATGTATCACTTTGATAACATAACGACACAGAAGAAAAATTCAAATAACTTGAAAATACAGTGTTCTATACATATTTAGTGGGATATATGAAAGAATAAAAAGAACTGCTAAGAAATCTTGAACTGTATTTAGTAAAGTTTGTGCTTGGGAGTAGTATTGGCATAGCAATTATGGAATTAGTTTGTGTTTAATGTAGATTCGGAAAATATACTAATGCTACTAAGAATAGAATTCACTCCATGGGGAAGGGAGGTACTAATATGGAATGGAGGAAAAGGAAGAACTGAATTGTTGGACTAGCTTTTGCAGTAACAAGATAAATGCCTGACTTTGTGAAAACTATCTCCTAGCACTGAAAACTGACAGGGCCTAGAAGCTATGGCTCCAAGAGTCTTGAGCACACCTAGCACCCAGGTCTTAATTTCTAAATACCATCCCCCACTAAAAGGAAAAAAGGAATCTAATGATTCCAAGGCTGAGTCAGGAAAAGAACAAAATGAGTCCAGAACACCCTTCTACACCAGGAAGTAAGGAAAGTGCTCAAAACTGAGGGAAACATGGCAAAAGGACACTGAAACTTGGAAGGGTTCCCACTTGCCAAATACAGAATCACTGAGCGTCAAAATGAAAAATGACAGGAATGCCATCTTAAATAATACACGAGTCCTTACTAGTATTAAAAAAAAAAAGAAAATTAAAAAGGGAGGTGCAGAAGCCCTTTGTTACTGAAGAATGTCAATAAAGTATAAACAAAATAGGGATACAAAATTGCTATCTACAAACATTTTAGAGGGAAGAATTGCCACTGGGTTGTAAAACACCGGGTGAAAGATTGTTGGAAAACAGGATATGCACACAATCTCAAAGTGTTACTTAATGAATCAGGTATTACAGACATACCCATTTTATTGTGCTTTGCAGATATTGTTTTTTTTTTTTTTTTTTTTTGCGGTATTCAGGCCTCTCACTGTTGTGGCCTCTCCCCCTGCGGAGCACAGGCTCCGGACGCGCAGGCTCACCGGCCCTGGCTCACAGGCCCAGCCGCTCCGCGGCATGTGGGATCTTCCCGGACCGGGGCACAAACCCGTGTCCCCTCCATCGGCAGGCGGACTCTCAACCACTGCGCCACCAGGGAAGTCCGATATTGTGTTTTTTTACAAATTAAAGTTTTGTGACAACTCTGCACTGTCAGATGGTAGTTAGCATTTTTTAGCAATAAAGTATCTTTTAATTAAGGTATGTACATTTTTTTAGACATAATGCTATGGCACACTTAATAGACTACAGTATAGTATAAACATCACTTTTAAATATACTAGGAAATCAAAAAACTCGTTATGACTTGCTTTATTGCGATATTTCCAGTGGTTTGGAACCGAGCATGCAAAATCTGTACTCACACGCTTGTATTTTCTCCTCTACAATGGAGAAATCTGGTGGACCTCACCTTAACCAAATCATCAACATTAACGTCTCCAATAATGAGACAAATGGACTGCATCTGCAGCCTGATGAGATGCACACCTGTGAGAATTCCTGCCCAGGAATATTTAAAACAGAATCTAAGCATGTACTTCAACATCGAGGGACATTTTTATTAAAAAAAAAAAAAAAAAAAAAAACTAGTCCAGACCCCTTCAAAAAGGGCAATACCATAAAGTAGAAAAGAGAAAAAGAAAAAAAGAAGCTGGCTTGGGCTTCCCTGGTGGCGCAGTGGTTGACAGTCCGCCTGCCGATGCAGGGGACACGGGTTGGTGCCCCGGTCTGGGAAGATCCCACATGCCGCAGAGCAGCTGGGCCCGTGAGCCATGGCCTCTGAGCCTGAGCGTCCGGAGCCTGTGCTCCGCAACGGGAGAGGCCACAACAGTGAGAGGCCCGCGTACCGCAAAAAAGAAAAAAAAAAAAAGAAACTGGCAACAGTTTAGATTTTTAGATTTAAGGGGATTAAAGTGGAATGACTACCAAATCTGGTGTGTGATCCAAGATCGGCTTCTGGACCCTATCTGAAAACAGTATTGTATCAAGCTATATTTCCTGACTGTGATAATGGTGCCAGGGCTTAACTGCAAACATATTATTCTTAGAAGACCTATGTTGGAAGTTTCCTGGTGGTCCAGTGGGTAAGACTACTCATTCCCAATGCAAGGGGCCCAGGTTCAATCCCTGGTTGGGGAACTAGATCCTGCACGCGTGCCGCCACTAAGATGTGGCACAGCCAAAATAAATAAACAAATATTAAAAAAAAAAAAAGACCTATGTTGAAATATTTAGGGTTAAATTGTCATAAGAACTGCAATTCTCAAATGATTTAACAACAAAAAAGTTAACTGGATGGGTGTGGGTGTATATAGAGAGATGTAACCCAAATGTGATAAAATGTTAATAAGTGGTGATTCAAGAAGAAAGGTGTGTAAGTGTTCACTTTACTATTTTGGCAACTATTCTAAAGATTTTAAATCTTCCAGAATTTTAGAAAATTAAAAGGCACTATTAACCACTTCCATTTCCCTTGCCTCTGCACTAGTAATCTCCATATTAGTAAATGTTCACCACCACCCAACAACTACATATTTACTGCTTTATTTCCTTACTGTCTCTCCCCCACTATAATGTAAGCTTCCCAGTGCTGACACGTAGTTGATAGTCCATAAGTACGTGATGAATGACTGATGCTCACAATCATCCTATTAATCAGATATTATTATTATCCTTTCTCTCATGTGAGTGGCGCTCTCTTTAAAGGCAAAGGTATGGAGGCACACAGAGGTAAGGTAACTTACAGAAGTTTTAACTGTGAGGAGCGGGGCCAGGTCAGAGGCCAGGCATCTCTCTGGGAGCAGATACTCTTCATCACTGTTAGGCAGCTTTCCCTAGTGAGGTGGGCTTGGCCTGGCCCCCAAAGGGCTCACTGCAGACCTACACGGTTTCCCTTAGCGCAAAGCCTATTCAGAGAAGGCGATATTCATGCTTGCGGAACGAAATGACGTCTGAATAAATAAATGAATTAGGTGGGAGAAACCAGCTAGTTCAGAGGATCTTCCTAGAGGAGGTGTGGCTTGATGGGTAAACCGGCTTTTCAGTTAAAGAGAGAGCAAACAGCAGGCAGTAGTGACCAAAGGTGCATTCTGGGACCGGGGAGAGACCTGTGCCTCTGGAGGAGTTACCTTATCCCTTCAACCTCTGTATATGCCTCTCCCTCCTGCCCACAGCCACCAGCACATGAAACCCTCACAGCTCTCTGCGGTCTGTGATGGTACCTGCCCTGGTCCCCCACCTCCAATTCCTCTCAACTACAATCATTTCTCTTTACTGCTGCCAGATTAATTCTTCCTAAGTGGATGGCTCTGATCCTGTCAGGCCCAGAAAGAGGTCTCCTTTGCCTGCAGAAGAGAATCCCAACTCCCAAAGAGGACATTCAGGGCTCCCCTAGGGGGCCTCAAGCTCCCGTGGGCACTGCAACTCTCCAGTGACACTGATGACTCCCTACTGCCCAAGGTCACCCTCTACACCCTGCTCCCCTGTCTTTCTTTCCTGGTTTCCTGCTCTTGGAATCTTTCCCCACATCACGGCATGTTCACATACCACCTGTCCTCGGAGGCCAGGTTCAAACACCCTCCCTTCCATGAAGTTTCTGCTTCACAAAAGATATCTGATTTCACAAAAGATGTTGCTGTCTTCCCTCTGCACGCCCACAGCACTTTACTTTTACCTCTCTTACAACATTTACTTCTGTGCCTTACACTGTAGGTTCTTTTGAACGTATCTCAACCCCCCATTCCGCAGGCTGTAAGCCATAGATGCATGCACCCCAAAGGCACTCAATAAACGCTGAACGCAGAGTGGAGAGGGGAGGTTCATCAGGGGTGTGGGCTAAGGGGCCGGTGGCAGGAAATTCCAAGAAAAGAAGTACTAGTTAAGGGGGTTGTTACTATGCTTCAGGGGTTTGGTTATGACTTAACTAGGGGCCTGTGTGGGGAGAGGTTGATAAGGGTGGGGAGGTAAAAAATGGAGACAAAGATAACTATTTCATGGCGCTGTCGTGACGATTTAGCTGAAGATGCGTGAAAGGGATGAACACAGTCCTAGACACTCACATGTTAGTCCTTTCATGTCCGGAAGGGAGGGGAAAGGGGACCAGCCGACACTCCTTAGGAATTCTGAATTGAGACCCTCGCCTACCCCCCGCAGGGCAGTTCTGAACTGCCGCCCTCCGCGCGGGCGCGGGCATACTTGGCTTTGGCCGCAGCGCGCCCACCCCCAGCGCGGAGGCCGGCGCGCGCGCAAAGAGCGCCTTCCTTGGCCAGGGAGGCCAGCCCGAGACAAGCTCCCGCGCTGCGGAAGCAGGGAACAAAGTTCCCCTCAAGTTCTGCGCTACGGCACCTCCGGCTGGAAGCAGTAACTTAGTCACTTGAGTCGCACTGAAAAGGCACCCCTTCCGGAGGAACACGAGCGGGAATCGGGGATCGTGGAGGTTAAGAAGGCTCCCCAGAGGGAGGAAAGAGCCTAGGGGCGGTGAACGAGAAGGAATCGCGTTCCCTCTTTTTCCCAAACAGGCTTCAGAGCCTGCGGTCCATCCACGTTTCCTGCTGACCACACTAGGGAGACCTGTGGGTGACACGACCAAGTCCCGCGCGCGGGCTGCGTGCCCCACGCCAACCCCATCACCCCACCTTGCAGCGGCCTCGGGCCGCGCCCGTCCACCCGGCCCCGGAGCCCTGGGGCCACTGACACCCCGCGCTGCCGGTCCCCGCGGGCTCCCGGGGGAGGCCTCCACTCACCCAACCGGAGCAACAGGCAGACCACTCCGAGGGCCCCCACGGCCCACCCCGCGGCGCTCCCCGCGGCCATAGCGGACGGGCCAGTTTCCGCGACAGTGACCCAGTCGGGCGTCGCCTCGGCCTGCCGGAGCGAGAGAGAGCCCGCCCCTCGGTGCGCCCCGCCCCGCGCGTCCCGCCAGGCCCCGGATGACGTCTTGGCGCGCGTTTTCTTACCCCTCCCGAGAACGCGGTCTGGGCCCCGGGTCCTTCCTGCTCTTCTGCCGCCCCCCCGCCCTCCTCTGTGGAGCTCTCACCCAAAAGTGGCTTGCGTTTTCACACCAGGTTTATCCTCGTTCCTCCCGCACCTCCCGCATTTTTCCTTGGCATTTGGAACGTGATGGAGACGCCCCCATAGCCGGGGGTATCGGACCGTCGCTCCCCGAAAACCGCGCCCCACTCGGCTGGAGGTGACAGCAGAGCTCTGTGCCGGGACAGGGAGGTTCTGAAGCGCTTTTTTCCTTCAGCTCTTTCCAGCAGCCGCAGTCGCGCAGCCTCGCTTTTCCTGCCAGTCACTTCGCTACTACGACCCTGGACAAGACAGCTTCCCCAAATATTAAGACAAAGGGAAACGGGCAACATTCTAGACGACTGCTAGACTGTGTGGGGTCCCCTGGGGCGGCCCCAATCCTCCTCCCCCAAGTGCCTGCTTCTCCTCATTCAAGTGCAGCCACCTTCTCGTTAAGACGGACCTCACCCCAACACTCCCTCACTGGGATCACTGGGAACTGGGATTTCCAGCCTTGGGTTTCTCCTTTCTCCGTTCCCTCTTTGTTTCACTCTTCCTCCATCTCTACTGTGGACTCGCCCTCAGGCTGGGGAGTCGGCGCTGCTCACTCCCTCTCCGTTTGGCCTCCCCAAACCTCTCTCCCTCGTGCTGCAGCGGGCGCTTGGAATTCCGCATCTTATTCGCTAGTCCTCTCCCCTCAAATCCGTCTGATCCCAGACTCAATTACTACTGTATTCCCAGAACCAGCTACTGGCATCAGTCTCCCGGTCAGCCCCCATTCTTTCAGACAGTGGCACCAGAATGATCCCTGCTCGGCCATTGCAGTTGAGGGAACTCTTCGTTACCACGTGAGCAGGAAACTCCTCCCGTGAGCTGGACTCTCGAACGGGACTCTCTGATGTCCCAACAAACACCAACATGTTTGCCAGTTGTGAAGCGGTGGAAGTGTGCCTTACTGTTGCTGTCATTACCATCATCCTCAGGTGAGGACCTCCACTCAAGACACTTGAACTGCCCCGTTAAGAATTCATAAATGCTTTCTTACATTAGCCATGAAATTGTAAAAGGTGTCTATATCCGTGAAATTTCTGGGACTGATGTTCTGTACCGTGAGCTTAGACGTTCCCGATCATCTGAAGCTACTGGGAACACAAGGCAGGTACAGGGTGTAGCACAAAATGTGAGAAGATCAAGGTTCTCCTCTGCTCCGCGCTGGTAAGAACTCGGGCTAACTTGGAAAGGTAAAATGGAATCGAACTTTAAACACTGGGGAGCCCCTCAAAGTTTTTGAGCTGGGAAGTGATCTAACAGCAAACATCTGTTGAGTACTTGCTATGAGCCAAGCCCTGTGTTAAGCGCGTTACCTGCATTAATTTAATCTTATTGCTGTCCTTGTTTTTACAGATTAGGAAACTGAGGCTCTGAGAAGGTAAGTGACTTGCCCAAGGACACAGAGTAAGGTGCAGAACTGGGAGTCCAACCCAGGGTAAGTCCAAAGTACCACTCTTACCCTTTCATACAGCATGGGCAGCTATACTGCTGTTTGGACTGGCCAGCAAAAGCTGTCAGCCCGCTCAAGAGCAGGGCTGAGGAAAGGACTGCCCAGTCACCTGGGCTGGGAAGTATTCCCCAGGTCATGGTCTCCAGGTATCAGGCAAGGAATGGTTTAGTAGGTCTTCCTCGATTGGCTGCTTCTCCGGCCAACGAATGGTGCCAGCTCTTTCATCAAGAGAAATGCTGTGCTTCCAGCAACCGTTTTTAGAAGCCCTTATATGCCTGGTCTAGCAGACTTCATTAGTCAAAAGTGGCTCAGAAAGGCTGGACCTGCAATGCATTAGGCAGAAGGGCCAAAAGGCCCTATCCATATACTGAGCACTGGCCACCCAAAGGAGGGCTGGATGTATTTTACATCCTGTGACCAGTGTTGAGAGGTCCAGTTTTATCTGCTCATCACTGTAAAGAATCATGGACTAGAAGGGAAAAAAGGAGGGCTCGTTCAGTCTGCTTGTGTGGCGTGGATGGGCTGCTGCTCTTCCCAGCATGCCACTCTAGTTCTCTGGCTCTAGTTCTTGCCAAGCTTGGAACTACACCCAAGAAGCTTGGGAATCCTAGAAAGACAGAGCAAAACACTGATTCTAATCCTGCATACGTGAAAATCGTCCTTGCCCCATATGGAAGTGTATATTCACTTCATTTATATCAACCCTGGGCGGATTTGCACCAAGGGTGTGTGTGTGTGGGGGGGGGGGGTAATCTTTATTCCATAATACTCTGTTTCCCTTTTTAAAATGCTCCCTGGCAAAAAGAGAGCATTTGGAAAAAATTAGGCAAAAATAATACATAAGACTTAACATGGAACCATTCTGGGTACCCAAGAGATAGACAGTCACATTTCAACACCCGACCAAGCCAGCAGCTGCAAGAAGTTGATAAGGATGCAGCAAATGGGGCTGGGGAGCAGAGGAAAGCACATATTAAAGCCTTGGAAAGGCTTGAGTTTTAAAAAGAAGAAGAAAAGGAAGTACCTCCTTCTGCTTTTTACCTCCATCTAGTTCCTTTTGCATTCTGTGAATTTTAAAGAATTACAGATGGGTTCTGACTAATCACGTGTCACTGCTCTAGCTTTCAACATTCTAGTATTCTTCTCAATTTGCAGATGTGGTGAACTCCCCCCAAAAACCTCCCAGCATCTGAGTTGTGCAGGGAACAGAGATGGGTGTGTTCCGTGGGCTCAGTGCACGGGAATGGCAGCTCCTGCGCTTTCCTCCATCCTGGAAAAGGCTTGCTGAGCATTTCACTCTCAGGACAATACGACAGAGTCTGAAGAAGATGGTGTGCTCTTGCTGCCAAGACAGAGGAGAACGCTGTCCCAGGTTCCTGCTCCCCTCCTCTATCAGTCTCCTCTCACTGCATCCTGTCTCCCCACCTCCACCCCATTCCCACCCAAAAGAAAGCTAGATTCTGAACTGGCCTGTCAGGCCTCCAGGCCTGTGTGTTGAGCGGTGCACGACTCTGCCCTGGACAGTCAGGGTAGATGTGTATGTATGTATGTATGTATGTGTGATATACGTACATTTTCAGCAGCTGAGAGTAAAGTGTCTTGAGAAAGGGGTGGTTTTTATCACTTATACAAAGGTGCCACTTGCACTGGGGGTGAGGCGTGATAATAGAAGCCGCAATTCACAAACCCTGAGTTTAGCAAGCCGAAGTCTGGGGCAGGACTCCAGGCCCCCAGGTCACAGCTCCATAGACAGAGTGGCTGATTAGCGAGGAGAAAGGACAGTGGACTCTAGTCAATGTAAACAGCCATATTTTCAACATAATTTACTACAGGTCTCTGAAGTGTATATAAAACATTTTAGTGCAACATCTTACAAATAGTTTTCCTTTAAAAAAAAAACAAACAGAAACAAATCAACAGCTCTCTACATCATGCATGGGTAGTTCGCCTACCCTACCTCTTTTTTTTCTTCTTCAAAAGTTAACGCAGAGAAACCATTGTTTGAAAAGAATATGAAAATTTGCTACAGAAACACCCTAGGGAAAGAGGGTGTGGTCATATCCATGTCCTGGAACGGGCCTAGCACAGTGTCGTTTTTCATTAATGCAACATCGTAGATGTAGATAAGTCAAGAGAGCCAGTCGGCAGTTTTCCTCTGCGTGTCTCTCCTGTAGGCAACTTGCAGTGAGGTTTCCCAGCCACCGGAGGCCACCATTATCACTCATCTGACGCCACATTTCCATAGAAATGGCCAAAGAAAGAAGGTCCTGGGGATTTTCATAGAAAGCTGAAAAGCTCACCCTTTGACAGTATCCCCTGGCCCAATAGAAAATGCACAGGAAAAAAAAAAAAAAAAAGTTATTAAAATACTGGCTTCGGTTTCTTTTTTTCCTTTCAAATCTCCTGCAAGTGCTTCACTTACTTATGTGCAGCACTGGCTTTTCTTTCTTCTGTGAACCAATTCAAACTCAGATCTTCATTATGCGTCCCAGTTCCAGCCAGTCCTCCGGCATCTTTCCTTTCAGACAGAGGGAATGTACATCGTCTTCTCGAGCTGACTCTATGAATTAAGGGCCAGCAATTTCCCACTGAAAGCCCACACCCTGAAGTGAAGAAATGGGGCCAAAGACCGCCTTATTTCCTCAACACTGCGCCTGCTGTGTACCTCTACAGCATTGATGCAGCACAAGAAACGGGGACGAGCACATGAGGCATCAGTGGGATTCAGGTGGCCGTGCCTACACAGTCTCACAGGAGAGGACTGGTGTATCTGGGAGGGAGAGGAGGCAGGCTATGTAAGCCCCTCAGAAGACGGTTGGGCAGTTGCCTTGCTCCCCCCTCGGCTATGACACATCAAAGCACCTGCCGAGCACCCAGGCCCCCTGCACACCCGCACACGCCAATGAGGATCAGTACCCACGTGGCCTGGAATCCTATAGCGCTCCCCTGGAGTCTGTTCTGTCCCAGAACAGGGTTTCACACTAATCTCTCTGGTTAGACCTAGTTCCAGAATCCCTGGAGGTTTTTTCCAAAGTGGGAACTCCCTTGGGATTCAAGCTGCATGTTCATAAGGAAGGGAGATGGAACTTGTGGCCAGCAAAATTTGAGAAAGCCAGGGCAGGAAAACATCTTCACGGAGTGCACAGAAGGAAACACTTGCAACCGATGATGCTCCGGAGCCCGGCATCTTGCCCAGCAAGTGTGAAATAACAGGTGACACTGGCCTTCGCCAGGCTTTAAGGGGCATTCAAATGAAAAGCTGCCATGACAGTGAACAACCAAATCACCTAAAGCCACAAACAAGAGCTAAGAAAGGGAAAGATAAAAAATCCACGGACAAAGGCATGTGATCACTTTCTGCTGAGATGAGGTAATCCATAAAGATTACAAAGGGCTGCGTCTGGGCCTCACCTGGGCAGATATTCTTATGGCAGTGAGATGCAGGTCAAACGGCGAAGAAGAGAGACGTCAGTATCTTTGAGAAAAATCTAATTGGAAGGAAGAAGGAAAACCTAGTCTTCCTATCTCCAGGGAGGTAGCTGTTCCTCCCTGTTCTACAGTGGCTGGCTCTGGAAAACCCCCCTCACTGCTGGCTGACTGTCCCGACGTTCACGAACCTTAGCTGTCAACCAGCCCCAGTGCCTCCCGACAGTGTATGTGGGGGCTGCTGGGCCCTCTGCAGGCTCACTGGCCATTTTCCCTTAAGAGTTTGGCAAAGCACCTGAAAATAGAAGCCCACCTGCTCGCAATTATCAGTCAGAGACTGCCCTTGCAGAACAGACCAAGCCAACGACCAGCCTTGGTTCCTCCTTTCACTAATCAGTGACTTTGATCAATCTGAAAGTCAGTAGCTGCTAAAAGCAGCCCTCTGCCCACTTTAACTTGCAAAGTGTGTGCTGTTTGGAGCTTCTGACTCGTTCTCCAACGGAGTCTGCTCATTTTTTGGCAAGGTTGGGATGAAGCCTATTGCCTCCCCAACAGATAGGCTAGGCTGGGCGCTATCTACTCCTAGTGGGGTTATGCAGGATTTATCTTGTACATACAGTTCTTTGAAGCAAAATTCAATGCTTTCATCTTGACTACAATCCAACAACTCCAGCTGAGGGAAAATATAAGATACAAATTGGGCCCACACTACACATAATTTTCAAGTCTCGTTAAGGAAGTAAAAAATGTTTGGGTATATTTTGATCCATGGGTGGCATTTTCAAGTGTGCAAAAATGAAAAAAAAGTCTTGGAAGAGATTCCTTTGCGCTATAAAGTTCGTCCTTCCTGCTGCCATCAGTCGTATTTAAGGGTAATTTGTCCACAACATGACGGACTCCAAAAAGCGTAAACCAAAGGGATTGAAAAAGCGTCCCTTGCAAAGAATAAGAACCCCTGTAACATCTATATCTGAGAATACTATATAAACCAGTGAGTAGACGTGGCACCGGGAGCTACTCACCACATTACCGAAAACAGAAACAAGCAACCTAATTCGGCAGGATGGCGCCATCTGCTCGAAAATAGCTAACCAACCAAGACTGCCACCTAGAGGCAGTCTGCCTCTGGCTAAGCGGTGACTCTGAACACTTCTCAAGTCCGACCATGTTCTGTGGGAGCGCCCCAGAGGTCGGGTGCTGTCCGCTGTCTGATCGCAGAGCAAGAGGCAGTGGGGAGAGCCTCAGCTCCTCTGTGGCTAATGACCGCCAGGGGTCCCCTTAGTCTATGGCTCCTGGGTGGATACTGAGCACAGGGGGCTCCAGGCAAGTTGGGGAGTAGTTGAGGTGTGGTTCCTTGATCCACAACAGGGGCACCCCATTCTTCCCGTCGGAGTTCTTGCTGGAGTTCCGGCTCTTGAAGCGCACCAGCAGGATGGTGATGATGAGGATGCCAAAGATGGGGAAAGGGTAGAAGAAGACGAAGTAGAAGAGCGCGTCGTTGGAGCAGATGATGGACTGCAGGGTGGAACCTGAAAAGGACCGAGAGGGTGACAGGACAATGAGGGCTGAGAACCTGGATTCTCACTCACTCCTGAAGACCCCACCCAACTGCATGGATGCAACTTGGCAGGACTCCTGCATCCACCCTGTCTTTCCCCTCCTGCCACTACTGGAGGGCAGACTACCCTGGTATTCTTGTTTTCACAACCGCATCTCTTCCAACACAGCTGGAAGTTCAAACAAAGCCATGCCTCCATTTCCCACTAGGAGTCAGTTGTATTGCTTGGAAAGCCACACAAGAAAGTGTAATTTATTGATTGTGAACTCAACTGTATCTGGGGTGGTGAAGATGCTGAATCCACTTCAGCCTGAACCTCCTTCCTGGTTGTATTTTACGTGTCCCTTTGCACTTAGTTCTGCTGCCAGTGTCCTTCTTTGGAACAGAACACATTCTCTACCCACCAGCTTCTGAGAGCAGTTTTACCAGAAATGATGCTCATTTGATTAATGTTATCAATTAAAAAGTCGTTATGGACCACTTACAAATGTCTGCAGTGTATCTGCGGCTGCACAGAACACAGTGTTAGTTATTCCTGGATACAGAGGAGAATGAAACCTCACACCCCTGACCTCATCAAGGACTGCTGCTCTGTGACAGGAGCCTGGGCTCTGGGAGGCTGCATTTTCTCTGTAAAATAAGGCTGCTGGATGATCCCTGTGTGCTATGAAGTTTACTAAGTTTGGACAGCCACAGTGGGCTGAAAAAAATGTGGTCTAAACACCTTCCCTTGTACTTTTGGACAGTGGGTTATTCAGCAGATCGTTAGAGGGTCTAAGTATGATTTAGGGGTTTTTGGGGGGGTTTTTTGGGTTTTCCTTTCTACCGCATAGCTGTTGCTCATCAGTATTATTAAGAAAATTTAACACACACTTACACTTACTAGATTTCCAAGGTCTATGAGACTGGTGATATCAAACACTTTTGACCAACGAAACCTCAATTTCATAAGGTTCTATTTAATAAACAGGAGGTTATCAAAGAAAAGGAAAAGCTGACAAAACTGAAAATGATCTGATAAAATGTTGTGACTGAGAAGAAGTTGAAATTTTTAGCCAATTTTTAATTCCTGTATCACAGGCTAATTCTACTATAACAAACACCATTTTCAGTCTGATAAATTCCACATTTTGACAGAAGGCCAACCAAAAGAGCTCCTCGTTAGGGCTAATAATTCAGGTCAGCAAGAATTTCCTCCAGTCTCTGTTCATGAGTCCCTCGGTATTATAAAAACATTGGGTTCTGGATCATTCTGTAGCAATAAGCTGTTGGCTAAGAGAGCTGCTGCTAAGCCCTTTCCAGATGCTCTGTAACATCACTGCCCTTCTAGGCTGGTCTTCCCAACTAATCATGCAAAATCCACCTAATCCTCCAAGTTACCCTCCGAAATAAAAATGACTCAGGAACTTGAGAAAAAGGGAGAATGGCAGTGAGGTACTCAGACTTCATTTTATTTTTTCTTCCTCTTCTGCTGCTGATTTGCTAAGAAGAGACTAAGCTGGCTATTCTAACGCGTTAACAAGGTAACATCTAACAATACACTTGTATGATGAAATCCAACGGAAATTGAATCTGGTGGAGCATCAAGCTTATTATAAAGATTATCACTTCAATTATCACTTTAATTCCTCTCTCTTGTTTTTCCCAAGGGCAATCAAGGGTCAGTTATATGAACTGGTTTGTCAAATCCTAAATGCCCACAACAGGCAAGAGAACTGCTTAGTAGTTCACCATCAAGCTCTGATTTTATCTTCCGGACAGCTGGAATCAACAGTGACACCCCCCAACCCTGAAAACTGGAAAAACTCACTTGTGTCCAGAACCCGGATGCCGATGGGGGCGGACTCTTCCTCCGTCAGCCGGTACCATTCCTTCTGAGGGCTGGGCAGCCACTCCTCCACGCGGCAGGAGTAGTTGCCCGTGTCCCGAGGGCTTGCCTGCAGCACAGTGAGCCGGTAGAGTAGCGGGGAGAGCCTCTGGAAGCGAAGCCTGCCCTCCCAGGGGCTGCCCTCTGGGCCAAAGACAGCGTCTGGGCCCACGCTCAGCAGGGCCGTCCGCTCTGTGGGGTCCTCTTCCTCCTCTTCTTCCCCCTCCTCCCCTTCCTCCTCCCCATCTTCCAGGCCAGGGCTGCCCCTTTTCCCTCCAGCTTTAGTCCTCAGGGAGTACCAGGCCACAGCGAAGCGGGAGTCCTGGCTGGAGCGAGACACGATGCTACAGTCTAGCTGGAAAGCCGCCTTCTCGGACACCGTGGCATTGGGGACCACCGTGTCCACCTGCAGGGCGGCATCTGGGGGAGATAAGGCTGTTTTAATTTCTGTTCAAAACAACCTAAATGTCCACCACTAAATATGTTCTAGTAATATACAAGAGGATTCCACTGAAAGGAACAAGGGGGCGTTGTGTGGAGAGAGGTGGAAGGAGATAGAGTACAGCACACTGTACTCTATGCGTCATCGAGTGGAAGAAAAGACAAAATAAGTTTTATACTGACATAAGAATCTGTTTATATTTGCATGGAATATCTGGAAGAATGCACAAGGAGCTGGTAACATGGATGCTTATAGGAATCCAAGGAGGGAGGGACACTTATTTTCACTGTAACCCCTTGCAGTGGGGTTGAATAGTATCCCCCCAAATTCATGTCCACCTGGACCCTCCGAATTTCCTTAACTGGAAATAGGGTCTTTGCAGATGTAATTAGTTAAGATGCACTCATATACTGATTTGGGGCAGGCCTGGATATAAGAAGAGGAGAGGACACAGAGAGACACACAGAGAGAAGGACACGGGAAGGCAGAGGCAGAGACTGGAGTGATGCAGCCACAAGCCAGGGAACATGGGGCCATGAGAAGCTGCAAGAGGCGAGGAAGGACCCCTCCCTAGAACCTTCAGGGGAGCAGGGCCCTGATGACACCTTGATTTCACACTTCTAGCCTCCAGAACTGAGAGAGAATAGATTTCTGTTGTTTGAAGCTACAATGCTTGCGCTAATCTGTTATGGCAGCCCTTGGAAATGAATTCACCCCATCGGCAGCTTTTGAATTTAAACCGGGTGCATGTAGATGATTGCCTACACCACAGGGAACCAACCCAAGCAGGTAAAACTTCTCCAAGGATTGAAGCTAAACAAAAGACAATAAACCTGAAAGGGCCCCTCACCCTGAGTATGGACCCCCCAGGAGGATAACACAGACAGTGTCCTGACAGAGGTGGGAGATGAAGACTAGCCATGGAGAGACACCTGAGCAGGTAAAGCACATCCCACAGACACCACCAGACAGCTGTATCTGTTTCTTTTGCGGGTTTTGGCTCACTGGGGTAGGTTCTAAACAAGTAATTCACTCCCTACCTCCTAAAAGGCCTCCCTTTGGCTCTGTTTATGAAATGCTCATGAAAGATGCCAATGTGGCATCATCGAAAGTAGAGAGACCAAATCGGATTCTACTTGGATGACAACCAAACAGGAGCATTTCCCAAGTACCGTCCTGGGCTTTCAATGAAGTGGCTGAACCGGCGTGCCAGTGAACACAAAGCTGGTTACCACTGCTTCCGTGGGGCTCTGACAAGCCCCTCCCCACCCCCCTCAGCACATCTGGAACCTTGTGTGCACTGCTGGACACAAAAGCTTAGGAGACAGCTATAGGTGGCAGGCACGGTGTATCAGCCCAGCTCTCACCGGGGGCTAGGGAGAGATGCTGGAGGGCGGAAAGCAGCAGGACGGGAAATCAGTTTACAAGTGACTCAAACTCCCTCACTCGTCACCTTATCCCTCCAGGGAGCAAGGCAGACATGCCAACAGAGAGAGATGCTGTGCAGTGAGGGAATGGACCCATCATGGCAAGGTGGTCAGGGACCGTGGCACATTCAGTTCCCCAGAAGGGCCTCTTCCCATCTACTCTCTCTTTGCTGTCTTCTTGTCTAAAGCTCACAATTTTTTGGGGCCCCTTCAAGTGCCCTGTCTCTGTTAATGACTCAAGTTTCTGGTTTCCTGTGTCTGTCCCCTTCTAGAAGAGGCCAAAGTATCTCCCTGGTCAGCCTCTGACACTCTTTCCTTCCTTTTCCGTGTGTAAGCTACAAGAAAAAAGTTCGTCCCTGCCCCTCCCCGAGGCCATGCTGATGCGCCCATGCTGTGACCTCGACCAGTGACTCTGGGCTGTGGGTGAGGAATGTGGTTCTCTCTCCTCCCCAGTGAGCCAAACACAACTACTCATCTACCCAGCTACAATCTCACCCAGGGTAGTCCTTCAGTTTGTATATTTCGTACTACGGTCGCCCCTAAGCAATGCAAGGCGATTCTTAACCCAACTTTTAGAGCTCTTTTATTTCAAGTCTTCTATATGTTCAACTTATATCTCAGAAAAAAAGCTTTGAGGTACATCTACATAATGAATGTCATGCAACCAGTAAAAATGGTGGTCATGAAATGCTTTCAATGACATGGGGAAAGGCTCACAAAAGAATGCTGAGTGGGGGAAAAAAAAAATCACATAAAACAATAATATCCTGACTTCGTTTAGAAAGAGAGAGAGAGAGGGAGAGAGACAGAGGGAATATGAAGATATGTAGGTAGTCAGATTACACATAACTTTTTGGTTTTTTTGGCTGTAGGGCATGCGGGATCTCAGTTCCTCGACCAGGGATTGAACCTGTGCCCCCTGCACTGGAAGCGCGGAGTCTTAACCACTGGACCACCAGGGAAGTCCCCACAGATAAATTTTCTCTTCAAAACTGTATTTTTCTGTTTTCCAAATGCTTTGTTTTTAGCACGATCACCTTATATAATCAGGGAAGAAAGGAAGGAAGGGAGGGAAGGAGGGAAGGAGGGAAGGAGGGAGGAAGGCTACTCAACTCACTGAACACAAGGCAGCCTCAGGGCTGCAGACTTAGGGGTCACATGTGAGCACACAGTGTGGCGGGAGGGAACCTTGGGCGACCACCCAGTCTGCTCAAAGTACTGGCTGTGCGACGTTTCTCTTCAGGCTTCAGTTCCCTCGACAGTAAAACCTACCACTTGGGGCTGTGGTGAAGACTGAACATAAACAGCCTCGCTGTGGCTGGGGCGCAGCTGGCTGCCTCCTCCCACGCTGCCTGGGGCCTCAGTGTGCAGATCTCCATAATGGGTGGGAGGTGGAGGAGGAGAGTGTTCAGCTGCCGTGTTTACCATTTACCTTTGGGAAAAGACACGCAGCAGCTTCTAAGCAAGGGGGCCGGGGGAAAGAAAGCTCACGGGAAATAAGAGTGACTCAAAGTAGAGGCAATTTCCCCTCCAGCTTAGGCAAGACACGGAGGAGAGAGATAATGTCCCTCTCCTGTAACAAAGGCTGTATGCACTCCCCGAAGTGTGTTCATTGATGTGTGGGGCGGGCACAACCGTGAAGCTCCAGGATTCCACCAACAAAAAGAGCTGTTCTACTTAGATGTGAAAACATTATGAAAGCTTCCAACAGTGCCCACGACCACAAACAGCACCCCGGATGCTCAGAACACAAGACAAAGCATTCCCCTGGATGGAAGTCACAGTGCATTTCCGCTCCATGTCCTTCAGGGGATCACTGACTCTTTGTTCTGATATGAATGAATGATGATGTGATGTTTCGCAGGACACAGGAACCCTGCACATCTTTGCTTTAATTATGTGTGTGAATGTGGAACAATAATTCTACCCAGTAATTACATGCATTTGGGTACTTTAGAAGCAACAATAAAGAAAAGCACAGGGCTACAAAGAACAGTCATTAGTACTAATAAAATTATTAGGAAGTGAGAGTATAAAGGCTGCAGTTACATCATTTTCCATTTAAATCACATGAATCAATTCTTTTCCATTGAAAATCCACAAGCTGAATTTTCTGAACCACATGGTTACTGTTTCAAGATTTTGTGTGTATGTGTGTGTGTGTGGTACGCGGGCCTCTCACTGTTGTGGCCTCTCCCCCTGCGGAGCACAGGCTCCGGACGCGCAGGCTCAGCGGCCATGGCTCACGGGCCCAGCCGCTCTGCAGCATGTGGGATTTTCCCGGACCGGGGCACGAACCCGTGTCCCCTGCATCGGCAGGCGGACTCTCAACCGCTGCGCCACCAGGGAAGCCCCCTGTTTCAAGATTTTTGCCACTTGTCTGAATCTGAATGTATTCTTTAAAAAGAAAGTATTCTAGGCTCTGAAATAAATAATTGACAAATGCTATTCTAGCTAAGAAATAGAATCACCTTAGGCCAAAGCTAGATGTGCAATTTTCCATTCACTAGGGGAAAAAAAATCTCAGACAACTGTGAATGCAAATGTACAACGTAAATGCTCATATATTTAACTGCAAGTAACTAATTAATTGGGTTAATTTAATTAACAATTAGTTCACTTTAAAATTAACTAACTTTATGCAGTGCATAAAATATCACACTTAGAGGGGAACCACCAAAGAGGGCGGAGGCCTGGGGACATTAACTCTCACCTGGTCGCATGACTTGAACAGCCGTCTGGCCAGCGGTGTCCTCTGCCCGTCTGTACCACGTGCCGCCAGGGCTGGGCAGCCACTCCTCGACGCGGCAGCTGTAGGTTCCGCTGTCCTGCACCGCCACGTTCTGGATGAACAGCCGGTACACGCCCGGGGAAGGGCTCTCCAAGTGCAGCCGGCCCTTCAGGTTGTTCTTGGCCGCCTGCTCTCCGTAGTGGAAGGTGGCGTCGCGACTCAGGCGGGCCAAGGTCTCCCGCTCTGGGTGGTTGGGCTTCCACACGAACCACTCCACCAGCAGCTGGGAGGCCGCGCTCGTGCGGTTCAGGACCACACACTCCAGCTGCACCTGCCGCGTCTCCAGAACCGACAGGTTGCCCTGCGCCTGGCTGAGCTTCAGGCGACTGTCTGCAAAGGCGAGGAAAGAGATGTTGCCAACAAGAAAGCAACAAGCCACGTGCATGCACCCCTTCCCAGCGGACGTGAGCAGGTGCCTTCCAAACGCAGGAGGACAGCAGCACGTTCAATCAGCAGAAGCACTGCTCAGGTGCCCACCCTGAACATTCTGAGTTCCTGATCACGGGTCTGAGTGCCTGAGTTTCATGGAGTTCAATGTTACGGTAACAGCTGCCCCCTAATTTATAACTCTCATCGGTTCAGATGCTTAGGAGAGGACAAGCGTGCATGGTAGATGACTCCACATCCAAGGGACAGCAGACCACAAAGAGTATGGCCAAGGGGAGGGCGTGGCTGGGAAGGGACAGCAAAGGGCATGGTGAGAACCCTGCTGGGAGAGCAAATTTTTAAAGCTGACCACATGATGGATGTGGTCCATCCATGATGGATGCGGTCCATCCATGATGGATGCGGTCCATCCATGATGGATGCGGTCCATCCATGATGGATGCTAGAATGTGCTGGGCTGTCAGCCTCAAAAGAACTGCAGGGGAAAGCCACGTTAATACGTTCACCAGCTGGCCCTAAGAATTGCGGTTCTTACTTTCTTTACCAAAAACACCCCACACGGGTCCCCTCTCAAGGTGGAAACAGAACTGATCTGACATCAGTAAAGACTGATACTGATGGCTGTTTGAAACCTCAGCCAATCAGATTCTCCTCCAGAGAAAAAGTGTCATTAAACGCGGTACACTCTGATCACATACAATTTCATAAAGGGCCCCAAAGCCTCTTTGGACCAGAGGGGTTAAAAAGCTATGAAACTGTAAATGCACAGAAGCCCCTGAGAAGGACACCTCCTGAGTGATATCTGAGGAGGGAGGTACTTTCACTTTTCCAGTTTAATACTGTCAGAATGTTTTCTAATGCACATTTATTTCACCTTTGTAATAAAAGGTCAAAAAATTAAAAAAAAAAAAGAGAATATATTTCAAATAACCAGTCTCTGAAAATATACACTTGGGAAGATATTAACTCTGCTTGTCTCTGGGTTGAAAGGTTATTTCCTCCTTTGTGCTTTTTTAGTATTTTCCAAAAGCTCTATAAATGTATGCTTTCTTATAAAAAAAAGGGGGGAGGGGAGGGGGGGACTAGACGAAGTGGGGCGGGTGGAGGGGGGAGGAAAACACACAAATTAAAAATCTCAACGGAAAAGGGGGAGTGTGTTGTTTTAATGTGTCCTGTGAGTTTTCTGTTTATAGTGTTAATATTCCCCATAAGCAGAGATTTCACTGTTTTGACAAGAATCATTACAGCCCTAGTGCACTGCCCCAGTTAGCTTGCTGTGAGTCTGTTAACCTCCAATGGGGAAATTCCCTTGATAAATTTAGGACCTACCAAGAACCTCTTAGTTTCAGCACAAATGAGAAAAGGGAAAGGCAGAATGATGACTAAGAGGAAACACGGTGGGGGAGGGTGACCATGACCTCCCAACGGGGAAAACGGTCAGAACTGAGAAAAGACAGAAAGAACAGAAACCTGAAAGAACATATGTGGGCCTAATGGCAACCTTCAGTTCTCAAAAGCCCCAGGGACTGGCCTGAAGGCAGGACGTAGGTCACTGGAAATACCAACAGGAATCACTTAGACCAGAGCTTCCTATTTTATGCACCAGAAGGGGCGGCATGAAATGTCACCGTGGGCAGACCTGAATCCCTGGATTGAGAATCCCCGGATTGGGGCAGCGTGACAAATACAATATCCTGAGGAAAGGAGGGGACAAGCCCCATGGCGTTCAGCAAGGGCCAGACCACATCTGGACTTCTGCATCTGAGCTTTTTTTTTAAGAGTGAACAAGTGATAGTGTTCACTACAGTGAACATAATAACCAATGATAAATGAATTTCCATGAGTATAAAATCTGAACAGGTAGTTCATAATTACTCATATATGAATAGGTATGCCAGGGGGTGACATGTGCTATGAAGGAGCTAGGGAAAGGGGATACAGAGTGACTAGGGTGCCATTTTAGTTAAAATGAGCTAGGAATGCCTCCCTGAGGAAGAACGAGATAGATGGACATCTATGGGCAACACATTCCAGGTTATGAGAACAGCAAGTACAAAGGCCCTGGGGTGTCAAGGAAAGCAACCATTTATTCCTTATTCAACCAGTATTTATTAAGGGTGTCATGTCAGTGGCTGGAGATACAAAGACACAGCACCTGTCCTCAAAATGCTTACGGTATAGTGGAGAAGAAATGAAAATAATTATTACATTATGTGTTTTATAATGGAACCCCTGGTGATATAGGAGAAATCAGGCAAGGCTTCCTGGAGGTGGTGCTGAGTAAAGTCTTAGGAATGGGGTGAAGACAGGGGAGGGGTACATTCCAGGAGGAGAGGGTAGCATAAGCAAAGGCAAGGAGCTCGGACTCAGGGTGGCAACACAGCATCCCACAGCTCATGGGGCACCAGAGGTAGGGATAACAGCTAACTATAGGGCACGCAGGAATGAGGGATGGAGAGGGAGCTTAGGGCCACACTATGTGAGAAGTTCAAAGAACTAGAGCTTTTCAACAGGGAGAAAGGGCTCCCTTCACACATTTGAAAGGATATGACTCAGACTAATCTTGGGTTGTTCTCAGGCAGACCTAAAACCTGAGAGGGAAACTACAGGGAGGAGGAACTTTTCAACAACCAGGGCTGCCCAAAAGTGGAACTGAGGGCTGTGGAGGCAGTCAGCTCTCCTGCCTGGGAAGTGCTCCGGCAGAAGTCAGACGCCATCTGTCAGGGAGCCGGATATAAACGGAATAAAGGCTGCACCCACAGGGTCTGAGAGGGGGCCAAAGGGTGGTTCTGTTCAGACAGGAAGGGCTCATCCGTGGGCTGTGCGTGGTAAGGAAGAAGGGGAAACCAGAAAACGCCCTCCAGGCAGGAATCCTGGGTATGGAGCCGGCACCAGCCCGAGATCCAAGGTGCAAACTGCAAACCCAGGATGAGATCCAGGCGCTGCCAGGGATCCTGCCTTGCCGCACCCTGCAACCCCCAGCTGCCCCTCGGGCCTCTCCCGGGTGAAGATGCTGCATACAACAGCAGATGCTGACAGAGGATGCTTCTCTGAGTTCGCCATCAGCACCAGGACCCGCTAGTAAAGTGGGTGGGCCTGCAGTGAACGAGGATGATGCTCTGTACCGCATGCACATCCATCATGGACCCCGCAGAGCCCTGCCGCACCCCCAGGCAGTCTCTGCCCTCAGCCTACTGGCCCAGGCTGGCTGCACCGTCTATCCTTACCTGGCTGCTTCACAGTGACTTCCGTGCGGCCCGAAACCTCCTCTGCCAGCTTGTACCAGGCGTAGTTGGGGCTCAGCAGCCACTCTTCCACATGGCAGTAGTAGCTGCCGCTGTCGCTGACCTCAGCTCTCTGGACAGTGAGGCTGAACAGACCCCCAGACACGTGCCTCTCAAACTGCAGCCTGGCTCTCAGGCCCTCCTCCTCGGCGTAGGTGCCGTACTCAAAGGCGGAGTTGTGGGTGGTTTTGAGGATGAGTTTGCCGTCGGCGTCCGAGGGCTTGTGGACGTACCAGAGCACGGCGAAGTGGGAGTTCTGGCTGGTCTGGGACTTGACTGAACAGTTCAGCTGGATGGGCCTGTTTTCCACCAGGGTGAGGGTCCTCTTTGATTTGCTCACCTGCAACTTGGTCACTGCAAAGGAAAAGGGGGTGCTTCGGCAGAATCACCACACCCCCCTGGAAATGTGGCCCGAGTCCCGCCTCCAGGCTCCCCGCCTGGTTTTGTCCAGCACGGCTCCTAGAGAACCAGACACTGATGGGCTTCCCCCAAAGCATGGCTCGGCGTGAGGACAGCAGAACAGAGCCAATCGCACCCCAAACAACCCTCCGCTGGCCTCCTCCTTGCCTCTCCCTGGCTCAGGTCCTCGCCGTCTCTCCTGCCAGCTCTCCCTGCCATCATATGGCCGCCAGGGGGATCCGGCAAAAACACACCCAGCCTGTATCAATTCCCTGCTTAAGAAGTTTAATGGCTCCCAACTGCTTATAGACAAGAAAAAAATTTCCTTTCACAGTACAAAGTCCCTCCAGGATCTGGCCCTCACCCCGCTGTCTTCACTCACCTCCAAGCCTCCCCCGTCACACCCACACCACATCTCCCCATGCCGCTTCTTCCTGAGCTCGGTCTCCGCTCAGCTGTCCTCCCTGCCTGTCTCCTACCATCTCCCCTCCGACCCTTCTCCCCACTCACCCTCTAGTCCTCTTCTCCCTCACTCCCATCCCACTGGGTCAGATGCCCCTCTTCTGTGCTCCCATCAGCACCCTTACGCATCTTCAGCTTGTTTCTCCTTACGTCCCTCCCATGCTATCCATGAGCTCCCCAAGAGCAGAGATCAAGCTTTCTCCATTCGATCTGCAAATATTTAGAGTGTGCCCACTCCGTGCCCCTCACGAGGCTAAGTGCTGGGGGTGCTCTGAAGAATAAGACGGTCCTGCCTGGAGATGTTCTCATCACTGCACCCCCGGGTGCTTTGGAGAGCACCCACTCAATCAACGTTTGCTGGGATGTGTGAGTTAGTGACTGAGTGAGTGGGTGAGCGAACGAGAGGGAGCTGGAGAAATACGGTAGCAGGTGGCTAGAGGACGCTGGGGTGCTCTTCCTGGAGGATGGGAAGAGAGAAGGCAGAGAAGAAAATGACAAACAGTGGGACAGAACAGAGCCAACTCCGGCCTCCCCTTCCCCTCACCATCCTGCTCCTAAACCAGAAGGGAGGGCACACTCCAGAGGGCCACCCTACCTGCTAATTAATGACCGTGCTCTCCTTTAAGGTGGCAAGAAGCCACGGTCTAATGAAATATATGTTATGAAGGTAATTTGAGATCTCACCCACTCCATCATTATTATACTTGGTTCTGCTCCCCCTACCCACCATCCTCCCCCTACTGAAAAAGAGAAGAAAGGAAAAAGTCACAATTCCAAGTTCCTCTTACAGAGCTAATAGTAAAAGCATCATCCCATCCTCACCTTTCTTGTTACATTTCACTTGTCGAGGACTAGATCACTCGTCAGCTGAGAAAGGAACCCAGGACAAGGCACAGACCCTGACAGGGAGAGCAAGCTGGGCTTCCTCCAGTGACCCTGCCCAGAGGGGAGGCCAGAACAGGTTGGCCTGGGCCCTTCTCCAGCACCTCTGCTGGTCATCTCTCTTGATCTAGACACAGGACTGAGCCCACTGGTCATGCCTGGGCCTCCTCTGCCAGTGCTGGCTAGCTGGCTCGCTTAGAGCTTAGTGTGGAAAGACAGGATCAAGGTCTGAGTTCCATGCACCAAGGCAACTGAAACTTCTGAAAGCCCCAGACTGTCACCTGGGCACTGGGGTAACCCACAGACAAAGGTTCTGAGTGGCTGAGAGGATTCAGCGAGCTAAGTACGGCAGAATCGGATACCCAATACCATGACTGCAAAAGCAACTCTGAGGCTGTTTCCCGGTGCTAAATCAGGGGACAGTCTTCACAAAGGAAGCTGGATTCACATACCTACAGACCTTCTCAAGCCATCGAGAATGCACCCAGCACCCACCTGAGAGAAATCCCCTGGCCCATGACCCTACCCTTCTGGTTTCATCTTTTTTTGGGAACAAGCCCAGTCTCCTGCCTTCTCCCTTCTTCAAACGCACGAAGTCCTCCAGGGCACTGAAATACAGGGCAGGCTTTACCAGCAAGCACCCAAGCTCTGGAAACTAGATTCACCTTAGCTTGCCAGTCGACTTTTCCTATCCGCTGCCTCTAATACTTGAAACAACCAGCTCCATTTTCATTCCTTTCCAACCCGATTCACCGCATGCAAATGATATCTCTATCAGAGCAAATGACACCACCTGAATTATCTGGTTCTGGGCCCAAAAAACTGGGTTGTTCAGTGTAGAGTAGAAAGAGCTTTAAAATGCATTATTAATTGGGGCCAGATTATTTCTGCAACTGTTACTAAGGAAACCTCCATTGCTATAGTAACCGCATATATTAAACTGGATGCCTATGACTAAACTTGAGCTCAGTCACATGGTCTGAGAACGAGAATCCAAGGAAGAGAATTGTTTCAAAGCATTTCCATTTTTTCCCCTCCTTCCCACGTCAAAATATTGTGAAGTGTTGAAAAGCTTAAAAGAGAGGCATTTTTGAAATCTGGTGCATGTCTGACAGGTAGGCAAGGGGTCAGCTCCTCTTCTACGCTCTGAATCTCCTCCCGCTTCTCAAGGACAGGGAGGACCTTTCCTGAAGCCCAGGGGAGACAGCAGCCTGCACAACTAATTAGGAGGCACTCACACATCCTGCCCAGCACTGCCCTGGGCGGTGTGCGGCCTGCTGGCACCACCTTCCCCCGTGGGGTTAGGCGAGCACAGCCCCCTTAAGAACCGTAGGTGTTCTCATCTGCAAGGTGAGAACAATCGCAGCATTTACCTGAGAGCAGTGCTGTGCAGATTAAAAGCAATACTCTACAGTAAGAGTTTAGCACGGAACCTGGTCTATAATAAACACGCAGTACGTTTTCACTATTCCCCTTTCTTTTCAGTTTCCGGGCTCAGTCCCACGTTCAAAGCTCCGTATTAGATCGAGAACTGCCAAACCTGAATGGCAAACTTGCTACTGCAAGTATTGTCCACGGACTGGCAGCATCCGTGTTGCCTGGAAGCTTGTTAGAAATGCAGACTCTTGGGCCCCACCCCAGACCTCCTGAACCAGACTCTGCCTTTTAACAAGACTTCCAGGTGACTCAAATGAACCTGAAAGCCCGAGAAACCTTGGACTTGGCTGTGGGAGTGAATGGACTTAGGCAATAAACACAAAGGTGAAAGACAAGACGCTGAGGACTTGGTTGATCCCCAACAGTGAGTCAGCAGGACGAAGAGGCAGGAAGAAGGGTGTGAGGCTGCGGGCCAGGCCCCACCTTTCAGCACCCCACCCGTGAGCACAGACTCCAGCGCACCCAGCAGCTGCCTTCTCAGGTACCTCACGACTTCCAGAGCGGGGCTGTACCCTGCTGGAGGGAAGGGCCCTTTCTTTCTGCATCTGGAGAGTTTCCTTCTGAGGCCTCCGATCCCCTGTGGCCAGGCAGCATCAGCACCACCTAGGGTGGAGACGCTGCCTCGCAAACACCACAGGTGAGGCCCAGAGACCTGTGGGCGCACGTGCCCTCCAGGTGATTCTGATGTGCTAAGTTTGAGAAGCCACAGGTGTGGCAGTGAGGGGGCCACAGGTAACTCTAGAGACAGCAGTTTCTGTGCAATGGTGCAAGCAGCAGCCAGAGGGTAGCATACAGGCAGTGAGGGAGCAGAGGGAGAAAAGGAAGACTCTGTTCTTTATTATAGATCCGTGACAGTAATCAGTCACGTTAGGTGGAGAGGGGGCCAGTGGCTGGACAGCAGAGATTTTTCAAACTGACGGACGCAAGTCAGCCAAAAGACTGGGAGAGAATGAAGGAAGAGCTGTGGGGTGTGTGTGTGTGTGTGTGTGTGTGTGTGTGTGTGTGTGTGTGTGTGTGTGTGCGCGCGCGCATGTCCATGTCCCACCTGTCCTCATAGAAGGAGGGTTACTGCCTGCCTGTGTGTGTGTGTGTGTGTGTGTGTGTGTGTGTGTGTGTGTGTGTGTGTATGCGTGCATGTCCATGTCCCACCTGTCCTCATAGAAGGAGGGTTACTGCCCTGTCTGCCTTACACGTCTGCAGACACAGCAGTGACCCTTGCTCACTGACTCCAAATAGGTGCACCTGGTGTTACCATGCCAACGAGGCCTGAGGCGCGTGGGGGGGGGGGGGGACTCCTCTAGGGCTCCTGCTCTCATGCTCACTCTATCTGTTAACAGCCAGCAGGCGGAAGTCACATGCCCCCGGGATGGAAGGAGAACCCCAGGTTCTCCTGAAAGAAAGGAGGGGCCAATCGCTCTGAAGGATGGGGCAGCCTGTCACCTACTGGACTGTGACAAGGAGAGCCACTGTCACAAGCCCTGGACTCCTGGAAGTCAAAGAAAAAGCCCTCAGCTCTGCGAATCTGCCAGGTCAGCAATAAGAAATTGGAGAGAACAGATTTGGCAGCATCCGGAGGGTACTGAATATTCATCCTGACTGCCCATCAGTAAAATCCCGGCAGAATACACCCACTGACAAGTCGGCTTTCTACACCGGAGGCTGTCCTCCTGGAAGCGTGTTTATTGCTTCGTCAATTTTAACGTGCAATATTTAATAGCCAAACCAAGATACGGTTGTAAATATCTGGAACATGAGTGCTGACATTTCCCTTATTCCTCTGTATTTAGGGAGATGTAATTGGAGGGTGCTTTGGGTGCTGAAGAAGATCAATCAGAAGGAAGCGCAGCAATGCTTCAAAATTAAAAGAGAAAAGAACTGATTAGGAGCTAAGAATCGAATATGTTGAACTGGCTTAAAGGCTTGCCTAAATGCCCCTTGTGGGGTCGCACTCCACCATCGATGGCTAAGGCTAAGACAAATCAACAACAAAACAGGAGGGATGGCGTTCCTTGAAGATTAACTTAGGGATGTGCATTTGGAACAGGAAGTCCGGAATGGTCAATAAGAGATCCACAACACGTTCATCAGGCCATTCAGCCAGAGATTTTAAAGAAACAAATACCCGTGATGTGGTCAGGTCAGCAGGCGGCTCTGGCAGAAGGACTGGTCTGGGGCACAGACCACACAGAGCCTTCTTGGGAGCTGGTGACATAAGCTGTGGAGGGCTGATAAAATGGACTGGCGTGAGAAGGCCAACGGTCCCTGGGTTTCTGCTTCATGCTGTCGGAATAAGAATATTGGACAAAATCATCTTCTAAAAGGGTTGGGGGCAGGGGGAGGGCGATGATATTCCTGTGGGGAACAACAGAGCAGGGATAAGAATCCATGTTTTGAGAGGCAAGATATGGAAGGAGAGCAGCCTTAGAGCCCGCAAGCCTTAGAGCCACCTGGTGGCAGAAGTTAGAAGAAACAGAGGCATTCGAAGAGGCACAAAAACTCCTACACCATTAGCAAATCGTGTCTTGAGGAACCTCTACAGGGACCTTGTGACCCCAACTTAAAAAGAACAAATTTAAGTATTTGCTAAAGGGGCTCAGGGGTGGTAAACCAGAGAGAGTGGGGATTAAATCAAAGTATATGGTACCAAAGAGAATTCCCGAGGAAAAAAAAAAACAAACTACCATAATAAAATAAAATGAAGAGCCTGGACTCTGGAGCCAGACTGCCTGTCTGGATTTGCATCTTGCCTCTGCCTCTTATTATGAATCACTGGAGAATTTATTTATCCTCTGTGTCAGAGTCCTATAAAATGGGTGAAGCTAGCACCCCCTCATGGCATTGCATGAATTAAGAACGAAGAATGTTACTGTATATAAAGCATTCAAGGTGGTAATGGGCATGCTACAAAAGCTCAGCAAAGATTAGCTACTATCGTTACTGTTGTTACTTCTGCCGCTAGGGTGCTGAGACGCCTCCACACAGCACTCTACAAAGAGAAACCGCTTCTGTAAATGATACTATGAACTGAATGCTGAAAGGATAATTTTTTCCCCCCTATTTTAGGCTGTGCCGTGCAGCATGCAGGATCTTAGTTCCCCAACCAGGGATGGAACCCGTGCCCCCGCAATGGAAGCGCAGAGCCTTAAACCATTGGACCACCAGGGAAGTCCTAGAAAGGATAATTTTTTATTATATGGCCTTAAAAAAGGCTGAAGTCTTCCTCTCATCCACCCCAACAGCTTTTTAATAAAGTTCATACCTGGGTTCCCATCCCCACTTCCCACTCTCTATTTCTTGACTCCGCCAAGTCCCAACCTCTCTGAGGCTCAGTTACTCCATTTATAAAATGGGAAAGCAGTAGCTTCTTCCCAGGGCTGCAGCAAAGGTGACTGAGGTCATCTACACCAAGTGTCCAGTATACTCTCCGGCACACGGTCAGCCCTCTGGTATTTTTCCACTTCTACTTCCCCCAAATAAAGGCACCAGTACCAACCAGGGTGTGCGGGAAAAAGAGTAAAAATGAACATGAAGCCCTTTGGAAAATAGTAAGTGCTCAGTGCGTAAATATTTAATAAGGAGAAATTGTAACACTTAAGGAGGATGCAGTCTCCCTGGTACCACAGCCCTTCCCAGGGGCTGCGCCCGCCCAGCCTCAGCACCCCCCTTGCTCTCTGGCGGCCCCCAGAGGGCCAGCCAAGTGCCTTACCATGCACCTCTGAGGAGAGGCCAAGCACCCTGGTGCTCGTTCCCAAGGTTCCCACGCCAGCTGCCGCTAGTTCTTGCTTTACAGTGAAATCACAAACAAACGGACTCAGTGTAAGCCACAGGAGACACAAAGACAATCCTCAGAGCAGATCCCGGGTCCCCTAACTATTCTCCAGGGGGCAATAAAATGATGTAATGGAAAACAGAGATACATGGACATCAGAACGACCCAGGCTCCAGTCTTGTTCCAATCTGTTTTTCATTTGACAAGCTGGTTTGCCTCCATCAAGGCTCCTAAACACTGGGAGCCTGGGTTTCCTCGTTAGCAAAATGGGCATAAAAGTATCTAAATTATTTCGTTGCTGGAAAAATTTAAAAAGAAAACAGAGGTACTAAGCGCAAAGCCTGGCACCCAAGACGTATTTAATACATTTTTGCCCCTTTTCCCCTTTAGGAGCACCATGAATTGATCTGAATCCAAATAACTAGAACCTTCAATGCCCTAACTCCATTTTCTTCCCTGAGGCACTCTAGCCTTAGATTCTAAGTCGTAAGACAAACAGGCAAATATTAGGGATTTATTCAAAAAGGCAAGGCTAGGCAAGGTCCTGGCGTCAGCAGTTCCTCTACCTTCTGCAGCTGGAACCACGTGATGGGCACCAAGGAGGCCCACAGCCCGACCCTGAGGCCAGAGGAGACCACAAAGGGTGCAATTACTCAGTGAGGCAGGCAGGCGAGTCCCTCGGCACTTTCCACAACAAGGGTTCACACGAAATGGGGTCTTCCGCTTAACCTTCCATTAACCTGAAAATCCACTTCAGCAGAACAGCCTCTTCCCTGGCATCTCGTTGTCCAAGTTTAGGCTCTAATTGGCCAAGGAACTGTCCCATCATTTATACAGTTCACTTGTTCCACACTGGTTCGATACAGACTCCGTTATGGGGTTAGAAGAGGCGAAGGAGAAGCCCAGACACTGCCATTTCGTAACCTCGCGTTGCTGAAAATAACAAGCACCGTGACCATCTGCCAGTGGTGGAGCAGACCGGGTTGGGCACACATCGTGGCTGTGCGCAGGCAGAAAAATCCATCTTTGCAAAGTGGGTGGGGCAGAAAGTCAGAAAGAAGTCTTTGCAAAGTCACCTCCCATCCAGCCCCCACCCTTCGTCGCACACATGCCTGTGCTCTCCTGCTTGGGGCCAGGCGATGGAGGGAAGCAGGAGCCAGGGCCGGGGTCCACCCTCCGCCTGCTTCCACCCTAACCGGCGACAGGTACAGACACGGAGGAAACCATAGAGCAGCACTAACTTACCCTCTCCCCCGCGTTAGGGGAAGGGCCTGATGACGGTGAGTGTTTGCAGAACGTCCCCTGACTAAGGCTCCCCAGATGAGTGCATCCTTATCACCTGCTGCGAGACAGACTCCGCCTGCCTGCTCTCATGCGCTCAAATCCAGGGCAGGGGGACAGGGTCTGGGTCAGGGAAAGTGTCGAGGAAGGAAGGACAAGGATTCAAACCTTGGCTCCATTCACCAGCTAGGCAACCCTGGGCTGATCACTTAATCATTCCTGAGGCTGTTTTGAAATTCTCATAAAATAACCAACCCTAAGCACCTAGCACAAAGCAAATACTCAGTAAGCACCTGTTATTTTCCCTTTTGCCTCTGAGGTTCCTTATCTGCAAACGAGGGGGGGACAGTGGTACCTTGTTTACATCACTGTTGCAAGGATTATAGGAGATGACATTAAGAGACGGAGCTTTCTGCAAAACAGTCTAGTTGGCCCGCACACTTCACAGATATCAACGTCTTCACACACATGCGCACGCATGCACGTGCGGCTGGGGAACTATCGTAGATTAAAGGAGTCTAAAGAGACATGACAGGGACTTACCTGGTGGCACAGTGGATAAGACTCCATGCTCCCAATGCAGGGGGCCCAGGTTCGATCCCTGGTCAAGGAACTAGATCCCACATGCATGCCACAACTAAGAGTTTGCATGCTGCAACTAAGGAGCCCGAGAGCCGTAACTAAGACCCAGTGCAACCAAATAAATAACTTTTTAAAAAAGAAAAGAAACTGCCAAATTATTAAAAATAAATTAATTAAAATTTAAAGAAAAATAAAGAGACATGACGACTAAATACAATGTGTGACCCCTGACTGGATCCTAGAAGGAAAAAACACTATAAGGGGCGTTTCCGGGACAACTGCGGAAATGCTGGTACTGTCCTATAATCACGTCAAATTCCCAGAGTCTGATTACACTGTTGTGGTCGGGTGGGACAAAGTCCTGATCTTCAGAGATACACACTGAAGTCTTTAGAAGGAAGTCTCCTGATGTTGGCAACTTACCCTCAAAGGGTTCAAAAACAACAAAAAATTACACACAGAGGGAGAAACAAACGTGGTAAGATGTTAACAACTGGTCATCACGAAAAGGGAATACGAGTCTTGCAACCTCCTACACACCTGCAATTTCTCAAACTAGAAAGTTGGGAAATAAGAGCAGCCGGGCCGAGGGCTCCGCACACGACACTTTCTGCCTCTCTGCGGCTCTCTTCAGCCGGAGCAGGCGTGGGGGACCCCGGGACCCTCACCTGGCTGCAGCACCCTGATCTCCAGCAGGTTGGAGGTCCTCTCGGCCAGCCGCGTCCAGCTGTTGTTGTAGTTCCTCCGCCACAGCTCTGCCACACACTGGTACTTGCCCGCCTCCGTGTCGCTGGCCCGGCTGATGCTCAGCCGGACGTTGTTGCTGGATTCAGCCTTTTCGATGGCCGTTCGGGTCCGGAAGCTGGAGGATCTGTCCCCCCACTGGACTCCTCCATCCCGGGTAAAGGTCACCAGGTCATGGAACTCGGCGGTGCCCACTGGCTGGAACCGCCACGTCACTGACACGGGGACCCGGGCGGGGTAATGGGGTTTGATGATGCACTGCAGGTCAAAGGAGTCACTGTAGGTCACCCCCGGCGTGCGGGAGATGGCAGTGACTGCAAAGCCCGTTTCTGGAGAGAGAGCAGAGAAACTCAGGCCAGAGGAGACACCTGGCTTTCTCAGGGCCATGTGACGTGGTGACAGGGCTCCTGGCAGAAGCTAGCGGGACAGAGCAAAGGCTCACACATGGGGCTGTCTGGATGCCCAGGCCAGTATTATTTTTGCTAGCGTGTTGACACACAAACCCAGCAGTTCACAGGACCCCACAGAAAGAGGCCGGCAGCAATCCTCAAGCAGCACTAGCGAACCCTTCCCTATGAACCCTCACGGGGATTTGTGCTGGATCAGTCCCACTCACAGGGACTGAGTGCATGTAGGCGGGGCCATCCCTAGATATCTTGGGATTCCACACTGAAACAGGAGAAAAGAGCCCCAGGGCCGATTTCCTTCACCACACTCAGGTGGATGCACCCTGCCCCAGCCCGGACGGCCCCTGTGCCTGGCCCACCACTGCGTCAGTGCTGGAGCAGGGGAGGCAGGTGGAGCAGGTGCCTGTGCTCCCCGGGTTGGGCAGCGCCAGCTTGCTCTCCAGTCCCTCTTCTACCTCCCCACGGAATCCAGGGCAAAGAGGCAGCGAGGGACCCACAGCAGGAGGGACTGACCTTCACCAAGTAGGACCTGGGGTGAGGTGGGGCCCTGCAGGTACGCTAGGCTGAGTCTGTCCGTATTCCAGCATCACTAATCCCCAGTACTGACTCCTCAGTAGAAGTGATCAGAGTCCCTTCAGCCTTGAAATACGACTGACTGTTAACACATTCGTTATGCTCATAAAACTGAGAGCAGCCAGTATTTCCTGAGCACTATAGGCCAGGCATGGTGCCAACTGCTTGGCTTTCATCACACTTCACTGAATCTATCACCCCTTTCTTACAGATGAGGAAACTGAGGCTCAGAGAGGGTAGATAAATTGTCCACTATCAAGCTGCCAGTGAATGGCAGTCACACTACAAATCTGTGTGCCACTGATTCCGGGGGACTTATTAGGTTGCTTTACTCCCAGGAAGCATAAGACAGTGGTTAAAGGCACAGACCCTGGAGCCAGATGCCCAACTTTGGCACTGTCTAGCTATGTGACGTTGAGCAAGTTACTTAACTTCTCTCTGCCTCTATTTCCTCATCTGTAAAATGGGTCCTTGTGAAGATTAAATGAGTTAGTATTTAAATACTTGGAATAGTACCTGACATACAGCATATACTATATTTTGTTAAATACGTAGTTTGTTTAAAAAAAATAGAAATAAAGGAAAGTACTTTAAACTTCATAGGTAAAAAGGCACCGAATGAATCTTTCGGCAGAGCCTGGCCAGAGCCCCTTGGTAAGCTCTGGCTATGGGAACCACAGACATACGGTGAATATGAAAAAACTCAGAGGACAACTTCATGCTGAAAAATTACTTCTAACCCTAACCACCCCTCAGACATTCCTAGCCTCCCAGGATGGGAAAGACTCCCTCTGCTGGACACCCAGGACTTTCCTCACAGGTTCCATTTCCACGTGTGCACATACGGTACTGAGCAGAGAGAGACATGGGGAGTGAGCTGACCTGGAAGCTCAACCACTGGATGAGGTTTCCAGAGACAGAAATCTGAATGGGATGATGAGTGATGAAAGCAGATCAACCTTTGGGATTAAGCTTATGGAAAGTAAAAATAATTCTAATGGGGGCGGGGGGGAAGGACTTTGTTGGGGGCAAAACCACTTGGTGTTGCCATCTTAACTGGGGTAAGGTGGTCCAAAGCACCACCAGCCCTACCTATGAGGAAGGTGGCAGCATGGTCCCAGGGGTGGGATGCAAAGTCACTGAGGACAACTGATGTCACAGTCTCTTAACAAACAGAAACACCTAACATGACAAGTTACCTCCCCAGCAAAGTGGCAGATTGGTCTTTTAATATACTGATTCTTTTTAATATACTGATTCTATTAGGCAGATAAATGTTGATAGAAGCCTCTTTACCCCGTGAGAAGCAAATCTAATATTCTTTGGCTTTAGCAAATTTCAAGGTATCTTTTAAGTTCATGCTAATCAGGAAATGGCTTTCTTTAGGAAGAGCCTTATAGAGGAAAAGGTAAAAATACGGGCTTTGAAAAAAAAATTTAGGACAGATTGCTGGCTTCCTGGGTTCAGATTGTGTGTCTGTCACTTAAAAGCTACAGTCCTGGGCAAATCAGCCAACTTGTCTCACGAGTCTCCTTGTAAAATGACAGTGTCTATCTGTAGGCTAGGTGAGGATTCCAAGGAACAATTAAGCTTAAGTGCTTACACTCAGCCAGGAAGGGTAGTAAGGGCTAAATAGATGGCAAAAGGTGATTTTCTACTCTTCTCTGCCCTGCTCTGAATTTTCAGGAGGGCTGAGCCCCTGCACAGGAGGGCCTGGGGTGTAGGAGGGAGAGGATTTGTTCCCGCTCTTCCAGGTAAATTTTGGCAGTGGGCTTTGTTCCTCCACCTGGGGCCACCACTCCCCAGGCCAGAATCCTTACAACTTCACTCCTACCACCCAGACCAAGGAGTAGTAGCAACGCTCAGCTGTTGCCCATCCCCAGGGCCCACCATGGAGAACCACTATTGGTTCCTTGAGCCCCATCCACACTTCCATAAATACTTTCTTCAATCAAACCCTTTGGAAGGTGCCGTCTATCTCCTACAAGAGTCTTGACACGGGAGCATCTCCCCAACGGTCCCACGGAAAGACTGCCGAGCTTACTTACCGAGAGCCGTGATGGACACGAGGGTGCTGGCCCGGCGTTCCCCCACGACCTGCCACTCGCCATCCACTGCCCGCACCCATTCGGTCACGTGGCATTCGTACTGGCCCTCGTCCTCCCTCCTGCTGTTGAAGATGCCCAGGCTGAACGAGTTGGGCTGCACCTGCTCCATCTGGACGCCCCCGAAGCTGCTGCGCTCCCAGTAGGACGTGCCAGGTTGCACGGTGCCGTCCCGGTCCAGCCACATGATGTTGCTGCGGCGGTTCTGCCTGTCCACCAGCTGCCAGATGACGGAGAAGCGGCCTAGTGGTCTACCCGCTGTGCGGATGCTGCAGGAAAGGTGTAGATTCTCACCCTCCAGGACGACGCTGGCATTGCTGGCCACCTCCACTGAGATGCTGCTCTCTGTGCAGAGGGAGAGAGTGCCACGCTGGGGCTTTCTGGGCTCCACTGACATCAAAGGAGGAGGGGTACAAATGTCACTCTATTCAGGTACAAGGGGACCTTGGAGGATGCAAGCACTGACACTTGCTGCTGCTGCAAGCCCTGGCTGGTTCTGGGTTTCGCTCCCTGTGATTTTAGAGCTGATAACCTAGGAGACCCTTTACTGGATACAAAGATAACGTGTGGGATCATGAGCGTCTAAGACCTGAGACTGAATCAGAACAGAGAGACATTACCCTTAGGGCACAAAGCAATTCATCAGGCCCTCCATATCCACTGCTTCCACATCCAGGGGTTCAACCAACCATGGATAGAAAATATGCCAAAAAAAAAAAAAAAAAAATTCCAGTAGGTTCCAAAAAGCAAAACTTGAATTTGCTGTGCGCTGGCAACTCTTTACATAGCATGTACACTGTATTAGGTATAAGTAATCTAGAGATGATGTGCACAGGTTATATGCAAATCCAATGCCATTTTATATAAGGGACTTGAGCATCCGCAGATTTGGGGCGGTCCTGGAACCAATCCCCCTCGGAATCTGAAGGATGACTGTAATGTGTTCAGCAGGGTTCAAGAATCTTTGACTTGGATTTTCAGTACGTTGAATACCTTGAAAATTCTACTTCACCGAATCTTCCCATAATTTAGGGGCTACAGCGGTCACATAAAAGCTGAACATCCATACATGCCATTTGAGCCCTTCAGGGCAATATCAGGAGATAGAAAAAAAAAAAAGTGACAGGAAGCATTTGGAGGACAACACGTGCTTGCTTGGGTGTGGGCAGTAATAGAGCACAGATGGCCTCATTTCACAGCGTGTGTGGGGAGCAAGCTTTCGTACTTTCATTAACACACAGCAACAGACCAAAGCCGGTGGCTCGCCTTCCTGCTGCTGTCCACCTTCAGCCCTGGGGTTCCACTGCTCTTGACCTTGAGTTTCTGCCAATCAAACTCGGGGATAAGGATTCCTCTCTCCTTCGCTCCTCACTTAGCTATATGAACTCCACCAATGGAATTATTTAAGCTCTACACGCCTTCTTCTATGAGACAGGGAGAGTGCTACGTTTTGCAGTTTCTCAAAGATTAAAAAGTAAATGAGACAATGTCTATAAATCACCTAATACGTAGGTTTTCAAAAACTGGTTACCATGATCATAATTAATTTTACTACTCCCGTTAACTCTTTGTTTTTATAAAGAATGTGGATACTTTATCTTAATTATGCATAGATTATTTTGTATAATTATCTATAGAGCTCCAAAAGCCCTTAAGTGTCAAAAAACAGCAAGTACCGACAAATTCGGCTCCAATTTTCTGGGCACCATCCACATGAAACACATACATCAATTTTAAATCAATCAGTAAATCAAATCCCAGATTAAGAGGCACACCCAATTACTGAGGGGAAAAGCATACCCACGGCCATGCATTTGAATCAATCTTTTCTCCCGTGTGTTTCCCCCACAGGCAGAAACACGCAAAGATGAGCACTGAGCCCAGGCATGGAGCTCTTGCTACAGTGAACATGTCTTCCACCCATTCTGGGTTGGCTTGTTTCACATGAAAAAAAGTCCAGACAGACAGGGTGGGGAATAGGAATTTTCCCAGAAGCCATACCTAGATGAGTCATGGAGATGACAGGGCTCCCGAGTAGCTACATCTGTAGCAGTAGTGGCTGAAAGCAAGGATTTGGAGGCAGGCAGACCACGCTCAGGCCCAGGTCTACTGCTTCCTAACTCTGCAATCTCGGGGCTCTTACTTAACCTACCCAAGCTTCCATTTCTTATGTGCAAAATGGAGCTACTAAGAGTCCTACTTCTTAGGGTCACGACACTGAGGGTATTAGATGGGGTAATTATTTTTCATCATCCTCATTAATAATAACAATATTCCTCTTCAGATTAAAGACTCATTAGTGACTCACTTCCAGCGTTATCAATTCAAAGTGAGGAATTAAAGAAGGGCAACTTCGGCATCAGTGGAAAAAAAAATCCCTTTGCTTGCCTCAAGCAGAATAATGACTTGCAGGACATCACTCCCACCCCCTACTGTCACCCCAATGGGCTCTATCTTCTATAAGCCCTGGCTTGTTTGTTACAAGGGCTGCTGTTTGGTGCTCTGTTACTTGAGCAAGCCTGGAAAAACCACGCAGTTAGATGTGAAACTACGAGAAGCAAAACCATTCCGCAGCCCAGGCAAAGGCAAATGCAGACACGGTGCTGACTGCCTGTTAAAGACTATCTACAAGTGTTCTCAGGCCTGAGAAAAGGCAGCCAACAATTTAAAACTCTCTGGATTAAATGAAAACTAGGACAGAACTAATGAGAATCTGAGTGCACGGTTACAAACGAAATTTCAAATCAGGAGGTTGGTGACGGAGCACAGGCTAAGCGCAGAGCAGTGAGTCTGGAGTTAGAAGCAAATACTTCCCATGCGATGCAAGCTCGACCGACCACTATCAGACCAGCTCAGCCACTTCCCTGTATGGTGCTCTGGCCTCTTCATTCACAGGATGGATAGAATACTGGCCTCTCCAAGGACTGGAGGGGTGGGAGTGGAGAAGGAGATGATACACGCAGAAGCACTTTGGGCTCTTGAGAGGAAAAGCGCCATTAAAATCTGAGTTTTTATTATCACCATTACCGATGTGATCACTGTTGTTCTTTGGTAGACTTACCCAAGTGGCCTTGGGGCAGGATCTGGTGGTGCTGGGGGACTTTAACTACCCAGTTATCTGCTGGAAAAGCAATATAGCAGGCCACAGATCATCAAACAAGTTCTCGGAAGGAGATGGAGGAAATCTCTTAGTACAAAAAATAGGGAAGTACACAGTGTGGCTGCCCTTCACTGGATCCTTATAGAACAATGAGGAATTAGTTGCAGATTTAAAAGTAGAGAGACCGTGGTTAAGGCAGGCGCAGTCCGACAGGAAAATACTAAAGAGAGTGGGCATCCAGCTTAACAAATTCCATTCAGCAAGCACCTACCCTACGCAAAGCACCATGCTAGGCATTGCAGGGGGAAACAGTCTCAGAAAGAAAAGAATTTCAAGGTGAGATGTGTGTGAGAGAGAGATTAAAAAAAAAAAAAAAAACAAAGCACACAGGAAAGTCATCCTGTTGGTGAGAAAAGAAAAAAAGAGTGGCAAGACCCCTATTGTCTGTTTCCTTTCTTCACACTCGAAACTATATTAAATACGTAAAAGGGTAAATAAAAATGAAAAAGGAATCATTACAGGGCTAAGAGAAAGAACAGCTTGAGCAGTGGAGCAAAAGGTTAAATAAAGGTTAGTTTAAAAACGTCACCATCTTGCTTAAAATCAGGGCATTCAAAGCATTCTCATTTTACTAAAAACAAAACTATGAGAGAAACGAGGTATTAATGAGAACATCCTGATACTATGGATAACTAAACCCAACATAAGCGAACACAGGCAGTCCCCCGGGTCCCCGGTCCCGACTGATACCCACCCAGACAATGCCAGCTACAAGGAGGCGGGGAGCCCACCTAAGCAGCCTTGGAAATAAGCTAAGCTTTAAAAGGCAGGAAGATGTGAGAGGTCCCATCCACTGACTTTTAAAAACCCAATTCCGACAGGGGATAGACAATTAGGGTAATGCCAATCCCCTATACCTCCAAAACCCAGAGAGTGAATCTTTCTTAATAATGCCCTTTAGCATTTAAAATCCTCCCATAAAAGACCAACCCTCTTAAGTGAGATTTCAAGACGGGCATCCACCCACTTCTTCTGGGACTTAATTCCCACACAGGAGCAAACAGCTGTCCTGGATTCCTGGTTGGCATCCAGGCTGAGCTGGCACTGCAGGCATTTACACAGAGCTGCTAGCGCTAGGATCTGCCGTGCCCCTCTCCAGCCTGCAAACATACACCCGACGCTCTGCCTACCAGGGTTGCTAAGTGTGGGCAGGTGAGCTGGAGAAAGGAGAGGGGGTAACAGGTTTTCTCTGCCAGCTCAGACTGAACCTGCCCCGCCCTGCCCTTCCCTCCCCACAGCTCTTCTCCTCTCCCCCAACTTCTGTCAGATGGTGCTAGCTACTGAACCAGACGAGTGGGAGGAGGAGGAAGCAGCACATCCCTGCACTTACTGATGGGGAGGACGATGATGGGGATGTTCTTGGGACGCTTGCTCTCCTTGTCGATGAATTCCCCGGTGACTGTTTTCTCTCTCTCTGTCACACGACAGTTGTATTTCCCACTGTCCTCCTGGCGGAGGTGGTAAATCTTCAGCACGAAGACGCTGTCGCTCTCCTTGGCCACCTTGAGTTGGCCCCTGGCCTCCCGATGCGTGAACTCACTGTTGAGGACCGGCACAGCATTCGGCCCCATGCTGGCAATGAGCGAGCTGTTGAAGGCCCAGGAGACGGCAAAGTAACGGTCGGGAGTGTTCTGCCCCTCCAGGATGCACCTGAACTCTGCCGGTTCACCTACCGTATACAGCCGCTTGTCGGTCTCCAGCCGAACGGTGAACTCTTTGTCTGAGAAAACAAATAACAAAACGGATGCATTCTGGGTGACCGAGGGCGCCAGCTCTCCAAACCGCATCAGCAAATTCCCACCACCCACACCTTCTCACCAAGATGACTACTGGGAAGGCACCTCCACACCTGTCTTGAGAGAAAAACTCTCGAATATCACAGAGGGAACTCAAAGGTAGCCAGACCCAGAGAGTCTAAAGGGCTTGTTATCCCAGTCAAGTCGACAGGGCTCTGTCTGCAGCGTATAATCCCCCAGGTTAGACTCTGAGATCAGCAAGCAATATCACTCCTAATTTCACTTGCACAGCAGATTACAAAGGTCCATCCTTGATCTATATGCCCAGAACGCTATCAAAGCATCAGGACTACAAATATTTTCAGTAAATATTATACACATGACCCTGCTGAGACTTGTGAGACAAATTACCCAGTGCCCCAGGTGCTGACCCCAATCTAAATAAACATTCTATCTATCTATCCATCTATCCATCTATCTATCTATCTATCTGGAGAGAGAGAGAGAAATCTGTCTATCTATCTATCTATCTATCTATCTGGAGAGAGAGAGAGAAAGATGTCCTCCACCCCCAAGTGAATACTGGAAGTAAGACACAGGTAAGACAATCCCTAACAAAACTGCATAGGAAAAGTGAAAACTAATGTCTTTTCACTAATCTATCACCTGTCAGATCAAATCTCTAGAAAGATGGAGTGGGAAAGTACCTACTTCCAAGGACAGCCAGATGACCTCTGAAATGGTCAATGAACCCAAGCACCCTTCAAAGAGCTGGGAGTTAAACCAGGCATCGGGGGGGAGAGGCCTGATCAAAGAAGGGCTCATCGCCACTAACTGTCCCACACACCATGTAACGGTGCACGGTGACTGTCAATGCCATGAGATAATGATCGTATCTCACAGGCACCCGTGGCAGAAGACAAAGGAGTGAAGGGTCCTGGAAAACAGAGTCACAGAGCCTTGGGTGGGAGAGGCTTCAGTTGTAAGTACTGCCCAAGTCCTTCCCCTCCCAGTTCTAGCTCTATGCCTCTAAAGAAAACATTGACTGGAGAATCGCATTTACAGGGATGTTTGAATTCCTTGTATAACCATTAGCTCCAATCTCGACTGTCTTCCCCACACTGGCATTTCCAAGCCGTTACCACTATCTTGAAGTGGTATCTTATCTTTAAGGGCCTTGCCCCATTCTTACCCCCCTATCCCATGCACTCTTCAAGCAGATGAGAATCCTATTTCCCTAAAAAACACAGCAATCACAAGAGTGCTGCTTCCACATTCCTATTCTCCAGCTCAAGTTTGGCTTTGTACCCACCTGTTCCTCAGGCTCTCCATCTCCTCCCCTCCCACATGAGCCAGGGTCTTGCCCCCAACACCCATTTTCTCCAGTGAATCAGCTTCTTCCTTTATTACCCAAACTTCCCGACAAAGCGAATTACCCTCAACGACTCCAAGGGCTCACTTCTAAAGTGACAGCTGCTGCCTCAGCTTCCCTTCCCAAAAGAACAAGCTGAGAGACCTGGGTTTCACTCTGCCAGCCTCTGCCTAGATGCATACACCCACGTGGGACGGAGCCCATGTCATTTGCCACATACTGGCTTTCTGGTCAACCAGATTACAGGAATCTATACCTCAACATCAGAGATTTTAGAAAAACAAAAAACAAAAAAAAACCCCACCCCTTCCACATAAATGCCACTGAAGACATGCAAACAGGTGCCCCAGACCTCAGACTTCCTACTTCTTCAGAGTTAGGCTGGCTGCAACAGTGGCTGTCTTCTTTTGGCAGCCAAAGAGTCTTCTGATCTCACGGGAATCTCCCCATAGCCTGGTGAAGCTTTCACATTCCCAGGTTGAAGATGAGATTCAGGGCAAACCAACCTCTTTTCTGCACAGCCATTTGCCCTTGTTATACCCAGTCAATTAAACCTCCATAAATCGATTTATGCTTTTTCCAATACCCCCTCACTCCTCAGCTCACTGAAATTTGGCTTTGGGCCTTCCCCCACACTTCACCGACCCAGCAAATGTCCCCAATGACACCCCCTGCCCATCACAACCAAAGGCGTTTCTCAAGTATGTTTTAGCCTCTGGACCAGCTCTCCTCCCTTGGGTCCATGACACCATCCCTCCTGCTTCTCCCGCTGGCCTGACCACTCTGTCTCTCGAACCTGCTCCCCTGACCACCTCTTACTGCCACAGTTATCCTGGGCCCTCATCGCTCCCAAGCTCAGCCTCTGAGTGCCACGTCTGATCACATGCTGGGTGCTTCACATGCTGAGCATCTCTATGAAGGTCTGCTTGCGGGATGGACTCCTTGACCAAAATTCACAAGAACAAATGCAAAGACACCCAGTGCTGCCACTGAAGGGGAAGCAGAGGCTCTCAAGCAAGACTTGGCACATTGCCTCATCCCTCCTTATCACAGTTCCAGGTATCCCCCGAAGCCCCAGCCTCGGATTCCTCCTTTCACAATACTCTCCATTCTGTTGCCTCGAGCACCCACTGCCCGCTTCCTAGGTCACTGCCACTGAGCTAGCCCTGGCCTTATCAGCCCTTCCCTACCTGGTCTCCCAACTTCAGACCCAACATGTTTAGTCAACACTAGGTGGCCTCCATGGTTGTTCCCTTCTAAAACCCAGGCCTGACTGTGTCACTCTCTGCTTAAAAATCTCTATTCCCTCCTCCAAATGTTGGCAGCAGTGGTTTTCAAGCTATGCCCAGGCAGGGCGGTCGCGGGCAGCCCTTCCTTTCCTCATACAAAGTCTTTTGCTGCCCAGTACAGAAAACATTTGGTTCAGGCAAAGGGGAAACACCGCGGCCCTCAAACGCCCTCCTCAAGCACCCCATGGCATGCACCCATACACATGAACACACACACATGCCCACCCACAAGCGAGCGCTCAGGCACCTCTACAGGACTCCTAAGATTCTGAGAACAACTTGATTCAGCTCGGACCACAGGGTCAAGGCCAAGCTCACATTCTAGCATGTGGGCTTCAGGCCACCTTTCCTATCTCCTCTCACCACTCCTAATCCGGAACTCAACATCTGCTCACCCTTGACTTCTCTGTGCTTGCCAAGCAGGTCAAACAATTCTGTACCTTTCTGCGTCTCCTTCTGATGTCTGCTCAAGCTTCAAGGCTCAGCTCAAGTCACCAAATGTGTTGGTTTTCCTGAATTTTCCTCAACCACCCCACCCAGGGAAAACATTGTTGCAAGAACACTTCACATTCACCATGTTCCCAGGGCACACTTCACTCAGCCACTGGCTTTCACATCTGTAGTTCCCCGAGTGCAGGGACCAAGCGTTATTCATCTCTGAATCCCCGATGCCTATCGCCACACCTGCAGCGTTGCAGAAACTTACTAAGTGTCGGCTGAAATCAACTAAGAGAAGGGCAGCATTGGGGCTGCAACCACTGAACCAGAGCAGCACAGACACGGAGTGAAGTCATCAACTATTTTTTCACCTAGTTTTCCCTTTGCTGGCTTCGTCTGGATACATTTGCTGGGCAAATTCAAAAAAATCCTCATTCCAAATTGGTAAGATCAAAATAAAGAAGATTAACTGATGCAACCTAATTTGAAAGCGCTAAGACTTAAAATCTGGCCCAGACTTTTGAAGCTGCTCTTAACACCATCCAGGAAGGGAAGGGATAAATATGAAATAAAGTGCCTTCTGTAGGTTTAGTACCGGAAGTTCCAGAAGCTGCTAAATGCGCTGGGTCCTACAGAGCAGATAAAGTGCTCCCAGCGCGGGAGCCCAACCCTTCTCGTAAAAGCCCTCACGCCCATTAGATGTCCAGAGAGTCGCTTCTGCCCTTTTTACCTCTAGCTCTGCCTGACAAAGCACAGACAGTGGAAGTGTACTGAAAATCCAGCTTCCCGGGTCCCACCCCAGAAGGCTGATTCAGGAATCTGCACTGCCTGAGAGCCTGGGAATCTGTGCTATTAGGTAAGTCTGAAGCACACCCTTAGGATGGCAGAAGACCAGGTGGCAGGAAAGCTATGCAAAGACCAAGACCGCCGCCATGTGACTGGAGCAAATGGGATGGGGTGGCGTGGCGGGGTGTCAAACTACAGGTCCTGAAGGGGGACCCCCACCTGTGCCTCAGATGCCCCAGCTCACCTCCCACAAACCACAGCTCCGCTCACCAGGACAATGGCAGCCCCTCACTGAAGGTGAGCAGTAACACAAGGAAAGGCCCTTGGGCACCTGCTGCAGCTCCAGGACGGCACGCCACCACCTTCCAACCAAGCCAGGGAACCAAAGGCCCATGGAACACCCGCCCCCAGCCCAGCTGAGGTAGTCAGGCAATAGCTTTTGGCTCCGGTCGAGAGCCCAGCTGGACTCAGGGGCCGGGGGAGTGCAGCCTGAGAAGGTCAGGGCTTGGGCTACCTGGGCCCTAGGTAACCCGAGTACTTGCAGAACCGCCAGAAGGGTCTGCACAGCCTGTCTGACCACCCTCCCTGCCAGACAGAGAGTGGGGACGAGAGACTGACCGGTGGGCTGGACGTTGACCACAGTCCCCTCGGAACGCTTTCGGGTCATCGGGTACCACGAGCCGTCTGGGTCCTGGATCCACTCGGTGGCCTCGCAGTAGAACTCGCCCTGGTCGGAGGGCTGCAAGTGGAAGACGGTGAGGCGGAAGGTGCTGCTCCCCAGCTTGTCCAGGCGCACCTCCCCCAGGCTCTGCCTCTGCGCGTAGTCGCTGCTCGACTGCAGCACAAAATCCCGGCTCAGGGCAATGACCTCCACCGGCTTCTCGCCGCCCCGCTGCCGTAGCCAGGCCACGGACAGGTGGCTGTGCTGTAACGTCTCCGTGGCCACCTCACACGTGAGCTCTAGGGGGTCCTGCTCCACTCTGTGCAGAGTATGGCGCACAGCAGTGGACTGCAGGGAGTCCGGGATCACTGCAACACAGGAACAGCCAGGGGACACGGTCACAAAGCCACAGATCTTACACCTGTGGGGCTGAGCTCCCACCCGCCAGCCTTCGACAGTCCCTGTGTGGCCATGGAGGACCCCAGATGGCACAGAAACCGAACGAATTTTCTGTTTGGATTTGGACTGCAATTTTTTGGCGCTTACACTTACCTGGTTGATATTTCAATAACACTCAGATAAAAAGTGACTTGGGGGCAGAGGGATAAATTCAGAATTCGAGATTCACAGATATACACTACTATATATAAAATAGAAAACTACAAGGACTTACTATATAGCACAGAGAACTATATTCAATATCTTGTAATAACCTATAATGGGAAGCAATCTGAAAAAGAATATATGTGTGTATAACTGAATCACTCTGCTATACACCTGAAACATTCTAAATCAACTACACTTCAATAAAAAAAATACGTAAGTAAAATAATGTTTGTAGACTTAAAAGAAAGTGGGTCAAATTTCAGTTTATATAATAAATGAACTCCCTGACAATAACATGTAAAAGGAATTCTGTGTCAGGTCAAATAAGATTTTGCTGTTCACGGTAGTATTGCTTCCAGACATTTTAACTTGGCTTCTCACTGAACTTCAAACAAAAAGAGTTCCTGGAACTTCGAGTTTCCCATTTTCTATACAACTTGCTCATTTTCTCCCTTCTAGCCACCCCACCCCCATGTCAGCAGTGCAGTGCACTAGGAAGGTTATTTCTTCTTCTTCTTCTTTTTTTTTTAAAAAAGGACTTCCCTGGTGGTACAGTGGTTAAGAATCCACCTGCCAATGCAGGAGACACAGGTTCGAGCCCTGGTCCAGGAAGACCCCACATGCCACAGAGCAACTAACCCCATGCAGCACAACTACTGAGCCTGTGCTCTAGAGCCCGCGTGCCACAACTACTGAAGCCCATGTGCCTAGAGCCCGTGCTCTGCAACAACAGAAGCCACTACAATGAGAAGCCCGTGCACCACAACAAAGAGTAGCCCCTGCTTGATGCAACTAGAGAAAGCCCGTGCGCAGCAACGAAGACCCAAAGCAGCCATACATAAATAAATAAATAAAGGTTGTGGTAGAGAGAAGCAGCAGCATCCTCAATTTTTTAGTAGGTTTAATTTTCATATTATTCATGTGTCAACATGTGTCATGTTCGTGGGCTGGAAGGAAGCCATGGTATGGGGATGAGTCAGGCAAGCAATGAGATTTCCTCTGTGGTCACCTGGTCAGCAGTTTCCTGCGGAGACTAAACATGATCCCCTCTCTGATGTGAAGGGTCGAAATCTTAATTTCTAGTTTTTTTATTATCACAATTAAGCCTGGAAATTATGACGTGGACAGAAAAACAGAACAGCCTTGATATTTCTGACCCTTCACATTGGCAAACACTGTGGCGCAGAGCCGGCCACAATGAAATCCCTCTCCCTTCTCCTCCACCTCCCTCCATCATCCAGGGGCCAAGGGAGACAGCTGGTACAAAATTCCTTACCCTGGAGCCAAAGGACACACAGACCCACTTCAGGTCTGAGCATGGTCCTGCAGCTGCATTAGCTTCCTGACTCAGCAGCGCCCCAGGCAGCTCAGAGCCACGTTCCAAAGGCCCATCACTGAGAACAACACCCAGCTCTACCCACCACCACCGGTCCCTCCCGTCAGGAAGCTTGCACAAACCTCTAGATAAACTCATCCACCAGAGGGCAGACAGCAGAAGCAAGAAGAACTACAATTTTGCAGCCTGTGGAAGGAAAACCACATTCACAGAAAGATAGACAAGATGAAAAGGCAGAGGACTTTGTACCAGATGAAGGAACAAGATAAAACCCCAGAAAAACAACTAAATGAAGTGGTAATAGGCAACCTTCCAGAAAAAAAAATTCAGAATAATGATAGTGAAGATGATCCAGGGCCTCAGAAAAATAATGGAGGCGAAGATCAAGAAGATGCAAGAAATGTTTAACAAAGACCTAGAAGAATTAAAAACCAAACAAACACAGATGAACAATACAATAACTGAAATGAAAAATACACCTGAAGGAATCAATAGCAGCATAACTGAGGCAGAAGAACGGATAAGTGACCTGGAAGACAGAATGGTGGCATTCACTGCTGCGGAACAGAAAAAAGAAAAAGGAATGAAAAGAAATGAAGACAGCATAAGAGACCTCTGGGACAACATTAAATGCAACAACATTCGCATTATAGGGGTCCCAGAAGGAGAAGAGAGAGAGAAGGGACCCGAGAAAATATCTGAAGAGATTAAAGTAGAAAACTTCTCTAACATGGAAAAGGAAATAGCCACCCAAGTCCAGGAAGCGCAGAGTCCCAGGCAGGATAAACCCAAGGAGAAACACGCCAAGACACATAGTAATCAAACTGTCAAAAATTAAAGACAAAGAAAAATTATTGAAAGTAACAAGGGAAAAACAACAAATAACATACAAGGGAACTCCCATCAGGTTAACAGCTGATTTCTCAGCAGAAACTCTACAAGCCAGAAAGGAGTGGCATGATATATTTAAAGTGATGAAAGGGAAGAACCTACAACCAAGATTACTCTACCTGGCAAGGATCTAATTCAGATTTGACATAGAAATCAAAAGCTTTACAGACAATCAAAAGCTAAGAGAATTCAGCACCACCAAACCAGCTCTACAACAAATGCTATAGGAACTCCTGTAAGTGGGAAACACAAGAGAAGAAAAGGACCTACAAAAACAAACCCAAAACAATTAAGGAAATGGTCATAGAAAGAAACATATCGATAATTACCTTAAACATGAATGGATTAAATGCTCCAACCAAAAGACACAGGCTTGCTGAATGGATACAAAAAAAGACCCATATATATGCTGTCTACAAGAGACCCACTTCAGACCTAGGGACACATGCAGTCTGAAAGTGAGGGGATGGAAAATGATATTCCATGCAAATGGAAATCAAAAGAAAGCTGGAGTAGCAATACTCATATCAGATAAAATAGACTTTAAAATAAAGAATGTTACAAGAGACAAGGAAGGACACTACATAATGATCAAGGGATCAATCCAAGAAGAAGATATAACAATTATAAATATATATGCACCCCACACAGGAGCACCTCAATACATAAGGCAACTGCTAGCAGCTATAAAAGAGGAAATCGACAGTAACACTATAATAGTGGGGGACTTTAACACCTCACTTACACCAAAGGACAGATCATCCAAACAGAAAATTAATAAGGAAAAACAAGCTGTAAATGACACAACAGACCAGATAGATTTAATTGGTATTTATAGGACATTCCATCCAAAAACAGCAGATTACACTTTCTTCTCAAATGCACATGGAACATTCTCCAGAATAGATCACATCTTGGGTCACAAATCAAGCCTTGGTAAATTTAAGAAAATTGGAATCATATCAAGCATCTTTTCTGACCACAATGCTATGAGATTAGAAATCAATAGCAGGGAAAAAAACGTAAAAAACACAAGTACATGGAGACTAAACAATATGTAACTAAATAACCAAGAGATCACTGAAGAAATCAAAGAGGAAATCAAAAAATACATAGAGACAAATTACAATGAAAACACAACAATCCAAAACCTATGGGATGCAGCAAAAGCAGTACTAAGAGGGAAGTTTATAGCAATACCAAGCCTACCTTAAGAAACAAGAAAACTCTCAAATAAACAATCTAACCTTACTCCTAAAGGAACTAGAGAAAGAAAAACGAACAAAACCCAAAGTTAGTAGAAGGAAATAAATCATAAAGATCAGATCAGAAATAAATGAAATAGAAACAAAGAAAGCAATAACAAAGATCAATAAAACTAAAAGCTGGTTCTTTGAGAAGACAAACAAAATTGGTAAACCTTTAGCCAGACTCATCAAGAAAAAGAGAGAGAGGACTCAAATCAATAAAATTAGAAATGAAAAAGGAGAAGTTACAACAGACACTGCAGAAATACAAAGCATACTAAGAGACTACTACAAACAACTCTATGCCAGTAAAATGGACAACCTGGAAGAAATGGACAAATTCTTAGAAAGGTATAATCTTCCAAGACAGAATCAGGAAGAAATAGAAAATATGAACAGACCAATCACAAGTAATGAAATTGAAACTGTGATTAAAAATCTTCCAACAAACAAAAGTCCAGGACCAGATGGCTTCACAGGTGAACTCTACCAAACATTTAGAGAAGAGCTAACACCCATTCTTCTCAACCTCTTCCAAAAAACTGCAGAGGAAGGAACACTCCCAAACTCATTCTATGAGGCCACCATCACCCCAATACCGAAACCAAACAAAGATACTACAAAAAAAGAAGATTACAGACCAATATCACTGATGAATACAGATGCAAAAATTCTCAACAAAATACTAGCAAACAGAATCCAACAGCACATTAAAAGGATCATACACCATGATCAAGTGGGATTTATCTCAGGGATGCAAGGATTCTTCAATATATGCAAATCAAGCAATGCGATACACCACATTAACAGATTGAAGAATAAAAGCCATGTGATCATCTCAATAGATGCAGAAAAAGCTTTTGACAAAATTCATTACCCATTCATGATAAAAACTCCCCAGAAAGTGGGCATGGAGGGAACCTACCTCAACATAATAAAGGCCATATATGACAAAACCATATCAAACATCATTTTCAATGGTGAAAACCTGAAAGCATTTCCTCTAAGATCAGGAACAAGACAAGGATGTCTACTCTCGCCACTATTATTCAACATAGTTTTGGAAGTCCTAGCCACAGCAATTAGAGAAGAAAAAGAAATAAAAGGAATACAAATTGGAAAAGAAGAAGTAAAACTGTCACTGTTTGCAGATGACATGATACTATACATAGAGAATCCTAAAGGTGCCACCAGAAAACTACTAGAGCTCATCAATGAATCTGGTAAAGTTGCAGGATACAAAATTAATGCACAGAAATCTCTTGCATTCCTATACACTAACAATGAAAGATCAGAAAGAGAAATTAAGGAAACAATCCCATGCACCATTGCAACAAAAAGAATAAAATACCTAGGAATAAACCTACCTAAGGAGGTAAAAGACATGTACTCAAAAAACTATAAGACACTGATGAAAGAAAACAAAGATGACACAAACAGATAGAGAGATATACCATGTTCGTGGATTGGAAGAATCAATATTGTAAAAATGACTATACTACCCAAAGCAATCTACAGATTCAATGCAATCCCTATCAAATTACCAGTTGCATTTTTTACAGAACTAGAACAAAAAAATCTTAAAATTTGTATGGAGACACTAAAGACCCCGGATAGCCAAAGCACTCCTGAGGGACAAAAACGGAGCTGGAGGAATCAGACTCCCTGACTTCGGACTATACTACAAAGCTACAGTAATCAAGACAATATGGTACTGGCACAAAAACAGAAATATAGATCAATGGAACAGAATAGAAAGCCCAGAGATAAACCCACACACCTATGGTCAACTAATCTATGACAAAGGAGGCAAGGATATACAGTGGAGAAAAGACAGTCTCTTCAATAAGTGGTTCTGGGAAAACTTGACAGCTACATGTAGAAGAATGAAATTAGAACACTTCCTAACAACATACACAAAAATAAACTCAAAATGGATTAGAGATCTAAATGTAAGACTGGACACTAAAACTCTCAGAGGAAAACATAGGAGGAACACACTTTGACATAAATCACAGCAGGATCTTTTTTGATCCACCTCCTAGAGTAATGGAAATAAAAACAAAAATAAACAAATGGGACCTAATGAAACTTAGAAGCTTTTGCAAAGCAAAGGAAAACTACAAACAAGACAAAAAGACAACCCTCAGAATGGGATAAAATATTTGCAAATGAATCATCGGACAAAGGATTAATCTCCAAAATATATAAACAGCTCATGCAGCTCAATATTAAAAAAGCAAACAACCCAATCCAAAAGTGGGCAGAAGACCTAAATAGACATCTCTCCAAAGAAGACATACATATGGCCAAGAAGCACATGAAAAGCTGCTCAACATCACTAGTTATTAGGGAAATGCAAATCCAAACTACAATGAGGTATCACCTCACACCAGTTAGAATGGGCATCATCAGAAAATCTACAAACAACAAATGCTGGAGAGGGTGTGGAGAAAAGGGAACCCTCTTGCACTGTTGGTGGGAACGTAAATTGATACAGCCACTATGGAGAACAGTATGGAGGTTCCTTAAAGAAATAAAAATAGAATTATCATATGACCCAACAATCCCACTACTGGGCATATACCCAGAGAAAACCATAATTCAAAAAGACACATGCACCCCAATGTTCATTGCAGCACTAATTTACAATAGCCAGGTCATGGAAGCAACGTAAACGCCCAGCGACAGACGAATGAATAAAAAAGATGTGGTAGATACATGCAATGGAATGTTACTCAGCCATAAAAAGGAACGAAATTGGGTCTTTTGTTGAGACGTGGATGGATCTAGAGACTGTAAGTAAGAGAGAAGTAAGTCAGAAAGAGAAAAACAAATATGTGTTAATATGTATATTAACGCATATATGTGGAGCCTAGAAAAATGGTACAGATGCACCAGTTTGCAGGGCAGAAATAGAGGCACAGATGTAGAGAACAAACGTATGGACACCAAGGGGGGAAAGTGGCGGGAGGGGTGGTGGTGGTGGTGTGATGAATTGGGAGATTAGGATTGACATAGTATTAGTATACACTAATAGTATAAAATAGGTAACTAATAAGAACCTGCTGTATAAAAAAATAAATAAAATTTAAAAAAAGACAAAGGCCCATAGTTTCTTAGAGGTTTGGCCTCTCTTCCAGCTGATGTCACCTGCTTAGCGTTCCTCATCAGTTCTTCAGCTTATCAACCACAAATGTCCTTGCCTTATATTTTTATATCCCCTTTCACCCGCTCGAGGGTCAGTTAACCTTCTCTGAAATTCTTAACATCTGCATTAGATCTTCTTTAAGTTTTAGCTTCAGCTTTCTACTAGTTACAATTGAACACACAAACTTGGTTCACTTATGCTACCTGTTGACCTCTAAAATATTTGGGGAGCTTTGGATTCTCCTTTTAAAGTCAAATAAAACTGCACTATAAAAGAAGTGACTCAGTGTTATGGATTGAATGTTTATGTTCCCCCCCAAATTCCTGTGTTGAAACCTGATCCCCAGTGTGATGGTATCTGGAGATGAGGCTTTGGGGAGGCGATTAGGTCATGAGGGTGAAGCCCTCATGAACGGGATTAGTGCCCCCCACCTTTTTCTTTGGCTGCACCACACTGCATGCAGGGTCCTAGTTCCCAGAGCAGGGATTGAACCCGTGCCCGCTGCAGTGGAAGCGTGGAGTCTTAACCACTGGACCTCCAGGAAAGTCCCTGGGATTAGTGCCCTTATAAACGGACCCCAGACAGCTTTCTCCTTCCCTTTCTGCCATGTAAGGAGACAACAAGAAGTCAGTACTCTGCAACCCTGAAGAGGGCTCTCACCAGTACTAACCATGCTGGCACCCTGATCTGGGACTTCCAGCCTCCAGAACTGGGAAATAAAATGCTTGCTGTTTAAGCACCCAGTGCAGTCTATGATAATTTATGAGAGCAGCTCGCACTGACTATGACACTCAGACAGAACAGCAGCCATGTGAACACAGTTATCTCCTTACCCATGAGGTTCATCTTGGCACTGTAACTCCCGAAGTATCGCTCATCGGTGTTGGGTGTGTGGCATTCATACTCCCCAGCATCCCGGGCCTGGAGATCGGTGATGTGCAATAAAGCCGAGTTCCCCTGGACCCTCTCCACGTAGATCTTCCCGCTGCGGACACGCTGGGTATAGATGGCGTAAGGGAAGGAAGAGTCCATGGTGCTGACAATCTGGACCTCGCGCTCAGGGGCGGAAGGCAGGTAAATGGACCACTGGAAATTCTGCTCAGAAGGCCCCTGGTAGCCACTGACGTTGCACCAGATGGTGATGTGGGAGCCCTCTGTGCGGTACAAGGGTCCTTCCTGGACGGCGACTTGCCGCTGTGCTGACACTACCCCTGTGGGGGAGACACACACAACAGGCTCACTTACTTCTCAGACCAAAATGCAAAGCAGGCAGCAATGTTCAAAGGTTTTGTTATTCGTGTGACATGGTGATAATATAAGTAGCTTACTGGCCCTTTCTGAGGCGCTCTTTGATTTATAAATATTAATTAAAACACTGTGGTAAAGCACTGTCTCTAATTTGCATATATGGGAATTTGATCACGCAAGGACATGGTTCTGTTACTTATTCAATGGCTGACTCTTGGGAATTTCATTTAGTCCCTCTGTCATTTATGCGGCAGTTTTATATCTATTTATTAATGCCCTTTATAAAGTTTTTAATAAAATGAGCAGGAAAAGTTGAATCCTTGGCACAAATTCAGAGGAAAGTAAATAAAACCAACCGCCTTGCAATCTGGCTGAAACGAAATAAATGCTCCTTTTTTGATTAGAGGGCTGGTAGGAGGGAGTCCTGGGGCCCTTTCTTTGGTGCTGCACCCTTATTTGCAAGAGGTAGCTACTCCCGTGACACTATGTAGAGCATTCGTTACACCCTCTTCCCTCCATATGCGGAGGCAAAGCTGAGCTCCTGCAGGCCGCTGTTCGGAGTACACATGAACAGGAATGGAAAGGGCTGACGCACATCCCTGACGCCCAGATGCCCACACGCCGTCGATGGGGGCAGACGGCGCCCCCCCCCCACCATAACAAGGAAGTCAGGCTGCTCTGGAGACTGAGCTCTGATTCACCACCGGCCGCCCCACCTTCTGGCTGGGATAAGCGTCTCCGCCTGGCCTCTGCCTGCCTTCTCCATGTTCTTAACATGGTCTCCCCTCGCAGACTCAGGGGCGGGAAATATAGTGAGTTTGCTTACTCATTCCATGCCAGCGCAACTGATTCTGCCTGAGCCACTGAGAAGGTGGGAGGGGGGCACACCCCTGTGGCCTTCCCCTTGACAGCAGGGGGCGCACAGCACTGTGGCAGAAAGAGCAGGGGAGGGCTAGTCACAGCTTTGCCAGGAACTGGAGCTGGCTGTGCCATCTTGGACAAGCTGCTTTTCCTCTCTTGTACCTTGATCTCTTCATCCACAAAATGATTTGTAAGAAGGCTTTGGCGTGGACTAGCACGTGTGCCAATGCTGGCTTTGTCACTTATTAGATTAGTTGTGACCTTGGATAAGTTACTTAACCTCTCCAAGCTTCAGTTTTCTCATCTGTAAGATAGGGATAACCATGTGTGCCTCGTAGAGTTATCAAAAGACTGAATTAGATAACATATATAAAGCCCCTAGCATGGGGCCTAGCCCATAATTAGTCCTTAAGAAAGAGCTGCTAGCTAGGGCCCCTCCTGGCTGGAATACTCTGTGGCTCTGGATCCAGAGAGGACAGGATTTTGGCCAGTGATCCCTCAAGGACACGCCAGTGGCCTCTCGACGATGACACCATTTGTGGGGTCACCCACCTCCACCCACAGCTGCAGCCCACTCCCACTCCCATGAAAGCTTCTCCCACTCTCCCTCCAAAAGGCAATCACGGCTGCTCCAGCTTAAACTTATCTGCAGTGGATCCAGCTGGGGAACAGCCGGGACAGCTCAAATCCTAGCAGGATGCAACTTTAAGCCCAGCCCGGTGGATGCTTGAGCCTCAAAGCAAGCTGATCTAATCTAAAACAGACGCTACAAGGAAAGGCCTGTGGCTTATAAACTTTTATTTGTGCACAACCTTTTCTCCCAAACAAAATTTTACGTGGAACCCCACCTTGGCTTAAGCAGCAGAAGCAAGGAAAGTGAAAAGGGGGGTGGGGAGAGGTGGCAAATCAACAGATGAAGGTGGTACGTGAATTTACGTGATACATTCTGGTTGACAGCATTCACAACTATATTGAAGGTCATGGAGAAGACAGCTCATTAGTTATTTTCAGTATGTTAAAATTTAGTGTGTAACGTTTTTACTATGTGTCCTACAACAATTTACAAATATATATATATGTATATAATGACACTTGAACCAAATGTTTGCAGTTCTCCAGAGATGCAGAACTTTGAAAACAATGTAACTACATTCGTAACTTTTAGGTCTCCCTGCATTTCAACGTTCTACGACAAAACAGCCACAACCACGCCCCACCCGCTGCAAAGAAGGCTGCAAGCAGGTCAGGCCCAGCCAGCATCTTTGGTAGGGCACTACTTCTCAACCTTAGACCCACACTGGGATCACCTGGAGACCTTTAAAAACAGGGCCCAGGCCCCACCCCATGTAACTGGTCTGGTGTGCAGAAGCCTGGGCATTAGGAGTTTTAAAAACTCTAATGCAGAGCAGTGTCGAGATGTCTTTATCTACAGAGTGCCAGCCAGGTGCCCAAATTAAAGACCAGATCCTGATTTAAGACTCTCAATAGCTTTGAGCTCCTCCCTTTGCTGATTTGGGTCAAGAAAGTTTCATTCTCCTCTAGTGAATGGGCAGAAGAAAGCAGCTGAGGCCCATCAGATACTGGCTATGATGATGCAATACTGAGCTCACCTAGACTGCATTCTATTTACAGACCTTACAAAAGCACTAGATTATTCCCCTGAAAGGTAAACAGTGTTAAGTGGCCTGAATGAGCCAGGGCATCAGGGTCAAAACAACTTGTCCGAGTTGGAAGCCGGTTATAAACAGTCGTGACAAATAAATAAATAGAGACTAGATTGTACTTTAACCATACACTGTCAGCTACACCTGCTTATTAAATGCCTTCTGCATTCCCTTCCGACCCCACAAAGGGCCTCTGACCCTTAAAAATAATGCTGCTCTTAGGAAGTGGACCTTAACATAGAAATAGAAATTAACTTTTTCTTCTCAGCAGTTTAATTCCCATTCTATACCCCACATTCCCCATTTCCTTCTCCTGGCACTGCCCCTGCTGTCCGGATCTCATTTTCCTAGATGCTGCTACCTTCAAAAAGACAGAGCCCCGGGCTTCCCTGGTGGCGCAGTGGTTGAGAGTCCGCCTGCCGATGCGGGGGACATGGGTTCGTGCCCCGGTCCGGGAAGATCCCACATGCCGCGGAGCGGCTGGGCCCGTGAGCCACGGCCCCTGAGCCTGCGCGTCCAGAGACTGTGCTCCGCAACGGGAGAGGCCACAGCAGTGAGAGACCCGCGTACCGGAAAACAAACAAACAAACAAACCAACCATTGGGGAGTTTGGGTCTTTTACGCATTAGGCGCCTGCAATAAACGCTGTACCTTCCTTCACCACAACCCAGTGTCAGTAGATTGGCTTTGCTGTGTGCATCAAGCAAGTAGACCTGAGTTTGGTTCAGTAACAATTTCACAACATATACAGTACCGAATCATTATGTTGTACACTTGACACTAATATAATGTTAAATGTCGATGATATCTCAAAAAAATAATTTTTTTTAGAAAAGAAAAGAGACTCTTAAAAAAACAAAGAAAGAAAAGGACGAGAAAGAAAATACTGGGTAATAGAATGGCAAGTGATTAAGGAATGCAGGAACTAAGGAGGAGCAGCCGTGGGGCAGGGTCCTGGTTCCTCCTCAAGGACAAAAACATCAACAATACCTTTGAGTTCTTCTGAAGGTACTAAGGTCCCCACCCAGGTGGAAGATTCCTGGAGCACTGGCCTGTTACTTCACCACCAACCAATCAAAACAAAGTCTGCAAACAGTGGAAGATAACGAAGACTCTGACCCCCTCCGCAAATGATTCTCCCTTTCAGGGTCAAGCAGAATCTTGGAGTTGGGTTTTGCCAGCCTCCTGAATAGAGCAACCTTTCCTTTCCAGCCAACATGTGTCTCTTGTATTGCCTTTCAAGCAGCAAGCAGCCAAGCCCAAGTAACAAGAAAGACTATGTATTTGGTCTTTGTCCCCTCCTTCCTGGCCCACAGCTCCTAAAACTCTGGGCATTTCCTTAGTTATAGAGTCTTTTGTTATTCACAAGGAGACTCTGACCTTACAGAAGTTGTTGCTAATGAGGTAATTCAAGGTGGGCCCTTAGATATTTTCAAGAGAGGGCTGGAATGTTCAGCCCCACCCTCTGAAGTCCAGGGAGGAGAAAGGGGTTGGAAGTTGAGTTTAATCACCAATGGCCAATGATTTAATCAATCATGCCTAGGTAATAACACCCCCGCCCTCCAGCCCCAGATAAAAACCCTAAATGACAGGATTAGCACTTCCAGGTCAATGTACTGGGAGGGTGGCACACCTGGAGAGGGCCTGGAAGCTACTCCCCCATACCTTGCCCTATGTACTGAATACAGCCGACCTGTGTGACCAAAAGGAAATGCAGAAGTGATGGAGTGTGACTTTCAAAGCTAGGTCATAAAAAAACACTGGGGTTTTCACCGTGCTCTCTGGGATCACATACCCTGAGGAAAGCCAAATGCCATGTCATGAGGACATCAAAGCAGCCCTGTGACCAGGTCCACGTGAAGCCTAGTGCCCACAACCAGCATATAACTAAGCCTCCTTGGAGCTACTTCCTCCAGCCCTTGCCAAGCCTTCAGACGACTGCAGCCCCAAATGACATCTTGACTGAACCCCCCTGGGAGCCCCAGTGTCAGAGTTTCACGGTTAAGATGCTCCTGAATTCCTGACCCACAGAAACTGTGAGAGATAATAAATGTTAACTGTTGTTTTTTTTGGTTTGGTTTTGGGTTTTTTTGTTTTGTTTTGCTTTAAGAATTATACTCACAATTGCGGTAACTACTGGTTTAGCAGAACACAGCTTCTCCAATCAAGATTTTTATTTTAGGACAAATTTTATTTTAAGAGCAGTTTTACATTTGCAATAAAATTGAGGAATTTACTGTTCTTTTAGTCTTAAGTGTTGGAGTAATTCGTTTTGTACCAACATGTATCTAATAGAGACACCTGTGGGTCCTAAGATCGAAAGAAAAATTATATTACATGCACTTGTGTGTGTTCTTCTAGAAAAAAAGTCCATAAACTTCAAAAGATAAAGAGATTCAAGACCCAGAAAAAAAGATTAAGCATCACTGATTCAGACAATAAACGGTCAGTGGGAAAGGCTACATCCTTTCAGATTAGTTTTGGCAGTCTGTAATCCATAAACACATGATATCACTTCACTAGCTTTTCAAGCTATTGCTTGTCCAAGTTTGCGCCCACTTTTTCCTTCGTGCTGAGTCCTAGACAACCTGGCTAGAGGCAATGTGATTCAGGAGTTAGTGAGCAGGGAGGTGTGGCTGCGCCTGCGAAAGCCACAGCTTCCCACGCATTTTTTGAACATGCCTGGGCTCAGGGACACACATCTCTAAGCACGGGATCCAATTTCTGAGTTCAAGATGCATAAGTGAGCATGTCAAAGTGTCAGAAGGATCTAGCTCACCATTCCACATCTCCTGCTCCAGCTGTGACCTCTATAATCCTCAGAGCTCAAACAGCACACAGTTGTTACGAATTCTGCATGTGCCTCGGCCACACTAGTAAATTTCTTAATCTCTAAAATGGGAATAATGTAAATGCACTATATATCAATCTCAGAGGTAATCCTAGAGATCAGATAATACTGTGAAAGTCACCAAGTGAAAATTTTAAAACTTCATCTTGTTTCTACCAACGTGAGATAGTAATCCAAAACCAGGAAAAATCTCTGTTAAATACAAAAGCATGAAAGAGAAGATTAACGTTTGAATTTCAGTTAAAAATGCAAAACTGCACACACAGTACATTTATGTTAAAAAAAAAAAAAATACCGTACCTAGAAAAAGAACCAAACAAAACATTAATGGCACTGGGCTGAATCTGAATGGTGAATGATTTTTCCCTCTCTCTTTTCCTTTCCTCTATTTTACCATTTTTAAAAATAAGCAAGTATTTTTAAAAATAAGCAAGTATTAAAAATAAGCAAGTATTTTTTAAGTATTATTAAAATGAAGGTGAATGAGGATAATAATTAGCTCTTTAGTGTGTCAGGCATACTCTGCACGCGTCATCTCATTTAATCCTCACAGTAAAGGAGGTTGATTTCATCACAGCCACATTTACCAGAGGAGGAAATGGTTTTTCAGGTTAAGTCACTTTCTCCATGACAAAGAACATGGCTCATCGTTTTCTTAGTCTGTGGCTCACACTGAAGGTGCCTGGTGAATATCAGTGATGAGTGAGGATAAACCACCCACTGGGTTTCCTTGTCAACTCGGTCCTGAAGACGATCATGGGGAGGTGTGCAAGGTCTCGTGTTAAAAATGCCGAACAGACCAGCCATGGGGCGGAAACCAGGCCACCTAAGGGCCTCACAGAACGGAAAGGCTCCCAAGAGAGCCGTCAGGAAGGCCACTCCAGTGACAAGGCTGGGGATTCTCACATTTTAGCCTTCAGCCAAGGGAGGACAAGTAGGGGCACGAGCTAAAACAAATCCTCACTGGATCCCTTTCTGGGTCAGGGGACAGACAGACACAGAGCTTGGCCCTTACCACCAAGAGCCAGCAGTTGCTGGGCCCCAATCAGGGACAGCAAGGTATGTGTATTAATATGTCAACGAAGCCAGGCTGGAGACACCCACACTATGGAAAACACCTTAACAAGGAAGGCCCCGTTAGGTCAATGTCACTGCCTTCCAGGGGCAGCCTGACCAAGGTCCACACACACGGGGGAGCCACAGAGCCAGGACAGCTCATGGCTCAGCTTCCCCAGACCACGAGCACAAAGACCTGCACCCAGGTCCTTACTTCCATCAAAAACATCCCTTGAAATAGCCATCAACACCCACGTGATATGTGCCGTGGCACAACACAGCAGCAGACCTGAAGGATGGAGCTAATTCTGGAAGCTTCTCCCTCTCTGACCTCTCACAGCACAGGCAGTAGCTGGAGACCCTGGCTGGTCACTTAACCTCTCTGTGACTCAGCATCCTTATCTGTAAAGTAATATAATCTTCACAGTATTGTTGAAGGATTAAATGAGTTTAAACCCTTAGGACCGGGCCCACGATAAGTGCTCAATATGCATTAAGCCAGCAACTGTAGTTGTAGCAGTAGTTGTAAGTGATATTAGCTCTAGCTGTGGAACTAATCTCTCCCACACACCAACCACGGCAGTTTGTATTTTCCAAACATGGCAATAACAATATCTCCTGTCCCACACGCTCCTCTGCATTGTGACCAAGAGATGGAGTTTATACCCCTCCCTTTGAATCTGGGCAGGTTTGTGACATGGTGTGACTTTCAAGGCTCGGCCATAAAAAGCAATGCGGCTTCCACTCTGCAACTTGATGCCACCACGGAAGAAGTCCTGAGGCTGCCATGCTGTGAGGGAGTCCAAGACATGGAGAGGGCGCTCCAGTCCACAGCCCCAATAGAGCTCGCAATCAGTAGTCAGCCAAGGGCAGGAACCAGCCCTCGTGATTCCAGGCCTGAGCTGTGAGCTGCCTCCCAGTCTTGGGATCCTCTAAGCCGAGGCCCCCAACTTTGAAGAGCAGAGAGAAGCCACCCCTGCCAGTGCCTGCCCAAATTTCCAACCCACAGATGCTGTGAGCCTAATAAAATGGTTATTTTAAGTCAATGAGCTGTGAAACAATTTGTTACACAACAAATGTAACTAGAACATGTGTTATACTTTCAGCCAACATTTTTTTTTTTTTTTTTTTTTTTTTTTGCAGTGCGCGGGCCTCTCACTGTTGTGGCCTCTCCCGTTGCGGAGCACAGGCTCCGGACGTGCAGGCTCAGCGGACATGGCTCACAGGCCCAGCCGCTCTGCGGCATGTGGGATCTTCCTGGACCGGGGCACGAACCCGTGTACCCTGCATCGGCAGGGGGACTCTCAACCACTGCACCACCAGGGAAGCCCCCAGCCAACATTTTTTGAATACCTATTATATGAAGGGGACCAGCACAGAAACCATGAAGGAGAGATGAATAAGACGTAGTTTTATCCTAAGTTGACAATCCCCAAAGAAATACTCATAACTAATTAATACTATACAACAGGATGTGATGGCAGTGAGGTGCAAAGTGCAAGGTTAAGACCTCTCAAAAGAAGAAAGTAAGGACAAAGAGGCTTCACAGAGGTAGTAACATCTGAACTGGGTCTTGAAGGAAGCAAGGTGAGGTACGTGCCATGTGAAAACATTGTACTATGTCTCAGGATTAGCAAGAAGTTTGCCAAGGTCTCTTTTGTCACGTGACTGGGGGGCACATCAGTGCCAGGTGGGAAAGGGCACTGAAAGTCATGCAAATAAAAATCAAACCCCTCCTCTGGGACCAGGGCAGCTGAGAAGAGGCAAGTAGGAGACAGATCAGATTTGCGTTTCTGAATCATCACTCGAGTGGCAGGGGGAGGACAGAGTAGAGGGCAAGACTTGGAAGCAGGGAGACCGAATTAACAGTCAGGTGAGACAAGATGAGGGCCTGACCTGGTTTTAAGTTCAAGGACAAAAATATCACTCATTTAATCCTTCGTTCTTTTTTTAGTTTAAATCTCTAGTGGTACCTAAAAGAGATGTTCTAGAGACAATGATGAATAAATGTTAAATTACTGGTGCTACTTCTAAGGTGTGACTACCAGCTCCAGAACCAGCAAAGAGGGCTGCAGACAAATAAATCACTTCGTCCCAAACTGACTTTGATCTCCATGATGTCCGCTGAGTCACTAGGTGCCTCACCATCCCAGGACATTTAGCTACCAAGACCCTGGGCTGGGTCCCTGCTTCTGAGCTGTTGTCTAATTCACTCATTACTAGATTTTGAAGCTGCCACCTTAGAGGACTGCTAAACTATGTCTTCAAAAGTTTTTTAAACATTCTAATACTTACTTGATTTAGACAAAAATTTTTAGTTAAAATATTACAAGCTTTTAATCTCTTCTGACTACTAGCTAGAATCCTGCTTCCCTCCTTTCCCCAGAGATTGGTACAGTTAAGACTTAGGGATGGATCACTCCTGACTTAAAAAAGGAAAAAATATATATACATATATGGTAAATATATATTTATATATATATATAAAGCCATTGAAAATATACACTATTGATCAGCATTTTTTTAACGTAAACATCATCCTTTCATACAGAAATGTTCCTTAGTTTTCCTCCTCAACATTTTTGAGATTGAATAGAATTCTGGGTCTTTCCTTTTATACAGCTGTATAGTATTCCACAACAGGACGACACCCCATTTTATTTATTCCCATATTGGTGGATATTTAGGTTTACTTTTTTCTTTTGGGGGGGCGTGGGGGCTATAACAAACAAGCCCTTCTTTTTTCACATGCCTTCAATTTCTTGTCCTTTTCTCACCTGAATTTATGAAATCCTCCAGCTCTCCTCTCCTTCACTATTTAAACCATAGGGAAGACCTGGGCACTTCCAGGATGTCCATGGCTCTTTTCATCCCATGACGTGCTTGGCACGAGGACCAACCCAAAGACCACACCTCCCTGCTCTTCCACCTCAGCCCCTCCTCTCCTGTCACTCACCTCTTGCCACTACCATCCATTCCTTTCCCTGAAAAGGCAGGGATAACACTCCAGAGTCCTACCCAGCCCATAATATTCCTTACCCGTCCGTATTCCCCCTCACCCCCAACCTAGGAATGGCATGGAAGCAACATCTGGAAGGACAGGCAGCCAAGGGGGAGTCCTGCAGCCCTGCCAACCATGCCCATGGCTATGAGATGGACCCGTCTCCCAGCTCCACCAGGACTCAAGGCAGCAAATCCAATGGAAGATGATCATAATTGAATGTAAGTACCAGTATTTGCCTTCTGTTTCCCAGAGGGGAAAAAAAATTAAAAGATAAAAAGAGTCACATTACTTGCCTGTAAATGATCTCGCTGTAGTTACCCTAGATCTACTGACCACTGTTTCCTTCCATCCGGTCTCAAAAATAACACAAGTGGGCTGAGTGTCAGGCTGATTCTTTTTAATAAGAAGGCGGCCTCATGGCACAGCAGTCCCTGCCAAGTCCAGGGGCCACAAGCTTACAGTGAGTTCTAGAAAAGGACCATCCCTCAGAACCAGCAAACGCCTTGGTCCTTCTCACAAGCGTACACTTGAGGACTGTTGCCACTGCTGCTCGTTTAGGCTGCATTTCTGGACCTAGGATGTCTCGGTTGCTCCAGATTCTGAGCCAGGTCAAGAGGTGTCTGCTGGGCTTTACAACAGTCTCTTTACTGTCTGCCCACCCTCCCGGCACACGGGGCAGAACAACTCCTCCGCGGCTGCCCTCACACTCAGCCGTCCTGTTTTTTCTTCTGGAAGCTGGCCAGTCCCATCAGGAAGAGGACCACTGAGCCCAGGTCCTTCCTGAACAATCTCAAAGGGCTTCTCTGGGCAGCAGAAGGAAGCAGAAGACCTTCCAGGGCTTCCCCAGTGACATCAGGAACAAGACCTGACGTGAAGGGGTCCTTGACACACGCCCCCCGCTTCTGCCTCTCAGCACCCAAGCCTCGGAGACACAGAGCTAGAAAGTGGAGGCTGCCTTGCTGCCAAGGGGCGGCCCAGTTCTGAACGGGTTGTCTGCAGGGGCCCTCAGAGCAGTTTCCCACTCCAGGTGTAGCCCCTCCAGCTCTGACCCAGTAAGCCTCCTTGTGCAAAACACAAATGCTCTTCTCAACTCCATCCAAGGCCCCTGCCCAGAGCCTTCTCCTCTGGTCCCCCGGCCGTACAGCGACTCTCAGGGCTGGAGTCACTAGACAGTGACCAACTGTGTCTCTCTCTGTGCAGCCCTGGGCAGAGCCCAGCACTGGGCTTATGAGAGACTTCAGTAAACATTGCTGATGGATGGGTGAATGAGTTCGATGACTCCAGCAGGGCACTGGCTCCAAGTGCTCACTTCCCTGAGGTGAGGAAAAGCCCTGAGCACCCGCATTTGGTTCCAGAGGTTCCCGGCCAGCTTCCTGTGGGAAAGGACAGGTGGCTCTGGGAGCTGGGGTTGGCCGCATAGGACAGTAAGGGCAGCAGCTGGGCGGGCAGCAGAGATGACCATTCTCCTAGACTACAACCATCTCCAACATACGCGGGTCGCCCTGTTGGACGGTGAACAGATAATCACGGGAAGCTGAGCCCATTCAACTAGCTCAAGTGTGTGCTGGGGAGGAGGGTGGAGAAGGGGGTACAAGTCAGAGTGGAGGTTCAGAGCAACCCGAGAGTACAACCACAGCACAGCTAAGCCCTGGAAGGCCCAGAACTGGAAAACCTGCATGACCGAGGCACCCTCCCCACAGACAGCTCCACTCCGCCCTTCAGGGATGTGCTTTCTGCCCTTGGCCTCAGTTTCTGGGCTCCGAAAACGCACCCTACACGTGCCTACTGTCGCCGCTGCACTCACCCGCAGCTCCCCGCTCTGTCTCTTGGCGCTAATTACCCAGACAGCAAGCTCAATGACTGGGCAACTCTTAACCAGCCCTCCCAAGCTGTAGACTTGGGGGCCAATTAGGATGCATACTTCACCCCACCCAGGTCCAGCCAGACTTGACCGGCTGGGCATCTGTACTCCATGACCTGGCACACAACCACTTAGGGCAGCAGGGACCACCCGAGGAGGGGGCCGCTTTGCTTTGAGTGTGGGCGGCCAGTAATAATTAAGTACCAATGTCTACACTCAACGAAAACTTAAGAGTCAAGTGCACGGACACGGCTTCTGGGGATTTTCCCAGGCACGTGTTAACTCAGAATAGCAATCCGTGGCCCTTCTTCGTCTCTCAGCTTTGACTTTCCTTGTTGGTGGTTCAGTCTCTTGCTCCTTGCCCTCCTCTGTGGGCAACTCTGGGGTTGCATCTTTTCCTCCCAATTCAGCTAGAGGAACATGCCTCGAGCACGACTGTGAACAGGTGATAGGCAGTGGGCCCTGCCTGTTCCTACTGGGGGACACGGGCACGGAAGACAGGACCGCGGAGGCAGAGATTAAATCTGCAGCACCCCCGAGCGGAGAGCTGAGCGGGGTAGTCTGGACACAGTACTGGAACGTGGAGGGTTGTGCTGGCGCAGAGTACGGGAACCTTCCAGAGGGGGGTAGAAGAACGAGCCACACACCCCTGGGGCATTCCCAGAGACTCGGTTACATAAATTACAGCACTTCCCCGCGCGGTGAAATACTACGCAGCCATTACAAATCGTAGAGAAAAACAACGAGGAACACCAGCACTGCTGAAAGCGCATTACTAAGTTAAAGGAGGAAAAGGCTCGCAAAGGGTTTGAACGTGTTTTTGTAAAGAACCCCCCGTCACACCCACACCCACACCCACACCCACACACACGGGTGGGGAAAGTTCTGAGCGAACACACAAGAGAATGCTAGAAGGCAGTAAGGTAACAAGTGACTGTTTTCTTTGCACTTAGTGTTTTCCAACCATTCTGCACTCTGCGTGGATTACTCCTCCAACGAGGACAAATGGTCCTAAGTCATTTCTCAGACCACCTTCCTCCTCACTGCCCCCCAGAAAGGAGTCAAGAGGGGCGAACACTCTGGTGCAGATGAGTCAGAGGTTGTGTAAGTGGCGGAGGGAGTTGATGTGAAATAGGGAAGGGGCTGCCAAAATGAGCTGGGGCCAGACTGGCCAAGTGGCCCAGCAAGTGCGTGACGTGTCCCGTGTTTAATCAGCTGCCTTCTATGTGAGCTACCTACTGCTCAAGGACCTGGCTGAACAGGTTTGACCTCATCTCCATTCTTTTAAAGCTGTTTAGTCACTTCCCTAAAACTCCTTTTTTTCCAAGTTATTAAACTTTCAATTCCAGGTTAATCTCTCTTACACATCTCCCCTGCTTCTTCCAACTGGATGCCCCGGCACGGCATTATCAGATACCATGAACCTTGATGAAAATCATCCTTCCAGGATACAACAGAGAAGGCACCTGAGTGACAGATGGTTGGAGAAATCCCGAGAAAGCAGAAGTTCAGGCATTAACAGGCAGGCTGCCGCTGACTTACACAGGGCCCAGGACACGACAGCCCACACAGGGCCGTTTCTCAATCCCTACTGACAGCCAAGCGGGCATACCATCCAAGGCCCTGGAGAAACTTGGACAAACAGGATTTGGGTTCTGAACGTTTGCCGAGGCCTCCACAAAGTAAGGAGGGTTCACACGCCTTTGCCCCCTGGTGGCAAACCCAGCCCTCCTGCTGTAAGGCACCCCCAGGCACACACACACACACACACACACACCCCGAAATAGGGGCAAGATGAGAAGCCCTCTCTGAGAGGAGACAGAAGCACAAGGTGGTCATGAGACTCATCACCCCGAAATTGAGACTTCCTCCCCAGCTGTCAGCTGAAGTGGGCAATAGGGACCGAGTCCCTGCTCGGCTCCAGACACTCGCCGAATCTGCACCACACTAGCCTTTTCTCAGGTGTCTTCTCGTTTTAACTTCACAGCCATCTCGTAAGAAAAGTGTACTGTCCCCATTTCACAGATGAGATGAGCAAACTGAGGCTCGGAGAAATTCAGTGTCCTGGTAGATGCAGAGCCAGCACCACAACCCACAATCTCTGACTCCAAGCTCCTTTCTCATCCATTCTACAAATACTGATATATCGTGCTCTTCTTTGCCAGGCATTGCGCAGACCCAAATCCCCACAGTCTAGGAGGGGGAGATAGATGTGTAAATGGAGGCTGCAACGTGCTCGTGGCGCGGTCAAGGACGCTTGGAGGACATGGGGCAAGGGTGCCCTCTAACCAGGGGAAGTCAGGAAAGGCTTCAGAGAAGGAGCTTCCTTGAGCCAGGTTTTAACTGAGAGGAGTGGGCATGCCTGCTGGGTGACGGCAGGAGGGCATACCGCAGGATCTCAGCACAGAGCAACCCGAGTGTGCGCAGAGCTACAGGAGAGAGCCAGAGGGGCCAGAGCGCTGTAGCAGTTTGCCGTTGACAGGTGAGGGGAAAACTGAGGGGTAAAGGAAGACCAAGAGGAAGCAGCAGAAAGGGGCGGATCAGGGTGTGGCTTGGATGCCACGCGAAAGAAGCTTCGGCCCGTGGACCACAGGCAATGGGGAGCCACTGAGGGGTGTAAATAAGGGGAAATCTACCTATCTATCTATTTATCTATCTTCTGAATCAGGTCTCGGGAAGATAGTTCTGGCAGGAATGTTGGGAAAGGGGCCCCAGCAGAAGGCTCTGGCAGTGATCCAGATGAGAGCTGCTGAGGCCCCAACTAGAGCAGAGCACAGGGGGTGGAGGGGGTGTGGTCTGGCAGGAGAGATGCTAAGGAAATGACATCAGCAGTCAAGAGTGCACGGGGGTGTCTAGGGAGCTGTCGAGAACAACCCCCAAATCTTAGGCAACTGGAGTGGGGGGGGGATGGCGTGAAGAATGGAAACAGAGGAGGGGTAGGCTTAGGGGGAAGTGGATGATGTCATCATTGGACTGAGAATTTATTCCCTGGGCCCATCCAGCTCTCTAGACCACCGCATCACGTGCAGCGAGAAATCATCTCCTCCAGCTAGCCCTTGGCAGGACAGAGGGAACAGAGAACAGTCACACAACTGACGGATAGCAAGCACTCAGACAAGAGGGGCCTCAGAGGTCATAATAAACCATTGATCCGTTTGAGAAAGTTGCCAGAAGACTGTTAATTTCCAAGCTGCTCCCAAATATTTGGCATTCAGTCCTCCAAGTCTCCATCAGTTGCAGACCCCGCAGCTCCCAAATGGGTATCGTCACCACAAAGGTCAAGACATAGCAGAAGTCAACAAGGGCAGAACCCATCCCTGGAAAGCAACCAAGGACTCCAGACTCACGCAACCTAACCAAGGAAGGCTTGATAGAGGAAAGAGAGGAAAGACAACCAAGACGCTCAAAACAGAAAATGATCCCAGTGATGAGGGCTCTGATGATATGGCTGTGGTTATTGCTTGGCTAGAGCTGCACCTTGAAAATACCGGACAACGATGACAATCCCCAAAGGTCTCCAGCCCACCTAGTGCTGAGAACTGGAATTATCAGTTGCCTTTTGTGTTGGCCAGATGAGATGTGGAGCCGGTGTGGGTCTGGGCAGGGGCTGTCAGCATCTCTCAGCACAGCAGACTGTCATTGCATGGTGACACATCCTCCAGGATTGAAACAGCATCTCCAAAACCACTTTCAAGACCACTGTGGAATAACTAACCACACAACATGCTGAGTGAGGAGCCCTCGGAGCTGGGACGGAGAGCAAACCCGGAAGGCAACAAATGGGCACGTGGACGCTGAAGGATTAGTTTTTAATCCTGCCCCGCAATCCTTTTTCAGCCATATATTTCTGTCTCTCCAAAGTTAGCAAAGACTTTTAAAAAATCCATGTTCCAAGGGGGGGGGAAAGAGAGATTGTACTCATTAACTCAGAGCTGCCCTTGTCCGACAGGATTAACTCACCAGACCTGCAGGGCCAAGAGAACAGGCCCCAGGGCATGGGGGGCACTTTTGGGGGGCAAAGGAGCTGCTGTTTAAATGCTTTTTACAGAACCTCCAGCCAAATCCAGAAAGATAAAGGGCTGCAGTGAGGAACAGGTGAGGCAACAGATAGAAAGCGGCTTTGAAAAAGTTCTAACTCCCCATGGGTAGGGACCGTGACATTAGCACGTTTACAGAGTACTCGATTCACTTGCCAAGGCAAAATTCCAGAAGTATGAGGCCCTGGGACTGGAGTGGAGCATTTCTTCACTGCAGCTATCCCTGACAGGGTCACTGTAAAGTAATGAATTTTGTGGACACGCAGAGAGAAAAAATAGACTCGAATGCTACAGATCGACACTGCACACTGCAGACACAGCCTCGGGTTTCTAGGAGCTGCATTCGGGTCTTGGGCAGAGTTCAGCTGCAATCTGTCCCCCTGAAAGCCAGCTAAGGAGAAATCAGCCCCAAGCCTGGACACAGCACCAAACATCCCCATACTCGGATCATCTAGAATATCCCGGGTTCAAGCATTCCTGTCCAGAGCTGGGCCAGGTACTTCCACCGCCTGCACCAGGGAACTGGGAGATCTCAGCAGGTCACCATCCTTCCCAGGAAGTATAGCAGAGTTGGTTTGGGTTTTTTGTTTTTTTGTTTTTGGCGGGGGGCGGGGGGTGCTTTAGACAATATTTTAGTTTCCTGTCTAGTGCTGAATACCCTATATGCAAAATAAAAGCTTTTTTAAAAAACATTTTAAACCCAAACAAAAAAACACAAAAGGCAAAACACCTAGACAAGCCTCAAAGTCCCTTTTCAGATTGTGTGATTTTGTGATACCAAAATTCAGAGCCCCAGGACTCCCCTAATTATATATATTTTCCTCTTTCAGGAAATTTTACATGTAAATGATAGAATGAAACCAAATATCAGAATCACCACCTTGGGAGTAAAAGAACACTTAGAAACCATACAAAGTAGAAATGAAGAACCACCATGAGAGGAATCTGACCTGAATTAAGAAGCAACATTTAAAATTCCAGGTTCAGAAAAGCTTGAACAGAATCCAGGGCTGAAGTCAGCCCTGAGCCCGCAGGCCCTGCCTTCCTGCAAAGGTGGGTAGATTCTGGTCTGCAGAGGAGGTGCCAGCTAGGGAAGTGCCTCCACCCCCCATCCCATCCCACCCCACCCCACCCTATGCTGTGGAGGCTGAAATGGAGGCCAGAGAGCAGGAGTCCACAGTCAGCATCACAGCAGCAACACAGAGAGAGAACACTTTTTGAAGGAAACATGTGAAACCGAGAACACCGGTGACCTCTGGGGGGAATGGGGTGAGAAGCAGACAATCTGCACAGTCTACCTCCTAAGCTACCCTTTTTAATTGCATTACCTATTCAAAAATAAATGAATAAAATACATGGCATGCCAAAGTAAAATAGGAAAGCAATAAAAAAAAGACAAAGATAGTTTAAAACTTCTCCTAATGAAATGTCATTTCAAAATCTAAGGGGAAAATGGGGCTAGGGGAGGAGGATGCAGAGGGTTCAAGTTAGTGAAGAAACCAACTTGATAAACAAGAGCCATCGTCCTGGCCAAACCCGCCACTCTCCGGTCCTCACCGTTCACATCTGCCTCGGAGCTCCCACAGCAAGCCCGGCTCTGCGCCCAGAACACCTGGTTCTCCTCCTCCATCCCTGCCCACATCTCCTCAGTAATGGGTTACGTCCCCTCCTGCCTCCTGCCCAGAGACTCAGGTTGCCCACCAAACCACAGGAGGTGCCCTCCACCCTCCTCTGCTGTAATCATACTATTAGAGAGTTCACCTGTTCATATGAGCGCCCCACCTGAGCCCAGGTGGATTTCCCAAAGTTGCCTGGAACGCGATCTCCCATCCTGCCAGCTCTGCCTACGTGACTTTGACACTGTTCCCATCAAGAAAAGGGATCTGTGTTTCTTGCCTTTGAAGCTGGGTGGGCTCACGACTGTGAGAGGAGTGACCCTCTGCGACTTCAACTGGAGCTCTGAGAGCCATATAAGCAGCCGGACTGCTCTGAGCGCCCCATGCTGAGGAACCCAAGTCAGCGCCCAGGAGGGACCCTGTGAAGACAGCTAGATGGTGGCCCTGCTGTTCCAGCTCGCCGGTGGCCCGGCCCCAGCATGAAAGACACTGAGACACAGCCGCCAGCCAAACCCTTCCCGGAAACCTGAGCTACAGACAATTCCTGAAAGACAATAAAATAATTTTTAAGACACAGATTTGGGATGACTGCTTACAAAGCATTTATTAATTATTTTATTAATTAATTAATTGATTAACTTGCCTCTAAACAGCAGAATCCCAAAGCCCCGTCTCAAACTCACCTTCGGTTCCCACTTCTTACTGGTGTTAAGGCATTGAGCTTGACAAAGCCCTCGAGTCGCCAGCTCCAGAAATTTGTTTACATCAATTCACTGTGTCTGCCCATAATGCCTACTCCTCCAAAACTGTCCCACCGATGTCTACCTTACTCAGTTCTCTTCCTGGAATAGAGGAGTCCATGGTCTCCTCCACTCCTTGGTTAATTTCACGCCCACTCATGCAACTGTCCCTAAACTCTGCATATTCATAGGAACTCGGCCTGGATCCTTTCTTGCCTTCCTGCACTCACATCTCCGTCCATTGTCCTAGGCCTCTGCGTCCAGGGCTGTGTCAGTCACCTCGCAGCCCCTCATCCTTTCCAACTCCCCCCACACAGAACAGGAAAGACTATTCTGTTTGTTTTACACCCACGACGTTTCAGAAAAGACTTGAGGCAGCTTAAGCACCAAGAATTCTCATCCTCAAACACAGGGATAACCATCCCCTTGCGGGGGCACTGACGCAGTATATCCCACAGAGAACCAAGAATCACATGAACAACATCTGGGTACGGGGTCTCTGGCCTCCACTCACAACGTGAAGATAAACTCGGGAAGATTTAAAGGCTCCTCCCCTGCAATGGCCTTTTCTCTACTCCACACCCAACCAACTCCTAGTCACACTTTGAGGCCCAGCTCATTTGTCATCCCTGCTGGGAAGCCTTCCTCGCCCCCTTAGGCTGTCAGTCACTCTCTCCCCGTGTAGTGTGCCTGCCCGGCACCAACATTTATCTCCACACTCGCCTGCCTGAGTGCAGACTCAGGGCACCTTAAGTCAGAGCCTCACCTTATCTCTGTGCGCCCTCCGCACTTCGGACGGTAGGTGCCCAGTGAGTGCTCGTGGGATGAACTCAGTTGGCTGCTCTCTGGGAACCCCCTTTCCGTGTACCTACCCTCCTCACAGAGGCTGACATCACCCCTCACCCCATTCTGAGGCCTCCCTCAGCCTCTCCTTGAACAAAGCAGGACCCCTCATCCTGCTGAGAGCCCCACTCCACAGCCATCTTTCCTGGGAAGAATGCCCCACCCCAGGTTTACGATTCCTTCCAGGCTGGAAGGTGCCTCTAGAAGCATCTGTTCAGCTATCCAAGCCTTCATGGCTTGATCTTCATGCACTTCTGAGTCAGCCCTACTTACCCTTTTGGTTTCAAGCACATCAGCTGGAAGGCTGGTGACAACTTCCCCCAGCTCAGAACAGTTTTCCCACATGCGGTTCTTATGCCTGAAGGAAATGCTGTGCTCTCCAGTAACATTAGTGAAATGGATGGTGATGTTCTTAGCATCCTAGGTCTTAGACTAGAAAAAGCACTAATACTGCCGAATCCCCAGCTTCAAGAATGGTGTGTGGGGCTTCCCTGGTGGCGCAGTGGTTAAGAATCCACCTGCCAATGCAGGGGACATGGGTTCGATCCCTGGTCCGGGAAGATCCCACATGCCACGGAGCAACTAAGCCTGTGCGCCACAGCTACTGAGCCTGCGTTCTAGAGCCTGCGAGCCACAACTACTGAGTCCACATGGCGCAACTACTGAAGCCCACGTGCCTAGAGCCCATGCTCCGCAACAAGGGAAGGCACCGCAATGAGAAGCCCGTGCACTGCAGCCAAGAGTAGCCCCTGCTCGCCACAACTAGAGAAAGCCCGCGCGCAGCAACAAAGACCCAATGCAGCCAAAAATAAATAAATTAAAAAAAAAAAAAAAAGAATGGTGCCTGGCACTTAATAGGAGCTCAAAAAATACTAGCTGAATGAATGAAAAAATGAACAGTCACCTGGCCCAGCCCTGACGTGGAGAAGCTGTGGTCTGCCTGGCCGCTCCACACCAGGCCCCAAAGCATAAGAGGTTGTGCCACTTCCCCAAAGTTATGAGCAAGCCAGCGAGGGAAACTGGAACCCCCGTCTCTTGCCTCCCAGCACATGGCCCTCCTTCTGCCCGAGTGGGCAGCTTTCTCACCACCCACCCCTTCCACATTCCAAAGACAGCATCTCCATGAGAAGTTCTGGATGGCATCCAGGAGTATTTTTCTTCCTGGCTTTAAAACAAATTGTGACAAATGGCTCTGCAGATCTACTGGGCCATGAAGCCAAGCAGATGGCACTGCAGTTCACACTATTAACTTAAATTCTACTCGATGCTATTTCAAATTAGGGCATTTTACCTAGAAATTGTAAAAAGCACCGTTTTGGGGACGGGGGTGTGTACTTGTAAGTAAATTTGCCATCAGATTCATTTACAAATCTACTTGCTCCTGGCCACCCTCAATGATCACACACTTTTACCCACTCCCCCTTCCTCTCCTCCACCACGAAGTCCTGACTCATGTAAACAATGATAGATTCTTGGGACCCACTGGTATAACCACCCACCTAAACTTGACTGTGCCTGTGGACATCCCCCCAGCAGAGGCACATCGCCGCTGATGGCAGCCCAGGCGGGGAAGCTCTACTGGAAAGTTCTTTACTGTGAACTGAAATCGGGCTCCAGGGTCCTGGACAAACCCAGTTTCTCATTTATCCATTCAATGGGCAATAAACGAGCACATTCTAGGCACTGGACACTGAAGCAGACACTGAGGCTACAAAGAGACGCACAGAATGATCTTGAAACTCAAGGGGCTCACCATCTAGAAGCTCTGAAGCTTCTGTCTCCAGGCTGAACAGCTGGACATCTTCCGTGGCTGTGCATGATATGGATTTGGTTCCTCTCCCTGTTTCTTACAAACGGGCTCCAGTTTGCCTCTGTCCCGCCAAGCGTGTCGCCCAGAACTTTGTGCTCTTCCCCACGCATGGTCTGGTCAGCAAGGAACGAGCAGACCACTACCCCTCGGTTCTAGACACCACAGATGAGACAGATAAGACAGATTTGTTTGGTGGACACATCACATGGTTGACGTCTGCCAGCTAAAACCTTCCATCCTTCTACCACCTGCCCTTCCCACACTTGTGCAACTGGATTCAGAACCTTGCACTGATCGCTGTCCGTCCTAACAGGACCCAGCCCATCAGCCCATCTCTTTCTTCCTTATCAAGCCACATACTTGCTGTCCTTTCTTGTTTTAAAGTGATGTACATAACTTTAAACGATTTGGAGGAGTATGACCTCTACCTTCATCAAAACGGACTAGAAAAACGCAGAGAGGTCGAGGACAGAATCCTACAACACCTAACGCAGCCAGAGAACCCTGACGATGATGCCTGGGCACATTGTTTCCCAGCTCTTGTCCTGCCTGTAAGTGTATGAGCTCATGGTGTCTCTAGCTGGCATCCACAGCAGGTATTCTCAATAAATACACCAATTTGATGCCAAATCCTAAGCCATTCCACATGTATTAAAACTAAAAATAAAATTTAAAAAAAAAAGTTATCTCTGTTATCTTCCCTCTTTTTGTGGCTTCCTTCAGCCTAACTCTACTCCTTCACCCAAGCCTGCTCCTTCCTCACCAGAACCCCTCCTGTTCCCCTGCCACCACCAGCAGCCCTGTCCAGCTGTCTTCTCTTCAATCTTAAAGGTCTTTAGCATATTTTAATACTCGGCTCCTTACTGCCACTCTCTCCTTCCGCCCCAGCCAGTCCACCCAGTAACTTACTGCCTCTTATGTCCCCCACGGCAGCTTCCCGCCTCAGGCACAATGGCCCAGGGGCTCCACTTTGCCAATCCCTTATTGTCCAACTCCTCCTCCTGGTATTCTAGGCTCCCAGATTCTGGCCTCGCTCCCCCATCTACGTAACCTGATTCCTACCAGTCCTTCCACAATTTGCCTTTCCCCCCCAAGCCCGCTGTGACTCATTCCCACCTATACATTTTGCTTCCAGTGTTTTCCATCTTCCAGTGTTGAAGAGCTAAACAAGATGGAAAAAGAAGGGCTTCCCTGGTGGTGCAGTGGTTGAGAGTCCGCCTGCCGATGCAGAGGACACGGGTTCGTGCCCCGGTCCGGGAAGATCCTACATGCCGCGGAGCGGCTGGGCCTGTGAGCCATGGCCGCTGAGCCTGCGCGTCCAGAGCCTGTGCTCCGCAACGGGAGAGGCCACAACAGTGAGAGGCCCAAGTACCGCAAAAAAAAAAAAAAAAAAAAAAGATGTTAAAAGACAGAGGAAGGAGGGAAGGGAGAAGAGGAGGAAGAGTGAAAAGAAAGAGGAAGGGAAGAAAATGGAAGAATGACGACAGCAGCACCAGCTAACTCTCGCAGAAGTATCCTGCCAGGCCCTGCTCTAAACGCCTCATACACATGACAACATTTAACCCTGACAACAACGACAGGAGGTAGGTGCCATCCTTATCCTCATTTGCAGATGAGTATGGCGCCGAGAGGTTAAGTACTCTGCCCCGGGCACACGTGGGGTCTGTACTCTGAACCACGCCACTTGCACGACAGGTAGGGAGATGAGCATGGAATTAAGCACCAGCCACACACAAGCAGCCAGTTGTACAGGTACTGGGGGAGGCGGGGTCAGCCTGGGGAGTCAGGGAGGGCATCACACGGAGGGCACCTTGATCCGAGTCTTGGAAGCAGGAGTCAGGCAGGCAGCCCAGGAGCAGGTACAGGCACTCATGCCACGTGAGAAGACAGGGCACGGGCAAAGCCAGAGGCCAGAGAACCAAGGATGAGTTCACTCACAGGGCTGGTGTGGGCTCTCTGGCCGGAAGGGGAGCATGAATGCAGGTGGGCAGGGAGCAGAGGTGAAGATGGCGGGCAGGGACTAGGTCTTGAGGGGTCTGTCTCACTATAGATGGGCCCTCAATCCTGCGACACATCAGGTCAACCACTTCTCATTATCTAAACCCTCCCTCTTCCAAGGCCCATCCAGCCTATTCCAGTGCAAACAGGTGTTAACCAACTGCAAATGAAAGGGAAGAAGCTGCATCTAGGACCAGTCCCCATACAGGCAAGACAGGATGCCCTCCTCAGTCTCCCCTCTTCACACTGTCCACACCTTCTCCAACAGGAAAAAGAAAATACAATGCAATTGCTTCTCCTGTAAGCTTGTTAAGTCAAATCCTTAGGGCTTCATTACTTGGCGTTTGCTAACTATCGATACGAGCGTCTGGAAAATACGTGGAGTCATGCACTTCTAGGAATCCATTAAATTTAGGGAGAAACTGTGATCTAATGTCATTAGATGACAAAGAAAATAAGCATTTTCTCAGGAATGGACAAGTTTTTGAGCTTTGGTTTAGATGCTGGCAACATCATGTGACACAGTGACCATCTCAAGCTCGTCAGAAGATGAAGAACAAGTACACATTTCTTAAATTTACTTCTTGAATGAGAAAGTATTTAAAATATATAGAAAAGTATAGAGAATAATAAATACCTGTATACATCCAAGACAGTCAAATCCTCATTTTTGCCACATTTGCTTTAGATTTTTTTTCAAGAAAGAAAAAAAGCATTCTGGGACTTGCCTGGTGGTCCAGTGGTTAAGAATCTGCCTTCCAATGTAGGGGACGTGGGTTTGATCCCTGGTCGGGCAACTAAGATCCCACACGTCATGGGGCAACTAAGCCCACATGCTAAAACTACTGAGCCCGTGCCACAACTAGAGAACCCACACGCCACAACTACTGAGCCTGCACGCTCTGGAGCCCGCATGCCTCAACTAGAGAGAAGCCCGCACGCCACAAGGAGGAGCCTGCATGCCGCAACGAGAGATCTCGCATGCCACTACTAAGACCCGATGCAGCCAAATTAATTAATTAATTGCAAAAAAAAAAAAAGGAAGAAAGAAAGCATTAGACACTGATCAAGTCCCTATTTCACTCCCTTCCTAGTTCAATTACCCCTACCCACCCCAGAAATAACATTCTGAACTTGGTATTTATCAGTCTCATGCATTTTTATGCTTTTACTATATATGTATGTATCCAAAAACATATTAATAATGTTTGCATGATTTCAAACTTTGTAAAATGGCATCACACTGTAGGTACTCTTCTGCATCTTTCTTACTTGACAAAACACTTTTGCGAGTAATCCTTGTTGACATATGTCACTCTAGTGAATTCATTCTGATTGCAGATCACAGTTCATTGCAGGAATATTCACCGCCATCTGTATCACAAATTTTAAATTCATTTTCCTGTTGATGAATTTTTCAGACGTTTGCAACATTTCACTGCAATAAATACGCTTGTAATGTTTGTCTAGGGGTATCTTTGGTCACAGGAGACATTGCCCAAATGACTCTGCAACACTGGTACACCAACTTTATATTCCCAGGGTCAGTGTTTAAGTATTCTTTTTGTATCTTCATCATCTCCTGGTATCGTTCGACTACTACACCGTCACCAATCTGATGGGGATGAAACGTTATCTCCTTGTTATTCTGAAAATTATTTTTAAATGAGAAAATACATTACTAGTAAATGCAGCTTAGTGGGCAAGAGTTCTCAACAACACGTGGGAGTAGAATAAGTTTTCCTTGGATTTTCTGGAAAATAATACAGAAAGGATACGGAAGTGAGCAAGGGTACCCATAAAACAAGATTGGCCATGAGCTGATAATTGTTAGAACTGGGTGAGAGGTGCATGGGGGTTCATTATCCTATTTTCTCCACTTTAGTCTACATTTGAGATTTTCCACAATAAAAAATTAAAATAAGGAAAAGCAGCAGCAGCATTTGGAGCAAAGAAAACGCAACAAAGAGGAGCCCCTGTAACAGTGGAAGGAAGGCAACCTTCAGAAAGGGCAGAGGCTGGAGCCGCAGGTAGAAGAGGACAAAAGGAAGCTGGGAGAGGGGGGCTTTCAAATTGTGCTGTGATTTAAGTCAGAAGAGTTAGGAACATTATTGCTCAAACTGGTGTTTCTGACGACCCTTTACAATACTGCAGGACCTAATAAAATGTTATCAGATTTTAAACGTAGGATTGATAAATCACTCAAGTGTTTGTTCCATGAAATTGTACTTTGAATTACAGAACATTTGTTTTCATACTCCCAAGTCTGTTGTTTAATATGTGCAAGAATTACCTGTTACGCTTCCAGGGCAGGGGTCCAAGCAATGGAGCTGGTCAGGATGCTTGGGATATAAAAGATAAACCCCAAAGAAACACAGTGGAATTCTAGACAGAGCAAAACTTGACCTGAGACGGAGCTAAAAATTCCTGTCACATAGGTAGGAAAAGGCAGATTAGCTCAACTGGATTAAGAAAATGTGGAAAAGGGAAAGCCTCAACCAGAATTATAGCCAGCGGTTTTCAACTGGGACGTAGGATGTCTGAAGTGTACTGAATGGTAGGGCGTGACAGCGGCAGGTGCAGGGCAGAGGCTTGGCCGCAGCAACATCAATTACGGCTCCAGCGGGCCTTGGGAGCTCAGGGTGGCAGGTGTGAGCAGGGGGCCACCAGGGCCACCTGCCATCGAGCCTGCAGCAAAAACCACTTAGCAAGTCGTTTCCAAGTTCCTCGGAATGCTGTTGCCTAAAATCATCTCACACACGTGTGCCCCACACATCTTCACTCATAGTCGTCACTTGCCCACCTCTGCCCCTGAAGCAATTATTCATTAACCACAGGCATTTAGCAGCCAGTAAGAAAGCCCACAGGTCCGGAAAGCACAATGTGAACAGTGAAAGGGGCCGGGGTTGTGGCGCCAGCTCCTCTGCAGAGGCAATGCACTCCAGAGCTGAGGTCAACCTGTCCAAGGTCACACGACCAGTTCCTGACAAAGGGACTTAGAGAGGCCAGGTCTCCAGATTCCCAGATCAGTGCTCTCGTCCCTCCCATGGCACCATGCGGGTTCTTAGTTCCCCAACCAGGGATGGAACCCATGCCCCCTGCGGTGGAAGCACGGAGACTTAACCACTGGACCGCCAGGGAAGTCCCGCACCTCCCTCTTCTAAAGCATCCTCCTTGCGCTGGAATCCCAGCAACTGTTCTGTTCACACCCCTGGGCCGCTGAGATCTCATTTGGATGGACACTCGCGGCAGGACCTTCAGGGGCCTTGACTCACTCCCCTGCAGTCCTTTGTGTCCTCAACTCTGGGCCGCTCGTCAGCAGCTCTGTCCTCTTTTGTGCATCTATTCCTGCCAGTCTAAGGGAGCAAGCAGGAAGTTTCCCGGCCGGGTGCTCAGAGGCTGACCGTTCTCAGCAGACGTCACCTGGTGCCGGCCTGCCCCAGGGGCACCCATCCACGCCTGGTCCTCCTGGGGGGGTGCTGGGCAGCAATCAGATCCGGGGAGAGGAAGGGAGGGGAGCTGAGGCCAGGTTATAGCTGCAGGAAGGGACTTCACGCACTCAGGAGGATTCCCTGTGGGCAGGGCGGTTGGCATCCAAATCCCTGGGCCACCGGGATGCTGTTCCTACTCCTCAGTGAGGAGCTAAGGGCCAGGGAGTCAGTGACTCACCCAAGGTCATCAAGTCAGTAGGAGTCAAGGCAAGGGCAGCAGCCAGGGCGTCCCACTCCGAGGGCAGGGCTCGTTCTGCCCCCACGGGCGGGTTTGCCAGCAGGCTCTGACCTCCCCAAACCTGTGGCCCCAACGTGGCGAGGCCCCTCCACGGTCCACGTGCCGCAGGACAAACAGCTGCGCACCCTCACTCCGGCTATCACTCCTTTACAAAGGATGGCCTGTGCTTCCTTCCATCCTGACCCCTACCAAGAACACCGCTCAGGAAATGTTGCCACAGGTTAAGAAAAAAGTACACCCAACCACAGGTCCTCAAACTCCTCCTCTCCATGCCCCCCAGAGGCCGCACCAGGGCGAACTGCATCCACCGCTACCATTTACGGGCTCTGTCAAAACCTCGGCACAAAACAGGAAAAGTAATCCAGGCCACGGCCGTCGTTGGGTGCCCGTTCAGCAATCTCCAGCCCTGAGATGCCCGTGAAACCGCGGCCGCCAAACGGCTGCCCAGGCCCCAGCAGAACGCCCTCCAGCGTGGAGCCTGCCCACGGCTCCCAGTGGCTGCCGCTCCTGCCGTCGCTGGGGAGAGGGCGTCTCCAACTCCAGTTCTGGCCTGAAGCTAGCCCACAGGGCCATGATGGCTGGGGAAGGGAACAACGCATGTGTAGAATGTTCCAGTGTCCACCCTGCAAGAGGGCCCCGGTTATAGCAGCGCAAATCCACAGGTGACTGTGAATTGTGAACCGAGGTGATGGCCAAAGGGAAAGCCAGCAAAGGAGGACGTCCGTGGAGTACATGGCCGTCAGAGGAGAAGGCTGCCCTGCCTGGCTGGAGGGCCCCTCCATCAAGCCTTCCCAATATCAACTGGCTCCAAACATTGAAACGTCTCCAGACACCCACTCTTAGAAGGGCCGGCTCGGGACTCGTTAACCTAACTATCCGCCACGACAACCTCGGCAGCGAGTGACACTACAGTCTGACCAGAAAGGTCCGAGATTAGAAGTCAAATGTACCGGGTCCCTTTTGTTCTCTGCTGGTGGGAATGTGAGATGTGCCTCACTATGCGGAACGATCTGGAAGTTTCTTATAAAGTTAAACACACTCACCATATGGCCCAGCAATCCCACTCCTGGTGTTTACACAAGACAAATGAGAACCTACGTCCACACGAAGACTGACACACAGAAGAGCAGCCTGACTCATAATAGCCCCAAACTGGAAACAGACCGAATGTCCATCAGCTGGGGAGTGGAGAAACGAACGGTGATACATCCACACAGTGGAATACTACACAGCAATCAAAAGGAATGAACCAGACACATGCAACCACGTGCATGAATCTCGAAAGCACTTCGATGAGTGAGAGAAACCAGATTCAAAAGACTTCAGACTGTAGGATTCCATGTGGACCACATGCTGGACAGGGCAGAACTGCAGTTACAGAAATCAGGTCAGTGGTTGCTGGACCTGGAGATGTGGGGAGGGAGCTCTCGGGGGTGATGGGAGCATTCTGCATTTGTCTGTGATGGTGGTTTCCACGACTGTTTACACTCGTCAACACTCAATGAATTATACACTTAAAACTGGTGAATTTTGTTGTCTGTACCTTATACCACAATAAAGCACATTGAAACAATACTAGGTTCCTTTTCCTTAACTAGAGTTCGAAGAAGTGGCCCGTGCTGGCTGTGACTTGGAGAAATCACATAACCTTGCCGGGCCTCAACCGTGCCATCTGTACAGGGGGCTGCCTCGCGGTCCCCTGGCTCGAAACGACAAGAACGAAGTCGGAGGATGTGAGTAAATGTACAGACCTGGCACCAAGTGGGGGTCCGTAAGTGTCAGCCTCTGCCCACCCGCGCTCCCCAGTGCAAGTGAGCGACTCTACTGATCCATAGCCTTCAACCAGCCGGGGTCAGGGATGAGCCGGAGGACCCAGTGAGGAACTGAAACACTGCGGAGGGTGAAAGACAATGGCCACAGCCTGGGTGGGGCGGAGCGGGTCGGGGGAGCTCATGGAGGCGGCTGCTGGGGAAGGGGCTGAGGCTGGGGACAGCACAGAGGTGGGTGGGACAGCCCAGCGCTTGACCATTTTGCTCAAGGCCGGCCTGGCTGTGGCCTCCAGGTCTCTCATTTCCTCTACTTTAACGAGGGGTCACAGAAGTGCTTTCCCACAACTGCATCATCTCCCTATAAAGTCGTCAGCTTAAACACAGAGCCGAGCTGGGGCAGGACAAAGTCTCCTTTATGACACGTTGCGGTTCATCCGTTTGAACCCTTGGGCTCTGTGACACAGAACACAAGCTCCAGCCACTCCCCGTCACTTACCGCAGGCGCCAGGACACAGCATTCCTTTCCCTGGCTTCTGGTTAAATGCCACGGTCAGTATCTTTAGGAGGAAGCGGGGGGACTTGGGGGGTGGGTGGAGGTGGGGTCAAAAAGAGAGAATGGATCCAAAGGACTTCTAGGAACTTTAAAAGGCTTGGAAATTCATGGTGCCAGTTCTTTACTATGTCTAATTTTACTCTGAAAGTTCCTCTTAACACAAAACATCTTCCAGCCAAGACAGGGTTAGTTTGGGCTCATGAATAACGAAGGCGAGGGACTGCCCCTGGAGGCGCAGTGGTTAAGAACCCACCTGCCAATGCAGGGGACATGGGTTTGAGACCTGGGCCGGGAAGATCCCACGTGCTGCGGAGCAACTAAGCCCGCGCGCCACAACTACTGAGCCCGCGCTCTAGAGTCCGTGAGCCACAACTACTGAGCCCTCGCACCACAACGGCTGAAGCCTGCGCGCCTAGAGCCCGTGCTCCGCAACGAGAAGCCACTGCAATGAGAAGCCCACGCACCGCAACGAAGAGTAGCCCCCACTCGCCGCAACTAGGGAAAGCCCACGTGCGGCAACAAAGACCCAACACAGCCAGTAGTTAAATAAAATTTTTAAAAGAAATAAATTTTAAAAATAATGAAGGCAAAAATTTCCTCAGTTCTCTCAATGGAGCTGGAATGAGGCAGAAAGCGGCCCCAGAAGAGAACCCACAGGAAACTAAAGTTGCCCGAGGCAGAATCAAGTGAGCTGTCAGGGGTGAAATGCAGAGAGGGCATTAGCTGCAGACAGCTAAGCTGGGCAACAAAGGAAACTGGGAACAAGACTCCGGGTCCTTCAGGAAAGCCTGGTAGAGCCTGCTTGCCTGTTAGATGCCTGTGTTTCAGGTGACACCCAGTCAGGTAAGGCTGCTATCTCCGCAAACCCTCCCCGCCACCCAGTGATAAACCACTCCCTTTCTCCAGGACGGTCTAATTACATCCCTTTTGCTTGACACTCACAGGGCCAGGGCAGGTTCTCTGGAGTAAAGCCAGTACGGTACACAGAGGATGTCAACACTGCTCCCTGAAGTACTGGGAGAGAACGCAACACGAAGGAAACCTTGAAGAACAGGCAAGAGACAGCAGTGTTGACAGGAACAGGTGCTGGAGGAGATGGAGAAGGGGGAACAATGGTTGACACATTGGGGGACATCAGAGGCGGAGGTGTGGCAGGTGGCAAAAGAGGTGACTGCTGCAGGGCAGGGCAGGGGAGACCCAGGCAGCACCACCCAGACCATGGGGGGAGGACCCCTCAGAGCCACCCGAAGCTGTCAGCATGAGAGAACACCAAAGCTGGGGAACGCCCAGGGGCCATTTGGTCAAAGGCTCAGAGATTTCACCCACAATGGCCTCGCAGAGACTGAAACAAGAACAGCAAGATATCCCGAGGGAGGTGACAATGTGGTCCAAAGGTGGTGCCTTAATGGCTCAGCAGTATGTACTGTGGCCTAAATCCAACCTCCAAATGACCACGTATCTAACTAAGACCAATCTGAGGCCGTCAGCTGACTAGGGTGGCACCCTGGTCCTGAACAACAATGGTGACAAGTACCACTTACACAGCATCTCCTACATTAAGACTCTCCCCGACGGTTCCATTCTAGTCTCACGATAACCCAAATGAATGGCTCCTGCTACGTTCTGATAAGGAAATGGGCGCTTAGAAGAGTTAAGTAACTTGCTCCAAATCACACCGCTGGCTGAATAACCAATGCTTATCGAATGGTGGTCGGGTGAACGGATGGATGGATGACTGGATGGACAAAGGCAAGGCCAGGCTGACAGCCAGCTCCTCCTGGGACTAGACTTGGCCCTTCTGCGCCTGTCAGAGGAAGCAGGGAGAGCGGTGGGTAAAACGAGCCCATGAACAGGACAGCATCGACAAATATATATGACAGCTCTATTTTGCTGAAAGTGGGGGGAAAATAAAAACACCAACTCTCCATGAGAAACAGGAAAAAGAGAAACAGTCTGTCCCTGTCTTTAAATTTTCAAATCATAAAGAAGAGCCCCGGTGGCCCATGCCGCCTGTCCCCAGGTCTGAAGGGTTTTCCTCCGAGTATTTATTTGCAGAGTCAAAGTTCTCAGTTAGAGGAGAAACAGGACACAGCAGAGATTACATCGGAGCAGGAGAGGCGCCGCACAAAGGCCCTTCCTTTGTGTCTAACTCTGCTTTGTTTAAAGCAAGATCAGATTCAGCATCCGTACTTTTACTCGCTGCCTGACGAAAACCAGATGCCAAATGCCTCGCAGCACTGCGTCGGGGCCCCTGCCCTTCGGAAAACAACTTGAGTCAGCCAGGCCAAATGCACCCGGCACTGAACAAAGCGCGCCCGTGCTTCAAGGGCCGAGATCCGCGCTCCTGAGCCTTTAAGAAAAGGCACATTCGGAATCTTTTCAGGCTAGGAAAGGTGAAAAAGATGGGCTTCGTACCTCATTCTTCATCTAGTCTAGAGGTCTGGAACTTTTTCCTGAAGCTCCACCTATAGCTGGATGGTTGGGATGCTCAAGCTGGTCACCAGTGGATACCAGTCACCAAAACGTTCCCCTCTGCAAGCCACTGACATTCTGGTGACCGATGGGAGAGAGCAGCCATCTTGCTGACATGGCTCAGGGACAAGGATCCCCCTAAGCTAAAGGGCCTTGGGGGTGGCCGTAAACTCACCCTCCAAAAATACTCAGAGCCCCAGAGAGAGAATAAACACCAGCCAGCAAGCTCTAGCTCCTGGATCTCTGAGCAAATCAGGTCAGAAGTAAATCAAGTCAGAACACAGATCTCTGAGCAAATCAAGTCAGAAGTAGATGGAAAAGTGTAACCTGAAGACCACTTATCTATCACCTGGATCACAAACAGGCGTCACCGGCGCCACCCTGTTACAGCTCCAGACCTGGCTTCCACAAGGATCCCCAGCTAAAGGTGGAGCAATCCAAGTCCGATTCTGGAAGGACGGCACTCCTCCCTCTGTGGCCACACCCCCGGCCCCTGGCCCTGGGCCCCAAGGATGCTGTGGCAGGGGAGGACAAAATGAAGGAATACAGGCTCTTTCTTAGCTGCCTCGGCCAGGAGATGACACCTGTCACTTCCTCACCCGTTTCACTGGCTCACATTAGTCACACAGTGTCAAAAAATCTGCACAAATTTGGAGGGGTGCGCGCACATCTGGTGAGCTGTTGTCTCTGCCACGTCGTCTAAGTCCTAAGACCTCTCATTCCCAATGTCAAGCCCCTATTTTCAAATGAATTCAAGGTCTCATCACTTAGAGCTTCCGTCATTACCTCAAAACCCCAGTGGCAAAAACAGACAGCATATGTCAAGTCATCACACTCAAACTCCTACAGTCATCTTCTAGACGCAAGATTCAATCATCTCTTCATTCAATCCTCCCTTCTTTCAACAGTTACTTTCCTTTACAGTTTTCCTTTGATATTTTCCCCCATTTCCTACTACTTCCAACTCAAATCTCACCACCAACAACTGAATTATTCCAGGAGCTTAAACTGGTCACTCGGCTTTTATTTTCTTCCCTTGCCATCGACCTGGTACGCGGCTGCCTAATTCTCCCTTCCAAGGTCCACTTTCTTAGCTTCTTCCCTGCTCAGGGGCCCACCATCCTCCCCACTGTGTAAATCAAGGGTCACCTTCTAAGCCTGCAATTTGCAGTGCTCTAGAATCTGCCTGTGGAATTAGGCAGGACATAACCTCCCTGCTCTCTGCCACAGCCATGTCCACTCCCATCTCCACAGGTCTGTTCACGCCACCCTCCTCCTCTTCCTGTGCAAATCCTAATCCTACCTCATGATCCACTCCAAATACGACCTCCTCACCTGAGTCCTTCCCACTAACATACTTAACCCCTTTCTCTTCTGGTTTACCACAGGGCTAAGCGCTGTCTCTGCCTAGTGTGCCTTCTGATGAGCATCTGCACTGTACTATTTTACAAGTGTAAATCCTATTTCCGGCTCCTTTGAGGAAGTGTCTGATGTAGGTTGCCTTCAACTGTACGTAGTGGAAAACAGCAATTCTCTCACCCGAAAAACTGGGTTTGCCTCTTGGTGGGTGTTTAGCCAAGAAAGACACAACCAAGCCAAAACTCAGGAGAAGGAAGGATTTATTACTTGAAGCAAGTTAAGGAGAACACGGCGGGTCTTTCCCAAAGCAGTGTCACCCCAAACAGCAAAATTAGGATAGTTTTAAGCTCAGGGTACATTCATATTCATGGAGGGGCTTGGGTGGTTGAGAGTCTAAGCTTTAGTTGACTGAAGTCACGAGGGTCAGAAAAGGTCAACATCACCATCCCTTAGGTTCCAGTTGATCTGGTGGTTGAGTGCTTCAGGCTAATCTTCACTATTGAAAAAGAAGTGGGAGTCTTTATAACTGATCTATTATCTTTGTTATATACCTACTATCTCTTGCCTGCTAACAGTTCTTGCATTCTTTTGTTCCCTTAAGATTATTAACTACTGAGGTCTGTTCAAGGGCAAGCACTGTGGCCAGGCTCAGATCCCAAAGTAACTTAGGCCAAAAATGGCTTCTCTTATGTCAAGAAAGCCATGCCTGGTTCTTTTCCTCTAGGGACTCCTTACCCTAACTGCTTACAATTCCTTTGGCCGAAACAGTGATGACAGAAAGTGCAAGGTCGGCCTGCTCAGTCTTCAGTGCCTCTATCATCAAGGACCCTGGTTCTTCCCGTCTTTTCCCCTCTGATGGCCTCAACAGATTTGCTTTTCCTCGTGGTGACGAAATGGCTGCCTCTTTTCCAAGAATCTAGTGCATGGAGCTGTCCCTTCTGTGTTTCCTTTTAAGAGAGAAAATGTCTTTCCCAGAATCCACTCCCCGCCCTCCCCAGAGGACTTCTCATATCTCATTGGCCAAAACGATGTCACACGTCCATATCTAGACTATGGGCACCCACGACTGGCTAGGATCCCTCAGCTTTTACCATGGAGCTTAAAGCAGAGTTACCTTTCCTTGAGTAGTTAGTTGGCAGGGAGGCGGGGAGGGAGGCATGACATTCAAAGGAAATCAGAGCTCTGCCAACAAGAAGAGAAAACAAATGGCTGTTGTGTAGGTAACCAACAGTGTCTGCCACAGGCAGGGCCCAGCGTCATGCATCCTTGCGTTTTCCCTCCCTTGCCACACCCATCCTGCACTGGTACAGCCAAACGAGGAATTATCCTGTGGGTGTGAGAAAACAGTGAGCATATAATAGAGTGGCACAATTGGACATTTGTGCATAGAAAGTGGAAAGAGGTCCATGAAATCCAAACAGATGCAAAAAAGTACTTAGCAGAGGAGGTTGGGAAGCTCCGGTCCAAACCCTAGGCTGGGCCTGACTGGCCTGACTCCCAGTTCCACGTCCAGGGAGCGGGCCCCAGGCCAGAGGGCTGGGCCTCTCCCAGCAGGGCCCAGCTGGGCCTTCTCCTCATTTCAACCCTTGCCTCCACTGGGCCAGGGGTCTACAACCAGCCCACAGCCGGTCAGGCACAAAGGAGGTTCCCAATGAGGCCTGCCAGTGCCTAGCTGGTCTCTGGGCACATCATGGGCACCATAAGTCTGTGGACCAAGAATACCTTAGCACAGGAGGTCTGGGCTCTGAAAACAAGTCCTCCCTTCACTCAGGGTCAGGGACGACTCCTTCAGCTGGGCTCACAGGTCTCTGCACCCTCATTCCTCTTCAGGCCACCCTGTTCCTATCCTTGCCTCCCAGCTCAGCTTTCCAGCACACTCTCCCAGATTCTTTGGGCTACGGACAGCAGTCCAGACCCCAAAGGCACATGCCTCCACCCTTGAGTGGAAAATGCACAAAGAACTGTATAGAAAATATACTGAACACAAGGCTCTGAAGTCTCACAGATGCCCTATGTCTGCATCACAGGTCCATGAGTTTTTACCTATTGGAAGTTTTGGAGTTCCTTTTCAAATACTGTAGAGCTGGGATTTCCGTGGCTAAAGAAAACTGTGTTGAATGCAGCCACGCTCAGAACTCATGACACGTATGCAACATTCGATACACAGTGACGGAGCAGTATTAGGTTGAACTGTATGACACTGCCGATATTCGACCGTTTTTGACCTACGAACACGGCAATGTCACACAGTTCAACCTGATATTTACTCTGTGCCAGGCAGCTGGCCTGGGACACCATGACCAACTACACAGCCATAATCCCTGTCCTGATGGAACTTACAGTCTAGTGCATTAAACCATTAACTAAAAAGTCATCTCGCGTGGGAGGGAGGGAGACGAAAGAGGGAAGACATATGGGAACATATGTATATGTATAACTTAGTCACTTTGTTATAAAGCAGAAACTAACACACCATTGTAAAGCAATTATACCCCAATAAAGATGTTAAAAAAAAAAGTCATCTCAGTTTTTAAAAAAAGAAAAGAGAGGAATACACAGTTTAGCTGTACTATTATAATTAATTATATGCGTATTTATGTGTTCACTGCCTGACTTCTTTGCACGCCTATAATCCACAAGGATGGCTGTGTCTCCTCTATATAACACACAGCCAAACACGTAGCAGAATGCACTGGATATCTGTTAAACTTATTAATTCATGTTACAGTAGACAAGTGCAGGTGCTGTGGAAGCGTCTGGCAAAGTGATCTAACTCATTTGGGGACGTAAGTGTCAGGGCCTTCACCAACTTGGAATTTCGCCAGCAAGGAGGACACCTGGTCTCTCCGAAGGACGCCAAAGTCCCTGTCCTGATAAGGCTGAATTAGGTCCTCGAAAAACAGGTCCGTATACCACACAGATATTGCCAGCAGCATAAGTACATGGGGTTTCATGGGGATTATTTAAAATACTTAATAGAACAAACTGTTTTTCAGCACAGCCTAGTATTTCAGAAACGCCATTTACATAAACAATTGGTACGTTAATTGCAAATCATTCTTATTTCTCCCCTAAAGCAGGATGCCCCAAGGATCTTTAGTAGGTGCTCTATTAGCCTAGTCTGAGTTCCAGTATTTACTTAAAAGTTCTAACAGTGAAGTTCTGGAGAAATATTTGGTAACTCGGACATTTTTCTAATTCAAACTAATCTTCCTCGTTAGTCTACGTTGTCAGGGATTTTACGATCCTATTAAGAGAAAGCATCAAAGGCTGCCCTTAGAGTAATATTCACCGAATTCTTTTGCAGGACACTTCAGGCAGCGAGAACCAGAGCTAACATCAGAGAGCGGGTGGGAAAAAAAATAAATGACAATTTGGAGAGCAGCTGTAATCCAATTCAACCTAATACCTGACACCTATATGAAGTCACATTCAAATTCCTAGCAAAGCACGTGAAAACTTTAGGCCCCGCACCCCTGATCTTTTGATTGACCTGACGTAATTTCATGAAAAACATCGGTGAACACCACTAACCAGCAGGCCTCCTATCTATTTTGCGGCATCTCCGTGAGTGCCAGCCCTCGACACACTGCAGAGACATCAATGAGCCTGGACAGTATCTTCATGCGTGTCTGGCCCGTCACTGCTCGCTGTACCAGCACAGAGATTTGGTAAAACACTGGTCACATCCATGGAACGTCTTAAACTCTCTTGACATAGCAAATGATCAGCAGGCCCTGTCCCCCTGCCAAAGGCAAACAAAACTCTGTCGCCAGCAAGGAGGACACCTGGTCTCTCCGAAGGACGCCAAAGTCCCTGTCCTGCCTCCTCTGCGGAACCTTGCCAATCTCTGGGATGCAGGCATGATCAGGGGCTAGGGGAGATTATGCTCTGAATGTCTTAAATGATTAGTTACTTAAAATCCTCCACCTGACTTCAGTCATTCCCCGTTACAGATGACAGAGAAAAAGCCTACTTGATTAAAGCCAAATGCCTATACATTTGAAAAAGGGAAAATATGCAGAAGAAAACAAGAGTCAGATTACTGATGGGCACAGCACCAGCCCCAGGACATCAGGGGCTGCTGAATAAATTATGACAAGGAAGCACATACATTAACCATAGATTCGCCATAAATACCTCAGCCCTTCCGGCTCTCACAGTTACTTACTTTCCCCCAAAGCATAGATTGAATCTGGCCTTGTCCTCAAGTGTGGCCTGGCTCTCCCTAGATTCCAAATATGGGAAATTACAGCTCTCCTGTGGTGGGGTAAGAGTGGGAAGGCAATGTTTGTGTTGCGTAACGTTTTAATTAAAACAAAGACGACGTACCCAGAATTTCTCTCTTCTGCTGGGAGAGTTTTCCAGGCCTCCTTCCACTCTCTCCCCACCCAGGCCATCAGTCTTTTCATCACCTCCAGAATAATTCCCCTTTAAAATAAGGGGATTATGCATAATGAGATCTGCAAAGAGTCTTCTAAAATAAATTCAAGTCTAGAGCCACGTTCGTTTTCATCTACTTTCAACCTTCTTAGAAATCCACCCTTGGGCGTGGGGGGTGGAGTGGATGGACCTGGACTCGGAGTGTGAGAGAGAAAGGGGCTACTATGGGTGTTGCTTCTCCCAGCCGAGAGGTGCGGGGACACCCAGCTAAAAGTCATCCCCCATCCTGACACAGGGAAGGAGAAGGACCTGGGCCGGTGCTCCTAATGCAATCTTGCTTTTTTGTAATGCAATACCAGTAGACAGATTGCCAAACTCTCCAGCAAGCTACCTTACTGTACTGAAACATCAGAAGACCTTAAGAAACTGCTCAGCAAATCATCTCTGAACAGTGTCACGGAGGGCTGTCTAGCTTGGGGATGAGCCGAGAACAAACCTATCCGCACAGTCCCTCCTCTAATAAACCAACAGACGTGTCCATCCGCGAAGCAGAACCTCCCGACAGACAATCCATCTCCAAACCAACACAAAACCACCGCGGAACAAAAGAACTGCGGAAAACCAGAAAGGCCTCTGAGGAGAGCTGCTCGTGGGGAGAAGGCTGGCCCTGCGCACAGGCTCCTGGGAGCAGCCCTGCCTGCTCCGGGGCTCAAGCCATCGCCACCAGGCACAGCTTACAACCTGCCTGGGACCTGCAGACTTAGAGTACGTGGGCGAGAGGGGAGAAATACCAGGGACGAGGGAGAGAAGCGCAGATCAGGGCTTCTTAGGGTTCACCCCAGGTCGAGGGAAGGCCCCTGGGAAGGTGCAGATCTGGAAGAGTCCGTCAGTGTGTCCCGCGCCACCCGGCTGAGCTAACCCAGCAGCTTCTGGAAAACAACCGTGGTGAGAGCCTTGGGCTCCGGACAGGAGTTAAGGGAGGCCAAGTACCACGTAAGGGTGATCAGCCTTAACGCCACCATCCCCCTAACACCAGGGTCCTCAGCAGAAAGCTGGCTGTGGATGCTGTCTCCTATCTGATGGCAAAGTATGTGACTATTCTAGGTCTCCTTTGCTCTGACTTCCTAGAAGTTCAGAGCTAAGTATGCAATTCCCAATTCCAATACAACATCCCCAGCAGTTAATAAGCACGTCTCCCACCATCAATGGTACCCTTCTCTTACTCCTATAGGCCCTTCACCAGGCCTGCCCAGGGCATGTGTAATTCATGGCTGCTAATGAAGAGCTGAGAACAAAACAGGAAGAAAAGACTTAAGAAATAGTAAGAAAAAAGACTTACCTTAGGAAAAGAGTTCCCTTACGTCAGAGTGTCTTTAATTAATCTTTCTATTTATTGAAGATTAAAAATACCTATCAGGTGACTACTTAAAATGTTCATTATGATTTTAGCTTTCGGTTCTTGGTGTTTGAGATAACAGAACGACGACTGCTTGTAACAGACACTCAAATATTTGTCGAAGGAAGAGATGGAAGTCTTTTCAGGAAAGTACTGTAAGGAGACTCTAGTCGTCTCTGGATGGGTGGTAGCCAGGTCAAACCCTGATGTTTAAGAAGGCTTGGCTGCGATATGTGAATCCGACAACCACCCCTCCAAAATAGCGACTCTTTTAAAAATCAGGTCTAAAGGTGAACCATCCAGGAAACCTGCTTTTGCCCCCAGGGTTTTAAAGAAAGTCACTGCCAGTGAACCTGAGAAGTAACCCAACACTTTGAAATGATCATCTTTTTACAGCAATAGTTGCTCCTGCAGGGTTAAAGAAAAAAAGTTCTCTTCCTTTGGGTTAAGGCCTTGAAGGTCTGGTAGCCAGCAACCTTAAAGGTTACTCCAGTCCAGCTCACTCTAAATGGAAGAATCATGTGGGAGTTGAAAACGCAGGAAAACTTCTCATTTTTTTCCTAGTCTATGAACAAATAAGAACAGTTGATTGAATTGGATACAAAATCCAGTATTTACGACTGTCCTCTTAACAAGTTTTGAATGGGCTTTATTTTAATTCAAGATTATAACTAAGACGGTCAATAAAATATGTGTGTGCTTAATTTGTTAAATGTATGTGTTTCTAGAGAACATATTCAGAATAAACAAGTCAATTATTTCTCTTAAGTACATTAAAGCTTAAGGGTAGTGTTTTTATTATGACTCTTGCTCTTGACACAGCAAGACAAAATTATTCTGTTATATAGCTATTGAATAAGGCTCACTACTCCCCAACGATTTCACCAATTACAGCTTCTTCTAGCTATAAAATAACCAAATCAGTTCTGATAGGGCCACAAAACTCAGACTGAAAAAATAGTGGAATAAATCACCCCTTTTTTTTTTTTTTTTGGTACGCGGGCCTCTCACTGTTGTGGCCTCTCCCGTTGCGGAGCACAGGCTCCGGACACGCAGGCTCAGCGGCCATGGCGCACGGGCCCAGCCGCTCTGCGGCATGTGGGATCCTCCCTGACTGGGGCACGAACCCATGTCCCCTGCATTGGCAGGCGGACTCTCAACCACTGCGCCACCAGGGAAGCCCTACATCACCCCTTTAAAATCAAGTTGTTGAACAATATGCTCTGTATGAGTCCATTTATGTCGAAAAAAATCTATATTTGTGCGAGTATATGACTAGAAATTATAGAAAAAAAGCCTGAGAGAACATAGTGTATCAAACTGTAAAGAATATATTTCAGACTCAACAAGGGGCTCGGGGCAGAGAGGGGAACTTTCACTTTTTACTTTCTGTCGATACTGTTTGGATTTTTACAAGAGAACTATATTCACATGTCACTCTGTCCAAAAAATCAGAAGTCAAAGAAATAGAGCAAGCAAAAATAAGCTATCTTGTGAAGCTGCAACTAACAGCTCATCACCTTTCTGTTATGTAACATTCTACCCTGAAGCACTTTATTTGTTGTTTTAAATTATGACAAATCTTCAGTGAAAATCGAGATTTCCTTCCTGATGGGGGTGCTACATCTAAGAGGTTGTGAAATTTCATTCTCTGAAGTCTTTAGAAAGGGTGGGTATGTGGGGTGGGGAAGTGGTAACTGGCCAGGACAGGGAAGGTGTGGTTTGCCCTGAAGCAGCGATGGTTACTCACACACAGGTCTCCAGTTCCTACTCCTCCTAAAAGCCCTCCCTAGCAACGTCAAATCAAGGCTGCCTATGCAACCAGTTAATGGGCAAAAACCCCTAAGTAAGTTACGCAAGCCCCTTAGGGCTCTCAAAGTAACACTTGGGGTGAGGAAGCTGGCCACCTTACAGGTTTCAAAAACACCTCACCATGACACCACTTTCCCTAAGCTGCGGACACAGGGCTAAGGTACCTAATGGGTCCAGGCTATGTCTCCTTTGGTCACTGGCAACCCAGAGCACCAAACTAATTTTGCTTTAAAACTGGATTACTGTATCAAATGTGAGGGGTCACACTGATTACCACGTAGAAAAAACAGATTAATACTACTTAGTAAATGCTGCCTGGCTGGGAGACAGAAGATTTCAAATTTATGGGGCTCTTGGGGGAAGGGGAGTTAATAAAGGGGGTCCCTGAGAAGGAGGCAGGCAGCCCATCTCATGACATGGCTCGGTTACCAGCATAACACAAGCAGGAGCCAGTGCCCAGCTGAGAGCAGAGAAGGTGTTTGCAGAGGCTGCCATGGAAAAGGAGCAGACCGTACCCCAGAGTAGCGGAAAATGGGTGTTACAAGCAAAAGCAGAAACAAATACATGAAAATAACACCAACTTAAGGCAATTCTGAACATACTCCACTATATCAAAGAATCATAATGGGAGACTTCCCTGGTGGCACAGTGGTTAAGAGTCCGCCTGCCAAAGCAGGGGACGCGGGTTCGAGCCCTGGTCCAGGAGGATCCCACACGCCGCAGAGCAACTAAGCCCGTGCGCCACAACTACTGAGCCTGTGCTCTAGAGCCTGCGAGCCACAGCTACTGAAGCCCGCACACCTAGAGCCCACGCTCCGCAACAAGAGAAGCCACCACAATGAAAAGCCCGTGTGCCACAACAAAGACCCAACGCAGCCAAAAATAAATAAATAAAATAAATTTATATAAAAAAAGAAAGAATCATAATGGGAAAGTACGCATGGCTGGTATCAGATTTCTTCCCTCTGTTTTAATAAAGGGAAGGTCTGGGGACCTGTAAGTTGATGGGAAGAGGTCCCACGAGAAGACTGGACACCAGTCTCTTTGAGTTCACAGTTTTGTTAGAATGTCTTTGCTCTGATGATGTTTTGATGGACACACAAAAGCTCTTCCTTCGGTACAGAAACAGGTCCCCTTCACTTCCACTCTGGACCCCCCACCTCCAGTAATGCCCCCTGCCCTCCCTGCCACTTCTCCCGCTGGTCCTCTAGGACACCTACCTACAGCTCTCTGGTATCTGCCATCTGTCTCTGATCCAAATACCTAGACCTCACACCAACCGACTGTTCCAGTTCTTCCCACCAGCACCTCTAAGAGCCCAGGCCCACTGACACTCGGGCTTCTCCACCCCTTGAGAAGTCTTCTCAAAACAGCCCCTTGTGCCCCGGTGTCCTCCACCCCACAATTCTGCCAGGACCTCACTCTCCTATTACTTAAATAAATGCCTAAAATTCCCACCCATCCAGAAAGCCCTTCCAGACTGACCACTCGAGAGCTACTCCAGTCGCATCCCTCTCCTGGACAGAGCATTCCCTTCAGTCCTCCTGCTAAGCTGAAAGCAAGACCAAACTTGCCTCGCCTCTCCTTCCCCGCCAACTGTCCTTGGAGAACACGTGATATATCACTGTCTCCTTGTCCACTTGCAAAGTGATTTACCACTTTTTTTACCCCAGGGTTTAGATTATCATCTCCTGGAGGGGAGGAACATGGTTGTGTTCCAGCAAAGCCTGGATCACCTGGATGAAGGGAAATAGGGTATTCGGGTGAATTTCATAGAGGGTTAATAGAGGGTTCGGCAGAACCTTTGTTTCAACTCTCATGATTATAAAACCTATTATAAAGCTTTTTAAGATACATCTGACCACTTCCCAGCCTGAGTAGAGTTAATATAATTTAATCTTTGATTCAGAATCTTGCAGTGCCCCCAGGCTCATGACTCTCTCCTGCTACTATAATTACAGATGCGGAAGATGCAGAGACTGGGCTGATGGTGGCCTGGAAGCCAATTTCTAGAATCAATCCCTGCTACTACATCTTGTGATTTTCACCTTCCTGAAAGTGGAGCTCAAAAGTAAAAACAAGCGCTTCCCTGGTGGCGCGGTGGTTGGGAGTCCGCCTGCCGATGCAGGGGGTGCGGGCTCGTGCCCGGGTCCGGGAGGATCCCGCGTGCCGCGGGGCGGCTGGGCCCGTGGGCCGTGGCCGCTGGGCCTGCGCGTCCGGAGACTGTGCTCCGCGGCGGGAGAGGCCACAGTGGTGAGAGGCCCGCGTGCCGCAAAAAAAAAAAAAAAGTAAAAAACAAAATCCCACTTAGCTGGGATGGGATTCTAGTTAAGGGAGGCCCATTGTCATGGTCTTTGTTAAGTGCCTGCCACTGTGGTCCACAATTAGTCACTTAATAAAAGGGTCTCGATGAGGGAATTTGGCAACATGTGATTTTCTACAAATATAAGCTTGGTTTTCATGCAACCATTCATTTCTTTGAAAATCAGGGTCATTCACACACAGGTGTCCTAAATTTCCTTAAATTAAAATCCAACCCTTTACAAGGAATAGCTGTGCTCACATCAAAGCAGCAAAGAAACAGGTGTCCAATCACGGTGAATAAGGAACTCCCAAAGGAACCTACAAGTAATAATCAAGGAGCCATAATTCAGGATGCACAAGGCCAGGGACCATGGGAGGCCAGTAAGTGGAGCCACTTCATCCAGTTCCCAGGCTAGGGCTCAGTGGAAGTGGTCTGCCTGGGCTCCAGGCAGACCCAGTCTAAGCCCAAATCCCAAACTCATTACAATCTGAACTAATTCTCTGTATGCGGCATCATCCCACATGAACTGGTCCCTAAAACTACTGACAGTCATTTCTCCAATCCCTAAAGGGCCACTCTGCCACCACTATGACTGCTGACTCCTCTGCATTTGCAGGACTCTCATGGGAAGAGAATGCCCTCCCCATCCAAAGACTGCCCATTTCTGAAAGCCCAGCCCAAGTCCGCACGCATAGGTCTTTCCCAGTGACCTATGGGGAACAACAACCAGTGACCACATTAAACTTTACCTTGAACTTCCCGCGAGTCCATGGACAGATTTCAGGAGGTATGTGAACTTGAACGGGAAAAAAAATTACATCTTTATTTTCACGAACCTCTAAGTTAACTGTTCCTTAATTGTGAATGTAGGCAAGTATCATGGTAATGTTTCCAGGACCTGTGACTGTCACGATACAAATCATACATATTTTCATATCACATCACAGGGGATGCAGATACCTCAAATTATCATTTTCACCCTTCACTACAGCAAAATTACATAACTGTTAGATCTGCTGGTAGATCTTGTTATTAATGTGTTATTAAAGAAGCACATTGCTGTATCATAATTTTAAATATTTTGATGGCAGCATTTCAATATAATTGATTTTCTCTGTTATCCTAAGTTTTTATTTATGCATTTGAGAATGTTATCCTAAGAAGGGGTCCATAGGCTTCACCAAGCTGCCAAAAGGATCCATGGCACAAAACAGGTTAAGAACCCCTGGTCAGTGGAGTAAAAGCACGAGCTCTATAGCCAGACAACCTGGATTCAAATCCAGGCCCTGCCAATTTCTAGCTCTTTCCCTTTGAGCACAATGATTTGAACTCCCTGAGCCTTGAATTTCCTCATCTTGATCGAGGGAGTCAATATAGAAACAATACCTACCTTGTGAAACCATTCATTCATCAAAAATTTAACTGAATACCTACTTTGTGCCAGGCACAAGGCTGAGTTCTGGGGCTACAGTAATGAACTGGACAGAGATGGTCCCTAAGCACTTTATACGGAAGATCATGCTATATAAAGTGTTTGGCTGTGATTGGCACATAAGCATTCTATAAACACTACAGTACCACTGTTAAAACCACAATATTGAGCATTCAATTGTATGCTGATTTGCGTTGCTTCCCAGGTAACAAGTGTTGGTTCATCTAGCTCACGCCTTCCCAAAAAGGCTTCCTGGAGGCCCGGGGCCTCATACTCAGAGGGGCAACTTGTTAGATGCAAGAACACAGGATTTGAACCAAATGGCCCTGATTTCAAAACCCTGTTCTGCCACTTCCTAGCTTTGTAACTGTGCCAGAGACCAAGAGCTGTCCCCCACCAAATTCTGTCCTCTCCTTCCCCTACAATAATAGAACCCCAGTTTTGGCTGGATACTTAGAATTAAGGATGACATTTCCCAGCCTCCGTTGCAGCAAAGTATGGTCATGTGATCAAGTTCTAACCAATGGGGATATAAGCAGAAGCAATGTGTGCACGAGGGCATGCCCTTCACCAACCCTTTTCCTCCTTCGTAATGGTTGGGAATAGCACAGCCATCTTGGACCATGAGATGACCTTGGGAATAGAGGCATGAACTTGGAACAAGACAGAAAGGACCTGGATCCCCACCCCTGTGGAGCACCATTTCAAACCATTTCAGGCAAGTTCCTTAACCTCCCTGGACCTCAATATCCCCATCTACGAAAGAATGATAATATAAGGTATCTAGCTGGCAAGACTGTTTGAGGATTTAATGAGATAGGACTTGCTTCACAGTAAGGGCTAGAGTTAGGAGAGGTGGTAGTACTGCTATTCTCTTGCTGCAATGACAAATGGAGGGGATTGGGACATCTGAACACAGCCCTGGGTGCCCAGGGGTGGCTCAATGATTCACACAGTTGAAAGGCATCTAAGCGAGCCTAGTCCTGACAAGAATTCCCTTCTCTGGCACTCTTGTCAAATGGTCCCCAGAAAAGGGAAGGGCACTGCCTCTGGGACAACTGTGGGGACAGTGGTGTTTGTTCATCCGTAAATCACGATCTTCATCCTCTTCCTTCCAAACCCTTCCCCCGACTACCCCAGGCCACCTCGCTGTTCTCCACTTCCTCCTCCTCCTTCTCTGCCTTTGATCACCCAGTCCTGCCTCTGAGCTCACTCCCCCCAGAATATCAAAGTCTCTTTCAATCTCTTTTGGAAGCACCCTCAGGCCTCTCCCCTAAGAAGCCTTCCCTAACTAACTGGGAAGGTCGTGATCGTTTCCCCAGTCCCAACCTATTCAAACAAGAAGCTTTTCAAACTCTACGAACGAATTTCTCTCCCACTGGAGAAGAACACAGATGACCATCTGACACCTATAAGTTCTCTGTGTTGATCCAGGGATGTCCCCATCACTTACGTTTTTCATTGCTAACACTTTCAAAGCTATTTCATCTTGCCACATCGGCACTGGTCTGGAAGGCCTAACTCCTCATGGTTGCGTAAAATCGAAATCTGCCTTATGTGCCTAAAGCTTATATTCAACTTCCCTGATTATTCCCTTCCTGCTCTTGCAGACACAAATGCTATTGTCTCCCCCACAGAGCTGTCACCTTCCCATGTCCCTGTCACTCACACAGGCTGCTCCCTGCCCTGGGCCTAGGCACAGACACAACCACCCTCTTCCCTCCTCATTCCCTCTTTCACACTCAAGCCACGTCCACACCAGCCCCTGTTCTCTACTCATCTTCTGCCCCTCCGGCTCCATCCATTCTCAGTAGCGGAGACTCTACTATCCTCTTGGCTCAACCAAGCCCATGCTTAAGACGGCTTTCGAACTGGAATAAGGGTGGCCATGGCAGCCAATGGTTGCCTAGTTGGGTGGGGCACCCAGAGCTGCAACAGGACGAAACAAGACACGGTGGTCGAGAGGGCAGGAATCGGTACCCAAGCAGGCAGAAAAGGAGGAACCTGATCCAAGTCCTAGACATCAGGAACGGAAGGGAGCGGAAAGCACAGGTCTGATGATGTCGAGGGAGTCACAAGCATCTCAGATCTACCCTGTACGCCCCTCACATGCTGTCACAGGGTTTTCTCAAATTGCCACTTCTGGAGGTTGGCAGCACCTGTATCAGTCTCACTTTGCAGAGCACTTAAACTGGTCCTACTTTTTACATACAAAATTTTATTCCAAGCGTGTGACCCACCTGGACACAAAACCTTGAGAGTCTCTGCTATTTTCAATTCATATTACACATTAATTTTCATTACACGGCCAGAATGCTGACACATGAATCCGATCACACCAGATCGCAAGCAAGAAATAAGACCCCAACCTGGGTTTTGCTCCCTCCACAAAGACCTTCTAGTCTCCAAGGTTAACAAAGTAGTAGCGAGGCCCCCTCCCTGCCATGCTGCCAGCCATCAAGTGATAAGAAAAGGTGAGATTTCACCAGTGGGGATCAAAAACCCAGGCGTGTCCAGAGTTCTAAACCTCCCCACTCTCACCCAGGTGTGCTCTTCGGCCGCCGTTCCCCTTTGACACCACCTTGACACTCATTTTCCTCCATGGTACCTGTTTATACTTGAGGCTGGGAGTGGAGGAAAGATACTAGTGCCCAGTGCCAGGGCTCCACTCCAGGGTGGCCCAGAGGGTGAAGAGAAGGGGAACCAGCCAGCAGCCTTACATTTCTGGAGCAGCCAGGAGAAACAAAAAGCACAAATGTCACATTGCCTCGTTTGCCCATTGGTGATTCCTTCTCCTGCCCTGGGCCCCACCCTTCCACTCGGTCCTCTTTCCCGCCTTAGCCACACCATCAACCCCGTGCCCAAGCCTCCCGGAGGGCTCACCTGTTTGTCCTCTTGTATCCACATGAATCACTAATTACTGATTTAAACCCACACACTAAGTGAATGACAAATACCAATACAATACTTAGGACTGGCGAATGGAGAGCTACCTGTCTTCTTGACTCTGCCCGAGCATACAGGAGACACAGAGACACCGTATCCTGACCCACACCTGAACGGAAGACTGACTAAGCTTGCCGCCAGACTGGGTGTCCCTGTGAGTGCTGAGGCGGGGAAGGCAGAGCTGGCAGTGATGAACTCACACACAGGTTCTCCAACTCAGCTCCACGCTGGAATTGTCTAGGAGAGCTAAAAGACTCATGCCTGGGTCACCTTCCCAGAGAATCTGGTTTAATTGGTCTGCGGCCACTGCCTGGACATCGGGATTTTTTAAAGCTCCCCCAGTGATTCTAACATGCTCCCAAGTTTGAGAACCACTGATGGCACATACGTGCTCCAGACATTTTTCAAAGCAGTCAAGACCTTCAGGACACCTTATAGCCTTTAACTGTCAAGATAGCCCTTGGCGGTACACCCCATTTTACTGTGATTCAGACGTCAATCATAGTCAGGCTGAGATCTGAACTCAGGTTCTCCACCGCAAAGTCCACTCTCTTTCCACTCTTCTGTGAACTCTTGCAAGGGTGTAGACAACACATGAAAGCAATCTCCACTGCCACTAGGTCACAATAAGTCCCATAAATGCAAGACACCTAGATGTGGAGATGCAAACACCACACGCAGCAGTGATAACCTCTTCTGAATGCAGGGGCCTGAGCTGAACCCAGGGGGCAGTAGGGTGTGCTCACGTGCGAGGTCTAAGGCAATGGAGGGAGAGGATGCATCAGATCCTGGCCAGGGAGCTTATCCTAGACCCAAGATGTGTCCTGAGATACCACACTTAAGAGTAAGACAGCATTCAGTGGCATGAAAAGCACTGTGGAATCGGAGAATGTCGGGCAAAGGGGGGACTTTTCAATGGGAGGGAATCTTAAGAGAGGTGTCAAGGGTTCACCTCTCAGGCCCCAGTTTCTCCATCCCGATCTAACCATCCTAACCTTCTGTGGGGTCACAAAACCCAATCCTAGCACAGCCTCTACCAGGCACCACTCCTCCAGTCTCTCTTCCCCCCAGAACTACGATCTGAGCTTCTTTGGTGAGGGGACATATGACTAGACCCTCAAACATTTTTAGTCTACTGATCACTTAGGTAGGGCAAAGCATCCCTTCAAGCCCTATTCCACCCATGCTTACTTCCCCCTCAAAAAAGACCAAAAAACACCATCATTATCACCAAACCAACTTTGCTGAGAGTGGGAATGATGCTGCCAGTTCGGATCGGATGAGGAATTGACGTGGACTGACACAGACATGAAGACGCCGAAGCACCAGGTTTATAAAATACAAGAAACCAATCCACGATCCACATGGAGTCCCTAAAGTGTCGACACAGATGAGGGACCCCACGACGGGGCCCGGGACGGACACTGAAGGACAGCAAATGTTCCTTCTTAAAGACAACAAACGATGTGCCACCTTTCCTCCTGGGTCAGAAATGGGGCTCTATTCCAACCTGTGACACACACCGCTGCCTCCCGGGGCCCCCCAAAGCCGAGTGTTGATGGGAAAGAACCACAAGGAATGACAGGAACCAAGAGCAGGTTAAACTTTCACATGGATCGCGCTGATAAGTAGCAGCCACTTACCCAGCACAGCCAGACAGCTCAGCACTGGGAGAACGCACTTCATGTCGGCAGCTGAGAGGAGACACAACACAGGGCGCTTCCTCTTCTCCCAGCACTTAATCTCTCATTTCTGGCAATCCACTTAGAGCTCCAGAAGACAGTTTTGGAAACAGAACTTAACTCAGGGAATGAGAACAGGTTAAAGAGCTCAGCAGGAGGCAGTGGGGGAGGGGAGGCGGGTGGCAAGTGTTAAACTCCCCTAGGCTAAAGGAAGGGTCCAAAACAATTCGGACGGCGCTGGAGGCTCCTGCCACATCCTGTGCCTTGTGGTTTCCACTGTAATTGTAGATTGCGGCGGATTAATCCTCAAGGAAAAGGAAAGAAAGAGTCTGAGAAAATCCTTTCATCCACTGATTATACAGAAATGTCCTTGGCTTCGCAGTGAAGGTGTCTGTAATCTCCCTCATTCGGATTCCCCAAAGGGAACGGGGCAGGTTTTGTCAAAACCTTTGACAGCCAAATCGCCCTGGTCGGCATCGACTGCTCTGGGTTTCTTCATCAAAAAGTCCGTCTCCATGCATGATGGTGGATCACGGGTCTGCCACCTGCCCCAGACCTGCCCGCAACACACGAAGCAAGTTGGCCTTCGTTCGGCAGCCCTGAAGCGGTCCCACAATGCCAGCAGCTTTCTAAAACAAACACAACAGAGATTTATCAAAGGCAAGCACGGCCGCCGCAAAAGCGAGAGGGGCTGAGCGCCAAGCTGGTCCCGGCACCTGGTCCTGGACCAGGACGGTCAACCTTTGCAGTCTGACCTTGGCCAAGTCGCCACCTTAGCCTCCACTTCAGTTTCCCCGCACAGAGCCGAGCAATTGTGGGAAGCCCGATCGTTCCTGCAATACTTTCACCAAATGCTTCACTCCTGGGAATTCCTTCCGCCTCCCACCGAGCCCCGGCGCCGCGGGTAGCCCCACCCTCCGCGGGGGCAAATCGGGAAGAGGCTCCGAGGTGGGGCCGCCACTCCCCGTTCCACCCCCGGCCCTCGCCCCAACGTGGGAGCTGTGCGCGCGCCGCGTCCCAGGTGGCCCCGCTATTGTTTTACCTCTCCGGGTGTTTATTTTTCGCTGATTGGAAAGAAAAGAGAAGGAGGGAGAAGGGAGCCCGGGGCTCCGCTTTCGCTGCCAGGGGAGGGGTCTCAGGCCGACCCCCAGAGCGGAGCCGCAGCCGGGCCCACCGCCGCCCCTCCCACCGCCCTCCCCCCGGGCTCCGGCTCCCCTCGCTGCCGCCCCTCCCCGCGCCGCGCGCGCGGTCGCCGGATACCGACCTCGCCGCCGGCCCTCTCCCTTCGCGCGTCGGTCCGTCGGTCCGTCTGTCCCGGCGCACGCCTCTAGAGACGCGCCGCCTCCTCTCTCTGCTCCGGCAGCGGCACCAGCAGCCGCGCTCCGGCCCCTCCCCAGTCCCCGCCCCCTCCACCCGGCCCGTTGCACCCGGGCCAGCCGAGCGCGGGGCGAGGGCGGTGGCCTTGGCTAGAGGCACCGCCCCGGGGCCCGCCCCTTCCCCCCAACCCCGGGGGCCGGGCGGCCGCGCTGGGGGCCGGGCGGGGTCTCAGGGTGCGGCTGGTGGAGCCCCGCCCGCACCTGCGGGTAGCAAGGACCAACCGAGGACCTGGGCGCAGCTGGCGTGGGGGCCTGGCAGCGCCGAAAGTTAATCAGGGGGCTCACACGCAGACTAGCCGGCCGCGGGCTGGGTGCACAGGCCCTTCCCAAAGCCCAGCAAAGGACCCCTGAGCCTAGAAGAGGGCGGACCGGGAGCGCGTCCCCTCTCTGGGAAACAAAAACAAAGCCCTCTGCAGGAGCCTTGAATCTGTTCATATAGTAGAACCCCACATTGCACTTCACTCTAAGACAGAATTTCCTAGACGTTGAGACTGAATTGGACTCTAGAAACAGTCTGGCTTCTAACCCCGGCTCTTCCACTTCCCTGCTGCAGACCTTGGTCGAGTTACTCAATAGCCCCGTGCCTCAGTTTACCCACCTGTTATATGAGGAAATGGCCTATGCTTAATAGGGATATATGAGATGTCCATGGCACACTTGTAAAACACTTAGGATGGTGCCTGCTACATCTTAAGCACTCAGTAAATGCAAGCTATAATTATTTTATGAGGAACACTCGTATCCAAGCAAGTGCATTTTCATTCATTCAATACTTGTCTAACACACGCATGTACTGAGTAAGCACAGACCCGAGTTAACCAAGGTAGAATAGGACAGTCCTGCCCTCCTGGAGCTTGCAGTCTAGTAAGGAAACCATAAAACAGGTATGGCAGGAAAAGAACAGTGTTGAGGAAGCACATGCAAGGCCTCTGACCCTGTGTTGCGGGGTCAGGGCATGAGGAGGAGGGGGGTTTGATCAGATCAGGCCAGGTGCCCGGAAGGCTTCTCAGAGGAAATGAAAACTAGGTAGAATCCAAAAGAGCAGAAGGAGGCACCAGGGGGAGAGAGAGGAGGAAGGGGAGGACTCACAGGCCCTGGAATCAGTATCCTTGAAGGCCCGGAGCGGAGAGAGAGAGTGGCCCAGGTAGGGGATCAGAGATCTCTGTTGGGCACAAACTAGTCTGTAAGAAAGAAGTGGCAAGAAACGAGCAGAGAAGAAACCAGGTGTCAGAACCTGAAGGGCTTTGTATGATGTGTTAAGGGGTGTGGACTTTAGCCCAGAGCCATAGCAAAGCCCCTGCAGATTTTGAGTAAGGCAGTATTGTTATCAGGAGTACATTCTAGAAAGCCCACTCTGGCTTAGGTGTGGAGGATGGATGGGAGGGGAGTTCTACAGGAGGCTCGACATCTCCAGACGAGAGATGATGGTGACCAGGACCACAGAAGTAGCAACAGGGAGGGAGAGGAATGAGCAGGTCAGGAGCTAGGCTCTGTGGAATGCCAGGTTGAGGGTGAGGCATGGAACAGAAAAACCAGTGCAACCTCAGCAACTGAGATCACAGTACGTAGGATCAGATTGGATGTATTGAGCTTGAGACACCCAAGAGGCATGCAAATGAAGATGTCCAAAATGTAATTGGGGTGGGGGGTAAGGGTAGAGCGGAGTTCAGAAGTCAGAAAGGTGCTGTGGCTTTGTAAGGTATTTTTCACCCCATTGGACAGTGTGATGGTGACAGTATTTAGTGAAGAAATAGTCTGATAACTCACTGATGCCAAAAAAAAAAAAAGTTAATTACCCCCTCACCACCAGAGTGCAGGGCAATGAAGGTCATGCTATGGGGATGCAAAAATAACTAAGGGGTCTTATTTGCCCTCACCCCTCTCTCTTGGCTATAAATTTCTTGTGGGCAGGATCTGCCCTTTAATTATCATTTACCCCAAACAGCTCTTGACATTGTGATCTGCATATAATAATTACACTATTAATACTTTGACCAAATTGAATTAAATATTTATCACATCTGCCAAGTACTGTATTGAAAATCTCTTCTTGTGTTTAATATTACCTCTTTCCCCCAAGACAACCCTGACTCCGGCACCTCGCACTTCTCCTTATCTGCTAGACCCCTTCCTTTATTTATTGAGCGTCTATTATGTGCCAAGAAAACTCTCTGCCCTCACTCGTGGTGCTTACATTCTCACGGGAAACACAGACAATGAGACAAAGAGATATATGGCATAATGTGACCTATTCTGAGGAAAACTGGGATAAGGGAATATGCACGTATGTGTGTGGGGTTAGGCGGAAGATTCTACTCTAAGTAGGCGGTCAGGGAAGGTCTCACAAAGGCAGTGACATCTGAGCTGAGATCAAATTAGAAGGAGTGAGTGAGCCCCGGATATTTCTAGAGGAAGGGCATTCCAAGCTTAAGGAAGAGCAAGCACAAAGCCCCTTAACATGCTCTGATAATAGAAGGTGCATTAGTGTGCCTGAAATGGCATAGGAGAGAAGGAGAAGGAGAAATCTGATCAGGGAAGTTGCAAAGGCAAAATCCTGTAGGACTTTGCAGGCTTGGGGGCAGTCGGGGGGTGGGGGGACTACAGTGTTGGGAGATAGGAGTGGAAGAGGCACTGAAAAGATGACAGAGGATAGTGGCTCCGACTAGGGTGGTAGAAATACAGCTTGTGAGAAATGGGTGGCGTCTGGAAGCATTTTAAAAGTAGATTCAATGGAATTTTCTGGAGAACTGGATATGGAAGGGGCGAGAAAGAGGAGAGTCGAGGATTCTTCCAGAAGATCCACCTCAGCCTGCAATGGAGCTCTCAGCCCCACCAGGCTGCCCAACCCCTTCTCCAAGATCACGCTTCCCAAGCATTCAATCCCCAGTCCTCTGCCCAGGCCACTTCCTGCATCGTTGAACCCTGTACTCAATTATCCCTTCTCAGTTCTTTCCTTCTCAACCCACCCCACCTCCTACCACCTAGACCCCTGGCATCCGTCTGGATGATCTGTCAACCCTGGACTTCCATCACCACCCCAGATACGTTATGGCTGGTTTCCAGCCTAGTATCTTTCCTATTTCCACATTGATATTCAAAGAGTTGTGCTGTCAGGCGGGGAGAGTAAAGTACAATTAAAAGAATGCCTCTGCCCTTAGGAATGAGGAGCAAGTACATGAAGTAAGTGCTGAACAGTGGCCCTTTCAGGAGATCAGCCACAGGCCGAGAGAGACTCAAGTCACAAGGGAGGGAGAAGAATCCAAGGAGAAGAGGGGACAGGAGTCCCCAGTCAGCAAATGCCTGGTGCCCAGGCTAAACATTAGCAACTTGCTTCAAAACATCTTACGCTGGAATGTTGAAGCCTCTCCTGGACTGGTCTGGAATCGGGTGGATAGTTTGAGTGTTCTGGAAAACTCAATCTTCTCCCTCGGGGAGTCAAACGAAGAAGCCTACAGAAGCACAGCTCCAGCAAAGCGCTGCACTCGAAAGCAAAGATCCAATATTGCCTGATTTTCCTACTTTTCAGGAAAAGCAGTAGATCCAGACGTTCACTGAATTCTTCCTAATTTTATTTGTTGGAAGCTAGTGTTTAAAAATGAACACTCTTGGGAAACAACAGCACAGAATTTCTTTGTGGATAAATATGGCCAAGTGGTTCTATCTGTTTTGACATCTCCAGACCTGTTGTGGCTGCAATCGAAAGACTAATATAAAACCACAAGTGACAGAAAGTTCTATTTTTTAAAAAAGGAAGGGGGCATTAACCTCATTCTTTTTTGTCAGCTGAAAGAAAGTGGAGGGCAAGGCATTTTGCCTAAAGATAGCCTGACACTGCGTGCTCACAAGCACTGATGTTAATTGCTCCTAATGCATCTTGAAATACTGGGTGGAAATAGCAATGCCTTCACTAAACAGCCAAGTCAGAGCTCAAAGTGCCACTAACCAATCTTCCTGGTAGAAGCTTCCTTCTTGGTGATTACCCTCCTGTGCGGGCGAGGATCCCCAGAACTGAAGACTAGGAATTGCTTACTCAGGATACCGTCTGTCTTTAAAAAATATACAGTTGACTCTTACATGTTGAGATGGCGTGGTGAAGGGGTAGGCCCCTTAAGCTTTCCCCACAGGTGGGTGCTCAGAACCCAAGGGGTGCCATCTAGCGTTAGAGAAGGGTCTGGACTTGCACCCACCTGCACATGGAACTCTGAAGGCTGGTTCATCTGGGATGAAAAGTAAGATTCATTCAGCGAACATTCTCCTTCCTCCACAAAACCCCACAGCTGTGCTCGCTTATTCTCCGGCTGACAGAGAACAGTGGACCTGGAGAAGGATGCCTGGGTTTGTATGATCTGCACTTTGACACTCAACTCTGGTCAAGTTACTTCACCTCCTTCACCCTAGGTTTCTGGTTTGTAAAAAGGGATTGCAATAGCATGTGCCATCGCAAGGAGCTTGTGAGGATTAAACGAGCTGATATGTAGAAAGAGCTTAGCAAAATGCCTGGTACTTAGTTCTCAGTACTCATTAGCTATTCTCTTCACTGATTATAAACCTCACACAGTCCAAGGAGCCGGGAACCAGGAGCCAGAAATTCGAGCTTTCAGTCCAGGCTCTGCTACCTACGCTGTCTTTTGACCTCTCTGGACCCAAGTTTCGTCTTCTGTAAAATGGGGTTGGTCAGATGAGTCAGGAGGTCCCAAACTGCTGTGCTTGAATTACTCCAGAAGCATTAAAATACAGATTCCCAAGCCCCATCCCAGAAGATTCAGTTTCCAAGCATCGGTGTGAGACTGGACTAAATGAGTTCTAAGGGCTCTTCCAGCTCAAAATTTTATGATGGATCTTTCCATCATAAATGGAAATTCAAGATCCATCTCCTCTATCCAAGTCCACTTCTGCTTTTGATTGGGAGGACCCTCAACTACAATAGCATGTCACCGAGATCAAAAGAATTAGAAGAACCCATCATTTCCACCACTATTCCATTCTAAACTTAGTCCTGACCGTGTCAAGAGGCTCACCATCCTTCCCACCCCAAGCCTTGAGCATCTCATTGCTCTTCATTCCTCCTTTGCAAAATCTCAGCAAGTCCTAATTTTTTTGTTTGTTTGTTCAAACCCAACAACAGCCTTAGATGGGCTTCTTACACCCAACTCTGGCTCACCACCTGTGCTCTTCTCTCTCTGCACTCTCTCCCTTTGCTAAAGAATGGAAATAACCCAGAGCCTCTGGGTAGGCAAGGATTTTGAGCTCAGGCTGAACACTGTGGCACTTGTCATGTTGGAGTGATTCCTCTGAGTTAGATTGGCTGACCCCAATCTCTCTCTCACTGTCTCAGTGTCCCAGGGCAGCCGGGCTGGCTGCCAGGGCTGGCTGCCACTTTCAACCATGCTGTTGCCCAGGTGGAGGACACTTAAGAATTTGGCTTGGCCTCTCTTGTAAAAAAAAGAACATTAGTTTGATCATAGAGCCTCCGTCCTCCTACAGGGGAAGGTGTGTCACCATAGACCTAAGATTCTAAGGATTAAACAACCATGAGCTTAGAGCGGAACAGAGCCTTCTGGATGTGGAGGTGCTCTTTCTGAGACATCTGTTACCCCACTGATCACCCAGCCTGTCTGGCCTGGTCTGGCTGGCATGTTGCCTGTTCCTATAAAAGAGTGCAAAGACATTGGCCAATCTCACCCAAATATATATGGGCCCGGCTGACAGTTTCCAAAAGTTCACTTTGAAGTTAATTATTTGGAACTCAGAACACAATTCCCCATAAGAGTAAGATAATAAATGGTGATTATATTTCCAGGCTGACATACAAGTCTATTTAACCCTTTATATGCTTAAAATACTACATATTTAAGAGGAAAAGAGCAGTCAGCCAACAATGCAGTCGAAACACCAGTGATTAAATAATACTGAAAAATAACATTGGGACGGGATTTTTTTTTTAATGTAGCAAATATTTAGTTAACATAAAGCACTGTTCCATGCCCTAAAGTGCTGGAGAAAGCAGGCATGCTTCCTATCCTCGTAGAGTTTGCACTATGTTGATTCTTCTGTTCATTGTCTGTCTTTTCCTGAGAATGCAAGCTCCCTGTGGGCCAGAATCTGGTCTGCCTTGTCCTCTAGCGTATGCCAATGCCTAGCAAAATGCCTGGCGCAAAGAATGTGCTCAGTAAATAAATATTTGTTGACTTGGCTTCAAGTCATCTGGATGCGACAGGAGACCTTGAGCCTAGAACTTCCATGAAAGGAGTTGCAGACTGCAAGCAGCACCAGGCACCTTCTAGAAGCAAATGAAAATCCTTTCAGGAGGGAGATCCTATTATGATTCTACAAAGAAATTTCCAGCATATAATCATATATAACCAGGAAATAAGACAGTATGAGTGAGAACCAATAGAAACTGCAGAAAACTAAAACAGGCCCACACATCCTTGAGATATCGGAGTTATCTGACACAGCCAATAGAATAACTATGCGTACTAAAATTCAAACTGGAAAATTTTGTCAGAGAACTGGAAGCTGTGGAAAGATCTAGAGGAAGAGTATTCCAGGCTGAGAGGAAAACATGTGCAAAGGCCCTGAGACACATTTGAGGGAGAGAAAGTCAGTGTGGCAGAAGCAGAGTGAGCGGGAGAGAGAGAGAGAGTGGTGGAAGGTGAGTTCAGGAAACAAGGCAAAGGCAGATCATGTGAGGAGGGGAATTTGGGTTTTATTCCATGTGTCAAGGCAAACCATTGGATGGCTTACAGCATTAAAGTAACATGACTTACTTTACTTTTTTAAAAGGCCGATCTGGCTGTTGTATAGGAAATAGGCTACAGGGACACAAAAGTAGAAGCAAGAAGACGAATTAGTAGATCATTGCAAGGTCCAGGTGGGAGATGATGGAGGCTTAGACTACGGTGGTGGTGATGGAGGTGGTGAGAAGTGAATTCAGGATATACTTTGAAGGGAGAGCTGACGGCTCTTCCTGATGGATAGGACATGGGGTATGGGGAAAAGGCCAGAATGGCTCACCGCCCCTGTGTACTCTCTCTTTGACTCCATTCTCCCCCAGTCCCCACATGGTCTCTACTTCTCTCTCAGTAGACAGCTTCCTAATTGTAATTTTCAGCCCAGTCCTTTTTTCTGAGCTTTACCCCTATGGAGCAAACCGCCTTTTGAGACCTTAGACTAAACATGCCCAAACTCATCATTTTTCCCTCTAAACATTTTTTTTTTTTTTTTTTGCGGTACGCGGGCCTCTCACTGTTGTGGCCTCTCCCGTTGTGGAGCACAGGCTCCGGACACGCAGGCCCAGTGGCCACGGCTCACAGGCCCATCTGCTCCGCGGCATGTGGGATCCTCCCAGACCGGGGCACAAACCCGTGTCCCCTGCATCGACAGGCAGATTCTCAACCACTGCACCACCAGGGAAGCCCTAAACTATTTTTTTTTCTCCTCAATTTCCTATCTCAGTTAATGATATCACTTTTCACTGGACAAGTCAGAACGTTGGGACTAATTTTAGACTTCTCACTTTCCAGGTCCAAGCGGTAACAGGGACTGGCGGTTCTACCTCCTTCCTTAACATCTTTCAAAGCTGTGTGCTCCTTTCTGTTTCCGTGGCTTCTGCCCTTGCTCAGGCTTCATCACCTCTTTCTAGACTCTTGTCATGGCTTCTCACCTGGTCTCACTCCCAGCCCATGCATCCTTCTAAAGTACACATCTTTCTAAAGTGCAGGTGGAACCCTTCTGGAGCTTCCAATTGCTTACAGAAGATTCAGACCCCTTAGAATGGGTTACTGGCCTCTCCTCCAATACCCCCATCCCCACGCCCACCCTGGAGCCATTTCCAACTTCTCTATGCCCTTGATTCTTCCCACTATGATATGATCTGGTCTCACCCAGTTACCTATGGCTTCCTGGATGCGCCTTTATATATGCCGTCATCTGCCAGGTATGCCCTTTCTCCTTCCACTACCATCAACTTGGCAAACGCTCACCCTTCTAGGAGGAACAGTTGAAGCGTCAGCTTCTCTATGAAGCAGACTTTCTCCCCAATCCTTGCTTGCCTCCTCCCAGCACTGAGTTCATCATCTAGGAAAGCTCTGTGTAGACCTCTAGGCTAGCGCTTTCCCACTGATTAAGGTTATGTGTTTACTTGTGTATTTTGTCTAACAAGTTTCTTGAGGTCAGAGACTGTCTGATAGAACTGTGTCTTCCCCTCTCTGCATTGAGCCTGGCACCTAGCCGGCACTCAACTAAAGCTCTAGTGGCTAGGTGAAGGAGTGGTTATGTGAATACCCCGGACTGTATCCTCAAGCCCACAGAGTGGACCCCCAGCCCCTGAGCTCCAGGAAGCCACGGCAGCCAGGGGTTGGGGCATTTCATGAGTTTTATTCTGGGTGACTTTATCCATGGCATCTGCTTCTCTGCCCAGCTGCTCTGGATGGATGGTCCATGCAGACAAGTAGGAGGTCAAATTTTTTGTTCCTACTTGTGCCCAAGAGCCTTCCTTTTTAGTTCCATCCGCAAAGTCCCCAGGCAAGGGACATATGCCGTCCACCACCCCTGCCCATCTCCCTGGGATCCCCAAGTTCCACCCCAGCCCAGACCTCATGGCCTTTGGGACTTAATCAGAGACAGCATTTCTACTGGGTGGCTTTGGGTAAAGCTGACAGTGTTTAGGAGCCCACAGTGTGCCTTAAGTTCACAGCACAAATTACCATACGTGGATATTAACAAGCTTCTTTCATAATCACTTGTGATTTCTATAACACTTCTCTGACACCCGCCCCCCTGCCCCCCTGCCCCCCGGTCCTCTTTCCACTCTTTTCCTCACTTATAATTTTCTATTTATGGAAAAAGTGGTAGGGAGCAGCAGAAAGGGAAGAAAAGAACTTGGAAAAGAGAGAATGAACCAAAGAAGAAAAATTAGGAAGGGAGAGGAATGAAGGAAGGAGCAGAGGGAAAGAAAAGAAAGAAGGAAGAGAGAGAAAGAGGGAGACAATGAGAGAGAAAGAGACAGAGAGAGAAGAAAGAAAGAAAGAAAGAAAGAAAAAGAAAAAAAGAAGAAAGAAAGAAAGAACCTTAAATTAAGTAACCACACATGTCTCTAAGAAACATATCTAAAGTATCTCTACTTAAACAGCAGGGACCTCATGGCAGATATTATACATTTAATTGACTAGAGAAACCAATCACAGAACAAAGCCCCTTTCTTTGTGAGCTGTCATATGATAACCCAAACACAGTAGTTGCTAGTTTTCTGCAGACACTACCCAACCACAGCCGTCTGTCTTGGTCCTAGACTGTTTAAAAAAAAGAAGAATTTTTTTTTTTTAAATATGTGCGTGTGTGTATCAGTCACAAGACCATCGCAACAATGGCTGCCCTGTGGAATTCAGCTGGGCTCTCCCAGCCCACAGCCCGCTCCTGGCCGCCAGATGTCAGCCAGCCAGAGGTTCCCTTTCATCCTCACCCACCGCAGAGCCATTTTGGTCTGTGCAGTGGTGAGGGCTGACAACCCTCTCCAAGCTCCACCCCAGATCTGAGAGAGGCCTAATCTTGCCTGAGGCCAGCGAGGGGTGCAGGGTGAGGGGGTGGGGAGGGTGAGAGCAAAGCCTCCTGGGAACGGAGATGGGGTGGCTCAGGGCTGTTCTCAAAGCTCAGTACCTGCTGCTTCTTAAGAGGCTTGTTTTCAACCGAGGAATCCAGTCGTGACCATCAGGGAAAACCAGGACAGACCTCACTGCCAGGGTTTGAAAGAAGCACCAGGAGCTGGGGTGTGTGGTGGGAAGCACACACGAGTCCTCTGCCCGTGAGTGCTTTGCGGGTGGTCGTGGGTCCTACTGTCGAGGCAGGAAGCAGCTGGATGGCTCCGGACCCCACTACTTCCACCACTTCCTCCATCCCGCATCCCTTTCTCTCCCAATGCTTTCTTCTTCTCTTCTTCCTCCTCTTCCTTCTCCTCCTTCTTTTTTCTTTCACACTGCAGATTTGGAACAGCAATGGAAGTCCAGCAAGGCAGTTGGAAGGCTCACCACGCAAAGATGTCGCCCAGAGGGCCCCAGAGCTCCCAACCCCACCTCTGGGCTGTGAGAGACACCGTAACACAGTTCAGCTTTCGGGGAAGAGCTTCTTCCTTCACTGGCTACGTGTCCTTAGATAATTTATTTACCCTACCAGCCTCAGTTTCCTCACCTTCAAAATGGAGGTTCTTGCACCTGGTTCACGGGAGGAGGTATCGGAGCGCTTCGTTCACAGGGTTAGCACAGGGAGCTCAGGGGTAATACGGTGGGTAAAATCAGTAGCACGTAGTAAATGCTTAAAGAATTCAGTCATTTAACGGATATGATTAACACCTACTAAATGTCAGTCTGTGTTCCAGGTGCTGGGAGAAAAAACAGACAAAAAGAAAATCCCGATCTCATGGAGTTAATATTCTAGGAGGGGGAGACAGACAAGAAACAAGTAAATAAGTAAAATAGGCAGGATGTTAGATGATGAAAAGGGCTGTGGAAAGAATAAAATCAGGGAGGGGATAGGAGTGCTGGAGGAGGGGGGATTTGCAATTTTCAATCCAGTGGCCAACACTCCCTGGAAAGTGACATTTGAATAAAGAGCTGAAGGAGGTGAAAGAGCCCAGCCTGCAGATGTCTGAGGGAAAAACCTTTTGGGTGGGGGTGGGGGTGGGGGTGGGGTGGGGGTGGGGGTGGGGTGGGGGAGGGACAGCAAGTGCAAAGGCCCTGAGGCAGGAGTGCACCAGGTGGGGCTAAGAAGCATCTAGGAGGCTGGTGTGGCTGCAGCTGAGTCAGGGTGAGAGAATAGTTGGAAATGAGGCCAGAGAGGTAATGGTTCGCATGTGCAGGAGGGTAGGGTGGTAACAGGGAGTGCAATCACGTAGGGACTTGTTGATCATTGTAAAAACTTGGGAGAGTTTTAAGGAGAGGAGTGGTATAATCCAATTAAGGTTTTAACAGGAGTGCTCAGGCTGATGGGTTGAAGGTAGACCACAGGGGTCAGAGTGGCAGCAGGGAAACTAGTTAAAGGCCAGTGCAGTAGCAGTTCAGGTGAGAGCGGATGGTGGCCTCGATCACGTTGGAAGAAAGGAGGTGGTGAGAAGTGGGTTGGATTCAGCATATGTTTTTTAAGGAGGAAGTGACAGAATTTGATGACGGATTCCATGAACAGTGTGAAAACAAGAGAGGAGTTCTAGAATGTCTGTGAGATTTCTGGCCTGAATGAAATTGCCATTTAGAGTAAATGCTATGAGTTCTGTTTTGGATATTGTGAGAGACTGTTGCCTCAGTAGCTCCCAATGAGTCATGCACTGGGGCTTGTACCCTGGGACTTGCCCTCTTAGAAGGCTGCCTCAACCATGTGAGAAACACAGACTGTCCTGCTGGAGAGGAATATGGAGGACGACCAAGAGCTCCAGCTAATGGTCCGACATGTAAATGAGGGCATCTTCAACCATCTGGCCCCAGTAGAGCCTCCAGAGCATTTCAGTCTCATGAGTGATCCAGCTGGTCCAGCCCAAAATGCCACGAAGCTTTAGGGTTTCTGATGAGCAATAGATAACTGGTACAATCACGTGAAATTTGCAATGTCTTATGGACATTCAAACTGGGATGTCAAGTAGGCAGTTGGATGTATGAGTCTAGAATCCAGGGGATATCCAGGCTGCAGACACATCTTGGGAGTCATCAGCATATCAATGATAGTTAAAGCCATGAGACTGAAAGCACCAACGGTGTGAGTATAGGTACAAAAGAGGAGTCCAAGGACTGAGGCCCGAGACACCATAACATCCAGAAAAGAAGACGGATGGCAAACGTGACCGAGAAGGACCAGTCGGTGCAAAAGGAAAAGAACCAGACATGTGTGGTGTCCTGGTACCAAGTAACAGACTGTGTTACTGGTAGAAAGAAGGGATCAATTATGTCAAATACTGCTAATGGATTCAATAAGATGATGACTGAGAATTGACCACTGGATTTAATCCATGAACGTTTTTAGTTAGCTTGAGAGGAACAGTTTTGGTGGAGTGGTAAGAGTGGAAGCCTGCTTACAAGGAATTGAAGAGTGAATGGGAGGAGAGGAACTGGAACCACAGCCATAGAAATCCCCTTTGAGGGATTCTGATATAAAAGAAAAATAGGAAAATGCATCCATAGTGGTAGAAGGATGTACAATCAAGGAAGGTGTCTTAAGGTTGGGAGCATGTTGTTTATGGATGGGAGTGATTCAGTAGAGAGAGGAAAATCGAGTGATGCAGGAGACAGACAGGAGATTCGCCGGATGATGTCCTTGAGTTGAGTGGAAATAAGACGCAGGGTGTAAGTGGAGGCACTGGCCTTAGATGGGAACAAGAATGGACCATACATAATGTGGGAGGAAAGGCACAATACATGGGCACTGATGTAAGCTAGTGAGTAGATGTCGGTAGAAGTATACGAAATTTCACAGCTTATGTTTTCCTGGCAAGGTCATCGGCTGAACTTGAGGATAAGGGAAGGGGTGTTGGAAGGTCAAGGAGGAAGGGATAGAAATGAATGGTAGCCATTGTATGATCTCCCTGTGAGAGGTGAGCGTTCCCATCCTACCCATTTCTCTCCAGGACTACTTTAGGACACTGGTAGATCCAGGCTTTGTATAGCCTGTAATGTAGAGTGACTTTGGTAGGCACTACTGAGCCTAGACAAAGCCATTTCTTACTTCCTCCTTGACACAGAACCCAGTTTTGTTCAGATACACGGTGGCCACGTGTTTAGGGGAGTCTGGGTCTCTTCCCTGACCAAGGCTGTGAATCTTGATTAGTGTGAGCTGATCAAGGTAATTCTGGTCCCTCTGCCAGCAATTGTTGTAGGCCTGGACATATGTTGCGATTCTGATTAATAACATGTGAGGGGAGATCTGTTGGCAGTCTCTTAGAAAAGATTTTCCCTTATGATATAAAGAGAATCATAGAAAGGATATTTCTTCTCTTAGCTCCCCTGTGTTATCTGTGTATAGAACCTGAGTCTGAAGCAGCCACACTGAGGCCGGGTCTAAGGGGGGCCCACATGGGAGAAGGAAGGTCTTTCATGACATCGCCGAGGCCCTGAATTCAACCCAGGTGCCTCCCTACCTCCTGCCATCGTAGTATATGAGATATTATCAACTAGTTTCCTTATTGATGCTGCCCTTTTATGTTGGTTCATCTGTGTTTTGCAACTGGAAGAAATTTGATACCCAGAATATCGGCAAAATAGATGCAGAATTTAGCTTGGCTTTATTGAGGACATCAATTCAATTGGATGCAACATAGAGAAAATGAGAACAACATGCCAGGCATGGTATCAGACACAGATGAAAAAAACTCCCTTACCATAAATTACTTATAACAAATCTATGTGTGTTTGTATTGGGGGATGGGAATAATAAAATATAAAATGACTCTTCTAGAAAGCAGAATATGTTAAGTGCCTTGAAAGAGATACAGGAGGTCAAAGAAGATAGTGATAGCATCCATTGGGGGAAAGTGGGCTAGTCTCCATGAAGGAAGTAGAGTAGAAGCCGGGTCTTGAAAAGTAGGTAGGATTTTTAGAGACAGAGTGAAGGGCTTTCCAGGTCTAGAAACTAGGAGTCTGTACTAGGAAAGGCAGAATCCAGAAAGTGGACTGGTCTGGAAATCCAAGTAGAATATCCGGTTCAGCTGGCATATGGAAAGTGTGTAGAGGAGGGGTGGAAATAATGTTGAAAAGTTACACTGGGTCAGGATTTGAGACACCTTAAATAGAAGGCCAAGAAATGAGGGTCTGCTCAGGTTGCAAATGGCGGCCCCTGGGGATCTTCTCAATAGACAGGTAACAGGATCAGAGCTGAATGTGGGGAGATCCATCTTTAGTAGACGGACTGAAGCTTGTTCTTTTTTACCAAATAATGACTGTTTTAATTATTTGCCACACCCTCAAAACACACAGACATTAATATAGATGCACCTAAAGCCTCAGCAAAAACAAACAAGAGAGAATTACATTCTCAGACCCAAGCCATGGGAGGGAGGAACAGGGACAGATCATTTGCCCCGGTCTTGTACAAACCTCTCCAACCCTTCTTCCTGGATTCCGCTTGCCCCTCTTCTTTTAGGCTCCCTATAACAGGAAAGAATCCCCATTCTGTTCATTTATTTATTTATTTTTGGCTGCGTTGGGTCTTCGTTGTTGCGCGCGGGCTTTCTCCAGTTGCGGCGAGCGGGGGTGACGCTTCGTTGCAGCGCGCAGGCTTCTCATTGTGGTGGCTTCTCTTGTTGCGGAGCACAGGCTCTAGGCACACTTGCTTCAGTAGTTGTGGCATGTGGGCTCAGTAGTTGTGGCTCGTGGGCTCTAGAGCACAGGCTCAGTAGTTGTGGCGCACGGGCTTATTTGCTCCGAGGCTTGTGGGATCTTCCCGGACCAGGGATCGAACCCATGTCCCCTGCATTGGCAGGCGGGTTCTTAACCACTGCGCCTCCAGGGAAGTCCCCCCCACCCCCCATTCTGTTTACAATCTGCCCCCAGAGCCCACATTTGCACCAGGACAGTGGTTCTCTATCTTCTAATCTCTAATGTTTTTTACAGTGGAGCTCCTATTAATCACGGTACCCTTTTCAGAACACCATAAAATATTGATATATTTAAGTCCAAAATACAGCCTATGATTTAGCACAAAATTAGATATTTAGCTACTGTATGCTTAAGTTGCTTAGAAATGTTAAATTTAATTAAATTTACAGACCCTAACACCCAATATAAAACCACAACCATAAGCCCAAACACCTGTCCATAGAAAAAACAAGCTGTCAAACTAAGTGCTGGCGGTTCTGTCTGGGTCCATTAATATTCATTTGCTACTTGCTAATTCTCTCTGTCATCTGCTAGCACTGGCCAGTGGACAAGCAATAACAGGTGCCAAAGATTTAATAAAAATGTAGAGAGCAAAAAACAAAAAACTGGAGAAATTCTATTCATTAACTCAATTTGCTGGGAATTAGCCTATTTCTTCATTCATTCAACAAAGACTGATTGGGCAGTTACTGTGTGCCAGGCACCGTGCCAGGCGGAGGAGACACACAGAAATAAGGTGCAGGCCTGCCTTCCAGAAGATGCCTAGTCATGGCTGCGGTCGAGAAAACGCTAACAGGACGAGAGGAAGTGAATGCCGTGGTGGAAACAGGGGAGGGACCTACGGAGCCTAGAGCCCAGGGCCAGGGAGGGCATCCTGGAGGGTGAGCCATGAGAGGTAAGTCCTGAAACTAAGCTCAGGTAATCTCAGCCAGTGCTGGTCAGAGACCAGCACGATGTTCATGGCATTGTTGGGGAGGGCAGGGCCACTACTGGGTCACGGACGTTTACATTTTGTGAGATAATGATCATACAAAATATCATCTTCCATTATCATAATTTTATAGATGAAAGGCCTTTTAGTACCTGAAATTTAAAAAAGAAAGAAAGAAAGAAAGAAATCAGAAGTTCATAACTTCATTACAGATGTAGAAAACAAACTTATGGTTACCAGGGGAAAGGAGGGGGAGGGACAAATTGGGAGGTTGGGACTGACATATACACACCACTATATATAAAATAGATAACGAATAAGGACCTACTGTATAGCACAGGACACTCTACTCAATACTGTGTAATGGCCTATATGGGAAAAGAACCTAAAAAAAGAGTGGATATATGTATATGTATAACAGATTCACTTTGTTGTACACCTGAAACTAACACAACATTGTAAATCAACTATACTCCAATAAAAATTAAAAAAAAAAAAAGAAATACACAACTTCAGAAAAAAGGAATGTCCTGTACTTGGTATAATTTTAACTTTGTGAAGAAATCATCGCATTGTTCTTATTTGTCTCATTTGGCCGTGGATTCATGAAAACATTAGTCCTAGAGCTGCAGTGGGGAGAGAAGCTGCAGAAGGCACAGCAGCAGAGCAAAGGAACGTGGACAGAGGTGGACAGAGGTGTTGAGGCGTCTGGGACTTCATCTTTCTGGGCGCCCTGGGTTTGGGGGAGGGAGGGGAGTAGAGGCAACTAGCCCCCAGGGCTGTGTCATGACCTTCCAGGGCATGCTTTCCTTGGGGGTGTGTAAGGAGCAGGTCTTCTCCTATAAAAATATTACAAATTATGTTTTATGACTATGTTGGAATAAAGAATATAATCTTTGACCCTAACAGCTCATTTTTCCCCCTTTGATGTTAAAAGAAATTAAAACATTTTTGTGGGCCCCTAAAAGTATTGTGGACTTAAGGTTCTTTGTCCTCTATGCCTAATGGGTAAATCAGGCCTGACGGTCCTAAAACTAGGGGCAGCATCCCGTGAGGTGGGGTGCCAGAGGGCTTCTGTGTCACCATCAGGACCTTGCTGGTCCTGCCTGTGGAAAAGTCGGGCCCTGCTTGGGGAGCGGGGGTGTACCAGAGGAAAGTTGAGGAATGAAGTCACAAGACAGCCAAATACCATAGAGGTGTGTGGATCTGGTAAATGAGCACAGCCAAGACTGGATACCCCAGAGGACAAAGGGCCACTTGCCAATGGCCAGTAGGACAGCCTGGCCTCTTCCGGCTTCGGGGACAAGACACAGCAGGGACCAGCCCTTCCTAGAAATTCTGCCAGATGGTCTAGCATCCTGGGCTTGGCCGGATCTACATTTTATCAGCCAGGGCCAGACCAAGCCTTTCAATTCAGAGCCCCTCCCTCTACCACGATCCTTCCCCAAATACCACCTCTACTGTGGACTGGATAAACCAAGGCTAAATTTCAGTCCAGCTGACCTTTTCTGTCCAAGTCTCAGGTGTGTGTTTATACAAGATAGGCACTGGGGCTGTGACTGGTGCTTTTTCCCTTGCTTCTGCTCAAAGGAAGTCTTGTGTAGGGTACACAGGGCTGGAGGGCAAGGACCAAGGTCGTTTAAATGCATAGGGCACTTGAGGTCGCTGATGGGAAGACATGAGAGGATAGAGAGAGAGAGAGAGAGAGAGAGAGAGAGAGGGAAGAGGCACAGAAGGAATCCACAGCAGGAACCCAGATGATGTTTTTGAAAGAATGATGTATCCTTACAAATATATGTGCTCTGATACATTACCCTAATTTTTCTAATTTAGCCTAGGTAAAAGGATTCCAAAGACAAATGCATAATAATCAAAATTGAGGGAATCAAAATGGACAAAATGTAAATGTCTAACTAGAATAGTGTCTAAATAAGTAAATAGGATTTTCATGCTCTCTGCTAATTTCTTTCTGCCCAGTATTTTTTTTTTTTTTTTTGGTACGCGGGCCTCTCACTGTTGTGGCCTCTCCCATTGTGAAGCACAGGCTCCGGACGCGCAGGCTCAGCGGCCATGGCTCACGGGCCCAGCCGCTCCACGGCATGTGGGATCTTCCCGCACCGGGACACGAACCCACATCCCCTGCATCGGCAGGCGGACTCTCAACCACTGCGCCACCAGGGAAGCCCTGACTATTTTTCTTAATGACACTGATATTATCAAAGAGTTCAGCTGGTTATCCCGTGGAATGTCCCACGATCTGGGTTTCGCTGATTGTTTCCTCATGATTATATTCAGGCTGAGTGTCTGAGGCAAGAATACTACACAGGTGAAGCCATGTGCATCCCACTGCCCACATCAGGAGGCCATAACGTCAGTTACCCTCACTGTCTGTGATGCCAGCTTAAAAAAATTCGGCTAAGGGGATGTCTATCACATCCCTTCATTGTAAAGACAACTTTTGACCTTTGTAATTAATAATTACACTGTGGGGGCTTCCCTGGTGGCGCAGTGGTTGAGAGTCCACCTGCCGATGCAGGGGACACGAGTTCGTGCCCCGGTCCGGGAAGATCCCACATGCCGCGGAGCGGCTGGGCCCGTGAGCCATGGCCGCTGAGCCTGCGCATCCGGAGCCTGTGCTCCGCAACGGGAGAGGCCACAACGTGAGAGGCCCACATACCGAATAATTACACTGTCAGTGTTAAAGTCTTTTTTTTTCTTTTCTTTAGGGGCCAAAAATCATCTAGTTTTCCTGAAAAAAAAAAAAATCTTCCCTCCGTTGTCCTATCAAAAACCTCGCCGACAGTATGATGTGCCTTGGAGCCCATACTAGCATCTAAGAGGCTGCTCCTACAGCAGGAAGCTTCATGATTGTAATAATGAATACTCATAACATTTCCTCAAGTTTTTGTAGCATCTCACAGGTTACAGAGCATTTTCACACTTATTACAGCTTTCTATTTTCCCCCAATTTCCTTTTCCTTCTGTAAGAAGAGAGACAGTTTCTAATCACTCATTCATTCATTCACCCACCCATCTCTTCATCCCGACCGCATGCAGGCACTGAGCTAGAGGCAGGGGGCTTTCGGAGATGAGTGAGGGGATCAGGTCTAGGGGAGAGGACGAACACACAAACTGCAGTAGAGAGACATGCTCTGGTGAGGAGAACGTGGGGAGAAAAGGGACCCACCAGGAGAGAATCACAGGGAAGTAGAAGCAGAGCCTCCAGCCTGCCCTAACCATGGCCAAGTGAGAAAACATCTTTCTTCCTTTTTAAAGTCTTGTCAGTTGGGTTTTCCGTTACTGCCGCCAAATGTGTGCTAACTGATACAGTAGCCTCACCTGCAGATGAGGAAATTAAGCCCCCAGAAGCAAGATAGTTTTGCCAAATGACCCTCAGCGAGTAAGTACCTGAGGTGCTTCTTGATCCTGACGGCCTGATTCCAAGCCCCACGTGTCTCTGTACCCTGTGCCGGTCCCCTAGGGGAAGAGACAAGGGAATTCCCTCTGGTCTGAGCCTTGGTGTACTCCCTGACACCCCTCTTCTGCACGCAGAGCGGAGATGACCAGACGGAAAGGAGATGCCCAGGGACACTTATTCAGGTGGCCTGAGTGTCGGTCACTTCCTCGCAGTAGGCTGAGCAACGGGCATTTCAGAATAGGAAGCAATTTCCTTAAGTCCACCGGTGTTCACATAGACAGATGGGGGCGGGTACACAGTTAATCAGCCCACACGTAAACAGACTTTCTGAAGGCCACAGAGGGCCCCATGTAAAGAGGAATCCGGTGCCTAAGTTTCAGGGAGCCTGACTGGGTGTGTGAAAGACTGAATGGCTCTGGGAACAGGAGTTAATGGGTGGGAGGAGTCTGTTGGACTTGGGGTTGGAGAGTGGGCACATTGTAGCAAAGAAGGAGCCTCAGCAACCAGCTGTGAGTTTGAAGTATGGGGGCAATGAGGTGTGAGCTATTTGCAGACAGAGAGAGGAAAGGTGAGCTTAGCGGCGCAGTCCTAGGTGCACCCTTGACGCTGAGGACTGGCACCCTCAGTAGAGGCTGTGAAATGACGCACAGGGTTATCCTTGGAGAGGGGAGGGCCCAGAGTCAGAAACAATTAAAGTACATCTTTTGAGCGTTAAAAGAGGCACCATATATAGAAACGTGAAGGTCAAGAATTCTAAACCCTTAACCGCTAATTGTCCTGCTTCACCTTAAGTAATTTTGCTAGAGTATGTTGGTGCAGCCTGTATTTGCTGTGGGGTGCGGGGTGGTGTGTCTGTGTGTGTCTGTGTAGGGGAGGTAGTGAGAGGGGGAAAACGTGGCGTTTTTGCCAGCATTTGCTTTTTTTTTTTTCTTAATTTTGGTCTTTTTTTTTTTTTTTTTCTTTCCTGCTGTTCTCCACCCCTACAATAAGCTGAGGCAGTGTAAGTTACAATTTATTAGCTGGTTGCCATGGGTTACACCAGCGCTCCACAGATACTCCCTTCAGAAATAGTAACATTTAATGTAATGTAAAACAGAACTACCTCATCACCACTTGGTTGGCTTCTGCTGGCTTGTAATATTATACCCTTCCCTGCTGAGATCGAAGCCTCGGGAAATTAGCTGGTGCCATTATTTTATTATGATGATGGGTGTCTGCCATCCCCCTTGTTTCTGTGAAAAAGAGAGTTTGCAAACCAGAGTGTCCGCAGGATCTGGGGTGCTAACTTGCAGGGCCACGCAGTGCCTGGAGACGGAGTGTTTGTTTCATCTTCCTGTTCATTATTTAAGGCAGTCTTCTCAAAGCCTAGTCCCTGTGAGTCGGAGGCCACTTACCATTTCAGGGAGGCTAGTCATAACTACTGATAGGTTTTATTTATTTTGCCATCTGTATAATATTTGTAGCAGGCTGGTTAACAAAAATGTGTGGGCTGGTAAATTTTTAGGATAATATTTAGCTGTAAGGGTGATGTAAAAGAAAATGGTTAGGAGATGGCAACCCTGACTATAGTCATGCAACTTAAAATAAACCCCGTGTAAGAGAGATAGGCATTTCCAGGTCACCTACATTCTCCTTTCTGCCCACCGTCTCCGTCAACCACCCACCTCACCTCTACCCCACCCAGAGCACACTGCCAATTGCCTCTCACTCACTTCTCTCTGCTGCTCACGGAGCCGTGTCTCTTCCACATGTGGGTCACCGGGTCAGACTACAAATGTGTTCTTGCTGGGTCCACTTCTGTAGGAAGAGTGCTGGGGTAGTAAAAAAGTATGGGATCTGGAGCCAGACAGTCCATGTTCAAAGCCTGACCCTGCCACTTTCTGGCTGCATGACCTTGGGTTCATCACAACTAGTTGGATCCTCAGTTTCCATACTGTAAAATGGGTTAACAGTATTTGCCTTGAAATGCATATCCTTAGGATGAGAGGGGAAATGTATGTTAAATCACTTAGCGCAGTGCCTGGCTCATTGTAGGTGTTTAAAAAGCGGTCCCGCTCACTCTTTTACTTGTCTAGAACGGGGGATATTATTGTTCCCTCTGCCAGCTTGTCCATCTGGGCAACTCCTGTTTTTTGTTCAAGACTCAGCTCACACACAACCTCTTTTGTAGTCACCCTCCCACCTCCTGCTTTCAGACACTTGTTTCCCCTGCTCTCGACTCGACGTGGCATCTCGCAGACCCCTGTTGTAACAGGCGCCCTCCAGATTGCCAGTCTATTCACAAGCTTTCCTCCCGTGGGTTCTGAGCTCCTTCAGGACCGGGACCTTGCCTCATCCATCTCTCTTTGTAGCACAGATGTTTCCAGTGACGTTTGTTGGATGTACAGATGAGGTAAGGAAGGAACTAGTTCATTAATTCATGTTCACTTAACACTACACCCAGGGGATGAAAGCCGAGGCTCCAGTCTACCGGCCAGGGGCAGCCGCTAGGACTAAGGACCAGCATATGCCATAGTCTCTATGGTTCAAAAGTCTTTGGCAGCAAGGAACAAAAGATGCCACTTACAATGGCTTAAAAATGGGAACATTTATTATGCCCAGAACAGGAAGTCCTGTTCTTCAGTAACGCCGTAAAGGACCCAGGGTCTACAGCTGCACTCAGGTGTGGTATCCAGATCAAATGGCAGTGTCTGCTGCTCTTTTTACGATGGGAAAACCTCTTTTGGAACCTCTGACCCTCACCCGGTAGACTTCTGCTCATGGTTCTGGCCAGAATTCTATTACTTGTTCTTTCCGTAGCCACTTACTAGCACAGGGAAAGGGACACCATGATGGCTCATAACTCATGGTAATGAGTAGGACAGGCTGCCAAACAACACTGAGTTTCTGTGAAGAAGGGAGAAGCGTGGGGGTGAGTTTATCATGGCTGCTGTGGCGTTCATTCATTTATTTATTCATCCAACAGATACTTGTTAAGCGCCTACCATGCACCAGGCAACGTGCTGGAAGCTGTGGACAGTTGTGAATAAGAAACAAAAGACCCCTTCCCGCAAAGAGCTAACGTTCCAGTGGGGAACGGGACAGCGAACATGTCAACAGGTTAACAGGAGAATTACAGATTGTTGGGAGTGCCAAAAAAGGAAATAAACAGGGCAGTATAGCAGAGAGAGAACAGGGGCCACACTAGCCTGGGTGGTCAGGGAAGGCCTCTCTGAGAAGGTAACATCTGATGGAACAGGGAGCACACGTCAGGTGAAGATCAGGAGGAAAAGTACTCTAGGTAGAGGGACAGCAAGTGCAAAGGCCCTGAGGCAGGAATGAGGTGATGGTGTGGCTGGAGCAGAGTCTGTGCCTAATGACTGATCAAATGTTGCTCCTGGAACCCAGCCCAGCTCCCACCCCAGGCTGGAAACAGATGACTGGCAACAACTCTGGCTTCCCAAAGCCTCTCCTGCCCAGACTTGCAGCCCCACCCAGGTCAGAGGCACAGCTGCTGAGGCGACAGGACAATAGGCAAGCTGTGGGATCAGCCTGTGAAGAGAGGGAAAGCCACCGTGATTCTGACAAAGGACCCACACATCGGGTCAAAGGCTTCTGCCTAATCTGTGTAGCAGAGATTTCCTCGGCCACAGCTACCTGGGGGTATGAACAGACAGGTGCAAGGTAACCATGGAACTGCTTTCTGTGTGTGTCTTTCTGTGTCCCCCATGGGCTCACAGCCTCCGCCATCGTGCCAGGGCGGGCCCAGGTGCTCCTCCTTTGTGTGGAAGCAGGGGAAGGCTGCTGCTAGGTGTGACAGCTCTGCGGGATGAAGAGGCAGGGCCTGAAATTCTGGGCTGTTGGTGTGGGAATCTCTCCCACCTTTCTGTAGCCCAGTTTCTAGGTGGGCATGAGGATGGACTGATAGATGTGGTCCCCAAATCTCATTCCATTTCAGAGGCTGGTCATTCTTCTTCTTTCCTCGTCTTGCCAACAGTGAAAACCTCTCTGGGGATTTTCACCTGCTTCTGCCAGGTTCAAGCTAGTCATGCCCGTCATAGCCCGGCCAGGCCAGAGCAGTGTATCCTCCTCCCCCTTCCTCTGTCAGCTGTGATGGCAGGCTTGCTCACGGGGCTTCCTCTGGAGGCTGGTCTTTTTGCCTCTGTCTTCCAGGCAGCTACCTCCCCAGATCCATATTTAGTAAACTAGTGTAGGCCCGTGCTGTGTCCAAATGAGGCCACATTAACATCAGTACCCTGTCCCTGTTCACTGCCCCAGGACACCCACCTGCCTGGTGTGTCTCATACCCACTTTCTGGAAGTCCCTGGGGATGTCTCAGCCATGTCTGCAAATCGCTTTGCCTTCCTGGACCTTTGGCTCTTGGCAGTCAGTTTGGGAGTACAAGAAGGAAAACACCTCCCTGCCCCCAGTGTGACAATACTACTGGGCCCTAGAACAGGGTCGCTCAGCATCTGGGGGGCTGGGAGGAGGGCGAGACACCCCAGCTGTCCTCTTGCCTCCAGGGTGGCTGGTTGCCGTAGAGACGACCACACTGGCCCCAGGACCACTGATTCCTCCTGACTTGGACCTGTGCCGCTGGATCTGCCAGGCTCTGTTCTCCTCGAGGTTAAACCATCTCATAGGAGCTTCACATTTGACTTTTTTTTTTTTGCGGTACGCGGGCCTCTCACTGTCGCGGCCTCTCCCGTTGCAGAGCACAGGCTCCGGACACGCAGGCTCAGCGGCCATGGCTCACGGACCCAGCCGCTCCGCGGCATGTGGGATCTTCCCGGACCGGGGCACGAACCCGTGTCCCCTGCATCGGCAGGCGGACTCTCAACCACTGCGCCACCAGGGAAGCCCTTCACACTTGACTTTTGTCACCAATCTCCCTGCCTCCTTTCTCTCCTTGTCCCAAGTCTGCAGGCAACCCCAGCGGGGGTTCTTTCTCTGGAGATCCAGAAATCCAGGTGGGAAGATGTCACTCCATCATTCAGACGTACCTGAATCTTAGCTCTAACCCAGCCTGTTGTAGAATATTAACAGCAAAGGGAGTTGGGTGGGGGTGGGGGGGGTGTCCCTAAGATCAACTACCTCATTCTACAGATGAGCCAACAGAGGTCTAGAGAGGGGAAGTGGTTGAACTCAGGACATGGACCACAGAACTCAGGGCAGGATGGGGCTAACCACGTCTCCTGACTTTCAGTCTGGGTCTCTGTTTACTGGATCATCTGCCCTCTCCCATTCAGAATTTTACAAAAGTCCTTCTATCTTGGAGCACCTCCTCCTTCAGCCCTCCCCCAACTTTGTATGACATCTGAAAAGGGGCCCAGCTACGAGTGGCATCGGTGGTCTGTCTTGAGGATGAAGACCACCTTTGACAGTCCCTCTCCTAGGCCAAGTGGGAGAATCAACACATATTTATTGAATCAGATCAGGGAATAATTTGCTATTTTCTACTTATTCTATAGTATATTAATAGGACTCCTGTGAAAATAAGAATGCATATATTCTGCTCAAACAATTAGATTAAACAAATTATGATTGTTAATTACTGCAGGACTTAGAGCTTCTGACTATGGCCATCTAATAGGAACCTATAATAACTCCAGAAACTGTGCTCTGTACCACATTTTGGGAAATGTTGCATGAGGGAAGAGGCATGGAAAATCTGAAGCTCCCTTGTTCCTCGAACAGGGTCTCCTGACTCCCTAAGACAGCCAGACCCCTAATTACTCTCGGGAAATAGCGTTCCTACTCCCGGTGAAGCTGCCTCTCGGTGGCCTCAGGGCTGCTGCAGGGCAGGGTGGAGTTCAGATCACCCCATTTGCACAGGTGGGGCTTCTGGAGTGGCTGAGATGCTTCTACTCCTTGCCCCTTGTTTCTTGGAGCAGAATTTAAGGAAATCAAACAGGATTTTGGCCCAGGAGACCAGACATGAAATGAAACCTATTTTCCAACGGGCATTCTTCTGGCTTTTCCTCCAAGTGGGATTTTTGACTGTAGGATTAGGTTTAACATTGAATTTCAATTTTGTATACACACACCAAGAGGCCCCAGGGCAATGGGGACATTTTAAATGAACACCAGCCTAAGTCCTCTACCTGCCAAGTGTTCGATTAAGCTGCTTAAGTCTGTTTCCACCATCCTGTCTTTCAAATATTTATGTGTCAGATTATAGGCAATCTTCAAAGGCAAGGATATGCAAATCTGTTCTATAAATCAGAGAATAACACAGCTGCTGTCTTCCTCAGAGTGACAGCTCACGAATGCCAGCATTTCTGCCTGCGGAAGGGGTGGTGGGAGGTAGGCTTCTTGCCCTCAGACAGGCCTGGTGTGTGTGTGTGTGTGTGTGTGTGTGTGTGTGTGTGTGTGTGTGTGTGTGTAGTGAAGGTGGGGAAGGGAGTGGGAAGTCCTTTGGCTTTTTGTAGAACAGCAGGTTTTATTTTTTGTTTTTTAAATTTCCCAGCAGTGAAGGAGTTAACTTATTCCACGAACCGTAACAAACTGCCAAGGGATAGAACCTCTCCAGGGATCTGAGGCACCCAGGGAACTAGAGAAGAGGGTGACTTTCAGTTTGGGAGGAAATGTACACAGAATGTGAAGTAAGGGTGATGGGAGAAATCAACAAGTAATGACTTTGAGAATTCCAAAATGAATTTAATTTAGTCGAAATGAGTAAAAAGGAAATTGTGCCTTGCAAATACTGGTGCACATTAAGCTCTGGCCCAGGGTCTTAACAATCTGTCAGGACAGGCCCAGTGTGCTAAAGATTATACTTTCGTGGGCTCTTTTCGGCTGTTGGCGTGAACACATGGATTTGGTACACTGGTGTTCAGTGACACATGCACATCCACCAAGACCAAAGCTGGAGTTTCTGGTCCTTGCCAAGCAGCTGGTTCTGGCCTAGTGTCACCCTGTGGAAGCACCTGGGGAAGGCTTTAGTCAACAGGGTGCAGAGGCCCTGGGAAGTGATGTGTACGAGGAAACGTGTTGGGAAAAGATTTGCTAGGTATTAGTCAGAATTCTGCTGAAAGTGACTCAAACTCACTTAGGCAAGAGGGGAATTTTCAGGGTCACAGAAGGGGGAGTGTTGAATAACCAAATTACGGGGAATAAAAGGGCATATAGTTGGGCTTGGGAATAGCTGGAACAGCTGGAACACTGCCAGGCTCTCTTCTATCAACTGTCTCTAATTTTCCTCTGTGCTGGTTCTAACGTGGCTGGCAACAACTAGCAGATTCTGTACCTAACACCTTCACCGCTATAGAAACTATTCTGTACCGAACAACTTTTGTCATGATCAAGTCCTATTTCAAGTTATCCTAGGGAAGAACTATGATTGGCCAAACTGGGATCAGGTGTTCGTGCCTGGACCAATCAACCGTAGGGAGGGAGGTGGCATTGGGGTTATATAAAAACATGGCAGCTCTTATGGACCTCCTCCTGATAAGGAGAGGCCTTTTTAGCAAAAGGAGTGGGTAAGTTTTGGACAGACAATCCATCAATATCTACTACAGCCAAGAGAGGACCTGAAAAGGGACCAGGGAAGATAATGGGATGAATGAATTATATATTGGAATTCCACTGACCTCCTCGTTGAAACTCAGTGTTCCATAGGATTCCTTAATGGCACTAAATTCACCTGGTTTGTCTTTTTCTTTTTCCTGACAGCTCTGATTCTTTCTCCTTGATTGCTCTGGATCCTCCTCTTCTCTGCATTAAGGATCTCCTCAAGATTGCAGGCCCTTTACAATCTTGCCTCTAGAGGAGACCAATAGACTCTTTCCTTCCATGCATAAAAATCACTTCCTGTTACAACCTTCCTCTTACCTTCCAGAAGAAAGCTACACTTGAATTTCTGTTAGCTACTCAAAGCGTGCCCCTTGAATCAGCCATGTCAGAATCACCTGGAAACTTCTTGGAACTGCAGAAACTTGGGACTTGTCCCAAAACTACTGAATCAGTCTACATTCCAACAGGATGACCTAACAAGTTCATTAATCTGAAACGCATTGCTTTAAGCAGTTGCAAATTGAACTCGTAGCCTTTCTGTTCTCGACAGCTAAATAAATATTTCTTCACAATCGTCCCATGAGGTCAAAAGCAACTACATCTAAAAACTCAGATTCCAATAACCCTCAGAATTACTTTTCTCAATACTTGTCTTCACTACCTATATCCAATCCATCACCAGTTTGTACCTATTCATCCCACTGTCTCATTGGTCTGCTTTTCCTAACCACCTACAGCAGGCTCTAACAGATACATTTGCCACTCATTTATAAAACAAGCCTAGTAGTACTATGCCTCATTTACATATTTACATACAAATTTAATGTGCAATTACATTCATTCTGCTAGGAGCAGTTTTCAACCATGGCTCTGTGAGCAGTTGTAAGGGATATTGCAAACAATATATTAATAATTATAAGGTATCATAATTTATGAACAATTTATATTCTTAAATATATTAGTTGGGATTAAAGATTATTTCTAAAATTATGTTGACTAACCTGCATTCTAATATGCTATAATGAGCAGCAGAGAAAGTGGTAGAATAATACCTTTCGGGCCAGGAATTGTACATAAGAGTATGTCTTACATGTAAACATCATCTATCACAGGGGTCAGAAAACTCTGTAAAAGGCTAGATAGTAAATATTTTAGGATTTGTGGGCCATATGGTCCCTGTCACAGCTCTTCAACTTAGCCGTTACAGTGAGAAAGCAACTACAGACAATATATCTTGGTTACAGTAGCTTTAAAACAAGACGAACTCCAATAGCTCAAGTCCTCCAATTTTGAATTTCTTTTTCACAATTATTTTGGCTAATATCGGTTCTCTGCAATTCCATATAAATTTTAGGTTCAGCATGACAATTGCTAAAAAATAATCTGCTCAGATTTTCTTTGGGGTCGTACTGAATCAATTTATGGAGAACTGACGGCTTAACAACACTGAGTCTTCCAATTCGCAAACAGGGTATGTTTTTCCTTTTTTTATATAAATTTTTTTATTCATAAATATTTTCCAAAATGAAAATAGGTTGACCAAAAAATGTCCCTTACTGGGGAGGTCGGGGACAGCCCTTGCTCCTGGGCCACCAGGATGGGAAAACTTCAGGGCTCGCTCCCTGCTTTCTAAAGGGGGGCGGGGAGTCCCATCAATCTTCCAGGGCAGGGCCCCCACCTGGGCAGAAGGATCAGCATGCCAGGAAGAGGGGTGGGGTGGAGTGAGGGGCCGGCGCACTCAAAGGTGAAGTCTTCCTTCTTCCATGATCCCCACTTCTCCTAATTAAAGTAGGTTTAGGTGCCCTGCCCCAACTGGACGGCAGTGGCCTCGGGCTCCTTGTGCCTCTGGAAGCATATCACGTATCTGGTATGGAATTGCCACAACTGTTTTTTTTTCAGGGCTTTGGCTGCCTGGTACTGCACCTTAGTGCCCTGAAGATAGAAGAAGATGAAGGAGAGCATCTCTGTCCACAGACGCTGGTAGAACTCTGCAGTGTGCAAGTGTGGGGGCAGCACCTGCTGGTGCTTGGGGATTCGGACAGGGGCTCCTGGGGAGGGACTGCTGGATGCGCTCACAGTCGGAGGGGTGAGGAGTGTGGTGCCAGGCGGCCTCCTGGTTGAGCTCTCCTTGGGGAGGGCCACAGACCCCAGTGGGCACACATCTAGTGGTGGAATTGCCCTGCTGCTGCTCAGGATGCTGTCTTGCCTAGTCAGGTACAGCATAGGCAAGGGGTCCTCAGTGCTAGAGCTGAAAGCCGCTGGCTCTACCATGGACTGGAAAGAACTGAGGCTCGGGGCCTTGATCTCCAGGGTGGTGCTGAGCTGCCTTGGCCTTGCTGAAGCTAGGCTCTGGGGAGCTGGGAGGATTCACAGGTAGTAACACCAGGAGCTACGCCCCCATCCCCCAGGTGGTTCCCTGATCCTGGGATCACACAGTACTGGGTTCCTTTGAGGTAGGTTGTGGGTCCAGATGGGGGACCCAGAGCCTGGCTTTTGGCATTTTTGCTCCCACTGCTGCTAAGGGCAGGGTTTTGTTTTTTTTTTTTTTTTTTGTAGTTTTTAGTGTACAGGTCATGTACATGTTCGGTTAAATTTATTCTTAAGTATTTTGTTTTTTTGGTGCTGTTGAAAAATTCCATTTAAAATTTTATTTTCTATGCTTATTGTTAGTTTACAGGAATACGTTCAATTTGTTTTGTATATTGATCTTGTGTTCTGCAACCATACTAAACTCACTTATTTTTTTTTCTTATTAGTTATCCATTTTATACAGATCAGTGTATACAGGTCAATCCCAATCTCCCAATTCATCACACCACCACCAGCACGCCCCCGCCCCTTTCCCCCCTTGGTGTCCATACGTTTGCTCTCTACATCTGTGTCTCGATTTCTGCTCTGCAAACCGGTTCATCTGTACCATTTTCTAGGTTCCAGATATATGCGTTAATATACGATATTTGTTGCTCAGGATTGGCTAGGGTGCTTGCTTTGGTGGATGGGATGTGAGCAGAAGTTCCCTCTGACACCTGGGAGCACATCCAGGATGGGGTCTGCCCTTCAGTCTGGATCCTGGAAAGAGAGGAACCGCAGAGCAGAACCATTGCTGCTGATATGTAACAGGAACAGAAATGAACCTTTACTGTTACAAGCCAGTGATACTCTGAGGGCTACTTGTTACCGCAGCCTAACCTAGAGAAAGTGACGGATAGAGGAGATAGCCCATAACAATCTGGACCTTGCCCTTCTCTTAAAGAATCAGAAGATCTGATGACACTGGCCTCCAGAGCCCCATGGCAACAAGTGGCTGGAGATAAAGGGCGGCTCCCCTTTTGGATGGAGACCAGTCACCACCTGCCCGCTTTACTCATCTACATGGCTGTGGGCCCTTGTAAACATCTAACTCAAACTCCCATGCCACCCATGTATAACAAGAGTCACAGAGAGCTGTAAAAGCCAGTTCTGGGCAATAATACCCTGTTTCAGGCACTCGTCACATGTCCCACATGGCTTCCTCTGTTTCCAATCTCACTGACACATTCACCGCATGTACTCCTCACTTCAGCCCAGCAACTTCTCCAAGCTCCTTGAACACAGAAGGCTCGCTCACAGCACAAACCACGTGAGAAACAAGGGCTGACCTGACCATCTCCCAGATTTCATGAGTCATTGCTGGAAGCCGTGACCCCTGCAGTTCAGCCACTGCTCAGCTACATCCCTGGGAAACCCTCTCCACCCTCCTCCCATTCCTGGAATCCTCAGCAAGTGCTCCACGGGAGGGTGAGCTCAGGAGATGATGGAAATGAACGTATCCAGAGTTCTAGTGCTGTGTGGACACTGCCGGGTGGAAGCCGCCAAGTGCCTGGGAGCAAGCCAAGAGTCTTGAAGGGCTACCGCTGACGTTTGCATGGTTGCAGCTACCCCCTGCTGCCGTCCCCCTATCTTCCTTGGTCTCTCCTAACCGGAGAATGCCAACCCCACTCATGTGAAATGCAGTTGCATCAGCTAAATATCTCCTCTCTGGACACCCCTCAGGTGCCAAGACCCTAAACACTTAGGTTACGACATGGCAGGTCTGAGTGCCCGGGGCCTCCCAAACATCCTCCATTCAGCTGGACCCCAAGGCTCTCGGCATATTCATAGACACTGGTTTGTGGCAGTGATGCATCAGGGTCCACCATCCCTGCAGGGTCCCTGCTGGATAGGGAGGGAAGGTAGAATGCAGTAAGGATTCAGAGATGCCACTACTTGAAGTCACTGCCTTTTTCTGGAGCCCATGGTTTTATGAAACTAGACCCAGATGGTACCCACCCCGTCACCTGGAACAGGGAGGAAGACAGTAGAAACAGATTCCCAGGCTCCCATTGCCCAGAGCTAGGCCGTGTTGTTTGTGTTGTCTGCCAGCAGAGAGCGGCGGGGACCCTGGACCACCCTAGGGCATCTCCATATAGTTGTCTCACCTAGCCTCTAATCTCACGTCCTTGCCAATCTCGTTTACAGGCTGCTGCCAGAAAGAGCCTCATACAATGCACCTCTGATTATGCCCTCTCTTGCCTGGTTCCCATCTGTTTCAGGAAATAGTTCAAGCTTCTTAGCATAGCAAGCATGTCTGTTCATGATCCGGCCCCACAGGCCTTGCTGCCCACCCCTACTCTCACTCCCCACCTGCCCCAAATTCACACCACATCAGAGTGTTCAGGGCTCGTATCCTGCTTTCCCATATGCCGGAATCTCCTCTTCTGGCTTCTTCTCACAGCCAGTTCCTTCTATGTGTTGTCTCCTTTGGCCAGCGTCCCTTGACCCCACAGGCTAATTTTGACGCCCATCCCCTGAGCACCCTGGGCTCCCTGTGATAGAGCAGCCCTCACGGTATGCTGCCACCTGTGCCCACACACTCATGAGAGCAGGTGCTCCAACCGCCAGGTGTCTGCACTGCCTTTGGCAACAGATAAAACTTAATGTTAAAAATTGCAAAAGGAATCATCCCACATCCTTTCTTCTCCCCACCTGACCATCTACTCTAAATCTTATTATTTTCTCCACTAATCCTTGAGATTGTTGGTCTATTCATTCATTCATTCATCAGACATTTATTGAACCTCTACACTGTAGCAGGGACTGTGCTCAGCCCCGGGGACACGTGGGTGCTTACATTCTAGTGGAGTGAGAGAGACGGCACACAACTCAGGCACTGAGCGATGAGCTAGTAAGTAGAGACTGTCAGGTGATGGTGTGCGCTCTGAAGCAAAATAAAACAGTACAGGGTGGATAGTACTGGGGTAGCAGGTGATTTGCTCTCTTCTATTTAGGGTCATCTGGGAAAGTCTCTAGGATAAGATGGCATTTGAACAGAGACCTAAAGGAAGTGAAAAGCCATACAGATATTTGGGGAAGAGCCTTCCAGGCAGAGGGAACAGCAAGTGCAAAGGCCCTGTCTTAGTCCAGATAATGCTACCATGACAAACAAATCCTAAAACTCCATAATGAAAGGATGGCAACAATGAATGTTTATTTCCTGCTCAAGTTCCAGTCCACTGTTAAGCTGCTGGTGATGGGCAGTCTTCATTTGGGTCCAGAGACTCAAATGCCTTTTATCCTGCGGCTTTCCTGTTTCCAAGGGCCTCGAAGACCCCCCCATTAAGGGGCAGATGGGGAGTGGAGAAGGCACAGACGGTTCTGAAGACCACACCTCCAGCAGAAGTGACAAGCACCGCTTTCTGTTATGTTCCATCAGTGAGAACCAGTCACGATGCCACCCTTGAATGCCAGGGGTCTGACTGGGTTGCTACTTCCCGGCAACAGGGCATCCTGTGGACAGGCATTTTGGAGGCCAGGTGGCCCCCTCTGCCTGTGAGTGGAGACAGGGCCTGGTAGTTCAAGGCTAAGTAAGAAGGCTGCTTTGGCTGGGGCAGGGGAAGCCAGGTGGGGCAAGGTGGGTGGTGGTGAGATGAGGGAGGGGCCTACAGGTCACCCTAAGGACTTCAGAATTTACTCTCTATGAAATGGAAGCCCTTGGAGGGCTTTGAGCAAGGTAATGATAAGAAAGGGCTTATATTTCAAAGGGGCACTCTGGTTGCAGTGACTAGACCAGTCACTGGAGAATAGAGTAGACTGCAGGGGACAGGGAGACACAGGTAGGCAGGGAGTAGGCCAGGGCAGTCATGCAGGGGTGAGGTGATGGTACCCTGGACCAGGTGGAAGGGCAGGGTCCATGCAAACCCTCCAATAGAGACACCCAAACAGGATAGGACTGGGCTTCCCTGGTGGCGCAGTGGTTGAGAGTCCGCCTGCCGATGCAGGGGACACAGGTTCGTGCCCCGGTCTGGGAAGATCCCACATGCCGCGGAGCGGCTGGGCCCGTGAGCCATGGCCGCTGAGCCTGCGCGTCCGGAGCCTGTGCTCCGCAATGGGAGAGGCCACAACAGTGAGAGGCCCGTGTACCGCAAAAACAACAATAGAAAACAGGATAGGACTGAGACCTCTGATCTACCCCAACTCCTGCCTTCTAAGCCAGGGGCTGGTGAAAGGACAGAGGGTATTTTAGGCTTTACAGATGGAGTCCATGGCAACTACTCAGCTCTGCTGTTGTAGCGTGGAAGCCACCGTAAACAATGGGTAAACCAATGAGCATGATTAGGTCCCAATAATGCTTTATTGGCAAAAACAGGCAGGCAGCTCACAAAGCTTCCTGACCCTGATAAACCCATCACAAACGACGCCGGTCTTCTCTTATCACACTTTTCCAGTCCAGGCACAGGTGTTGGTGGCAGAACATGGCTGAGAACTCTGTCACTGCTTAAAGTTTGTGCGACAGTGAACTGAACTTTTTATAGTAACACTGTGGCATAAGAATGAATCATGGCTTCTCACTGTCTTTGAGCAAGTTCTCTCTTGACAAAGCAAATGGCTTTTGGCAAGACCTCTTTATGGCGGTGCAGGCCCATCAGCTATTCTTCTATAACTAAGTACCTTTATTATATGTAATTAAGGCAGCAACGGAGAAGAGATGCAAATGTGTTCTTAAAAATCTGACTTCGCAACAGCTGGGAGCTTTGCAAATTTTTTAAAGAGCAGGTTTAAATGAAAGCACATGTGGCATGTGTCAAAATGGGAAAAGGAGGGAGGAAGAGCTAAAGGAAGGAGGGGAAAGATAAGGGGGGTTGCAACTCAGTGTTCAGGAATTCAGGCCAGTCTAGGGGCCACCCTGTGAGCTGAGCTGACTGTGAACTGCAGGGGACATCCTCCACCCCAGGCCGGCTCTGCCCTCCACAGTGGCTCCCCTGCCCCGAAGTTAAGTACTGTAGCAGCACAAATAACACACGCCACCACCTTTCCAACTTTCATGGGTATTTTCTTTTTCAGAATTTCTTTCATCTCTTTGCATGGCTGAGCTGTATGTGTAACAAGATGGGGCTACAGAAACGGGAAAGGGGGCCAGAGAAAAGAAGAGGCTATCTCATCGCCTCATTTATGATGAGAGCTGGAATCCAGGAATGATCCATCCATGTAGCACAGGGTGGTCCAATAGAACTGTCTGTGATGCTGAAAATGCTCTCTATATTCGCTATCCAATATGGTAGCTACTAGCTGAGCCCTTGAAATGTGGCTAGTGGGACTGAGGAACTTCATTTTTAATTTAATTCCATTTAATTAATTTTAATCTAAATGTACGTGTGGCTGGCGACCACCGTATGGGACAGCACAGCTGCTATGTGTATATGTGTATTAGGCTCAGAGTCAGACAGACCCTTTAGGTTTTGACCCTGCTTTCCCACTTACTAACTCTGATCAGACAAAATGCTTATCGCCACTAACCCTTGGTTTCCTCAAGTGCAGTCTGGGCACATTTGTGCCTACCTCATGGAGTAGCTGAAAGAATGAGGTGAGAGAGTGGAGATGAAACACTTCGCACAGCACCTGTCAGAAGGTAAACACTCAACAAATGTTCACTATTTTTGTTATTCTCTAGGAAGCTCCTCAAAGGACCCATTACCAACTTCCAAGCATTTCAGAAAGGTAGCTCCTAAGGCATCTGTGCTGGTCTTCCCCACTGAGGCTTCCTTGATCTTAAGTGATACCCACAAATCTAACTGCAGAGAGCTGATGGGCACCAAATGAGACCTCTGCCTACCTCTGATCACCTTGAGAGATCCTTGGGGAGGAAAAGACTGCTAGCTTCCCATTCAATATTTGGGTGGCAAAGTGCCCAGCTAAAACATCATATACTTCTCAGGCTGTCCTGAAATTAGAGGTGGTCAATAAGATATAAGAAGACATTGTTAAGTACAACTCTCAGGAAGTCTTAAGAGGGCAGTTTGTATGTGCCCTTTTGCCATTTGTCCCTTCACTATTCATCCTACTTCCTGTCTGGAATGCAGACATGATGGCTGGAGCTCCAGCAGCCTTGAGGAAGTATCCCTGTGGATAAAAGCCTGAACTACTAAGGATGGAAGAGCAAAAATAAAAGAGGCCTGCGTTCATGAACACTATGAAACTACCATACCAGCCTGGGACTGCCCACCTCCAGATTTCTTTTATGTAAAAGAAAACTCCATATCATGTTTATGCTATTATTCCTTTTGTTTTCTCTTATATGCAGCAGAACCTAAAATTAGCTATGGCTAATTACTCCTGAGCAGTGATTAATTCTAAAAGTCCAGGTTTTTATGACATATACAGTCAGTGCGAGGCAAATTCCACAGCCACACGTTCTGCATCTGTGTGTTCAACCAACCACGGATCAAAAAATATATATTTTTAAATTCCAGAAAGTTCCAAAAAGCAAAATTTGTATTTGCCTTGCACTGGCAACTACTTACATAATATCTGTACTGTATTTACAACTATTTACACATCATTTACGTTGTTAGCTATTATAAGTAATCTAGAGGTGATTTAAAGTATATGTAAAGGGGGCTTCCCTGGTGGTGCAGTGGTTGGGAGTCCGCCTGCCGATGCAGGGGACACGGGTTTGTGCCCCTGTCTGGGAGGATCCCACATGCCGCGGAGCGGCTGGGCCCGTGAGCCATGGCCGCTGGGCCTGCGCGTCCAGAGCCTGTGCTCCGCAACAGGAGAGGCCATGACAGTGAGAGGCCCGCATACCGCAAAAAAAAAAAAAAAAAAAAAAGTATATGGAAGGGAGGATGTGCGTAGGTTATATGCAAATACTACACCATTTTATATAAAGGACAAGAGCCTCTGCAGATTTTGGTATCCACAGAGGGTCCTGGAACCAATCTCCCTTGGACGCTGAGGGACAACTGTAATTGATGAAGCAAAGAGCTTGAGAAAAATCAGTTCAGTTCTTATTCCTCTATCTTGCCTGCAGGGGGCACCGAAGCCTGGGAGTGACATTAGAAATCATCCTTTCTGATCAATTTTTTAATTTTAATCATCAAGCATGTTCATTACTTTTTTCTTCTATGGATCCAATGTTTCAAAATAAATTTTTCCCCCATCAATTAAGTTCTAATTGGTTTACTCATCATGGCAAACATTTAACAGCCATAGTGGACATTTGCCATTTTGGAGGCTGTCCAACAGCTGATTCTCTTTTTATATTTGGGGAATTTTCCTAATACAGTAGAGTCTCTGAAGAACTGATACTAGAAAGTATCCAGCAAGTATCCTTGTTCTCCAGAAGCTGGACACGAGCACAGAAAGTTTAAGATTAGCCCACTGGATGATCACCTGAGACTTTGCATCTGGAGTGAGGGACACAAAGCAGCCACCATGGTTTGGAATTCATCTCACTGGGCAACAGCATCCTATGCGCTAGAGTGGTGGTTCCAGTGGGTCAGTGCCTGGTGTCCAGTGGCACCCCCCTACTGGGCTGCTCCTTTGATGGGACCTTAGCTGAGTACCTCGTTGTTCAGCTTTCTCTGTTTATTGCCCATTTCCAGAGCTTGTTCCTCCTGCTTTTCCATTTCTTCTGGAGCTAGCTGACATCTTTCCAATGCACTTATTTTTTGTTTTAGTCAATCAGACTTGGTTACTGTTCTTCACAACCAAGAATCCTGACTGGTACACATGCTGAGTGACATGACTGTACCTGTGATACTGCACAGAACTGACATCATTCCAACTAGATCAAGAGACAGGGTTTACATGAACCAGTGTAGCCATAATTGGGTAGATGCACACTTTCTTTTGGACTCTTAAAAACATTCAGAGTAGTTTTCTCCTTTTCTCCATTTCTCCCACTGTGGATCCCTAAACACGACGAACTCCAGCCTGGAAACCACTAATATCATTGTATTTCCTCATTTTACAGATAAATTGAGAATTGAAGTGACTTTCTCCATATGTCAGGCTGTAGAAGAGCTTCCCAGGGAGGGTCACTAGCCCTTCATTCACGCACTGTGCTTGGTCTGTGGGCGTGCGTGGCCTCTCAAGGAACTCAGAGTCAGGTAGGAGAGATGGGTGATTCGAGTGAATGCAAAATCCCACCCTTCTGGGGAAGAACTTTGGGGAAACCAAAAAGACTCAAATAACAAAAAAAAAGAGCAGGTAAAGATGTTCAGAAGCAAACGTAGACGATAGTGAGAACAGAGGAATGTGACTTACGCGTCAAGAACTCAGGCTTGCTGAGTAGAAGCAGACTTGGCAAAGCAGCGGCTAGCCCTGCAGATGTTAACCTCTGTTATGGACCAGGTGAGAAGGTCTGTCAGAACAGGGTGGGGCCCAGAGGGGAGAACCCAAGACAAGGTTTGGTAGAAGCTTCCTAAGTCAGTGAAGGAAATCAATGTTTGCTGCATCCTGCTTTAAGGACGTGTGATCAGAAACGTCTGAACTTGCAAAATAGATTTTTGAGAAGATTATTTACTTTAAAAAATGATTCTCCACTTTAAAGAGAGAAAGATATATCTATTTCCTGAGTTGCAGGGATTTTGCTTTGCATAGTTATTTTACTTATTTATTTATTTTTGGCTGCGTTGGGTCCTCGTTGCTATGCGTGGGCTTTCTCTAGTTGCGGCAAGCCGGGGCTACTCTTCGTTGCGGTGCGTGGGCTTCTCATTGCGGTGGCTTCCCTTGGTGTGGAGCACGGGCTCTAGGCGTGGGGTTTCAGTAGTTGTGGCACGTGGGCTCAGTAATTGTGGCTCACAGACTCTAGAGCGCAGGCTCAGTAGTTGTGGCACACAGGCTGAGTTGCTCCACGGCATGTGGGATCTTCCCGGACCAGGAATCGAACCCGTGTCCCTTGCACTGGCAGGCGGATTCTTAACCACTGCGCCACCAGGGAAATCCTTGCTTAGTTATTTTTTTCCAACAACATTTTGAGGCGGCGTTATTATCTCCATTTCGTGGATTAGAAACAAAGGCCCACATAGATTATGTAACCAGTCAAGGTTACACAGCTTGTAAGATGCAGACCCCGATCTGGGTGGTTTCGTTTTCTCGCTCCAAAGGCCCAGTGTTTCCCATTCTACCAGGCCACCTCCCACAGAACGCCTCAAAGTGACACTCGGGCTTCCCTGGTGGCGCAGTGGTTGAGAGTCCGCCTGCCGATGCAGGGGACACGGGTTCGTGCCCCGGTCCGGGAAGATCCCACATGCTGTGGAGCAGCTGGGCCTGTGAGCCATGGCCGCTGAGCCTGCGCGTCCTGAGCCTGTGCTCCGCAACGGGAGAGGCCACAACAGTGAGAGGCCCGCGTACCGCAAAAAAAAAAAAAAAAAAAATGACACTCAAAATGCATTTGGAAGGCACTTCTAATTGAAGAGACTCAATTTACAAAGATTAGATTTGCACACAATTTTGAGAACACATCCATCACAAAAAGCATTATGCAACAATATAAGGATAAATAGCATGGATCCCATACAAAAAAAGAGGAAAATAATAGAGGAAGTGTGGTTAATTAATGCAGTAGGAACTGAAACAGAAGCAGAAGGAGCAGAAGAACATGCACTCCCGGAAAATGATACAATAAGCGGCTTCATTAGGAAGACAATTTATGTGGTAGGAGAGATAATAGCAAGAAAGGAAAATGTGAAAACAAATTAGTCTACTAGAAAACACTGATTTGAAAATATTTTACAATGATTGATTTGTAAGAAGCCTCTTGGCAATAAACATCCATGGAATCCTTGCTTTTAGAGATGTTAAAAAATAGGTCAGCTTCTCTGGGTTGGACAGGTTTAGGTGTGATCTCTTCAGGGAAAGGGACCAGCTGGGTATTTTCAAAGGCTTTAGTTTATGATTCTAAGGTTCTGCTTATGGGCGCTTTCTATGATTGCCATTTTCTAAAGCTGGTTAACTCAGTGGCTTTATTTTTTTCCCCTCTAAATTCCCCACAGGGCTTTAATTAAATCAGACCACATTTGGAGTCTTGTGTCGCCTTCTGGGTACCACATTTTAAAAGGGACATTGACCTGCTCTGCCTCCAGAGAATGGAACGAAGACAAACGGGTGGAAGTTGCTCAGAGATAAATTCCGACTGAATGCAAGAAAACCCTATCTCCTGCTATCAGAGCCCTCTGACAATGGAGCCGGCTGCTTGTTCAGACAGTTTGCCCCCAGCAATTGGAAATGCTGAAGCAGGGAGTGTTTTAACAGCTGTCAGAGTTGCTCTGGAAGAGATTTTTTTCTTTCACTAAGTTTTTTTTCAGTTCCAACACTGTACGGTTGATTGATCGTGTAACTCTTCCGTATGTTTTCCCAAGTCGATAGCTCCTTTTAAAGCTCTTGTCTTCATCATTAGACTCTTGTCTTCCCTCTAGAGGGGGGAGCAAAAAAGTTGGCAAAAACAATATAGCCACAACTTCAAGGTCTTATTGCTGTCCGGCTGTGCCTCTCTCCCTCCACTGAGAAAGCAGGACACCTTGTGGCCTATTGATGATCAAAGGAGAAGTCTGGAGGCCAATCAGGGCGATGGTGACAGTGCTGGCACCTCCAAGCGGTCCTTGGCAAGGTCCACGCACAAGAACAAAGGGAGCTGAGGCTTAGTAAGGCCACAGTCCTCTTCTAGGGTCCCCATCTTTGTTGATGGCACCTCTGACCATCAGATATGCTATGCCTTCGTCTCCCTACCCGCCCCCCACTCCAACATATTCAGTCCATCACCACATCCTGCCCACTTTCCATCTATCTTCTGTCATCTGAACCTGAACCCACACCATGTGGCTCCCTCCAGTTTATTTTACACAAATCAGAACCCGTCTGATCACCCACTGCTTACACTATTCAGTGCCTTCCCATTGCTGTTGGGATAAAGAATCTCAGCCTTGTCCCTGCCTGTTCTGGCACCTGTGTACTTCTCCAGCTCGGTCTTACTTCAAGCCCCTCCCCCGGCCCCTGCTCTCTCAGTTCTAGGCTCACGACCTTCCTTCCACCCACGAGCCCTCCCACCATGAGCCTCTGCTCCGCTCTTCTCTCTGCCTTGGAGACTGTTCTTCCCACCCCTCTTAGTCTAGGTAAGGCACCTGTCCTGGCCATCCCAGGTTAGTGGAGCTTTCTCAGGGAGGCTTCCCCTGGTCTTCCTGGCCAGATCACACTGCCTGCACCACCACCCCCGCCCCCGGACTCAGTCCAGTCCGCGGTCACAACACCCATGCCTCTCCTTCCCAGCACTTCTCCCACTGGCAGCTGTCCATTCATTTCTGTGATGACCTGAGCCTCCTGCTAGCCTCTAGCCTTTGGGAGGGCAGGAGTCATCTGTGCGCTCAGCGTGGCACCCCTTGAACAAAAGAATGAGGAGAAGAAGGTGTGTGAGGTGCTGTGTGCTTCCAGTGGCCTAGGGGCCATCTAGGCAGAGGAGGTGGTCATCAATAGGGTGCTCTCCAGCCCTTGAGTCCCTCCCCGACTCCCTCCAAACCTCTGAAAACACCAAGTCAGGAGGTCTATTACTTGTTTAGGCACTGTCCTTAACCAAGTCTTTGAGTTAGAACAGCTGCTGTTCTAAGAATTGGATATACAGCAGCAAACTAAACAGTCCAAGTTTCTCATAGGATGTACGTGCTAATGAAGAGATACAGATGATAATAACCACATATATACGCAATTTTTCAGTCTTTTTTTTTTTTTTTTTTGCGGTACACGGGCCTCTCACTGCTGTGGCCTCTCCCGTTGCGGAGCACAGGCTCCGGACGCGCAGGCCCAGCGGCCATGGCTCACGGGCCCAGCCGCTCCGCGGCATGTGGGATCTTCCCCGACCGGGGCACGAACCCGTGTCCCCTGCATCGGCAGGCAGACTCCCAACCACTGCGTCACCAGGGGAGCCCTTTCAGTCTTTTTTGTAATGCAGTTAAGGGAGGTAAGAGTGTCCTAACACTTGAGTTTAGCCAAAAGTTTAATCTATTCCTAAAACACTCTCTCTAGCAAGAAATATTTGTTACAAGAGAATGTTAGGCAGCTGGAGGACGGAGACGTTGGAAAGAGTTAGAAATGGAAGGGAATGACTTACATCCTGGAGGCCACACGCTGTTGGTGCCTCTTGGCCTTGGCACTCAGGGTTCCCGCTGTCCGAAAAGCACTCCTATGCCACATGTCAAAAATCCCAGGCATCTGTCAGAAGCAAGCTCAAGAGACCTTTAGAAGCCTTCACTGGTCCACCTGAGCAGAGTCGCTTCCTCCTCTGAGCTGTTGGGGCACCTCCTCCAGACGTTCACCCTGATTGCCTCTATCACACTGTATTGCAAAAAGTTGTGTGTGTGTGAGGTCTCTCCTACGGGGCTGTGAGCTCTTTGAGAGCAGTGCCCTTATCTTCATACCGTTGTATCTCCAGTGCCTGTCATAGAACCTGGCTGGGTAAGTCAGGACTTTTGCTTACAAGTGGTAGAAATCAACTTGATCTCCTCACTTAAGCAAAACAGGACAAGCCACTCTTGCTTGGTCAGCACGCCCTAGCCTCTCCGTTTCTCAGAAACAGGACAGTCTTGTGGGTGGGCTCTTCACAGGGAAAAGGTTCAGAAATGTGCACTAAACACTGGATAGTAAGCCCTGAGGCCGGAGGTCCCGAGGCAGGGCGGGAAGGATGGGAGGGGAGGGGCCACGCTGAAGCCCAGCTGAACTCAGTTCGGGGTCATTATGATGGTTCCAAACTCACCATAGCATAGGAGTCTCTCCTTCCCCTTCTCACTCTGTCTCTTTCCTCAGCTCCATCAGTTCATTATACTCAGGAAAATGAGGGTACCACACCCACCAGCCCAGTGCACATGCCGGGCTGCGGCTGACACGAGAGCCCTGTGTGTCAGGTCCCAAAAAAGTGCCTGAAAAATCTGAGGACCATGGAGGTAGACACCTCCTCCCTGCCGGCAGCTGTGTCACTCTCTTCTCAAGTTGTCCTTGCTTTTTTCTTTTTTTAAAATACATTTATTTATTTTTGGCTGCGTTGGGTGTTTGCTGCTGTGCACGGGCTTTCTCTAGTTGCAGCGAGCGGGGGCTACTCTTCCTTGTGGTGCGCGGGCTTCTCATTGCAGTGGCTTCTCTTGTTGCGGAGCACAGGCTCTAGGCTCACGGGTTCAGTAGTTGTGGCGCACGGGCTTAGTTGCTCCGCGGCATGTGAGACCTTCCCGGACCAGGGCTCGAACCCGTGTCCCCTGCATTGGCACGCAGATTCTTAACCACTGCACCACCAGGGAAGCCCCTGTCCTTGCTTTTTAATTGCTCAATTTCTTTTCTTTGTTTTCCTACTTAAAGGCTAACAAAGAATGAATCGGTGTTTCAGCCATTTGTGGTCATCGTTAATTTCATGGTCCTCTGCATTTATTAAGTCTTATTTCCTCTTCATAATCTCCCTTCCCCTGATATTTGTGAAAGCACATCTTATTCTCCTTAATTGCTTTGGCTGGTGTGATCTAATTCTGATTTGTCACCACTCTTATCTTTTCCCAGGAAGCTTTAACTGATGGAGCATATCCTCGTTTAATTCTCTCCCTTTTTCTCCACAGACAGGAGTAGTGGATCTCTTTCTCTGCAGCTCTCTCATCGGTCTTTGGAGGAAGTTGCACTGATCGTATTTCGCTTCCTTTTTAGAAGGGCTGGGCTGGGCTGGGCTTTAATTACGGGTGGGCCCCCTCCTTTGCCACCTGTTTCTCCCCTGAAAACCACCCAGGTTTCTCCAGTTTTGCATCTGCAGCCGAAGTGCTCTTTGCCCGTCAACTGCAGGTGATCCTTCCCCTGGCTGTTTCGCTGCCGGTACAGAAGGCTGTGCCTGAGGGAGAGGGAAGCTGGGCAGTCAGAAGCAGGGCAGTATCTATTAGCAGCTCGGGGCACAGACTGCTGGAGAAGCTAACAACTGAAGAGACGCTGCACACTTAGCGGGGCCAGCGGCCCTGGAGAATTAAGTGCCCGTTATCAGTGACAGTGAAACGCCACTCCTGGTCTGTTGAGAGGCAGACCTAAATGTCTACCTGACTGTGCTGTCCTTCTCTCCATTTCTGACCTGCGGGCACCACAGTTAAACCTTCCCAGGTGTATTTTGCTTATGCCTCTCATTTAACATCTATTTTGTCCTGCCTTGACTCGTGGTTTAGTCATTTATGTGTCTCTCACGTGGCAAAACCTAACTCATCAACTCACCCCTTTGCAATATAAACATACTTTGGATCCCACGGTCCTCATTTCTGTTAACATATTGCCTAAATGATTCTAGAATTATCTCTGACCTCCCTTCTCCCTCAACCTCCACACACGATATTTCGCCAATTAGCATCTTTGGTGTATACCTCTTTCTATTTGCCCTGGCTGCCCTTGCTGAAGTTCCCCCGGTCGCTGTGCACATGGCGGCGGCCGTGCCACAGCCAGCCCCCTTCTCTCAGTAGCCACTCTTGGTTTTCTTTCCTTTACCTGCGTCTCCTCCCGCGCCAAGAAGCAGCTAACTCTCCCCACTGCTCTAGAAAAGGATCGTGTGGCTTAGCCTATCCCAGTCAATGTGACTCCACCCCCTGGCCTTTCTCATTGGTTCACTGTGGGCACAGGGCCCTGCTCAAACCGATGAGACTAGAGAGGACATCTACTGAAGACTTTGGAACAAATGCTTCCTTGCCCTTCTGAGAGGGCTTCCCGAAGTAAGTCATAGGGGCAGGTGGCCATCTTTACCACCATGTGGAAGAGCCCACCCGAAAATGAAGCCAACACAGAAGAAAGCAAAGCCAAGAGACACAGAAAGGCTAAGAGTCTTGATTTTAATATTTGCACTCATGGATCCAGCTGTGCTGGAACCACCCTCGACCTTTGTGGTAACCTACACCCTTACATCCAAGCCATAAACACATCCCACTAGCACTGCCTGAGAGATACATCCATAATCCAGCCCCTCCTTGTATGTCTGCAGCCACCTTCCTAATCCTCAGACTCAGGCCACTGCAACACCTGCATACTGGTCTCCCTGGCTCCACTCTCTTCCCTTATGCACTATTCTCCACAGGGTAGCCCAAGAGATCCTGTTAAAACCGTAAGTCAGATAATACCACTGCTCCGCTTAGAACCCTCTGAAAGCTCTCTGTTCAATTCCAAGATCCTTCCCTTGACTCAGAGGCCCTGGGTGGCCTGCCTGCTCCCCTCTGACCTCATCTGTCACCACTCTCGCCCTAGCTCAGCTCACTCCATCCTCACTGGCCCTTGACTCCCACCTCAGGGCCTTTGCACTTGCTGTTCCCACTCTCTGGAATGCTCTTCCATCAGACTGCTGCATGGTTTGCTCCCTCTTTCTTTCAGGGCTCTGCTCAGCTGCTGCCTTTTCAGTTAGGCCATCCCTGGCCAGTCCTCCTTAAAACAGCACTTCCTTGTCACTCTGTGTCCCCTTGCCTTGCTTAATTTTTCTTTATATCACTCACCGCTACCTGAAAAATCACATATATATGTGGCTATTACTATCTGTATCTCTTCATTAGCATGTACATCCTGAGAAACTTGGACTGTTTCGTTTGCTGCTGTATATCCAATTCTTAGAACAGCAACTGGCACATAGCAGGGACTCAGAGTATTGTCAATTTACTGTTGAATGAATGAATAAGTGAATGAACTAATTACTTCCCTATTTTGAGTAAGGTATTTTCATTTGGCTTTATGCCACCTGTAGACAGAGTGTCCTAATACAGCATTCAAGTAATAGTTGCTTAAAAAGTGGACAAATGAATAACTTAGCTTTGGTCAGATTGTAAGTTAAATCTTCATATAATAACAATACCTGGCCTGTGACCACCGCTTTTGTGTCCCAAGTCAGTGTTATATACGGTGCCCCTTTTACTCACATTGGTTTTCCAAAATAAACAGGGAAAATCTTGCCCTCGCCTCACATCACAGGCAAAGCGTGGTTCAGAAGAGGTAAACAACGGAGCAGGGACCAAAGCCCACATTTCCTTGCTCCCAGCCACAGCTCTTCTTAGTTTTGCATTTCTGTCTGCAGATCTGCAGCTTCATAACACGAGGCTCATCCACAGCCCTGGGGGAGTGCTACGAGATTCTGGTCCACATGGTCTCTATTTAGCTAACATTTCCAATTCCCTCTTCTCCGAAAGCCAATAAAACTGAATTTTTCCCACATGAGATCGTGGGCTCTTTGGGGAAAAGACAAGCGAGCATATGGTCTCAGGAAATCAAATCTGCCTTGTGAGATAAAAATTTTTCTCCCTGTAAGTCAGCCCGTGTGTAACATTCTGTACAGCTGCCTTTTACACGTTGGGGGTGCGGACAGCAGACGTGTGCTCCTGCCTGAGTGGCCGTGACACATGGCAAAAAAATCCTCCGGCAGCCCTTCTCCTCCAGAGCGGGTTTTCCCCTCCCCCAGCTATTCCCCACGGATGACATTAGCTCCCTTTTTAATTCCTCTCCCCTCGCTGCACACTCTGATATTACTCACCAACTCCCAGTGGACACGTGTAGACTTATTCGGTTTCACGTGTCATAGATAAAACAGCAGGGGCTTCTAATCGGAAAACGTTTTCCAGGTTGCAAAAGGCTGCAGAAAACCACAAAGCTGCCAATACGGTTCAGGGTTTATTAATACATACTTGGCACAGATTTGGTACCCGACACTGCCCTGTCCCCCGTGGGGAGGGAGGAGGGATTAGTTGTATGTTTACAGACACAGCCTACAGTGGGAAAAGGCCTAGGATGCAGCCGCCTTTCCAGGCCCCTTCTGGAGAACTGTTCTTTTTCTTCTTTTTAAACAGTTTTATTGATGTATAAATGATATGCAAAGAACTACACATATTTAATGTATACAATTTGATGGGTTTGGACATATGCCAAGATCCATGATACCACAATCCAGGTAACAGACATATCCAGCACCTTCCAAAGTCCCCTTGTGTCCCTTTGTTTGTTTTTTGTTATAACAACACTTAACGTGATGGTACAGCCATTGTGGAAAATAGTATGGAGGTTCCTCATAAAATTAAACATAGAACTACCATATGATCCAGCAATTCCACTTCTGGGTTTATTTCCAAAGGAAATAAAAACACTAACTCAGAGATCTCTGCGTGCTGTGTACGTGGCAGCACTATTCACAATAGCCAAGACGTGGAAACAACCTGAATGTCCCTCAACGGATGAATGTTAAAGAAAATACATAATTCAGCCATAAAAGAGGAGGAAATCCTGCCATCTGTGGCAACATGGATGGACCTTGAGAGTATTATGCTAAGCCAGGATCTCCTTCTTTTTAAAGGATGAAAAATGTTCCATTGTATGCATATACCACGTTTTCTTTATCCATTCATCTGTCGATGGACACTGGGCATGTTTCCATCTATTGGCTATTATGAATCATGTATTCCCATGTTCATCAGAGCTCGTTCTTTTAAAGGCCCAGAGACACACAGGCAGTAGACCTCTTCACGTGAGCACGGTGTTAAAGGTAACTTGGGTCTTCTGTCTGATTTTTTTTTAAATATAAATTTATTTATTTACTTATTTTGGGCTGCATTGGTTCTTCGTTGCTGCGCGTGGGCTTCTCCTTGCGGTGGGGCTACCCTTCGTTGCCGTGTGTGGGCTTCTCCTTGTGGTGGCTTCTCTTGTTGCGGGGCATGGGCTCTAGGTGCGCGTGGGCTTCAGTAGTTGTGGCACATGGGCTCATTAGTTGTGGCTCGCAGGCTCAGTAGTTGTGGTGCACGGGCTTAGTTGCTCCGTGGCATGTGGGATCTTCCCGGACCAGGGCTCAAACCCGTGTCCCCTGCATTAACAGGCGGATTCTTAACCACTGCGCCACCAGGGAACTCTGGTGCTCTGCTCTGACCGGCCTCAGGCCTCACGGTTCATTGAGGTGGTGTTTTAAAGAGGCTGCTATTATTTTGAGATGCTCCCCATCAAGACATGGGGCCTAGTCACCCCTGAAATCTGAGCTCTGTGACCCCTTCAGCCAGCTGAGTGCATGGGAATGATGTCTGGGACTCCTGAGGCTATAGGTCATAAAAGGCCAGGCCCTTGTGCCTGCTCTTCTTGGAATCCTGGCTCTCTGGTGGCCCCTCCCTCTCGGAAGGAAGCCACCACACTGCCGCATAAAGGGCCACGTGGTGTCCTCCAGCCCACAGTGCTGCAGCCCCCCAGTGCAAGCATCAGGCCTACGAACAGAGTCAGTGTTGGATGTGCCTCCCCCAGGTCCAGCTCTCCCAGCTCTCCCAGCATCCCTCCAGCCACCTGAGCCTTCCCAGTGGAGGCTACAGACGTGGCAGGGCAGGGAAGAGCCGTGCCCACGGGTTCTGGGAGCATAATGGCATGGTGGTTGTTTTATGCCACTATGTTTGTGGTGGTTTGTTGTGCATCCCAGGGCCCCCTGGCCTCACTTCCCCACACCCCAATCAAATCTACAGAGCCAGGCTGCAGAAAAGTCTCCTTTCACATTGCTTTAAACTCTGCAGAAAGGAGACTTCAAGGCAGGCAGCACTGAGTTGCTTCAGCTCAGAACAAAGCCTCCCGTGACTTCCTACCGCCTGTCTCTCCTCTGCCTCCCCGTCCTCTTCTCCTCCCAACACCTGCCCGGCCCCACACGTCCCCACTGGAAACCCCCTCCCCAAACGCAATGTGCTGCGGTCCCACCTCAGGGCCTTCGTGTGCTCTGTTCCCCCGCCTGGAGCACTCCTCCCCGACACGCTACACCCCTCCACACACACTCTCTTAGGCCTTTACCCTGAGCCACTTCCTCAGTAAGACCTTCGTGGTCACACTCTCTAAAAGTGCAAAACCTCCACCCCGGCTTGCACCCCTGCTTTAGTCCTCATTTTTCTCCCTCATTTTCACCATCTAAATGCTTATATGTTACTTATTTATGCTGTAGGTTGTCTGTGTCTGCACTAGAATGTAAGTTCATTGGGGGAGGGGGGCGTAGAATACATCCCAAGGCCCCTGAGAGCACCTGGCACAGGGAAATAGGCAGTCGATTAATATTCGTTGAATAAATCAATGAATACTATGTGACAAAGTGTTGGTTTTGCTATTATCCTTAGAAACAAACTGAATATGTGCCTGTCACAATAAATATTCGTTAAAAGAGTAAGTGGAAAGCATGGAAGAATGGAGGGCCCTTAGAAAGTAGTGTGAATGTCATCCTGTCCCCAACCTCCAGGTCCAGCGTCACTGCCCACTTCTCTCTTCTGCCGAACAGGAGCACCTCTTTCCCTCGCACTGAAGCTTGTCTGCATCTGTGCTTCCCTCCTGCTGAGCCCTCAGCCTGGGATGTCCTTCACTGACCACTTTATGAACTTGTATCCTGTTAGTCTTTTAAGGGTCAGCTCAGGCTCAACCTCTCCCAGCTGAAGCCTCTTTGCTCTCCCATGAATTCCACCTGAGCGTGTCCGTGGCACTTCTCATGGGTACTGGGGTCCCTGGGTGCCCGTCTCACCTCCCTCATGAGCCTGAGATCCCTGGGAGGACAGGGGCTGCACATCCCTTGCTCATCTTTGTAGCCACACCACCCCTGCTCACAGGTGGCCTCGGATACAGATGGGGTATCAGGAGTTTGGGATCGTGGAGGAAGGATGGGGTAGGAGAAGAGGTAAGGAGAAGCCCATGCTCAGATTCTGAGACCTACTATAGTAGTGGCAGAAAGAACGCAGTTCTTGGATAAAAGAATCTGGGTCATTTCCTGGCTAAGTCTCCACAGAAATTCATTTAACTTCCTCAAGCTTTGGTTTCTTCACCTACAAAAATGCTTACACTGCAAGGATATTGTGTGGATGAAAGAACATGGTTTTTTTAAGGGGGGGGAATGTAAACAAAAACACTACACAAATAGTTTGTATGCAAAGGTTAAGCGTTCTAACCACCTCCAGTGCAATTAGCAAGGGTGCAGTTCAGGTTGTGACCAGAGGGTGGCAGCAGCAGCAGCAGGCGGAAGCTTTGCCCCATGGTCCTTTGAAACAAAGCAGTCCCGGGAGTTGCTGGATTGCCCTGCGGTGATCGGTGATCTTTTTCTTTTCCGCCCAGCTCATCTAACTCGGAAGAGATTGCCCTCTCTCCTGCAGTGGGATCTGGCTGTGCCTGCACTAAGGCCAGACACCTCCCTTTGATGATTTCCCCATAAGTTTTTGATGGCCACTCTCACCGTCACGTGTGTTTTTCATCAGTTACCTTATCTAGCTCTCACCACAACCTTCTGAGGTAAACTGAGCCAGCAGAATTGCTGCCCCTCTCCTACCTCACCATCCCAGACTCGATGAAACTGAGGCTCACAGAAGGACTTTGGGGGGCACACAGCTAGCAAGTGGGAAAAGTTAGAACTCACTTTAAACCTGGATCTTCCAGCTCGAATTCCAGCATACCACCACTTCTTTTACCTTCTCTATTCAGTTGTTCACGCAACCAGCATTTACTGCGTTCTTGCTGTTTGTGGGAGAGTTACATGGACTTCCAGCCACCGTGGACCCTTCTCAGGGCCTAGGCCAGTCGGTGTCTCCATCCTGTTCTTCTCAGGTGCTGGCCCTCAGTCTTTTCCCCTACTCTGCAGCCAGTACCTTCTTCTTGTTCCCTGGGCTCGTGTCCCCAAGCCTAGCAGCTGAGAAGCGCTCTGTTTCACTGCTTCTTCTATCACAAACTCACAGGTCCTGCTGGCGTTCTAGCTCAGCAGCCCTGAGAAATAAGTACGGGGAAGAAGGCTACAAAAATAAAAAGCAGAGCAAAGCAATACGTGCCCTAAGAAATCTTATAGTTTCCTAGCTCTTGTTGGTCTTAATCTGCAACTTTCTTGCTGGAAAGTATTCCGAAACCCTGAGAGCCTCCAGCTTTCCCCGCTAATTTCTGATGGCAAAGCTTCTCAGTTTTGTCCCCTCCCCTTATTCTCTTAAGTAGACCCGTTTATCAGGAACACAGTGGCAAACGGGAAAGGTGATGTTTGTCGAGGATCTCCTCGGGGCCAGGCACTGCCCTAGACACTGGACACACATCACTTCATCTGACTCACAATAAGCTTGCGGATGGAGCCTTTGTCGTCCTTCACAAACATGGAAACTGAGGCTCACGAGCAGAAACTGCATGCCTAGGTCTGTATAACTAGTATGCGTGGGCCAGCTCTGTGTGGCACAAATCTCTTTTCTCTGTAATCACGTCATTATACAACTAGTGACGTACATAGACGTAGTGCATCCCTTCTCTCAGAGGCATTTACGGCCCCCGCCCAGCCCCCTCCCCGCCCCGTGGGGGACTTCCAGGCTGAATGACTCTCATTTCAGGTATCCAGACTTCACACAGGAACTGTCTCTGTGGGTTGATTCTCTCCTGCCTGCTGTGTGGGTGGGAAACTGCAAAGGAAAAGAAAACTCAGTTCTTGCCTCAGAGGTGATAACACCTGGCAGAGGACTTGGCGCTCAGAGATGGAGGTCCCCCTACGTGGAATATGCATCGGCGGCTGTCTGCACGAGGCTGCCTTTGGGAGAAGACCCACTCGCTGCCTGGCAGTGAAAATGGCTGCGGATTGATGCCGATTCTGACGTGCCCACCCAGATACACAGCCAAGCTGAATGACAGCGGGACCAGGCTGCAAACACACACACACACACACACACACACACACACACACGCACGGTGTGGCCTTTCTGATCCTCACTGAAGCCACAGCATACTCAGTTTTTAGTATAAAATGCAACCTGCTTACCTCCTTTTTCGTGTTTCTCACCTGAGCTTGCGGGAAGGTATAACGAGGGCACAAGCAGTGGTACCAAAGAGAGGAGATGTATGTTAAATGGGAAGGCGAGGCTGGACATAGTGGTTCCTAAGTTGAGGAAGCACACGAGGGGTGGGAGGCAAAGATGACCCTGAGGTCTCAGTGGGTAACAGACAGTGTCCCAGAAGCTGGGCATTAGGCTGCTGACTTGGACAAGGCGGACAGACACACCCCAGAACCTCCCTGAGCTCAAGACCCTCAGCTGAAATGCAGAGAGGAGACCAGATCGCTTCCTGAATTTCCTGCTGCTCTAAAATCTGACAATTCAGGACATTTGGTTGGGCGTGAACTGCTGCAGCGTGAACACAACCTGATTCTCTCTTGAGCGCATTACCTTGACACAACTTGAGGGAGGCAGGAGTGAGGACCAAAGGTATTTCAGTAGTCAGGGATAGGAATTGGTCCCAGAGCGAGATCTCTGGAAACGTCTTCTTCCGCCCCCTCCTCCTCTGCTTCTTACTCCCTTCCCTCTTAGACTATTTCCCCAGGAGTATTAGTTTGGGTAAGAAGAGGCAATGAAGACAGAACAAGAGACAGCCCCTAGAGGGCAGTGAGGATGGAGAGGGAAAATTTGGAATGAGTCATCAGTGGATTTTCCCCGGAAGCTCACAGGCAGGAGGGTAGGAACTGCACCCACCCTCAGTACTGGGAGGTTTTACCTAAGTGGGAGGCCCACTTAGAATTAAAAAGAAATCAATTGAAAAGCAATATATATTCAATTCGGAAATGTTAGAATAGCAGCAACAAACAAGGACAACAGAACAATAGCCATTATCCCACGCGCAGAGACCAACACCCTGGTGGACATCCTTCCAAAAGACACACACCCAGCACACACTTTTTGAGAAACAAAAATGGGATTACATTGTTTATTGTGACCTTTTTTTTTCCATATTCAGTTTTTGTCCATATCATGATTTGTTTAACAAATTTCCTCCTTTCAAATATTTAAATCATCTGCAATTTTGACTTAGAAAAAATGCTACAAGATATAAACTTTCAGCCAAGTCTTGTAAGTCTTTCATTATTTCCTTAAGATAAAATCATTCTTGTGGACTTGCTAGGTCAAAATATGAATATTCTTGATGCTTCTGATTCACACTGACAAACTGTCCACCAGAAACTCCACCTGTTTGCATTTCTACTGTCCATATTCAAGAATGTCTGTTTTTACCATCATTAACACTGTATAGTTTATCTTTTTTTAAAAAAAGATGAAAAATGCATCTATGTTAAAATTTACATTGCTTTATTAATAAATTGACTACATTTTCATAGGCTTATTCAGTTGTATTTCTTTTTTTGTGAATTGTCCCTTTGACAACCTTAACCAAATTTAATATCAAGGTGTTTTTTCTACATTTTCTTTCTACATTTACATAAAATATTCAATTTTAAGGATATTAAACTTTGTTATATATCTTGCAAATAATTTGCCCCCTTTAGTACTTTGTCTTTTAATGGGTTTTAGGGCTTTTTATGTACAAAATTTTAAAATTTTACATAGATTTATCGATCCCTTTCTTTTTCAGTTTCTGCCCTTGAAGTCCAGCTCATTCGTCATTCAGAATTAAGAAAGATGTGAGAGGAGCAGGATTAACGTTTTAGAAAGAACAGAAAGCTGCTCTCCACTTGCTCCATGAGAGCCTAGGAAAACTATCAGGAAAGCTGAAACAGGTAATACCATGGCGGTCACCACATCGTCTGGACCAGACCTTCAGAGGCTGGAGTTGGCAGCTGGCCAGTGAGTTAGCCACTTACAAGCAAGGAAGCTAGATGATAATTGCTTCTCAGGATCTGTAGATACTTTTTTTTTTTTTTTTTATAAATTTATTTATTTTATTTATTATTTTTGGCTGCACTGGGTCTTAGTTGCTGTGCATGGGCTTGCCATTCTTCGTTACGGTGTGCGGGCTTCTCATTGCGGTGGCTTCTCTTGTTGCGGAGCACAAGCTCTAGGCGTGCGGGCTTCAGTAGTTGTGGCTCGTGGGCTCTAGAGCGCAGGCTCAGTAGTTGTGGTGCACAGGTTTAGTTGCTCCATGGCATGTGGGATCTTCCTGGACCAGGGCTCGAACCCGTGTCCCCTGCATTGGCAGGCGGACTCTTAACCACTGCGCCACCAGGGAAGCCCCTGTATATACTTTTGAGAAAACATGTGTCTTAAGCACCCTCTATCAAAAAAACTTTTTATTACAAAATTAATGTATTCATTATCAAAATTTCTAACTTCACAGAAGTTGATAAAGTAAAAAGTTTCCTTTCTTCCGCTTCCAAATTTTAGTCCTGAGAGGGGAAACACTGTTAAAAGTTTGGCATGAGTCCTTACAGACTTTTTCCTATGCATACACTATTAAATGTGATATAATATAATATAATATAATAATGATATAATATAATATATTCTTACTTTTAGGGCTACTTCATTCTATTTTAACTGTTATTCAATATTTCATAGTATGAATATACCATAATTTTAGGTGTTTGAAAATTTTTATTACAAAAAAGCACTATAACAAACATCCTTGAACAGGATTTTTGCACATTTATGCAAGTATTTGTGAAGGATAGATTTCTCAGGTTAAAATTACTAGGTAAAAAAATATATATTTTAAAGTTTAGTGAAATTTTCCAAATTCCACCCCATGGGAGGTATGGCTTTATATACTCTCTCTAATATTATACGAAGGTGCCTGTTTCTCCCTACATTCGTGCCAATAATGTAAATCACTATCTTTTCTAACTTTGTCAATCTGATTGTGAAAATGGTGTTTTATGGTTATAATATATATATATATATATGTAACATTAGATGGCTTCTCATACATTTATTGACATTATTTTCTCTAAAGTTTTTCTTCTATAAACTGCTCATTTATATCCTCTGCTCATTTTAAAAACTGAATTTCATTTGTCTTTTTGATTGATAGGAATAATTTATATACTTTGGATATTAATAATTTTTCATATATATGGCAAATTTTTCTGTCATTCTTTTCATTTTGTTCATCATCTCTTTGCCTATACTTCAGTATTACATTTTTACATAGCTGTGTCCATCTTTTCTTTATTAATACTTTTGGAACCTATAGTATATGTAGGTAGGCCTTCCATACTCAAAGGCATGAAAATATCCTTCTATACTGTTTTTTTGTAGCACTGTGTTATACTTTTAACATTTAAAAATGTAATCCAACTGCGTTCTATTTTTGTGGATGATGTGAATTAAGGATTTGCCACACAATCGTGAGGTAAATATGCTATTCAGGCTTCCTTTTGCCCAGTGGTTGAGATCCATTGTTTTGACTTACGTTCATTTCCTGGGCAACTTTCTGAGACAGGACATCCATAGTTGCACCTAAAGTTGAAACAGAAAACAAGCACAATTTTTAAGATTTTTGCTCACTCTATCCTAAAGAATCATAAGACTAGAATTTTACATTGGAAATCTGTAACTGGGTGCTCCTCTCTCTATAGCTGGGTCTCTTCTGTGCCTCTTTTTCTGGTTGGGTCCATCAGTGCATCTCTGTTTCTCTCCCTGTCTCACACGTTTCTCTCCTCTGTCTTTCTCCTGTCCTCTAGCACTTCTCTTTTTTCTCCTTATCTCTTCCTTTCCTTAACCATCTACAGTGTTAACCATCTTAAATGTTTCTTGGATGATTTGTTCTGATTGTTTAATGGCATTTCATAGTCTCAATGCATTTTTGTTTGTTTTGGAACAATTTTTTATTTACCTATCTGTGAATTTCAATATAGTTATAAAATGTATGCTAAACATAAGATTTGGGGATTTCAAGCATTTACAGCTGAGACTCAATTTGTATTTGTTTCTTTTTATCACATAAACAGTCTTAGAACATTTAAAATGCCTTTTGAGAAAGAGAAAAAAATCCACTTTCATAATTGTTTAGTATGTATACATTTTCCAGTAGTTGTAATCATGAAATAAATGATTGTATTCTGCTAGCTATTCGCTTACAAACATTTACCTATATTTCTATGTGGTCCTGTTAGGGACATTACAGCTGAACGGATAGAAGATGGGCGGTACGGTTGAATTTGGCTCCTTGTTAACGAAAGGGGGATCCTGAGTGATTTATTTAGCTTCTTAGTTCCTTTTCTCTTCGACGGGAATAATAAAACCCACCCAAGGTTGTTGTGAGGATTAAAATGTTATAAGAAGACACACACTCATAACTATACCTGCTTTGGCAAAGGAGAACATCAGCCGGGTTTTGTATGCGTGTGCGCGCGCGTGTGTGTGTGTGTCTGTTTTCTATGTCACTGTAAAGAAGCAAAAAGGAGAGGCACGTGGTTAAGCTCTCAGGGGGTGGATTCCACTGGTGTTATTTCAGTTCCTTTTTAAAGAAGAGCTCAGAATCACAAGAAGGAAACTAACCCCAAAGATGAGCCTCACGTGTAAAATCTTAACCAGCTTCCTTCTGATTTTCGCTGTTTCCACCAAAGGTAAGTTGGTGCGTGGGTCTCCACTGTCACCATTAGAAGCTTCTTTGGCAACCCTGAAGTGAGTGCAAGAGTCAGAGAGGTCACAGCCCAGCTTTCCTTGGCAGTGAGCTACCTCAGTAACTTTCTTGCTTTTTGTAGGTGAGGTCTCTGAAAATACTGAAGTCATCTGGGGTTGCCTGGATCATGACATCAACCTGGACATTCCTGGTTTTCAAATGAATGATAGGGTAGCAGATACACGATGGGACAAAAACAAAATCAAGATTGCACAATTAAAACAAGACAAGCCACCTTACCAGATAACGGACACGTATGTGATGTTAAAAAATGGAACTCTGAAAATTAAAGCTCTGAAGAGAAATGATAGCGATGTCTACACAGTATCTGTATATGATTTGAATGGAAAAAACATATTGGAGAAAGCATTTGATTTGAAGATTCAAGGTAAGTCTCTGTCCCCTAAATTCCTCCATCTCAGTATGGGTGCTGTTTAGCAAGTTGAGGAATAGCATTTATGAAATGTCCCCAGCCCTGACCTTGGCCTTGGGGGAGCCCTAAAGGAAATCGAATGCATCTCTCCTACCTCGGTGCAGACTCCAGTCCTGTGAGAGAGATGGAATCCACAGCTAATAGACCCTCAAGTCTACATACCTCAAACTCTCTCTTCAGAGGCTGTGGGGATGCAGGGTTGAGTGAAGGATCTGGATTAAGATCCTGCGTTAATCAAGAAGAGGGGAACAGGGGGGGCAGAAGAAAAAGGTGGCCGTTCCAGGTGGATGCTGAAGGGCAAGCTAGGTATGAGATTGGGAAGGGGCGGCTGACTGGAGGGCAGTGGGTCTTCCATCCAGAGAGACAATTTCAAGCCAGGATGTCCTGAAGGAGTAATTGTAAGGCAGAAAAGGGCTGGAAATGATGAATTTAAGGATGAACAGCCCTTGTTTCTAATCAGCTCAACATCGGCATGGTCAAAGGTGGAAGATGATTTTTGCTGATATCTGTAGAAAATACACAAGGTGTGGCTTTGTATGTCTATGTGTGTACTGGGAGGGCAGTAGTAGCTATTGAAGATGGAAGCTTGAAGCCTAGCTGGGAAGCTGCTGCTTTAATCCAAGTGAAGTAGGGAGGGGCTGGTCGGTGACAATCAATTCAGGTTTTGCATTGGAATCAGCTGAGGTGCTATTAAAGTTACCAGTGCTGAGTCCCATCCCAGACCAATTTAATCAGAGTTTCTTGGTGCAGGGCCTGGGCATCGTAGGTGCTAAATTCCCAAGGTGATTTTAATGAGCAGCCAAAGCTGATAACTAGTGGCCTAGACTAAAGGGTGCCTATATAATGCCTAAAGAACCATTACAGGGCTTCCCTGGTGGCGCAGTGGTTGAGAGTCCGCCTGCCGATGCGGGGGACGCGGGTTCGTGCCCCGGTCCGGGAGGATCCCACATGCCGCGGAGCGGCTGGACCCGTGAGCCATGGCTGCTGAGCCTGCGCGTCCGGAGCCTGTGCTCCGCAGCGGGGGAGGCCACAACAGTGAGAGGCCCGCGTACCGCAAAAAAAAAAAATTACATTGGGGGTCATGTGTGGAGAAAGGATGAACAAAGTGGCTTGAGTTTGGGAGACAGGGAAGAGAAAGTACAATAGAGCAGAAGTGACAATGAAGTCATAAGTCCAGGGGTCCCTTGGCTGGGTGTGGATAAAAGTGAGAAGAGGAGGCTGTACTTAGCTTGGAGAGGAAGACAGGAACCCCAGCATGAGCACAGCCAGAGATTCAGTGAGCAAATAAGCATTTCTGTGCTTTGCACAGGAAACGCTGCCAAAGGACGGGCCCCCTCCTCCTACCTAGAGTCACCATCCAGCCCTGTTCTTGAGCGCTCGGAACTGGTAGCAGCCCCCCTCCAACAGTCACAGACATTGTCAGCTCCTCTGCAAATGACAATTTTCCATACCTAGACCTGCACCAGGACGGAGAGTACATTCCAGAAGTGGGGCGAGACAGAATGGAGCCAGAAGGAACTTCTGCTTGTGGGCTCTGGGAACCACAGATGTCGTGACTCTGCCAGCATGGGCTTGAGTGTCCTGTTTTGAACTTGAGCTTCACATTCATGTTTCCTTTAGTACTGCAGTGGTAATAATGGTTACCAGTGAGATGTCATGTGCTTTGCTACATGATCTTATTTAAGGTTCCCAATAATCCTGAGAGGTAGCTGTTATTATCCCCTTACTATCTATAAGGAAACAGAAGTGGCTTGACAGGAGCGAAGTCAGGATCCAAACCCAAGGCTAGCTTTAGCAAGGATGGTGACATTCCCCCACCCACCACCCCAAACAGCTTTATTGTGGTATAATTCACATACTATAAAATTCAGCCATGATTCCATGGCTTGTAGTATATTTACAGAGCTGTACAACCATTACCGCAATCAATTTTAGAATGCTTTCATGACCTCAAAAATAAACCTTCACTCCTTTGCCAAAAGACACAGATCTTTCCAGGACACAGCAGCCATCTCATTGTGTTTGTGTGTGTGTGTGTGTGTGTGTGTGAATGTCACACAGCGTGTCAATTTGTGGGTCCAGTCACCATTTCCTGCCACATGATCCTGGGCAAATTCTCTGTCTGCTCTGAGTCTGATTTTCATAACTATCGGCTATTCAGTGGGACAAGGCTTCAGGGAGACAACTAAGCATAGGTGCCTTGGGCACCTGGAACATTATACCTGATTCCTCAGTGCTCGTACCCTCCCCATCTCTTAGTTCCTCCATGCTTCTCAGTCTCCAACCTTGGTACCCACAGCTCCTTAAGGAGGGGGCTGCTTCCGCCAGCTGAGGAACCAGTGGAAGGCCCCTTAAAAGCAGATGTTAGTGGAGAAGGAGTTTGTCCTAGCAACCTGGAATCAAAGAGCCTCATCTGTGAGACGTGCCTCACAGGATCCAGCCATGCCTCTTGTATGAAAGTATCTTACAGAGAGGATGTATGTAAAGATATGACTTCGAGTGGCTGCTCATCTCTGGGTGGTTCATATCAGTGAAATACTGGAAAGGATCTTAAAGTCCCCAGCAGTTAGGAACTTATTAATTAAATCAAGAATAGATCATTTAAAAAGATGATGAAAGTGTATACTTATTGGTGTTCCTAAAAGAATTTCATAATAGATCATTAAAGGAAAACAGGCAGACTAAAAAAATCTATGATCCAGTTTTAGTTTTTAGAACACTATTTATATGTGGTATGCATGGCATAGAAAACATTTGTTAAAGGGATGCATCGAAACATTAATAATTATTGACTCTGTGTAGTAGAATTGCAAGTGGTTTTTAATCTTCTTGAAACTTTTTTGGTATTTTATCAATTTTTACAGTGATGTGATTTACTGTTATAAATAAAAAAAGAGTATTTCCATTTTGAAGACACAAGCAAACTCCTTGACTCAACCCCTAGAGTATGCACTGTCCCTGTCTTGTTGTATATGGTGATGTTTTTCCATCCTCTTCATTCTGGGTCACACCGAATCCCTGGATGGGAAAAAAAAAAAAAAACCCTTAATTTCTGCCTGCCTATATTGTGGGACAGAAATGAAATTTGGTGAGAAAGTTCATGGGGAAGACATTATTGTCTGGGAGGGAGGAAATCAGAAAAAAAAAAACAAAAAACAAAAAAAACTATCCATCTGCATAATGAATGGAAGGATGCCGAGAGGGGAAAGTGGCAAGTCTGAGGAAAGAGAGGGAAGGATGAGAAAAAGGGCAGAAGTTGGTCACACAGCTCGCAAGTGGTGGAGTAGGATTTGGACCCGGCCCAACCGACGCCAAGACCAGGGCTTTTTCTTTCATGACGCAGCCTTCGAATGTTATCATGTCAGAAAAGGAGAGGCAGGGCGTGTATGATTATGATTACAACAACTACCACCAAGATTGTCAGTACCTGTCAGTGTGCCAGGGCTTTGTCACATGTCATCCCTGCTGTGACAGGTGGGGAATGTCTTTCTTATCCTTCTCTTGTGGATGAGGTCCAGTGAGGTCCGGTGGTGAGGTCCAGCAGCTCTGGGACGCTGAAGGCGTTCTCTCCCTCCAGAGCTTGAACGGCACAGCTGACCCCCTGCTCCCAGGACCTGCTGCTTCATTTGTGACCAAGGCCCCAGGCTACACATGTACCAGTCCTCCAGGGACAAGTTCCCAGCTGCTCTTAAAGCATTGCCCCCACCCCGCTATCCCTCACAGGATCCTGAGCATATGGGGATCAGGGTGTGGTAAACCTCTTACCCATACTACTGAACTTGGGTTTGGAAGGGTGAGCTCATTGGCAAATCTCTTCTGATTTGCCATTTATTATTGGGTGCCCTTGGACTGTCCATTTAACCTCTCAGAGCCTTGGGCATTTCATCTGTAAACAAGAAGAAAAACATGCACCTCTCTGTTAGGATGAAATGATATCCTATATATGAAAACATTTTAAGGTATAAAACAGCACATAAGCCTGTGATATGATGTCTTTTTTACTGATATAACTTGTGAATGTGCTGTATAAACAAAATGAAATAGAAATGATGTTTGAAAATTGCTAGGGGTCTTTGAAATTTTTTCTGGTCCCAACCTAACTCAATTTCCCCTCTATAAATAGGTATGTCTTTTACAATCAGTAAATGGCCTAATATGAATTGAATCTTTCTTTTCTTTTCAGAGATGGTCTCAAAACCTGTAATTTCCTGGAGTTGTACCAACAGAACCCTGATCTGCGAGGTAGCAAAAGGAAGTGACCCTAAATTAAAACTGTTTGTAAATAAGACCCGTGTCAAAGAAAGTCATCAGAAGGCCATCACACACAAGTGGAACGGCAAATGGACTTCATCATTCAACTGCGTGGCGAGTAACAATGTCAGTGCCCAAACGAGCACGGTGACCGTCAGCTGTTCAGGTGCGTGGTGGGCACTGGTCAGACACCCCAAGTTCACTTCACAAACACAGCCTCTGAGGCCCACAGCAGAGGACCGCTCCAGGGCCTGGGTGCTTGGGCTGGGAGGCCTCCTCGGCTCAGGGTGAGGACTGAAAACATACCCCATGTCCCCGGAAATCTTCAAGGGAGGTCCTAGAGGAGAGATGAGGTAGTGCTCTATGGTTGCCTATCTTGGGAATCTTCTCAGAGAGCATGGTATAACCTCAGGCAATGAAAAAGATTCTCTGCTAGGAGAAAGAATTGCCGAGTTGAAGAGATAAAAGGAGCTGTAACGGTGATCTCACACAGACCGCCACTTCCCAGAGAGGCAAACTGACTGGCCCACGATCCCTCAGCTAGTCAGTGACCATGATTGTGGCTCCTAGGGCAATAATGGAGAAGGGAGCAAAAAGATTCCTTTCTGGAGGGGAGATGGCTGGCACCTCCTATCAGGGGCAGGTGCAGAAGGGCTGTAGAAACCCTGGGAGTTAGAGGCTTGGGGGGAAGAAGAGCTCGAGGCCAGGGAGGACCATGAACACAGGTGGGCAATGCTCTTACTGCCTCAGAGCAGACAGCCCAGCACCAGAAAGTTCTGAAACTTCAAGAGTCTAAGTTCTTCCCTGGACCACCAGCTTCATGTGACCCCTAGAAGTAATTTTTTAAAAATAAATTTATTTATTTTTGGCTGTGTTGGGTCTTCGCTGCCGTGTGTGGGCTTTCTCTAGTTGCGGCGAGCAGGGGCTACTCTTTGTTGTGGTGCGTGGGCTTCTCATTGCAGTGGCTTCTCTTGTTGTGGAGCATGGGTTCTAGGTGCGAGGGCTTCAGCAGTTGTGGCTCGCGGGCTCTAGAGCACAGGCTCAGTAGTTGTGGTGCGTGGGCCCAGTTGCTCCGTGGCACGTGGGATCTTCCCGGACCAGGGATCGAACTTGTGTCCCCTGCATTGGCAGGTGGATTCTTAACCGCTGCGCCACCAGGGAAGCCCCTAGAAGTAATTTTTTGTTTTGTTTTTTTTTTTGCGGTACACGGGCCTCTCACTGTTGTGGCCTCTCCCGTTGCAGAGCACAGGCTCCGGACGCGCAGGCCCAGCGGCCATGGCTCACGGGCCCAGCCGCTCCGCGGCATGTGGGATCTTCCCGGACCGGGGCACGAACCCGTGTCCCCTGCATCGGCAGGCAGACTCTCAACCACTGCGCCACCCGGGAAGGCCAAGCCATGGACTTTTTGTACTTGATCTCAGGAGTGATAGATGGCCCATCACTGCTGCGGTATTCTATACATTAGGAGCCTGTCAGTAAGTCCAGCCCACATTTAATCAGAAAGGGTCTCACACCAGTGGGAATACCAGGAGGCAGGGCTCAGCGGGGACCATGCTAGAGTCTGCCAGTCACACGCTCAGACCAGCGTCCCTTCACCTCCTATGAAGTCTATGTCTGCCCACCAGCCGTCCCTCCGTGCCCCCCATCACTAAGGCACAATGAGTGAAGTCGCCCCTCCTCGACTTCACAAGCTCTTAATCCCCTTTTAGGAGGCTCTTGATTAGATTTGCCAGATTTAGCAAATAAAAAGAGACAGTATAAATGTGTTCCAAGTGTTGCGTGGGACACACTTATCCTAAAAACTATTCGTTGTTTATTTCAAATTTAACTGGGCATCCGGTGTTTTATCTGGCAGCCCTACTCCACGCTTATTTTAACTAGATCCCACCAGTATAAAAATGTGTGTGCATGAGGGATGGAGCGAGGGAAGAAGGGCTTTGGGGGAAGATGAGGTTTGAAGACTGGAGCATTCCTGTCCGTTACTCTGTGGTACAGAGTGGGAGCCAGTCTGGGAAGGGGCCACTAGAGAGATGGGAGGAATACCTAGGGGGAGACTGGGGAGGACAGGGCTGCTCTTGAAGACCCTAAAATGGACCTGGATGTTTCATCCTAAAAGGCCAAGGCAGAGTGGAGCAATGACAAGATTAACCACTTGGCTCAGAAAAGATGAGCATGTACTTAAAACCGAAATAGTAGGAGGAAGGAGCAGGTTTGGACACACAAGAAGGACTCCACCACATAAACTCGTGGGCACATTATCTCCAAGAGGGAGTGCAGGAAGGAGTGCGGCTGGATTTAGTGACTGTGAGGACATAGCTTTCAATGACAGAGCCACAGCTGCCTCTGAGACACACTGGAGCATTCCCCGCAGAAAGCCCCCAGAGGCTGTGCTGGACGAATCTGTGAACAGACTGTGTAAGGCGCTCCAACATTCCCAAGTGTGCCCAGATAGGGGCGTGCTTGCCCTGCCTGAGGACTCTGAGAAGACAAGCTAGTGGCTGCATGGTTTAGTCCCTGCTCCCCAACTGGTCCTAGGCCCATGCCCACCCCCCCCGCACCCAGGTCAGACCCTGGGAAGTCCTTGGCTCAGCCCAAGGTGGACTCCAATAGCCCTGGCCCTTCCTCCAAGCAGGCAGAGCCTAACGGACCCCCCTAACTTTCCCGGTCCAGTTTCACAGCAGGTTAGGATATTATGCCTGCTTTTCCAATGGAAGCCGCTTCATCCACAGAGCATAGAGAGGCTGCGTAACTGGCAGGCAAAGAATGGGTCAGAGGGAGACTTAGGAAAGAAAGCAAGGATTAACAACCCACCGCAGTCTGGAAACCTGTTTAGTTTCGTTTCTGAGCTCTGACTTGCTCCTGGGACCCATCCTGGGCTTCATGAACAACAGTATCTTCCCAGGAATGTTTGGCTAGAGAAGGGTTTCCTTGTGATGTTGGGCAGAACTCCATTTGTTCTCCAGATGTACGAGTCCCCTGAACCCTGGCCCCAGCTGCTGCCTCTGTGACTGCTGTTGACTCACAAAAGGGCAGATGGCCCAGCATCCCTCCCGGGAAATAGCTCCCAGAAGCACCGGTGCATGGAACTGTAGTCAGAGCAGACCCTGACCTTTGTGTGTAGTTTTACAGTTTACAAACCACTTTCACATCCATTATCTGATTGACTTCCAGCAGCCGCCTGTGATGTAAGTTCCTTATCTCCATTTTTTAAAGACAGGAACAGGCTCAGAGAGGTGGAGTAACTTGCCAAAGGTCGCACAGCTCTTGCCTAGAAGAGCCTGCTCTCAAACCCATTTCTCTTAACACAGTCGTTGTTATCCTCATTGCGTGACAGCAGCTGAAGGTCTGTGAGCTGAAGATCAAGTCCACTGCTGCTGCTAACTCACTGTGTGTCTGAGTTTCTCTCACAGGCCAGGGAAAATCTGGGATGAGGTGCTGCCTCTGAGGTCAGAGAACTGGGTTGGACACGTGAAACATGTATCCTGTCTTTAGAAACTTTCTGGTCAAGAGGGTGAGAAAAAAATCATGACGTGGGAGGGCAGCCAGAGATGAAGCTAGAAAAACAGTGCAGAAACATGGAGACGAGGGCTGCTTAAAGGAACCACTCAGGAATGGATACTGTGTGGCCTCAGGCAACTCATCCTCCCTCTCTGGGCCTTGTCTGTGAAACTAGAGATTACCCTAGATTTTCTCTAGACTCTTTCTAAGATCTAAACTTCTGTGACATTCTCCTTGATAGGGGACAGTGCTTGGTACGTGAAGAATCAGGCATTTGTGGTTCAGGACAGTAGTTCTCCAAGGAACATTCTGAGAGGGCTTATCCTGGACCCTGCACCCGCTCAGGTATTGACCCAGTTCACAGCCTCCATGAGCTTGGCTTCCCTGAGGTTGAAAAGTCCCACCAAGCTCTTTTATCTGAAAGATAGGAGGCAGGAGCCCTCGAGTCCTTGGCCAGAGCAACGAAATGGGCCCTCTTCCCAGGATGCTCCCATCCATCCCACGTCTGTTCCTCTTGCAGAGAAAGGTCTGGATATCTATCTCATCATCGGCATTTGCGGAGGAGGCACCGTCTTCCTTGTCTTCTTGGCACTACTCGTTTTCTACATTAGCAAGAGGAAAAAACAGAGGAGTAGGAGAAATGGTAAGCTCCCTCTCTTCTGTCCCACCACAGGCCTGGGTGAAATCCCCGTGGAAACAACTCATGGGTCTGGCACTTAGAGTCTGGAAAGAAAATAATGGAGATGGGTAGTTTCAGAATGTCAGGGCTGTAACCGACAGTTACAGTTTGTTCCATTTTGTGGTTAGCTTGATTTTTGAAAAACAAATTCTCAGTGATAACAATGTAGGAGCTTTGAGAAGCTCCCTCCAGGCTGGCCTCATTGGAATCCACCAGCTGAGGCTGACTGGGTATAAACTGTGTGGACGTATGTTGAATGAGCCACATATATCTATGTGGGTAGAAAGATAAGCTTCGAAACATAATTTCCGTGGAGAAACACCTTGTCTTCTCCTGAGGGTGTGGCCAAGGTGGGTTCAAGACCAAGCTCCTAGGAATACAGGTAAAATTTCAGGACATCAGGGGCTCACAGGAACACACTTGTTCTAAAACTGGATGTTTATATCCCCTTTCCAATTCACTGTTCCAAGGGGAGGGGTTAGGGCTGTGAGTGTTTCTTCCTAGAATCAGGCCAGTCTGACAACTCACCTAGAATGAAAAAGTTATGCTCATAAGCGAGGAGCTGGCTCAAGGAGCGTCCAGGCCACTCAAAGCAGTGTGGGTGAATTACAGCAGAACTGAGTGGAAGGCAGATCTAACGGAGAGACCCATCCAAAGGCAGGGAGTGACTAATGTCCTCTCTGACTACTCAGATCCTATTACAAGGGCTGTAACCCTGAGGTGCTCTAGGACATGATCCCTGGGATGACTCAGAGGCAGGGCTGGGGTCTGAGTGCCCTCTCTGCTCCCTGGAGACCCAGGCACAAAACCATCCCCCACTGGTCTCTAAAGCCCTGGGCTCTCCCTCTATTTTTCTGGTGGGCATTTCTGTCTCCCCTACCCCCCCCCCCGCCCAAGGCCTGGAATCTCTAGAGGGTAGAGGTGGCTTCTGCTTCCTCATCGTATCCCCCAGAGCAGCTAGCGTGACATCTTGTACACAGGAGGGGCACTCAATAAATAGTTATATTGATCTTGATTGTATCTTGCCAAGAAAAACTCTTCAGAGGTTTTTATTGTTGCAGATGAAGAGATGGAGATAAGAGGGAAGAGAGTGACCCCTGAGGAAAGGGGCTGGAAGCCCCACCAAATTCCAGGCTCAACTCCTCAAAATCCAGCCATGTCCCAAACTCCTCCAATACCTGGTCATCGTTCCCAAGCACCCGCTCATCGTCCCAGGCCTCCTGGCCCCCGTGTCCAGCACCAGCAGAAGAAGAGGCCTCCTCCTACCCTGGGCAAACAAGTTCACCTGCAAAAAGGCCCTCCCCTCCCCAAGCCTCGAGTTCAAACGAAACCTCCCTGTGAGGTCGAAGAAAACTCGTAACTGTCTCCTGACGCAGCTGTCCTCTTCCTCTAATTAAAAGAGATTAAAAACCGTCCTTTCCCATAAAAGGCACTGTGGAATTTCTCCACTCCAGGTGTGCATGCCCACACTCCCATCAAGTGTGCTCTACAAGCAGACCATGATCTCCTCCCCAGCCCAGGAGCCACGGCCATGTCTGTACCTTCCAACTCAGCCATGTGGTCTGACGTCTGGAGTCTCTGGCCTCCTCACAGATCTCCACCTCAGCGGGAAGGGAAAAACAATAAGAGTGCACACATTAGGATCATGGGTGATGGAGCGCAGAATCCTAGAGCTCTCGTACCCTCCCTCTCAGAGCCCGTGTCAGATGTCAAGCAGTCGCTGTGGCCATGTCTCGCTACAAGCAGCTTCCTGCCTGAGAGACCCTTGGTTTTCTTAGGTGGACACTTGCTCACCATATCGCGAGTACAAGTGAAACAAATGCCTTGATTTGACCCCAGCATCTACTCGCTGTAGAAAGGAGCCCAGCATCGAACTGCTGAATGAGAAAGAGGCTAGTGGGTGGGGTGCGACGGCAGGACCAAATTTGGCCATCCCACTTCAACTGGGCCACCTTAATCCCCACCAGAACAACCAGAATCCACTCCCCAGGTCTCAGCTGCAAAGGTGGACCCACAGCCTATTGGTAGATTTATACAATGAATTGAAATCTCTGTGCACACACTTCAACAAGAGACACCAGAAAACATAACCTCATTTTGGGTTTCACTTCCTTGACTCTTCAGACATGGTCACCACGATCTGTAGAACCATCCTTGAAAAGAGGGGAATCCATGAATACTGAGGGTGCCATGAGCCTAGCAGACAACATGTAAAAGGGCAGGCTAAGAGACAACTTGGCTGAAGCAAATCCCAAGTCTTAAGGGACCATTATTAAAAGTTCAGGCCCCACCCCCAGCTAGCAGTCATGCTAGCTGTACTTTGAGGGAAGTGGGAGAAAAAAAAAAAACAGTTTACAGTTAAGTTTCTAAAACAATAGGTGGTGAGAAGGCACCTGCTTTGAAATGTTGGCACCATGTTGTTTGTGGTTCCATCCGCCCACCTTCTCCCAGCTTCTTAGACTTGCTAAACCTTGTCAGGCTCCAGCAGGAAGCTCTGAGGTCTAAACCACAAAGTCTATGTACATTCAGGACTTCCTGTGAGAGCTCACGGAGGGTTGAACTGCTCTTTTCTCTGAACCTGAACATTCATTGTTTTAGCTCCCAGAGTTAATTATTAAGAATAATGATGAATGGAAGCCCATAGCTTCCTGAAATTCAAACATGAAATCCAGTCAAGTAACAGTCATCACAAGATCAACCTAGGAAGATAAATGAAGGTCTTAGCACTGCCCCCTTTCTCCTTCCTCATTGCAGTCCTGTGCTATTCCATCAGCCATCCTGCCAGAATGGCTCCTATCCCATTCCCTTCCTGAAGCCCTCCCTGGCCTTACCAACCCACGCTGTGCTTTTCTCCTGAAATCCTGTGGCATTATATATCATACAGAACACGTATTGCCTCTAACTATTTAATCCTTCATCATTTACTCATTCAACAAACATTTATTGAACTTCTACTACATACCAAGCTCTGTGCTAGGTACTAGGAAAACAGAGGTGTACATGGCATCTTTGCTCTCAAGGCACTCACTGTCTAGTTGGGGGAGGAGTAGACTAATTACAGGATAAATGTAACCGTGTGATAAGTATAGGTCAGAGGCCAATACAGGAGCCCAGAGGAAGGACTTGGAATCTGGATTGAGTGATGGGACTGGGGTGACACAGAAGGCTTCCTGGAGGAGGTGGCATTTGAACTGAGTTGTAATAGATGAGTAGAACTGGTGAAGCAGAGGTGCAGAATTACCCAAGTAGAGGGAACAGCAAGAGGAAGCTCAGGCCGACTACCTGTTTATATAAATATGTTATTCATTTTTCAACTACTATGTTTCATCAATTTGAAGATACCATTGATTTTTAACTGACACCATTATTTACATACCACGAGAAAAAAAAAAAACACTCTCAATCACAGTGTTAACAAATGCTAAGTTACAATCAATTTTAGGCCCAACCCCATTCCTGAGGTGTTAAAATGTGAATAAAAAGTGAATTTTAGAAGCCATGAAATGCATGGTTAACAAGCGTCCTGAGGACGTTGACCGTTTCTCAGCATTGCCCGTACCACTTTACTGAAAATTTCACTGGCCAGTTGACTCAATGGGTGAGTACAGTCTTGATGAAAAGCAGGGAAGTGAACATCCGTGGCATCTACATACGGAAGATACACTCCCTGGCCTGCCGGAATCTCCACCGTGAGGCGGAAAACACAGGCCTCACTCAAGATTTGTGTTGCAGTCACCCCTGCTGAGGTTGTGTGATCTCCCACTGAGCCTGTCCCAGAGTGTGGACCTTCTGAGAAGTGGTCAGGCCAGCTGCAGAATGCCTTACTGAGCTTGTGAGAAAAAAAAAATCGATGATTCAGTAGCTTAGGTTGGGGCCCGAGACTCTCTTATTTTTAACAATAACAATTCTGAGGGGTTTTCAAGTGGGGAACCACAGGTGTGATGGTCCAATACTGGTCCTCCAATTATTAATCATCAGTGACTTGTCAAACCTGAGGACTTTATAGATAATACAGCGTTGTAAGAAAAGCGGCCACAGTCCAGTTAAAGAATCCTCTACGGGTAACGTCCACTACGATGAATTCATCCTGGTTGGAAGATATATTTAGGTAATTTGAGACACTGGAACACCCTAGAGTGTCACATGAAGATGGAAAATTCCGGTCTTTTTGATATCCTCCCTGCTCTCCCTAAAAGCAGTCTGATCCTAGCAACTGGGTCAGCCTAGCTCCAAGGGCACCTTGGCTGCTGACCAGCAGCTTCATCTCAGTCTTCCTTCTGCAGTCTCTAGGGTGAGCTCGCCTGGGCTGGCTGGGCTGCAGCCACACGGTTCCTCAAGCTCACCCATGTGTTCCCCACTGCAGGACCATTGCACGTGCTGACCCCACTGCCCACACCCTTCACCTGGCTCTTCACCCGTCCACACTCTTCTTTCAGGACTCAGATTGAGGGTCATGAAAGAGGCCCTTCCTGACCCCTGAACTCTGCTGTGACATGAACCTTGTGAGACCATCTCACCTCTGTGTCTCATTCTGTGGTCTTCTAGTTCAAAGGAGGATGAGGCCCACAGGTACTGCAGCCAGAAGGTTCTGACTCTCTCTCACTGGCTTTGAAAGCTTGAATAATTTACTCAGCCTCTTTGAACATTGGTTTCCTCATCTGTAAAATGGGGATAACACCTCACAGGGTTAAAGTGAGGATTAACTAGAAATAATGTCTGTAAATGTAACTGGGATGCCCTGGTGTACAGCAGAAATCTGAAAACTCTGAGCTTTCTTTCTGGCTTGATACCTGAGAATGAATACGTTGGATAGCGGATACAAATGGTCCAGTATTGGAAAGAGACACAACCCGTTTTAAATTAATAAATCAGCACTCTGTAAGGTGACTTAGTGTGTTGTGAGTTTGAGTCACCTGAGTTAGTTTCCTAACATCTGGCCACACGGGACAAATTGATAAAATCCAATGCCAGATATATTAAAAGCAAAGAACAGACCTGTGAGGCAGCCCCACAAATCCTGGATTGAGCCACCAGCATGCTGACACCTCCCTGGCCCGATAAGCAGGGCCACCCTGATGACACATTTGGACATCACTCCCCAAGATGGAGGTTGAAAACCACAAGAAGGTGGTTTATTCACAGCAATACAGAGCAGGGGAAGGGGTGGCAGGGGAAGTTCGGGTCTTTCTGATAGCCTGCCTCTGATAGGGTGTGAGATCTACCCACTGGTCAGGGCTGGCATCCGGAAGGTGCTTACAGCAGATGTTGGGAGGGGCTATCAATTTCATGGATTTTAGCAAACAGTCAAGCAGACCCGGAGGTCCCACATGAGCTGGTGCCGCAGAGCCCAGCCACGTGGACTGGGGAAGCAAAACCTGGATTGCGGGGAGCTGTCTTCAGGGAGAGAACAGGGCAGGGGTAACAGTAAGGCAGGGGAGTTTCTAGTTCAGCAGCTTAACTCACGCGTCAGCCTTTACTCCCTTCTGAAACCCAACGAAAATAACATTGAACACGGCTTCCCTGGTGGCGCAGTGGTTGAGCGTCCGCCTGCCGATGCGGGGGACACGGGTTCGTGCCCCGGTCCGGGAAGATCCCACGTGCCGCGGAGCGGCTGGGCCCGTGAGCCATGGCCGCCGAGCCTGCGCGTCCGGAGCCTGTGCTCCGCAACGGGAGAGGCCACAACGGTGAGAGGCCCGCGTACCGCAAAAAAAAAAAAAAAAAAAAAAAAAAACAACATTAAACTTAACAAAAATAAAAGACACAAACCACAAAGGCAAAGAGAACAGAGGGAAAAAAAAAAAAAACAGTTGACAATTAAAAACAGAGGGATTAAATACAAGTTCTCTACTGAATGTTGGGACTGAGCTCTTACCCCACCCAGCTTGCAGAAATCAGGTAGCGTATCCATGATATCCTCAGGCAGGATATTGGGAAAGATTTATCAGCTAAAGAAAGATCTCATCTAAAAAGACCTAATGACACTGACAACCAAGGTTTCCCAGTAAAACCACCCAGTTAGTTGTTAAACCCCTCCTGATCACAGAGATGTTGGTCTTTACTCTTCCTCCATCTCCAAATACGGTCACGTTGGGGATTAGGGCTTCAACATATAAATTTTGGTGGAAATAATTTAGTCCATAACAGTGTTGCAGTGCTAGTGTTCCTAAGGTCAGGAAGGCTCTATGTGTCCTATGGAAAAAGCCCACGTGTCAGATAAGCTTCACTGAAGAATGAGTTATAGTACTGTTGGCCGTGAGCTCAATGTTAATGCATCAGCAATGCATACTAAATTAGGTGTCTTTAAACAGAAACACACATAAAACAAGGTTCAAGGTTCTGTATTGATCAGTTGATAAAAATGTGTGACCAGAGGTTTCCAGGAACCTAACCCTGTATTCCCCCTGGGAGCATAGTTCAGTATTTGCTGAGTCAGTGTTTGTGGTTACTTTAGAGAACACAACCACTATGAATAATGAGAACTGACTGTATATGCGTTTGTTTTTTCTTCTGGCACTGCCTTCAGATTAGCTCCCCTCACTCTCTCTGCCACCGCCAAGCTGATGGGACTCTTGCCCAGGATTGCTGCGGTGACGAGGCAGCCCAGGCAGGGAGGAGAGAGCAGGGATGGTTTAAAAGCTCTCCGCTGACTTACCCTCTTCTACCCCAGGTTGTGGACATCCATCCCCTCGGGTCCCCTTGCTCACAATCCTACTCACAAAGAGCCTTCAGTCTTCTCAGAGGGTCCTCAGTTTTATGTCAGTTTTTCATATCCATGCTCTTTTCCCTTCAGTAGTTCTGTAGTTTTGCCAAGAGTTAATTTTGGAGGAAGGAACCTGCAGCACAAGCTGGTTCATTGGCTTGTCAGGAATCTCGATCAGGGAGGATATTAGTAATACGACGTAAGAACAACCAAGTGGAAATATCAAATATGAAAAATATAGTAGTTGAAGCAAAAGACATAATAGCTGGGATAAGTAGCGAGATAGATACAGTGAAAGAATGAATTAAGGAGCTGTAAAATAATCCTGAAGACTTATCCCAGAAGGCAGGGGAAAATATGAAGAGATTCTAAAAAGTAAAAGAAATACTAAGAAATATGAGGGATAAAAATACCAACATTCAGATATCAGGGATCTCACAGGAGAAAAAAAAACAAACAAACATAGGAGAGAAAATGAAGGCTAGAGATAGAAACCCCCAAATTAGACACATTACTATGAATTAAAATCACTGAATACTAAGAAAATTCTGGAATGTTTTCGGAGAGAGGAAGAAGCTCACACACAAAAAAACAGGCATCAGATTTACATACTTCTCAGTAGCAACACTGGACGCAAGAAGATAAAAAAGCAATACTATTTTTAAAGTGTCATACATAGAATTTTATATTCAGCCAAATTGACATTGAAATGTGAGGATCTAATAGAAAATAGTGTGGATATTTTCTGACATAAAAAACCTCAGAATCTATGCTATGCATAGACTCATTTTGAAAAATCCTTGGAAGAAATATTCAAAAAAGAGGAAAATGAATCCAACAGATGCTGAGGAGGAATGTAGAGTTAGGGTGATCAAATAACCTAGCAAAACTGTTGTGTGAAAAAAAAAGGGGGGGGGGGAAGGTTACAGAAAAAAAGCAAAGGGAAAACTATATTCATAAGAACCCAGAACTATAATTTGATCTAGGCTATATCAGTTTCGTGTGTATGTGTGTGTGTTGTTTTCGCTGTTGTGTGTATTATGTGTGGGACAGGGGAAGCAGAGTCCAAATAGGTGAGACAACCTGTTAAACTACCTGCCTTGTCAGGGAGAGGAAATAAATATTGATACATTTAATGAGTCAGGAAGAAGAAATAAACAAATATGTATCTTAAGGTAAGGGCAACCTCTATAAGAACAAAAATTAAATATGTTCTTGTAAACCAGCAGAAGAAAATCACATCTACTCATTGAAGAGTAAGAAGGTTAAAACAGAAAAAAAAAAAAAGATATCAATAATGGAAACTACAAAATAAGATGGCAGAAACAAGTCCTAATATGGAGTGGTTATGATAAATGTATATAGATTAAGTCACAAATCAAAAGGCAGAGCATCTCAAATTGGACATTTTAAAAGATCCAACAATATATTGTTTACAGAGGACACATTTACAACAAAAGAATATAGAAAGGCTGAAAATAAAAAGATATCAAGCAAAAAAGATGAGACAGCAGTCTTAATACCTGACAAAAGAAAATTCCAGAGACAAGGGAGGAAATCATGTGTCGGTAGAAGCAATAATAGAGCAAACACATATGCACCTGAGATATTACCTCAAAAACTATAAAATGACAACTGATAGAGCTTGATAAGAAAGAGCCAAATTAATAATTTTAGTCGGAAGTTTTAACATTAAAAAATTATATAGGAGAAAACTGAGCCTTCAGAAATGAATAGGTTAAACAGAGGAAGAAATAAGCCGTGATGTAGAAGATCTGAATATTTCAATCAATAAAGCTCAATTTATCTATACCCAATAGAGTACACATTCTTTTTGAGTACACATAAAAGAGTTTAAAAAATTAATCACATACTAGGCCACAAAGGAAATTACAAGAAAGTCTAAAGAATGACTATTATTTGGATTACCTTTTTCAATCATAATGAATTAAATTGGAAAATTTTTTTTTAAAAAGATAGTGAAAAGAGTGCTTCCCTGGTGGCACAGTGGTTAAGAATCTGCCTGCCAATGCAGGGGACACGGGTTCGAGCACTGGTCTGGGAAGAGCCCACATGCCATGGAGTGACTAAGCCTGTGAGCCACAACTACTGAGCCCATGTGCCGCAACCGCTGAAGCCTGTGTGCCTAGAGCCCATGCTCTGCAACCAGAAAAGCCACCTCAATGAGAAGCACATGCACCACAACAAAGAGTAGCCCCTGCTCGCCACAGCTAGAGAAGCCCGCGCGCAACAACGAAGACCCAATGCAGCCAAGAATAAAAATGAATAAATAAATAAATAAATTTTAAAAATTAGTGAAAAGAAATCTATGTCAGATTACTAGAAAACATTACTTTTCTGGAAATACATTATTTCTAGAAAAATAGAAAACATATAATTAAGTAATTCTTGGGTTAATAATAAAATCACCAAAGAAGTAAATATATAAAACCAAATGATAATGAAAGTACTACATGTTAAAATTTGAAGACTACATCTACAGCAGTACGTATTGAGAAACAAATATGTAGTTTTAAATACATTTATCAAGATATAAGACAGGTTGAAAACAAGCAAAGAATAATATTCAGGAAGGTGGGAAAACAATAAGCAAAGAAACAGAAAGAAAAGAATAATAATGAAGGTGGAACAGATATCAATGAAATCGCAAATCACAACAACAAAACTAGAGAGTATTAACAAAATCATAAACTAGTGTTTTAGACAGACTAATAAGATAGACCTGTGGTGAGACTACTTAAGGAAAAAGAGGGGGTTGAAGATTCAAATAAGAAAAAAAATACAGAATGTAAATGAGGGGATAACTACAGATGCAGCAGAAATTTAAAAATTCATAGAAGAGTATTATGAATAGCTATACACTAATATATCTTTAACACTAAGGAAATTTGCTATATCTCTTGAAAAATATAAAAAGCAAAATTGGCACAAGAGGCACAAAACGGGAATAAACTATGAGGTGTTAAAGAAAGTGATATATTATCAGAGATCTACCTTTTAAAATATATCCAGTGCATTTTACAGGTGACTTTTATGAAATGTCCACGGAGCACTAATTTCTATCTTATACAAGTAATTTCAGAAAATAGAGAAAGAGTGAAAACTGCCCAGTTCAATTTATGAGGTTAATATAATCCTGATTCTAAAACTGAATAAGAACAATGTAAAAAGGGAAGTATGAGTTCATTTCACTTATGAATGTAGATTTTCAAAATCCTAGATAAAACATTAACAAACAAAGCCAACATTATATTTTTTAAAATGCATCATGATCAAGTAGTGTTCATCCAACAAATTCAGGGGAACATCAACATAAAAATAATCTATCAATAAAATTACAAAATAGCTGAAAGGAGAAAAGTCATGATTAGATTAGTGTACAAACAACATTTGATTAAAAGTCTTAGCCTAGTAAGAATAAAAGATCCAGCCATGGTTGCTAATTGGTCCCCTTCTACTGATAACAGTTGACCTGGATAGCATGGTTGCCAAGGTAAAGACTACATTTCCCATCCGCCCTAGGCGACTAGATGTGGCCAAGTATTTAGGCTCTAGTCAAAGGGATGCGTTCTGAGCCATCTGGCAGTGCGGAGTCAAATCAAGAATTCATAAAACATTTGACCTGACAAATCTATCCCTGGGCGTATATATCTTAGAGAAATACCTGTACAAGCCCCTTATATCTGTTCTTACAAAGAATTATAGGTAATCTAGAAGGCGACCAAGAGAATGGATGAGCATATTTTGGTGCTTGTGTAGAATTTTATGCAATTAGACACAAGTTGAATGAGTACACAGCAACAAGGAGACATCTTAAAAACAGTACTGCTAACGAATTATGTTTGCCAGGGGGAGCAATTATAAAGGGGTAGATGAGAGAGTTCTTCATGGTGATGGAACAGTTCAATATTTACAGATTCATTACATAGGTCTGTACATGGGTATGAGACTGTGGAGAACTTGGTGCTCAGGCATGAATGCTCTGCTCTATTACAGTAGTGAATAAATCCTAATCTTAAGAAGAAGTTATAAAATATCAGTGCTGCTTAAGAGCCATCTTAATTCCATGTCTTCTAAAAAAAAAAGGCCCAACTTTTTTACACTTTTCATTTTATATTGGAGTCTCGTTGATTAACAATGTCGTGTTAGTTTCAGGTACACAGCAGAGCGATTCGGTTCTACATATACATGTAGTTTTTCCAAATTCAAAAAAGGCCCAACTCTTTACTGCCACTTTTTGAAGCACCTCCCAACCTGACTTCCGCCTGCCTCTCAAGCATCTCCTCACATCTACCCCCAGCACTAAGTTCTAGGTGTATGAACTTTATTCGGTTCTTTAAATATACTTAAACTCTCACTTCTAGGCCTTTGCATATGCCAGCCCTGCCGCCATATTTGGCAAACTCCTATCTGTCCTTCAGGTTCCAGATTAAATATCATTCTTCTTACCTAAGACCCCAACCACATTCCCTAATAGACTAGAGTACGAGGCCCCTGTCCCAAATCCCTCACAGCACCATGACCATCCCCTTCCACAACCTTCCTAACATTTTTAGAGCAGTCACTTGCTTAATGCTGTCTTTTGTGCTGGGCTATGTGTCCTGGGTCTGTCTTGTTTGCCTTGGAGTCACCCGTACTTAATATGGTGCCTGAAACAGAGTAGGTGCTCAATAAATATTTTTAAACAAATTCACTGATTTCATCATTAATATATATTTGTGTGACTGGTTGAAGGAACCAGAGGCCCGCCTCAGGAACCACATCCCCAGCCAGAAGTACGGCGTAATCAATGTGTAGTTTCTTTCCCACGACAGGAACAGGATGGACCTGGTCAGGACTCATCTGAGAACTGGGACACGGTTGTGTCTACAGATGAGGAGACGACCAGGACCATCAGTGAGAAGTGGGCAGGTGGCAGCCAGGGAAGAGCCCAGGGACCCGAGGCAGGTTCTGCACTTATGCTCCCTGGCCCCAGATGGAATGAGCTTAAGAGAATAGGGAAGCAATTTCCAGAAAACAAAAGCACCAGTGTGGGTATTTTTGTCCTTTTCACCTTCACAATCACCAGACTGAAAATTGACCCTCAGAAGACTTTGGGAGAAGGCAGGTGGCCTGAAGAGGTGGGTTTCCTGCCAGAGGAGAGCCCACAGAGACTCTAGCTGCTTCCTTTTGCTCCTGCTGCAAGGTCAGGCCATTGAGATTGACTTTATAAGATGCTCTTGGGGCAAAGCTGGCGGTATGTGCCTTAAGAGTGCTAACAGTAGCGATAGCCTGACGACAGCAGAGCTACCTGAAGTAAGAATGCTGACTAACCAGTGTTTGAATGAGTAGGTCCCACATCAGCATGTCCATCAGGGGACGCAAACCCTGACGGGAAAAAGCAAGGTATCTGTGACCTAGATTGGTCACTGCATCAACACCTGCCCTCACAGAGCTGATAAAGAGATTCAGTGTGACGCTTGGTTACACCATAGAAACACGTTTCCCTAAGAACGCGAGGGGAACAAGTAGCAGAGATTCCTGCTTTGGGAGCAGGCCTGTCATCAGTGTGTCCTACCTCTCACCTCCCTGGAGCAGGGGTCTTCTGTGAAGCTGTAAGAAGGTAGAGGAAAGTCCCTTCTATACTTCAGAGATCCATGTCTCAGGGCCAGGCCCAAGGGGAGCCCACTGGTGTGATTTCTGAGGGGCCGCTGTTCCCCAACCTCCAGATGCTCCCATCCCACTGGCTGATAACTGAAATCCCACTATTAAAGCTTCGCGTTTTTCAGAGCTACGTGTGAGACCATCAGGCTGCCCAATGATTTCAAGATGAACTTCCTAACTTTCTAATGATTAAGGAGCCCTGTCAGTTTCCTCAAAGACATTCTTTTATTCAGTAAAGTAGGTATTCCAGGTCCTGAGATTATCCTTTTTTTTTTTTTTTTTTTTCATATTTACTTCAATGGGAAGCAAATGGGGCCTGTGTGCGCTTTATTTTTCCTGAGTGTGGGAAAGGCCACCCGCCTCTGGCTTAAGGGTTTGAGCCCTGTTAGAATGTGAGTCTTCCCAGAAGAGTGCAGCCTTTTCGTGTGGAAAGAAGGGCAGGTTGGCACTGGGTGCTGAAGGTGTGGAGACGGTAGAATGAGGTTGGGGGACTGAGTGTGTAGCTTAGGGGTAGGAGAGTAATGCGGGGAGGGGATTGGGGCAACTTCTGTCCCCTCAGAACTCTGCCTGAGGCCAGCCCTGCTCAGAGCACGCTGGACCTCGGAGCCCAGAGCAGAGGGACAGTGCTGGGCAGGCAGGGCAGCTGGCCTGGGCTCTCCCCAGCAGCTGTCAGGCCCATGGAGACCACTGCCCCCTGCCACGTGCCTGCCCCTGGTAGCCTCCAAGAGCTGCCTGGAAGATGAAAGAGAAATCTGTCCTCTTCTAAGGAGGAAAGTCCCCCGTTCTAGGAGACAGAGTGTTTCCTCAACCCAGAGCCCAGGGGAGAATCTGTAGGGAAGAGGCCAGAGGAAGCCATGCTCAGAGAGAAGCTCTCCTCAGGGGAGCGCCTCTCAGGTGGAGCAGTCCTGAGAGGTAGCTCTCCTCAGGGAGAACTTTCTGTCCCTTCTACCCTTCCCCATCATGTGGATTCTGGCAGTCTTTCGGAGTCAGATCTGTTTCTGCTTTCTCACAGGACAGGGTCATATACCATCATTTACACCCTCGCTGAAAATGCAGTCACATCCATTCACAGCAATGCTTCCCCTCAGCCGGCCATGTGCAATGTGTGGAGAAACCTGGTGCCCTCTAGGAATTTCAGCAAGTGTGCAAGGAACATGGCAAGGACTGTGTGAGAGCCCTTCTCCTTCTACCTCAAACCATACTACGTGGTGGCCTGTCCTGGAGTGTAGCATGTCTTAAAGGCTCCTGGAGAGGCTGGGGACGGAAAATCAGCCCTCTCTTCCACCTGCTGCCGCGGGATGTGGGAGCACATGGCTTGGGTCTCAGCACAATGAACTGTCGTAACTTCAGCCCAGAGACCTGAACCCTCGAGTTGCCAGCAGCGCTCAAAAGCACCCACCATAAGAGTGTGTGATACAGCAAAGGTGTGGAGGAACAGCTCTATGAGCACGCGAGTACGACCAGACCTTGCAGAGTGGAGAAGGAGGGCAACATGAGGCAATTCTGAATTTTCATTGGCATTAATGGGCTTATAAAATCGCTTAGAATGTTCAGGAAATTGCTCAGGCCCCTGCAGAAGCTACCATGCCTCCTTCCTCTTCAACTTTATTTTTTGTTTGTTTGTTTGATTTTCAGCTCAGAGAACTGGGAAAATGTAAGATGTGCTCTTCATTTAGTCATTCATTCAGCCATATATTTCTGCAGTAGTTTTCTGTGTGAACATCTATCCGGCCAGGTACAGTATTAGGCACTGGGAATAGAAGGATGAAAAATATTATAGCTGGTCTAGAAAACTCACCATCCAGTTGCGGTGTACACACCTTTATTTCCCTAGTCTCATCAGCCTTGGGAATGAACAAGGGTGAAGTGACAGTACAGTGGTATTTGACTTGGACCACCCGCAGCAATTGTTAAACTCCAAGCCTCCCACCCCCACCCCCTGCCCAGAGCTACCGCTGTTTCCCCCCTTTTGCCTCATTTGTTACCTCCCTCCCTCCCTCACCTCTGCATCCCAGACAGAGCCCTGCCGCCCGCTTGCTGCACGGGGAGCTTTGGGTGGGCACTTTAAGTAGTTTCTGTTGAAACTTCCTGTTGTGTCCTTCGAGATTTCCAGGCTCTCAGATAAAGTTCTGTTGCTCTGGAATTGCTTTTTATCCGGGCTGTCACGCTTCCACGGTATCTCAAAGACAGCATCTACAATTTTTCTGAATCATCTAGGTATCTCACCTGAAGCAATTTCAGTGAAAATACACATGCTATCAGACCTTTTCCTGTTTTGCAAGCAAGTTGAGAGCAAGAAAACGCTGACTGGGGTGGAAGAGGAGGGGAGATTCCTGGGGGTTGGGGGACAAAAAGGAGAGCTGGAGAGCCAAGGTCAAATTCTCTCTCCTCACACCCTGCCCAGGGCTAGCCCTGCTGGGCTGCAGCAGGGAAATAAAGGCTGTGAGCATCCACTTCCACACCATAGAGAGCGCCTTAGGTGGGTATAAACGTCTTGACGATTTCGGTCATAACAAACTTGCCTCACCTCAAAAAAAAGAACCAGTCATTCGAAGACATAATATGTACCATCAAAATCAGAACATGACGCTTTCTCTGCTAGATTAGTTCCACAGTCCATCCATCCATTAAACAAATATTTGTTGATCTGTCTGTACAAGGACTGAGGAAGGTGGAAGAAAACAGCTCCTTCTCTCAAAATGCTTAATTTCTAGCCAGAGGGGTCATTGGAAGAATGGGGTTTTCTTTTCCTCACCATCCCCACCCCTTCCCAGAGAATAAACCTCCTAAGGTTACAATAATAAAGGAGGTCGTTTTGTTGTTGTGAAATCCAGGTCTTGGAAAGAGACAGTCTTTTCATACAATGAGATACAGGACATATGCGGATAGGTTAACAGTTGCCTTCTGAGAGATCTTACATTAATTTTAAATATTCCATCTCATGCTCAGCCTCCCTTGAGGGTTCCTTTCTCAACTTTCTTCTACTCTAGCATTCAAAGTTCCCCTTCTCCCCTATCCCAGAGCAGGAGATGAAGCAGAGAGTAACTGACAAGGCATCTGGAAGCTTAGACACAAAGAGAGGTGGGACCTGGGGGTGGTGCTGTGGAGGGAAAGGGTTAAGATAACTGCCTGGGAGGGGAAAATTGGGCAGCAGAAAAAAGATCTGGGGAATGGACCCTGTCACGCAGAGCAGTCGCTCGAAGTGGACCCCAAGGTTGAACAGGGAGGCCTGTGCCCATGAACCGAGGTGGCAACAAATTAAAAGGCGAAGTAAACTAACCACTGGGACCCTGAATCCTTTGGATTATAAGGCTGGAGACAGACATAAAGAGCTGGTTTTACGTCTTCTGTGATTCCGTTTGTGTGTTTGACTCCATAAGACCTAGATGAAGTCACCTTTCCCATTCCCACCCACCTCCCACCCTTCCTTCACCAGCACGCTCCTGGACCACAGAAGGCGGCGAAATGAAGATGGTCACTCCTGGAACCGACGGACCAACCACTGAAGGACCATTCTTGTTTGGCTCTACCACCTTGTTTGGCTCTACCACCTTCCACAGAAGGGATGCTGCCAGGTTACAGACATATACACGAATATTAAGTAGAACTCAATTCCTCTGGCTCTGATGAAAGGAAGGCTTGATGGAGGAAGCAGCATGAAAAGGGAGTTTTAAAGGACAACTATGATCTAGGTCTGCAGAGACAGAGGGGAGGGAATTCTAAGCAGAGGTGAAATGGCAATGGAAATGAGATGTGTAGTCTTTATTTATCACGGGTGTCGTGGGATATCATGTGGAACATCATTGTGATTATTTATCTCCATGATGCTGGCCTCTTTGCGTCTTCGTAATAATAACCTTGTCAGGAACTTACATAAAATCCCAACTGGAAATGAATATTCATTTCTTATTTTTAACTAAACCACAGATCAAACCAAACTTGCAACACACACACACACACACACACACACACACACACACCACTATACTCCTAAATTTGAACCAGACAATAGAATTCTGTATAATTTTAAAAGCCATTGAACCAAAATTGTTAAGAAAGGTATATTTTTAAATTCTAAATTACTTTTCTCTTCTAAATACAATATCACATTTATTTTGGTAATCTGAGTTTGTAAGCCTTCTCTTTATTTGCACACAGAAGTCAATGAGGCGGAACTGTGTGTAATGATATTGATTTCTGCATGTAGCTTGCAGGATTAGTCTTCATAATTAAACCTCTTTACTTTGCTATATCCAAAGGCTATCAGTCAGAATCCTTAATTCAAAACACCATCACTCACTTAGCTATTTTAAGCAAAAAGGGAATTTATTATAGGCTATGAGGTAGCACACAGATTGTCTAAGAGGGCCAGTCGGGCTTGGAAGCTGCACATCCCAGTGTACAACTCATCACAGGATTGTATCAGAAAGACCACCCTGGGCAGCACCATATTGCCCACCGCTGACGCCAGGCATTATACATCAGAAGCTCTGTCACTGTTCCCCCCAAAAGCAACCATTCTGCTGCTCTTCTGGCCAAAAGGTATCCCCATGTGTTCCCGCTCTTCACGTTGCTCTTTTCCGAATCCAATTCTTATACTGGGGCATCGGATAGGCCGAGTCTAGATAGCATGCCTGTCCCCTACATCCACATGGGAAGACGGGGAACTGAGTTCTGGTTTCCACCTTAGGAAGTGCAAGTCCACACTTGCACTCAGTAATATGGGAAGTTTGCCAAACATAGGAAGCTGTTCAGATAACATAAGGTGGTCACCAAGCATGGCGAAGTCCACTACACATGGCTACTGTACCATGTGCCATGGCGCTATGTCAATCAATGTTATGGACCTAAAAGTCTCTGTGTTCAATTTGTTTAGCATTCTGGAGATTTCTGTGTCTGCCAATATCGTGAAAGAAATGTCCTGAGAAAATATCCCACTACAAGAAATCTAGAAATCCCGGACAAAATATATCAAATCTCCTCTGGAAGTCATTACCAATCTTGGCAAAAAAGGTAGTGAAATACATACCCAAATGCTGAAGCTGAAGCTGGAAAACTTAGCAATGAGTTGACTCTGAAGCTGTAGCTGCCCTTTGGAGATCTGCTGATTCCCATAAACCAGAGTTTTGAGTATAATGGTTGTGTAAGGACTGAAGTTAAAGCCTCAGGCCCATCCCAAGGTGAGAGTTGGAACAGAGAACCCCATAAAACGTTGACATAGTTAAAGAGACTCCGTGAGAAGGTATCTACGGAAACCTGCTCAAAAAGCAAAGGGATACCTTTGAGGGAATTTTTTCAGCCTGTGCTGAAGGTGGCCATGGAAAAAGTCTCTCCTAAAACTTTGAGTTTAAGACTTGACTCAGCACTGCTGGTGTACCGCAAGAAGACACAAACCGAGAAATTTAGTGAAGTGCCTCCATGTTTGTAGTGTACATGGTGACAGGTAAAAGCAAACACTAATTGCCCCAAGAAGGCATAGCCTCAATCCAGGGCTCTCAGGATCCCCACAAATACAGTTCAGCCAAACACAAGATCACATCATGAAATTATAAAAGACATAAGGAAACAAGCTACCACAAGCAAGAGTCAGCAAAAATAACACAGTTGAATTAGATCATCTAGGACCTCAGATACTAGAATTATGGTACAGTTTAAAATGCGGGTTCGTGCCCTGGTCCGGGAAGATCCCACATGCCGTGGAGCGGTTGGGCCCGTGATCCATGGCCGCTGAGCCTGCGTGTCCGGAGCCTGTGCTCCGTAACGGGAGAGGCCGCAACAGTGAGAGGCCCGCATACCGCAAAAAAAACACAAAAAAACACTAAAATGCTGAAGGGGAGAAAAAGGAATTGGAAACGTGAGCAAGGAGAAAGGTATCATCAAAAAGGGATGGGTCACAGAACAGAGTATATACAGCTGAAGAGAGAATTAGTGAACTGAAAGAAATACAAATGTAAATTTTACTCAGAATGCAAAAAGACTAAGACAGAAAGATGGGACATACGAAAGGAAAGTTAAGAGAGATGGGAAATAGAATGAGGTCTAATATATGATAAACTAGAATTCCAGAATAAGAAACCAGAAGGCTTCAGGGTATTGGAGTTTAAGGGGCAGACCAATAAAGTACACTCTATTCTCCACTGTGTTTGGAACCAATTGAAAAATGTACATTGGATTCAGGTAGATGGAACTGTTGAATAAATATGTGTTAATATAGCCTTCCTAATACTGCATCTCAGAATTAAGCAAACTAACCCACCCCATCATAGGCAGTGCTGAACAGCTGAAGCCCTGGTCCCTTTCTCCCATCCTCAACAGTACTTGCCTTGAAAAACTTTAGCACAGAGAAAGAGAGAGGAATATGTTCTGAGCCAATTTCAACTCTACTGACTATCAAAACGTTCTCTATGAAACATCAAATATAGGACTTGTCATTAGCATAGTCCTGGAAATGATGGAATGACCAAAGAAAATAAATTTACATCTTCCTGAATTTTATGCTTAAGCTAAATAGAGTTTAGGTGTACAGAACAGGACTATGAGGGAGAATAAGAAGAATGAGGGAGATGATATTTCAGTGATTAAAATGATCTTCTCAATATAAATCCTATTTTTAAAAACATTTGTGTTACATATTACTGTGTTCTCTGAGGGCTCTCCTCCCTCTCCAGAAGGTGCAAGCCCAGGGTGTTAAGGATGGGGAAAAGGGAGATGGGGCAAGGACAAATGTGGAGTGTGATGAAGTGTGATGCAATGAGCTACCAAGGTGGCCATCTTCACAAGGAGCCGGGAAGAAAATACATTCTCAGGTGGAATTTGCTCTGGAAAAGTTGCAAGAAAAATCCATGCCTCGGTGTATTGTATGGAAGGGAGAAAGGAAGAGAAAACATTATCTGCTGGCTCTCGGCATCTCCTGATTCCCACTGGCCAAAGTTTACCCCAGGACTGAATTCACCCCCCGTGCTTTTGGGTGACATCACTTGGCCATTCAAAAAGCCAGAGCCCATGCCTCATGAGCTGACTCATTTCATTCAAGTTCCAGAAGTGGAAACATGACGTGGAGGGAATAAGCCTTGGTGTTTGAGATGTGCGAACTATGCCGGTCTTAACCTAGTCTCCAGCTCAGAAATCTTGGTAAGGTGCCAACAGATTGGTGATGGTGGTGGCAGAATTGGAAACACAAGCAAGGTCTTTGGAAAAAAGGAGGCAATCAAGGGAATCTGAGAAGGCACACAGAGTTTGAGTTCCATGGACTCCTAAAACAGTTTTTCTCTCCCTTAAGTTAACAATCTGCATGGAGATTAAATCTATGTTCTTAGCCTTCTTAGAACTATTCTCTAGCTAAACCAGATTTTTAAAAATTTTGACTGAAAATTAAAGGAAAAAAATCAAACACTGTACCAGTCAGGATAAGATAGGTCGTGATAACAAACCATCTAAAGTCTCAGGGCATAGCATAGCAAAGGTTTAGTCCTCATTCATGCAACATCCATTAAGGTCTCAGGTGACTCTTCAGGGCCACAATCCTCCATGAGAGGCCTCAAGGATCCAGGCTGAGAGAGGCTCCTCCATACTTCGCTGCTCTATCTAGGCTTGTGATAGAGCACAAACCTATGGAAAGTCGTGCACCTGCTCTTAAAAATCTTCCTCCTGGAAGGTATATCCATCACATTGGCCGACAGCATTCTTCAAAGTTAGTCATGTGACTCTCCCTAACTTCTAAGGAGCGGGAAACTGTAATCTCCATGTGTCTGGAAGAGGAGGAGGGTCCTCAGAGAAGACAGTAATGTGTACCAGAAACGTTTTTAAAATAGGATTTATGTTGAGGATGTCATTTTAATCATTAAAATATCAACTCTCTCATTCTTCTTATTCTCCCTCATAGTCCTGTTCTGTACACCTAAACTCTATTTAGCTTAAGCTTAAATTTCAGGAAGATATAAATTTATTTTCTTTGATCTTTGCATCATTTCCAGAACTATCCTAATGACAAGTTCTATATTTGATTTTTCTTAGAGAACGTTTTGAGGGTCAGTAGAGTTGAAATTGGCTTAGAATAAATAGATTGTTTTAGAATTGAAAAGGACTTTAGAATGTTACAAAAACATGTTTTTAGGAGAATCAGAAGAATCTATATTGTCAAAATAAGAGTATGATTTTAATGTCAATCAATACTCTTTCTGGCGCTTCTGTCAGTATCACCATTTGGTCCTTTTCCACTGTTTTACCCTAATGTAGACTCATCATCTCTCCCTGGACCAGTTAATTGCCACTTGACAGTCTCCTTGCCTCCCCAGTCCCCATCTAAACCATGTCCCAAGATGAGGCCTGATCTTGACACTCATTTGCATGCATCTATGGTTTTAAATATTAGACACTGTCTCTCAGATTTTCTCATTATTTCCTAAGTGTGTTCTGTCTCTGTCAATACTGAAAGCTCCTGAGGATTAGAAACCTTTCATATATTGTGACATATTTTCTCCCATCCTCGTTTCCTGCCTTCTCCAGCACCTGGCCCGGAACACTGTGTGTTCACAGTGCACTCAATAAATACTAGATGAATTGAATTCTCTAAACCATACTAATTATTCATTCCACTCAAGTCCCTGTGTCTATGTAGAATGATGGATTTCCAGACACCAGGACTGAGGGTCAATTCAAATCTCTCGAGAGCCTATTGGATTTACAGCTCCACAGCACCTTCCCCTTTCCCCACTGGTAAATAGAAGGTCCAGGATGATGCCGCCCAGGATTTCTAGGCAGCTGCCCTGCATTTTATGCCATCTCTAGAATTGGTCTTAGTGGCAGTATGAAAATAAACCCACTTTTTTCTACGTTCTGTCAACAAAAGGGCCAATGAATGTCAAATTAATGACTCATTGAAAGTCCATTGCATCCTGTGTCTGACTTCTTGGAGGAAGTAAACCCCAAGATTTCCGAGAACACTCTTAGCAATTTCACCACTAAGCACTCCTTTCAGATGTTTGCATGAGTGACAATGTCTCCCTTATTATAAGTCTAAGACTCCTGAAGGCATTCTGTTGTGTGATATTTAAATATCATCATAGTTTTGTTCTAGTTTGAATTGAAAAAGTGGCTGAGAGGAAGGCTGTGGGTCTCCCCTTTCTGCTGGTTCTTTTGTAATGTAATCATACAGATACAAACAAGAAAGATTTATTACCTAACAGGAGACGGCACTCCTAATTGTTGGGATCAACTTTAATACTCCATCAAATAAACTGGCGAAACAGCAGTGCCGTAGAGAGCAAAAAGTAATAGAAAAACTGTGCAAGCTGTAACACATACAAATGTTGCCTCTGAAATGTGTTTGATGTCACAGTATGTGCCACAGGGACATGCAGGAACTTCTATGAAGATGCCAGAGTCTTCCAAGTGTTGGCTAATTCTACACAAATAGTATGACCTGATTAAGGTATAGTATTTAAACTGTGGACTTTTCAGCATTGTCTGTAATGCTGTGGACTGTGAATACCAAGTTTTCATTTTTCATAGTGAAGCTCAAGACAGGATGTTTGTACAAATAGTTCAGATGAGACAAGAAATCCCTCTGGGGAGGGTGATAAAGAGATCCCATTCACTAAATATCTCTGCAGTATAACATGGCTGTACAAGCCTGTATCTCTTACTAATTTTTAGTAAATTCAGTAAAATCGTGGCTGTGTACAATAACAGTGTCACTGGGCTTATAACTACAGAGAGTATCAGAGATGAAACTGAAACAAGTGTGGAATCAATATGAAAAATAAGTTAGATTCACTGTTGTGAATTGGAATGCACCTCTATCAAAGGCAAGAACTCAGTTGTATGAAACTTTGTAAAAGGTCATAGATTGAAATATTCTGGTATCAAAAGTTACCATACGATTCAAATGTATTTTCTTCCAAATAGTGGAGACATATTATCTGCACTTGATCTTAGCCAAAAGGCTGAGAAGCGATTGAGACATATTATCTGAGGGAGCCATTTATCCATGCTCTCCACATAGACTAATAACCAATGAAAGAGTGACAAGCGCTTATTAGATATTGGTAATGATTCAACTTTGAAACACAATCACGAGACACTATTCCCTCTTCAAGCTTCTAGTATAGTTATTTAAGGAGCATTGTTAGATTTAAAGCAAGCTATTTTTTAAAAACTTATGTTTTGTGATTTCTATTCTGTGTAATTAGGATTTTCTCAATGTTATGCCTTCAAAACAAAACACAGAGATCAATTGGCTAACATGAGATTCAAACTGTTATCCATAACTTCTGATTTAAAGTCATTGTGTTCATCAAAACAGCCTCATTTTTGACTGATTTCTTTAACAACAAATAAATGGTATAAATTTGAAGTTTAAAAAAAACCCTGGTGACGCAGTGGTTGGGAGTCCGCCTGCCGATGCAGGGGACACGGGTTCGTGCCCCGGCCCGGGAAGATCCCACATGCCGCGGAGCGGCTGGGTCCGTGAGCCATGGCCACTGAGCCTGCGCGTTTGGAGCCTGTGCTCCGCAACGGGAGAGGCCACAACAGTGAGAGGCCCGCGTACCACACACAAAAAAACAAAAAACCAAACAAACTGGTAAAATATTAGGGATTCTTACCAAGAATTTAAATTTGATAAAAATATTTATTGGTGATAATAATATTTTTTAAAAATTTAAAACACTTTAGTTATGAAGTCTTTAGGGTTCTAGGGCCATAACTATATCATACTGGGACACTTTATGTGTAAATAAAATTATGTGTAAATAATTATGTGTAATTATGTGTAAATAATTATTGTTTAATAGGTAGATCTGCAGAACTCTCAAACTGCATGATAAAACAATATTGCAATATAACTGCAGTATAAAACAATATTCATATCATTTTACATTTGCCAGAACACTTTCACATTTGTTAGCTCACATAATCTTCAGAACAATCTGATCACATAGAAAATAGCCTTTTAGGGCTAGGTGGGTACTATGCAATGTGCCACAGGACCCAGGATTTGTGTTCGATTACTTCAGAGCAGATGGTCAGAAGCCAGTGGATTTGGGGAGGCAAGACAGGGCAACTGGGGAGTGAACAATAATAATGGAGTCAGTGGGTTTCTTGACTTTTGTACAGAATCATTCCTTGAGGGGTGTCATGTGGGCGTAGTAAGGAAAGGTGAAACTAGGGGATTCATTCTTCATTCTTCAACCCTGGGGGAGTTCCTGTGAATGAAAGCAAACCAGACACACGGAGGAAAGCCGCTGGGAGTCGCCCACTGGGAACCCACTCAATGCTGGTTATGCTGATGTGGTTTCTCTTCGTAAAGGACCCATCAAAGAGTTTCACACCCAGAGCTGGGGAAGCTGCGTGGCCTCTTGCCGATAAGTGCACATGAAGAGTAGCAGGAATTTCTATGTAGCTAAGACAAACTATGTGAAAGAAATGTTTAAAAACTCCTTGGAATAGTACACATTTATTTTAATGCAAAAACAGGGTAGAGGAGGCTGAGTGAGAAGTAGAGGATGAAGTCTAAAATGGAGAAAAGAGTAGGCAAAATCACAAAATTGTAGAAATCAACATCTCCTGAGCACCTATTTTTTGTCTACTATCCTTCAAATTTTCCATTAGCCCTATGGAGAAAGCAAGTCTCAGTCTCAGTTTCTCTCCCAACATCACATGATCATTAAAGTGGCCTGGGTGAGACTTGAACTCAGGTCTTATGACTGGCTTCAGGCAGGGGTCTTTCCAGTTCTCTCAGCTCTTTTCTGCCATGTTGTAAGAAGAACTGTAAAAACTTTTAATGTTGGTGCAGAAAAAAAGAATTAACATAGCAGCCTAAGATGGCTGTCCTTGGAAAGACCTGCTTTGCAAGGTAGGTTATTGGCTGGCATCTGGGAATTTGAATGATAAAGAGTTCCCTAGATTGATAGAAAACTTTCCCCAAATGATAAGAGTGGCCCAATGTACCTAAACTCTGTGTAAACAATGTGGCTTATGTTGGTCACCTGCTTTCCTTCTGGGAGTCTGGAATTTCACCATGTACGAGGCAGAGTGACCAGCCCCCAATAAACACCTTGAACTCCAGGTCTCTAATGAGCTTTCCTGGTAGACGACATTTCACATGTGCTGCCTCTAGTCATTGCTGAAAGATGTAAACGTGTTTTGTGTGGCTGCCCTGGGTGAGGACTCTCAGAAGCTTGTGCTTGGTCTCCTCTGGAGTTTGCCCCAAGCTCCTTTTCCCTTTGCCAATGTTATTTTGCATCCTTTAGCTGTAATAAACCATGAGTACAGCTATATGCTGAATCCTATGAGTCCTCCTAGCAAACCACCAAACCTAGTGGTGGTCTTGGAGACTCCCAACAGGATGGCTCATAAATAGCAAAAGTAATAGTGATGGATTTCAAGTCATTGAAATTCTATGTCTTCACATTTAGTTATTGATTCACATAATACTTGCACAGAGTATTAAAATTCAACAAGTATTAAAATTCAACGAGTAAAGAAGGGCAGTTTCTTGTTTATGTCTTCCTTATACCCCCAGTTTTACTCCTTATAGGGAACCATTTCCCACTCTTTCAGACATTTCTTCTGATATTTATATCCATATTGATATATGTGCTTATACTTAATATTTCTTGATTTTTCAAGTTTAGGTATTATCTATTGCCTTCCTACTATAGAGAATGAGGATTTAACTATCTTACAGCCACCAACCCCCACAACACACCCCATACAAACTTTTCTCTTTCTCCATCCTTGTAGTATGGTTTTTTCCAAGCATGATTTTTGGTTAAAAATCAATATTCAGTGTTAATATTACTATGACTACCTATTATTCACAGCTAAGCACAAACTGTACTATGATTAATTTCCTCTCTTCTATAACTTTTTAAAAAATGGCCTGGAGATAATTATTTTATATTTTCATTTGCTCTATCACTGACTGTTCTTCTAAATTCTCTGTCAAAGTTTTAAAACTCCTCTTAGCAAGCCAAACAAGTAAGGTAACCTATCATTTTCATTGATTTTTCTGAGATATCCTCTCCTGCTAGAGATGTATCGTCCGGGAATTCTCTTTGCTTCCCTCCTATGTTGGATGCCCTGTTTCACAGCTCTCATATTGTCCTCTTTCTTGGTTTGATGAAGCACATTCTCCAGTAGTCTCCCAGAAAGGGCAAAAGGGAGTGAAACGTTTGAGACTCGCATGTCTGGAAATGTATTCAGCCTACTCTCACTCTTGGTTGATAGCTTGGCTGGGTATAGAATTCCAAGTTGGTAATCATTTCCCTTCAGAATTGGGCAGTCATTCCTTCACTATATTCCAGTTTCTAGTGTTGCTAATTAGAAGTCTAGTGATTTTCTGATTTTAGATCTTATCTTTTACCCAACTGTCTAAAATTTTACAATGATGTGTCTCTGTGTCCTTGTTCTGGGAACTCAGCATGCCATTACAATAGGGAAACTCATGTCCTTCAGGCCCAAAAGATTTTCTTGTATTATTGTCTTGAAAAACTTCTTACTTAATTTTCTCTGTTGTCTCTTTCTAGAATGCCTCTTAGTATAATTATTCTTCTTGGATTGATGCTCTAAGTTTTGTATTTTTCCATATCTTTGTCTTTCTGGTTAATTTCTAGGGGATTTCCTCCACTTTGTCTTCTAGTCTTTTTTTGAGCTTTTGATGATCACTTTTTTTGTGTGGTACGTGGACCTCTCACTGTTGTGGCCTCTCCCATTGCGGAGCACAGGCTCCAGACGCGCAGGCTCAGTGGCCATGGTTCACAGGCCTAGCCGCTCCGCGTCATGTGGGATCTTCCCAGACCGGGGCACGAACCCGTGTCCCCTGCATCGGCAGGCGGACTCTCAACCACTGCACCACCAGGGAAACCCGATGATCACATTTTTAATTTCCAAGAGTCCGTTTCCATTTTCTGAATGTTCATTTAATAGCTTTTTTTTTCTTTATGAATGTACTATCGCATGACTTAGGTGATATTAAGCCCAGGGTGTTTTCTTTTCTTTTAATTCATTTTTTTTTCTGCTTCTTTGTCACTAAAATTTTGTTAATAAAACTATCTTTTACAGTGAAAAGTTTCCTCAGACTCCTGGTAATTCTCAGCTATTCATTCATATTTATAAGCAAGGAAGAGAAAGCTGGTTACCTACAGAGATGGAGCTTTCTGACTGATGGGCTTCACTGCAGGGCTATGAGGTGGGGCCTGGCCAATTTGTTGCAGAACCTCAATGCGTCAGTGATGTAAATCTTTTCTCTTGGGTCAGTCAGTTTCTCCCTGGAGGGATCCTCCTGCCTGAGGGATATAATCCCATATGCTAGTGTTTTGGGAGTCAAGGAAGGAAGGAAACTGTGGATCTCACTTTCAAATATGAGGATTTTCATTTACTCCTAGTTCTTAAACCCTTGCACTATATCTAAAGACAGAAATCACACTAGTAATTCAAACAGAGGAAAATTTAATGTAAGGAAATATTAACTAGCTAAACTACTTTAAAAAAAATCTACTACTTAACTACTTAACTACTTAAAAAAAAAAAAAAAAGCCTCCACTTCTAAAAGCTCCAGAAGTAGAAAAACTGTTACTAGCTTTAGACTATTTAGATGGAGGAAGAGTGGGCCATAAAGGAAATGGGACTAGGAACTAGGAGAGGCACACTGTTTCCCCTCCCCACCACACACAAGCTGAGATTAGATCTCCTCAAAGAAGGCACAGTTACTACAGGAACATGCAGCCTACCTGTGGCAAAGAGACCTTCCGGAGATAATCTGTAGAGGAGGCCTTCCACTACAGAGGTTGTGGATGGGCTGAGCCACTGTGGAAATGGTGACTAGGTGGGAGCAGTTTCCTGAGGGCCTAGCTAGAACTGCCATGGAAGTGGCAGCTAGGCAGACAGCACGGGCTGAGTGTGGCTAGAGCTGGTCATGAGGGTCACTGAGGTAAGTACCGCCAGACCATCCACTGGCTCCCTCACTGAAAGAAATGGTAGGAGAAACAGAACCAGAAGGGAAGCAGGCACTTTCCTGCTGCTATCACCCTGTAGTGTCACTCTAGAGCCTTCTATTGACAAGGCCTAATATCAAGCCAGTCAGCAAAGAAAAATGTTCACAGGGTCCAGCTCCCATATCACAAGTCAGGACAACGAAGCATAGATCTGGAAGTGAGAGACAGTAAATGGATAACTGCACACCTGCACTGCACTGGCCAGGTATCTCTGAGTTTAGAGCCCCTTTGTCAATTTCAAGAACATTAATCTTCTATCTCCTGGTGGCATAGGAGAAGAGACCTGTGGTCTGACTGCTGCTTATACAGACTGTGAATCAATGCTCCTCTTTTCAGCCCCCTTTCCTCATCCCTAAATTCAGAGGTTTCTGGCACCTCTGATCATCAGGCCTCTATGAGGCTCACTTGAGCAAACTGGCTTCCCATTATCACTTTCCCCACTGCACATGGAGATTTCTGCTTCCTCCACACCACTACATCGTTTACCTCTTGTCTATCTACCTTCTGACTCCCAAGATCTTGTTGTCATCTTTCTTCTAGTGTCTTTTCTCCTAATTGTCTTTGTTCTTGTGGATTTATGACTTTTACAAAAATCCATCCACTGTCATTTTATTGGAATTTCAGGTGAGATAAAGATGACTATGTTCTTCAATTCCCCATGTTTAATCCACCCATTTTTTACTGAAAGTTTAAATAGTTATTTATAAATTAAAGAAAGCTAGTTAGATTAAGCAGTGATTAACAAATAATTTTTAGTTTGGAAGATATTGAATTTACATCCATGGGTAGGTACTTCTTCAAACCTTACTTTATAACTGTCAAAATGAGTCCCAGAAACAGAAGCATCAAAATCAACTTATCGTATCTGTTGAAGATGTACACTCTTAAATCCATCCTAGATCATATGCATCAGACTCTTTAGAGGTTGGGCCAACTAGTCTGCAATTTAAATACATTTCTCAGATAATTAACAACTCTAAAGTTTAAGAACCACTGTCCTATTTTGTATTATTAATGAATGACAGAATACTTTGATTCGGTATTTTGATGAAAAGCTACATTTTATTAGGGAAAAGACCACTCAAAAATGACTCTCAAATAAGTAATATCTTCTTCATTTGCTTGCTTTTTAGCCATACCTGGGTAAGCCTTACTTGTGGGCCTAAGCAGCCATAAGTGAAAGTGCCATCGTTCACCTGTTTACTACCTGAAACTGAAGGGAAAGACCCTAAGAATTCACAGATTCCTATGGACCAGCCCCACAGATTCAGACACACGAAGGTGACAGCACATGGCAATGCCTCCATTAGACTGTGGATAAAAATGAATGCATGTTCCAAGGCCTTGATGAGCTAAACCAATTATGCAAAGTGAAACTCTACATTAGTCTTTTGTTCCATTCCTAATCTCTAGCTGACTGTAAAGTGGGAAATCAACCTCCAGGCGTTCCAGGAAGGCCTGAAGCGGGTAATGAGAAACCTCCACCCTTTATCCTCCAGGCCTTAGCCACACAGCGGCAGGTTTTGCTCTGTAGCAAGGCACTTTGTACTCAAGATTGTTTCCTTTTCTTTTAAAACAGTAACATTTATGTTCTTTCTGATTGTGAAAGCAATATGTGTTAATTGAAGAAAAATTAGAAAACTAAGAAAAATTGAGAAGAAAATAAAATTTACCACAATCCCAGAGATAACCAGTGTTAATATGTTCGTATATTGCTGTCTAGACTTCTTCCTGCACTTATGTATTTTACATAGTTGAGATAAGGCCTTTCAGTTGTGTACCCTGCTTTGTTCCTCTTAACATTTTGTAAGCATGTCTCCACATAATTAAAGTTCTTCATAAACCCTTTTATGAAGTTGTATATTATTAGTTGTATATCTATATATTCATTTAGCCGCTCCCCAACTGCTGGATATTTACATTGCTTCCAACTTTTTACTGTGACAAATAATATGATACGAGGCTTTGCATACAAATTTTAGCCTACATTTCTAGCTTCGTCTGAAGGATTCATACCTAGAGGTTATGAATATTTTAAGACTCTTGATAACTGGCACACAATTTCCCAGAAAACTTGTCTCAATCCATACTTCTACCAGCAAGAAAGGAGAGTGCTCTTGTCACTAAAGTTCCAACAGGTCTGAATATTACAAATATTTTTTAAACAAAATGATATATGCATATTGTTTTAAAAAATAAATGTTATCAAAAGACATAATAGAAAACACTAGTCTCCTGGCTCTCGGTGCTCCCTCCTGTGCACAGCCCAGGGGCAACCCACTAACTTTTAAAATTATTGTTTGGGGTGCTTACCACCAATAACACGCTTATTCTATAATTTCAAAGTTGTAGACATTAGTCACTTACTGCTGTGACATGTTAGGATTTAACTCATCTAAACCAACAGCCCCTGCCCCACTTTTTGTTCCCACATCCTTCCAATAAACATATAGCTATGTTTAGTTTATCCAACACTAAGTCAATAATTAATTATTAAGTAATATAACAATAATACCTCATTGTGATTATCATTAATATATGATTAATATAATAATGAACTATTATAACTCCATAAATACTATTCAACACAGACCCTCACTGTATATTAACATTCCATGTACTTTCCCATCCCTTTTTGTTTGGGCTGTCATCTCTAATTGTCCTTTTCTTTCTGCATTGTCTTCTTTGTCATTGTTCACGTTTTAAAAAGTCACCATTGTATCAGATATTCTGTTGAAGATCTCGATGTCAAAGTTCTTCATAAGCCTGCTTCAAGATGGATCAGGAATCCAATTATTCTCTGAACAGACTTCCAATCAATCCTCTGGGTTTTAATTCTTCAAGTCTCTTCTGTCCCTTTCGGTGTCTGGAGTTTCTAAGCTGAGAGGTGCTGCAGGATGTTCTGCATCCTACGGTGGCTCAGTGGGCACATTAAACTTTGGCTTCCCCTAGTCTGCTACATCCAACATCACCTGCAAGAATATTTTTTGAGATTCTTCACCCTCAGATAGCCCTTATCCATTGGTTCTCAACTGGGGAAAATTTGCCCCCCAGGGAACATTTGGCAATACCTGCAGATGGTTTTGGTTGTCACAACCAGGGAGAGGGGTTGCTACTGATTTCTAGTGGGTAGAGACCAGGGATGATGCTAACCACCCTACAGTGCGCAGGATAGATAGCTCCTACAACAAAGAATTATTTATCATTTTAGTAGCATAGAGAGGACATCAACATATATATTCAAACCGACATCCTTATATCACTCAATCTCTTAGAGATTGTTTCTCCATTCATAAAATAGGACTGATACTTAGGACTATTTTAGGATTATTAGGACTAAATGAGATAATATATGAACAGGGTCCAAAGCGTAAAAATTCTTCAAAACTAGTCAGAAGTTAGTTAAAAATCAAACACAAATGGAAACCAACTTGAAAGTTAACCGAGCAGACAAAGTCAGTTCAGTTATACAGCAAAGCTTAATTTAGCTTATTTTGCAAGACAAGTCAGGGTAACTTGACTTTGGTCACTTCTTGCTTATGCCTCTAAAAATCATAAGCGAAACTTAAATTGTTCCCCCACATTTATATGAGCTAAGCATTAACCAATTCCCCTTCATTTAAGAAAATTCTGGTATTGTAACCAATCACTGTGAAGAACAGACATTCACTGTCTCCACGCTGTGTAAGCTGCTTGGTAACAACATACCTCTGAGCCTCATTCCACATTTTAGTTTGAGTGCTGCCGGTCTGCAGACTGTCTTTTTGGTGTGTTCACGATAAACTTTTACTATTACTTCAGTGATTCATTGGTTTTACTTCTAGTTTTTCCAAACTTTTGACAGGTTATAATTTTAAAATGTGATAGCTTGACAGATTTTTAAATGCTATCTTGTTTACATTTCTTTGTACGGGTAAGGCTGAAATATTTTCATAAGCTTATTTTGCAATTTGCATTCATTCTGCTGTGATTTGCCTGTCTAAATCCTTTATTAACATTGATTGACATTCTGTTTTTAGTAACTTGTGCACTCTCGCCCCACCAACTTGTGACTGTAAAACAGAGTCTCATTTACTATAATACCCAAACTATTACTATTATTGTTAATTATTATTAATAATACCCAAATTATTACTCTAAATCGCTATATCTCAAATTAATAAGAAATCTACTATGTTCCCTGAATTATTTAAATGCCTCTCCTCGTCACTTGCTGCCCCCTGCTGGGAGAGCAGGAACTTACACTCACCCCACGCCAGAGGGGCGGGGCGGCACTCTGTGGCTGCCCTTCCTGCACTCTCTCCTGAAGGCCACACCTACTGCTTTCACGTGCCCCCCATGCCACCATTCAGCAGCCCCAGGTAGCCGCCACTGGTGTACAGGATAACATGACAAAGCCCTGAAGGCCTGCAGAGATAAAGCCCAGCTGGGCATCTCCCTCTACCTCTGCCAGGACTCTTCTTAACACTGGCCTCTGGTGCAAAAATTGGCCAGCCCTCCCAGGTGGAAATGAATGGTCCAGGTATGATGAAGCCTTCGGTGTTCTTGCTGCTAATGTCACATTATCTCCATTGAATGAGTCACGTTTTTTGAGATTCCTGTGAAAAATTTCTAGGGCTGGGACCTGTGACTGCCCACAAAGAAAAGTACAAAAAATTAAATCTTGATCATCTGTTTCCCCATTTCAATCTGAGTTTTGCCCAGGAGAGAAAATGCTCTATAAGTTTCAGGCTTATCTAATGATAGAAAGACCTTAATGTGATTATGAGAATCCCTACCATTTTAAAGTTCGTATTTAAATCCACAATTTGATTGGGTCTTGATTTTTTTTTCTCTTAAAAGTAAAAACACAAAACCAAAGAGGCTTCTTTCAAAGAGAGTGGGCACTACCAAATCACATGTGTGTCTGAGATAAATCTGAGTCAGTACAAATAATGAAGCTATTCCAACACATGGGCACTGGACACCTTGCTCCACTCAGAATTAAGTTGCAATCAGCCAGAATTGGTTATATTTCTATTTCATTCAGACATGGGCGTAAACTAATATTCTGCATTCAATTTATAATTATTATTCTAAGCCACCATCATGAATTTTTTTTTCATTTTTATCACTGTCACCATAATTATCTTTTTTTAAATTTTATTGCAGTATAGTTGGTTTACAATGTTTTGTTAGTTTCAGGTATACAGCAAAGTGATTCTATTACACATATACATATATTCATTCTTTTTTAGATTCTTTTCTCGTATAGATTATCACAGAATATTGAGTAAAGTTTCCTCTGCTATACAGTAAGTCCTTATCTATAACCATAAGCAGATAACCACTACTATGGTTATCTATCTTATACATAGAAGTGTGTGTGTGTGTTCATCCCAAGCTCTTGATTTATCCCTCCCCCTCCACGTTTCCCCTTTGGTAAGAGTAAGTTTGTTCTTTTTTTTTTTTAAGGAAGATGTTGGGTGTAAGAGTTTTATTAATTAATTAATTTAGTTTTGCTGTGTTGGGTCTTTGTTTCTGTGCGAGGGCTTTCTCTAGTTGCGGCGAGCGGGGGCCACTCTTCATCGCGGTGCGCGGGCCTCTCACTATCGTGGCCTCTCTTGTTGCGGAGCACAGGCTCAGTAGTTGTGGCTCACAGGCCTAGTTGCTCCGCGGCATGTGGGATCTTCCCAGATCAGGGCTCGAACCCGTGTCCCCTACATTGGCAGGCAGATTCTCAACCACTGCGTCACCAGGGAAGCCCAGTAAGTTTGTTCTTGATACCTGTAAGTCTGTTTCTATTTTGTAAATAAGTTCATTTGCATATGAATTTATTTCTTAATGCTTATTAAAGAAGGAGTAACCTTTTGGTCCGGGTAAGGGTGACTTGACAACTTTAAACATGGGAAGGGGGTCTATCTAACTGTAAGTTGCTGCAGACAGACAGTGACAATGTCTATCACATCTTTGTACCCTCATGGCTCCTGCCACCTGGGGTCTGGCACATAGCAAGCACTCAATACATTTGATCCTTGACTTTCTCTCTCTCTCTCGTTTGCTTTCAAAAATAATAGAAAGTATGACAGGACCAGAATAAATTTGGGATGTTTAAAATGCTGTCATAAAAGTTACATTGAACCCAACTTTTACTGTTAATGACATAGAGGGATCATATAGTATTTAAAAGCATAGAAGATATATTGGATTTCAAATGTACTAATGACTAATGAGTAGACTGCTACCTTAATCATTTTATCTTGACCTAGTTAATTTAATCTATAAGCTGCCTTTGAGCACACGTCTTCTGCTTCACACTAAGGAAACTCCCTCAATCCCATGCTCTTGAAGAGGTTAAGACCTAGTAGGACACTTCCTCTCTTTTTCGGCTGGTCCACATATACCTGTTACTAAGATCTCCAAGCTTAGAGCAGAGACATGGAGGAGACTAAGGAACAGATGAGGTCAGCAGGCCAGTCTGGCAGGAAGGCTGCGACATCGTGGCTGAGAGAGGCTGCGCTGACGTCCCAGGCAGCGCGGGGGCCCTTCATAGGGACTGACTAGCCACCTTCTGTGTTGCAGCCACCTAAGTCCTATTCCTAAAGACTAAATTATCAATATTTCAGTTCACATCTTACCTTCCTCTCTAGACACTGAGGTTTTTTAAATCAGAGATTGTTCCTAAGTGCCTTCCATCAGCTGCGCCCATCCTACAGGGGGTAGATACTTGATTATGTTCACTGACTATCTTTAAAGGCTGGATGAAAGATTTTTCAGTAAAGGAGAAATGAGAACTCGCTGCCCATTCCCCTGTTCCTCTGCCCTCCCCAGATCCTCGCGGATGTGTGCACCCAGGTTGCCCCCAGTGGCCTCTTCTGCCCCAAGTCAGCTCCTGACGGGATTCCCATGTGTCAGAGACCTCAGCCACCTGGAGAAACTACTCACCCCCTCAGACCTCATCTCAGGAGCAGGCATTGCTCCTTTGTTCCTCCCCACTTTCCCTCCTGTGGTCCCTGCCGGGCTTCTGCGTTGCGTGTCAAAAGCCCAGGGGTCTGGCTCCCCTGCTCCACCCTGAGGCCAGGTCTGGGCTTTTACTGCCCCTGAGGAGGAAGTCTCTCCCCACACCTGTCCACCTCCCCTGTCTCACAGAATATTGAGTAAAGTTTTTGATTTGGATACTCAGGGAGGATACTCAGGGAGGATACTCAGGGAGGAGGGCCAGTCTACCTGGTTCTTAGGTCTGACTTTTTATGCCTCCTGGTACCCTGACCCCCATCTAGAACCAAAGTATCAGCTGGGGGTCCTAGGTGCCCTGTTCTGTTGCCATCTGGGCCTGGACACCTATAGCCCATGCACGCTCAGATCTCTGAAGGTCATCTGTCCATCTACCTGAGCATGAGGATAGACAACTGTGGCATCTGTGGTTTGGCCACCCATTCTTCCTGAGTCTAACTACTTTTGGTCATGCCTGAACTCACTCCACCCTTCAGGCATTGTGACTTTTTTTTTTTTAATATTTATTTATTTAGGCTTCACCGGGTCTTAGTTGCAGCATTCGGGCTCATCGTTGCGACATGCATGCGGGATCTAGTTCCCCGACCAGGGATCGAACCCAGGCCCCCTGCATTGTGAGCGCGGAGTCTTACCCACTGAACCACCAGGGAAGTCCCCAGACATTGTGACTTTATTTACTTACTCAATTATCCCTGCAACCAGCCCATTTCTCCTACCCTGGTACCAGATCCTGGCCCCTTCCCTGCTCTGTTCCATCCTCCTCCAGTTGCCCCTCTTGCCTGAGCCTCAAATTCTGATGTGGACGATAATTCAGTTAAAGGGATTCTGAGGGGCTGGAATAACCAGGTCCGGAGAATATGTCTTAATGGATTAATGTGTGAATTCCAGATTGGGATTGAAGGGACCAGGCCTTCTTCATCTTTGTAACCTGAGTCCTTTGTGCGTTCACTGGATAAATTATTATTTATTTGGTGAGTGGGTGTACAAACAAATGATCAAGCAAACCTGAGGGAGCTCCCCCATAGAAGTCTCCTAAACTCTCTCCTTGGCCCTGCCCAGTTCAATGTTTTCATCAGTGGTTGCGTTCTATGAAAACCCAGTAAACGGTACTATGGAGGATATGTTTATCAAATTGCAAAGGACAGAATGTGAGAGATTATTAATACCATATTTCACTAAATCTAAGATGCATAGCCTAACATGTCTAAAATCAAATGTATCACGCAATCAACTGCCTGTTATAGTTTACTTGGCAGTATTTTTTCTTTGTGATAATTTTTTTTTTAATGGTGCATCTTACAATTGAAAGAGCCATATTCAATGAAATACGGTATATTGGTTGATGTAATCCAAATCAAAAACTATCAACAGGATAGAACAAATGGGAGTGGCTCTAACAAGATGGAATTTTGTAGTGATAAACAACATAGTCCTGCCCTTAAGTTCAAAAAATCAACTGCACGGTAAAAGATGAAGATAGCTTGGCTTACATTCAGTTTCTGTCACAGTGGCCAGGAGTGAGTTTGAGTAGACCGCTAACAAAGAGACGATAACGATGACACTCTCCCAAAAGCCAATGCAATTGTAAGCTACGTTAATAGAAATATAGTTTCCCAAAACAGGCAGAAATATCTCATTGTAATTTTCTTTGGTCAGATTGAGTTTGAAATGTTTTATTGCCATATTTAAGAGGCATATTAGCACGCTGGAGTGTCTGCTTTTATTGAAATTGTGCTTTGGAGTTAAGACTTAGATCTACATTGAGAGATAACTTTCTGAGAGACAGCCCTCATAAGTGTATTATTGAATTTATCATAAGAAAATTGTTGGGTGTGTTTTTCAGGACACAGAAGATTTTCTTTCATTTCCAGATACAGGCATAGCTGTGTTTCCTACTTACTCTTAAGGACACTGAATTGTATAACTGCCCATATTTTCCTTTTTGGTTTGGTTGCCAGTAAGTTCAAAAGGCAAATTTAGAGACTACCTCTGGCGAAGTTCAGAGAACTGTATGGCATATGTCTGCGTACTATGCCTACCTTGGGTCAGTATTTCCTGCATTTATTTTCCCTACACTAACATCTCTATCGCTTTATTAACCTGCTGTATCATTTATGCCTTGTAAGCTTCAAGTCTCTTCTGGAATAAATTGGGAATATGAATAAATAAACAAGAAAATAATTAAGTGAAAAATGGATACATACTGAGGGAAGAGCAACTTGGAAGGCAAGTGATAAGGAAATTGTTCCTGAGAGACAGGAGTGAAAAACTGGACCTTTTTAGAAATCAAAAGACTTATTGGGAAATGAGAGCAATTCTACAAATGTTTATGTATTAGAATACTATCTTGTCAGAAAGTTGTCGAATGTATTCTGTGCAACTCTAAGTAAAATCAGTGGACGTTAGAGGGAGATAGATTTTTTTTCTTGATATAAAAGAATAACCTGCTAAATTAGAACAATTGCATTGTTAGGTAGTGTGCTCCCTGTTTTTGGAAGTGCTCAAGTCGAGGCTGGAGGGTCACCTGTCAAAGATGTGAAGGGTGGGATTCCCGAAGGATCTCCATGTCCCATCTACCGTTGACTCAGCATTTTGGGAAATGGGGGAAGGGGCAGCCAGCCACCTGCCAAGGGACGGGGCACAGCCAAGAACCTTGCCTTGTAGGCCAGGATTCAGGGAGGCATTGACCTATAGGGAGAGAGGCCACCTCCCAGGGAGGGCCGTCCCCCTGCCCCGTGGGGACATTCTTCCCAGCACACTGAAAAGTGCACAAAAGGAAATCTGGAGCACAAAGGTTAACACCAAGCTGCACAAGCCCCAGACTGGCCTTCCTGCTCTGTGCTGTCCTCTCACACGGTCTCAAGGTGGGCACAAGAATGTGACACTTTCAATTCCCCAGGGGTCTTTTCTATTAGCATTCCTCAGTTCAAATTCCATTCTTCACTCTGATTGGCCCACAATTACGTCATTGTTCCCTCACTTGTTAGAAAATCACATCTGCCCTCTGCCCCCCTCCTTTCCCAATTCCTCTACTCCAGAATGACAGAGAGTATTTCTCTGGCTGTGTATTCTCCCCTCAAGTTCACAGCTCCCCATTGTCCTCGACCTGCCGTCCCAGGGCTCTCAGCCATCTCCGTCCTGACTTCATTAGCCATGCAGATTTATGCAGCACTTCTCTCTGTCCTCTGCAGTTTCCCTGCTAGGCTGATATTCAACGTTTCCCTTCTCTCCACTCTGCTTTCAGCAGATCATACTCCAAACTGCCTTAGACCCTCTCTCCCAGCTTGGTGGGGGCAGCCAAGGTAGGGACAGAGCTGGCCGAGAGGACAGGAAAGCCCCTGGCCTGCTGCTGAGAGATGGAGCTAGGAGTAGGAGGGGAAGAATTAGCCAGCCCCACCGGTAGAGGAAAAAAATTGACCTGGCTGCCTCTGAAGGTTCTCAGGATTAGGACCCTCTTCCTCTTTCTCCATTCCTGCCATCACTCCACACTAGCCACACTGCAAATCACACAGCCCTGTGCATCTCTTCCTATCAAGGCCACTCAGGATGTTCTTCTTAATGTGCTTTTGACAGACACAAAGAGAAGGGGGAGGAGGAAGCCCACAGTGCTATCTGTCCTTTTCCCTACACCCACCTTGAAGGACGGCCTGGGCCCAACCAGCAGGATGTACAGCTTTGGGATGATTTATAGCCTGAGACAGCAGAAGGCTGGCCCCAAGCCAAGGCCATAGACTTTGTTCAAAGTGCTGTTTGATAGTTTGTGGTGAACGGCAGGTGCCACTTCCTGACCCCAGGCCTGTCCCTTCATTACAGAGCACCCCTGTCTGCTGCTCTTCTCAGAAGGTTCACAAACACGTGGGGCTGAACTACAAATGGTGAGTAGACATGGTTCCTGTGCCCTGGGTCCTCACACACCCAGTCTCCATTCAACCTGGTCCTCGAACACCCAGGTTCTCACACGCCCAGGTCCTTGCATGCCAGGGAATTTGGGCACAAAAACAGAGGACAGGGTCATAGAGTAGGCATGTAAAGCCCCAGTATCTCCTGTGTTGTCAAGTTCTCCCTCCAATGGGACTTTCATATCATACTTTTGTTTCATCTTTAAAAAGAAAAAGACGCATGATAAGATGCTCAGTATCATTAGCCATGAGGGAAATGCCAATCAAAACCATGATGAGACACCACTTCACACCTACTAGAATGGCTATAATCAAAAGGATGGATAATTAGTGTTGGTGAGGATGTGTGGAGAAATTGGAACTCTCCCACACTACTGGTGGGAATGTAAAATGGTACAGCCACTTTGGAAAACAGTCTGGCAGCTCCAAAAAAAAGAGCTAAATGTAGAGTTATTTCATGACCCAGAAATTCCACTTCTAGGTATACACCCAAATGAAATGAAAACAAATGTCCACACAAAAACCTGTACATGGATTTCACAGCAGCATCCTTCATAATAGCCAAAAAGTAGAAACAGCTCAAATGTCCATCAGCTGATGAATGGATAAATCAAATGTGATATATCCACACAAAGAATATTATTTGGAGTAAAAGAAATGAACTGATGACACATGCTACAATGTAGATGAACCTCGGAAACTACGCTAAGTGAAAGAAGCCAGGCACAAAAGGCCCCATATTTTATGACTCCTCTTATATGAAATGTCCAAATAGGCAAATCTATAGAGATAAAAAATGTAGATTAGCGGTTGCCTAGGGATGAAGGAGTTGAGGAAAATCAGGAGTGACTGCTAATGGGAATGGGGTTTCTTTTTGGGGTCATGAGGATGTTCTATAATTGATCGTGGCAATGGTTACAGAACTCTGTGACAATACTAAAAGCCACTGAATTATGTACTTTAAATAAGGGAGTCGCATGGTATGTTAATTATATCTCAATAAAGCTGCTATTCAAAAAAAAAAAGAAAATCTTCTTTGAGCCCTCATTCCCCTTCACCTACTGCCCCATTCTTTGTTCCCCTTCAGAGCAAAACTTTTTGGAAGAGTTGTTTTTACCTACTATCTCTACTTTCTCACCTCCTTTCATCATTTATCATCATCATCATTGTTATTATTATTGTTATAAAATTGCTGTTTATTTATTTTGGAGACACAGGTGCAAGTTGTTGAGTTATTCCTGTTGCTCAACTGGTGGGTAGCATTCAGTGTGGACAAGGCCCCTCTGTGTTGTATTTTGTTCTCTTCCCTTCGTTACTGGTCCCAACTCTCCTTTCCCTCTCCACCACGTGCACACACACTCAAATTTGTTTTGCCCAAGTACCTGAATTTGCATTATTTTTTAAAAACATTGGTATTATACAGTATTAAAAACAGTACTATACCATTCTCACTTAGAGACTGTGAGTGCGCTGGTGAGAGTGTGGTCTTGGAATCCCAGCCCTGACACCTACTCACGAGGTGACTTTATGCAAGTTATGTAACCCTTGGTGGTTCCATCCCATGTGTGTAAAATGAGGACTCATTCGACAAAGTTTCACAAATATTTATTGAGGGCCTTTGTGTGCCCAGCACTGTTCCAGGTACAAAATCCCTGCCCTTATGAAGCTTATATCTATAATTGCTGTGAGGATTAAATAAATTAAAACATGGAACTCCTATATAATAATGTTTTCTTTTTTGCTTTTTACTTAGCATCATATTTAAAAATATCTACGTATTGTATGTATCTCCATCTTCTGGATAACGGCTGGCAGTGTTCCATGGTTTTCATCCCCCACATTTTACTTGCTTATTCTCTAGTCATAGAAACCTGGGTTGTATGAGAAGACTCAGAGACAAGATTATTAAAAGGAAAGCAGAAGTTTACATGTAAAGAAGTAGTGCAAAGGAGTCCACATTCAGAAGAACTGCTTTTTTAAATAAAAACCACAAGAGGTATCTAAATGGAAAGGTATGAAGTTACCAAGCTCTCATTCATCTGTTCACTGAGGGAAAAGAGCATGTGTTCTTTTCATATGATTTTCCTATCCATGAAGGTGATCACCAGCCTTCAGACATCAGCATGGCCAAAGTCAGGGGTAGAGTTGTTTCCTTTAGTCAGTCAGTAACATATGGGATATGCTTATGGCTTTCATTTATTTTGGAGGATAAAACTAGACAGATAAACCTGTCATTTGCCATAGTTGTTATTGCTGTTTTATCTCAGTGTGCAAAACGTCCTGTCCTGAGATGGTGGGAAATGATGCACACAGTCATAACTCCACGAGGACAAAGAAGCAGTTTTGCTTCCACAGTTTCTTCCAAATTCCTGCAACAATAATTCTATGATGTACATTCTTGCACATGCCCTCATGGACCTATGCATGAGTTCTGTGCAAAATTACTCAGGAGTGGAAATGCTGAGACAAAGAGTAAAAGATATAGTAAGCAATATATTTAAATAGTACCCAAGTATATGTATAAACTACCTAGTAATAAATTTTTTTAATAAATTTATTTAATTAATTTATTATATTTGGCTGCCTTCGTTGCTGCGTGTGGGCTTTCTCCAGTTGCGGCGAGCGGGGGCCACTCCTCGCTGCGGTGCACGGGCTTCCCACTGCAGTGGCTCCTCTTGTTGCAGAGCATGGGCTCCAGGTGCGCGGGCTTCCGTAGTTGTGGCTTGCGGGCTCTAGAGCACAGGCTGAGTAGTTGTGGCGCACGGGCTTAATTGCTCCGCGGCATGTGGGATCTTCCCGGACCAGGGCTAGAACCCGTGACCCCTGCATTGGCAGGCAGACTCCCAACCACTGCGCCACCAGGGAAGCCCCTAGTAATAAATTTAACAGGAGCATAGAGGTGGCAGGATAAATATACCAGAATATATTACAACAAATTCAATGGAATTAATGCTCCAATTGAAAAAATACAAAGATTGTCAGGTTTAATAAAGTATTTTGGATAGACTGCCTAAACTTAAGGCTACAGAAAATTTGAATGGAAAAAGATGAAAAAAAATGCTATGTAAAAACTAACCAAAAAAAGGTTAGTGTTACTATGTTAAAATTACACAAAGTGAATGTTAAGGCAAAAAGCATTACTAGATACAAAGAGATACTCTTTATAATGATAAAAGAGTCAATCTACCAAGAAGCTATAGAATTTTAAGTTTGCATGCAGCTACAAAATAGCCTCAAAATGTATAAAATAGGGCTTCCCTGGTGGCACAGTGGTTGAGAGTCCGCCTGCCGATGCAGGAGACACGGGTTCGTGCCCCGGTCCGGGAAGATCCCACATGCCGTGGAGCGGCTAGGCCCGTGAGTCATGGCCACTGAGCCTGTGCATCCGGAGCCTGTGTTCCACAACGGGAGAGGCCACAACAGTGAGAGGCCCGCGTACCGCAAAAAAAAAAAAAAAAAAAATGTATAAAGTAAAAATTGACAAATGTAAAAAGAGAAATAGACAAACTTACAATGATAGCTGAGATTTTAATACACCTTATCTCAGTATTGATAGAAAAAGCAGATTAAAAAAATAGAAAGAGCGTAGAATATATGAAAAGTAAGTATCAGCAAAACTGACCTAATTAACATATATAGAGCATAGCACACATATCTGCAGAATACACATTCTTTTTAATTGCACTTGAAACGTTTAGAAAAATTGACCATATGTTTGGCCCTAAGACAAGTCTCAACAAATGTTGATGAACTGAAATCTTGCAAAAAGCGTTCTCTAGTCACAATTTAGCTAAGTTAATAACAAAAATAAAGCTAGAAAAACTCCCCAAATGTTTAAAAATTAAGCAATTTGATTCTAAGTAACCTATGGATAAAAGATGAAATCACAATGAAAAATATAAAATATTTAGAACGAAGTAACAATAAAAATACTACACATCAAAATTTGTGGGGCGAAAGCTAACATCATTCTTAGAAGGACATTTATAATTCTTTTTAAAAAATATTTATTTATTTATTTGGCTGTGACAGGTCTTAGTTGCAGCACACAGGATCTTCATCTTCCCGTTGCAGCATGCGGGATATTTAGTTGTGACATGCAAACTCTTAGTTGCCGCCTGTGGGATCTAGTTCCCAGACCAGAGATTGAACCTGGCCCCTGAGCATTGGGGGCATGGAGTCTTAGACACTGAACCACCAAGGAAGTCCTGAGAAAGACATTTGTAATTCTTAACGCGTATATTAGAAAAGAGGAAGGGCTAACATTCATCCCAGGAAAGTAGAGAAAGATCAGCCAAAAGAACTCAAGGAAACTAAAGCATGTAAAATAATAAAGAGCAAAAATCTGTGAAATGTAAGACAAACATACAATAGAAATTGTCAATAAAATCAGAAGTCTGTTCTTTGAAAAGATTAATAAAATTGTTAGATACTGGCAAGTTGATTTTAAAAGAGAGAGAGAGAGAGAGAGGAGTTGTAAATAAACAATATCAGGAATGAAAAGGGATATCATTATAGAGAGGGAACCAGGAAGAAATACCTTGACTTCACTCCCCTCTTTTCTCTGAACTTCTGTGAGAGAATCCAAAAGAATTTAAGGTAAATTATTAGATAATGAGAAGATATTATGAACAATTTTATGCCAATAAATTTGAAAATTTTGATGAACTAAACTCCTAGAAAAATACAAAATACAATCTACCAAAAGAAAGAAAAAATTCGAATAATCATAAATTATTACAGAAATTGAATCCATAATTGAAAACCTTCTGTCAAGGAAAACTCCAGGCCCAGATGACTTCACCAGCAAATTCTGCCGACCACTTAATGGGGGA